>NW_027362765.1:72848695-73448695 GCF_046119375.1 Phyllobates terribilis
CCGCTCTGCTAATTGCGCCCGGTCGGCCGCATACATATTCTAGAATACCCGATGCGTTAGAATCGGGCCACCATCTAGTAAACTATATTTGTCCTTCTCCCTTCTATATTACAGTGTATTTATAATATGTCCTCCCCCTTTTTCTATATTACAGTGTATTTATAATATGTCCTCCCCCTTTTTCTATATTACTGCGTATTTATAATGTCTCCCCCCTTTTTCTATATTACTGTGTATTTATAATATGTATTCCCCTCTTTTTTTTTTACCCCATTTATGTAAAAAATCCTTAATAAAAACTACTTTTAACAAAAAAGGTGCCCTCCGGGCCCCCAAGGTCGTGGCTGAACTGTGCGGTTTTCGTGCTTTTTTTGCTCTAGATGCTTTTAACCTAAAAAAAAAATGCAGATACTTTATTAAGTGCAGAATCAAAGCTTTTCTGTACTGTAAAAACACATTAAAAACGCGGCTTCACATCTGCACCAGAAACGCATCAAATAAGGGGGAGAAGATTGTTATTGGTGCGGACATCTGCAGAAAACATAAAACACAGTATTTCTGCAACGTGTGAACACGGCCTCACAGACACAAAAAGCCAGATGTCATATAGTGAAGCTACATAAAGGTGAGAAAGTTCTGGCGGCTCTGACTGTGAATGAAGGAACGAAAAAATAATCTACAAGTCCCAACTAGAGATGAGCAGGAAGCACAGATGACGTCACGCTGCCCCGGAAGATAAGAGATTCGCGGCCTCTCATCCAGCCGCCAGGTAGCACTGATCTGGATGCTGGACTGGAGTCCTGTAAATCCATCCGCTCATCTCTAGTCCCAACTGTCCTGGATACAGCGGACAGTTCCGGATTTGGGTCTACACCCTACAGTCTCAGGCATCTGCTGAATGTCCCTCACTGCCAGTGCCCTTCTGACAATTCCTTCTGCCAGGGGAGTAAGATAATGTTAAATGTGAGTGGCTTCAGAACAACTCTGTGACCATTCTTGACTGGCCCAGCCAGAGCCCTGACCTAAACCCAACTGAGCATCTCTGGAGAGACCTGAAAATGGCTGTCCACCAACGTTCACCATCCAACCTGACGGAACTGGAGAGGATCTGCAAGAAAGAATGGCAGAGGATCCCCAAATCCAGGTGTGAAAAACTTGTTGCATCATTCCCAAGAAGACTCATGGCTGTACTAGCTCAAAAGGGTGCTTCTACTCAATACTGAGCAAAGGGTCTGAATACTTATGACCATGTGATACTTCAGCTTTTATTTTTTAATAAATTTGCAAAAATTTCTACATTTCTGTTTTTTTTTCAGTCAAGATGGGGCGCAGAGTGTACTTTGATGAGAAAAATGAACTTTTTAGAATTTACGAAATGGCTGCAATGAAACAAAGAGTGAAAATTTTAAAGGGGTGTGAATACTTTCCGTACCCACTGTATAGTATTGGAGGCAACAGAATATATGGGCTCCTGTCGGCTTCAGAAATGGACGCTGCACAGCATGGGAGTGCTAGGAAGGTGAGTAGAAGCATTTACTGATTTTTACTGTGTATTGACCAACAGCGGGGCCATATAGCAGGATGGGGGCACAGGGTGAGGGCCATATACCAGGATGGGCTGTACATTATACTATACGGAGGACTATGAGCTGTGCATTATACTACATGCATGACTATAGGGTGAGCATTATACTGTATGGAGGATTTTGAGGGTGCATTATACTATAGGGAGGACTATGGAGTTCATTATAGTGTATGGAGGAGTATGGGGAGTACATTATACTATATGTAGGCGCATTATATTGTAGTGGGATCTATGGAGCACTATGACTTCTGTGTTCACCCCTGGGGAGTATAATGCTCTACTTTTTTTTCTATACATTAAAGAACAGCACCAGAACGGGGGATATATACACCAGTATGGGGCCCCAAGATAAAGTGACATATACCATGAGGAACATATATACCAGGATGGAAGACAGATATAGATATATATATATCAGGGGGGGTCCAAATCTTGCACCAGGGCCATCAGACTTTATCTACACCTCTGTTCAGAATGTATGGACTCCTGTCTGGAACAGACACTAGAGGAGGACACTAGAATGTATTGGCTCCTGGTATGTATTTATTAAAGGGGTTGTGCGGTACTTTAGATTACCCCCCCCATGTATACCCCACCGGTCCCTAAGACTTTTTGTAAATACCTTCTGCTATTGATAATGCCTGTGAGCGGCGCTATCGGTCACGATCTTCCAGGTGGATGCCAGGCTGTGGGCGGGGTTACCCACCGCGTCACACCCAGCATCCACCGCACGCTCTGCCTCTCCCCATTCATCGGGAAAGCACGCGGTGGAAGCCGGGTGTGACGGGGGGGGGGGTTAACCCCGCCCACAACCCAGCAGCCACCGCAGGGACCCCAACGCTGAGTCACGCCTCACTTGTCGGGACGTCAGCGCTGGGGTCACGTGATGCCTGTGAGCGGCCAGAGATAGCGCCGCTCACAGGCATTATAAACAGCAGAAGGTATTTACAAAAAGGCTTAGGGACCTGGGGGGTGTACATGGGGGGGGGTAATCTAAAGTACCGCACAACCCCTTTAACGATGACATCGGAGTGTATGGGCTCCTGTCAGGTGTATATTAGGGAAGGCATCGGAATAAATTCTAGCCCGTTTACTAGGGAAGACATTACAATGTATGCATAGCTCCCAACTGTCCCTGATTCAGCCGGACTGTCCCTATTTGAAGTCTCAGTCCACTTAATTGTAAAGTGCTGCGGAATATGTTGGCACTATATAAATAAAAATTATTATATAAATTATTATTAACTGTCCCGGAACGTGATGGCTTTGTCCCATCTTCCTCCTTTTGGGACAAGTCTGGTATTGGTCTGCACACACACATTATTTAAATAAACAATTCTCTTCTATGATCTTCCCAAGACTTAAATTAATGAACTGCATGTTCGCAGGCAGCAGATCTAGCAATGAGCCATAGCCCACACTGAAGAAGATCAAATAATTTGGCTGTATTGCAGGCTTTGAACCTAGATGCTGATTATACAGGTACATAGAGATACAGATACGCTGCTAAGAACAATGTATGTCCCTGCAGTATAAGGCCTTTTTCACACAGTGTCAGTATCTCTGGTACGAGTGGTGACAGTTTCCACACATACCGGAGACACTGACACATACAGACCCATTCAAATGAATGGGTCTCTGCACACCTCAGTGTGTTTTTGCGGACCGTGTGCTCCACACGGAGACAAGTCCGTTTTTTTGCGGACACACTGACCGCAAAACGTACCACACGGATGACATCCTTGAGTCATCTGTGTGACACATACCGGCGCCTGGGAATGTCGCTGTTCCCAGGCGCTGATGCTGAACACTGCCCTCATCATGGTTCCCTGCCGGCGGTGTGATCAGCACCAGCAGGGACCATGATGAGGGTAGTAGTAGTGTTCTCTCAGTGTCCCCACCTGTAAAATTAAGAATAAAATCCTTATACTCACCTCTCCTAGGTGTCCCACGCTGTCATCCATACAACCGCTGCTGCCAAGAAGCCGGGGAGAATGAGCGGCTCTGGAGCTGCAGATCAGAAGCGGTGTCCTGTCACTCACTGAGCGCAGCTCCTCATTCTCTTCGGCAGCACCGGCGCCTTGGAACAGCGCTAAGTGTGAAACCGGCCTAATGGTGAAGAAATAATCCGATTATTTTGATATATATATAGATATATATATATATATATATATATCTCTAACGTAAAAATTACAATTTTGTTCCTAATTTATTTTCTCTTTTTTTGGGAGGGTCCTAGGCACTTGAACTCACAACTACAATTGCAGGCTGGAGCTAAACATACGGGCCACAGGCTCTGCTGATGACAGTGGGATAATTTTTTTTAAACTTGAAGCTGCATTTTAGGCTGACTCCACAGGCAGATTATACTGGTACATAGAAATACACTTATGTACAGTGTACCACTATGTCCCTGTATTCTACAAGAAGAATACTTTTTTTTTTTTTTTTTTTTTAATTTAGAGGAAGAAAAGAAATCAAAATGACATTTTAAAAAAATACACATCACAAATCAGCAAATAACATGGACATATTTGATGTCCTTGTTATCGTAACGACCCGTGATCGGTAACTGGCGTAAACAAATGGTGTGATGGATTTTTTTTTCTCTATTAAAGCCATAAAAATTAAGTAAAAATGTTAAATAAAATGCAACACTAAGGCCGTGTTCACACAACATAAAGACTGCAGTTTTTCTGCAGGTATCCGCACCACAAAACGAAGGCACAATCTAGTACGCGTCCTCGCGTGTGGTCTGAAGGCACAATCTAGTACGCGTCCTCGCGTGTGGTCTGAAGGCACAATCTAGTACGCGTCCTCGCGTGTGGTCTGAAGGCACAATCTAGTACGCGTCCTCGCGTGTGGTCTGAAGGCACAATCTAGTACGCGTCCTCGCGTGTGGTCTGAAGGCACAATCTAGTACGCGTCCTCGCGTGTGGTCTGAAGGCACAATCTAGTACGCGTCCTCGCGTGTGGTCTGAAGGCACAATCTAGTACGCGTCCTCGCGTGTGGTCTGAAGGCACAATCTAGTACGCGTCCTCGCGTGTGGTCTGAAGGCACAATCTAGTACGCGTCCTCGCGTGTGGTCTGAAGGCACAATCTAGTACGCGTCCTCGCGTGTGGTCTGAAGGCACAATCTAGTACGCGTCCTCGCGTGTGGTCTGAAGGCACAATCTAGTACGCGTCCTCGCGTGTGGTCTGAGGCACAATCTAGTACGCGTCCTCACGTGTGGTCTGAAGGCATAATCTAGTACGCGTCCTCACGTGTGGTCTGAGGCACAATCTAGTACGCGTCCTCACGTGTGGTCTGAGGCACAATCTAGTACGCGTCCTCACGTGTGGTCTGAAGGCATAATCTAGTACGCGTCCTCACGTGTGGTCTGAGGCACAATCTAGTACGCGTCCTCACGTCTGCCGCTTCCGCCTTCCAGTCTGATGTATTAGTTTAATGGCAAAGGAGGGAGCAATCATGTCCGTCTTCCACCATTATATTCAACAGTAAACATTAAAATATCAGCGACACCATACCAGCTGCGAGATCGGGCATTATAGATGCCCCCGAAGTCTAACGATGAAGTCTATGGCTTCTAAAATTATATTGTAATTGGAACATTGCAGCGCTTCACAGCTAAACATATATGAAGTAAGACTGACTACCTGTAGTTCAGCCATCATGAATTTAAATAGCATTTTTTGGATTGTTAAAAAAGGGAACCTGTCAAGGTTTCCCCATATAAAGTAAGGCCACCACCTGTATGCCCTTATATACACCACTCTAGAATGCTGTACGCATGTCCAAAGCCAATTTGCATAATGTAAAAAAAAGAACTTTATTATACTCACCTAAGGTCTAGTCCTATGGATGTCGCTGGTCTTCTTCTGGCACTGTCCTCCTTCTCTGCTTCATGTGGACTACACATCCAACGTCAGCCACACAGCCTCTGCCATCACACTCCTGCGCAGGAGCGCGATGTCAGACACTGTCTGGATGATGTAGGACACGTCATCCACTTGAAGAAAGGAGGACGGTAATCTCAGGAGGAGGCGCCGGATTAACACTAGAGAAACCCATTGGACGGGACTGCCCTGTAGGGGAGTCTAATATAAGGGTTGTTTTTTTTTACATTATGCAGATCAGCTTGGGGACTTATATACAGCATTCTAGGGCATACAGGTGGTCGTACTTTATATGGGAAAAAACAGGTAACAGGTTCCCTTTAAGCAGGTTTTCATCTATGCAGCTTGTACAAGTGAACTTCATTGTTTCAAAAGTGGGTTACCTGTCTAAGCCATGTTATTATAGTACCTTTTACATGGTTTACACGGATGCATCATGGGCTTTTCCTGCCCTATGAGTAAAATGAAAGGCTAAAATAAAATGTGGAAACTGTTTTATTTACTTTCAGAACAAGTTTAAAAGAAACCAATAACCATTACCACAGAAATCTCAAACTTTTACTTGTAGAAATATTGTATAATAACATTTTAAAGGGAATCTGTCACCCCCTGGGAGTTATCAGACCTCTAATATGGGCATACAGGTTATATATATATATCCTGTATGCCCATATTAGAGGTCTGATATCTCCCTGGGGGTGACAGATTCCCTTTAACATTATGTATAGAAACAATTCTAGTTTTATAAAAGAGCATTTTATTAGCAATGAAAACTTTATGCCTTTGCTTGTTTCATTTTATGCATTTCTGATGTATTGTAAAACTGTGTAATAAGTTGTTGGTGCATAAAGGTAGGACTGTGGGTAGGGTCTTTGACTTTTCCCTGGCCCCTCGGCCTGACTGCGGTGTCTGATGCTTCTGTGTCCTGGAACTGAGATCATGATGCCTGCTTTGGATAGCGAATCAATAGCCTTGAAAAACCCGGGAATGAGAGAAGGGATTTTAGGGGGTTGGGTCTCGAAAATAAGGGAGCATGAAAAATTCTATTTTGTAGCCGTAGGAGAGACAACGTCTCGAACCCACTCGTTGACTGAGAGCCACTGATCCTGGAACCAAAGGAGACGGCCGCCCACCCTGAGAAACATCCCAGGTGGGAACACTGCGTCATACCGAAGAGAATCTGCTAGATCCGGGCCTGGCAGACCGGCGCTGGTGGGTACATTGACACCAGGAGGAGGCTAGCCTGAAGGAAGATCTCTTCTTTTTCTGGCGGGCCGGAGAGTTGTCTTGTTGGTTGCTGTTCTAGACTGAACAGTTCTAAAAGGACCAAAACTGGACTGTGCGTCTCTTGGGAGGACCACCCCATGACGCTAGAGATTATCTTATTTAGCTCTTTGAAAAGGTGGGAGCCCTAGAATGGGAGGCTGATAAAGGACTTTTGGACGCTGAATCCACGTTACATGATTTCAGCCATAGGGCCCTGTGGATGGTCATGTTGCCACTTTCCAGCTGCCAGGGCTGGACAGGCGGCTGCAGAAAGGGGCAAACTCTCATTACAGGTAGTGGAGGGCTATTGGGGAGGTGACATGGTGGGCGAACGGCAGTCCTAGCAGAGGGAAACCTTTTGTTACAGGAGAAACATGCAAAATGCAGGACAATGGGAGTGAAACTCCCTGGGGTTAGGTATAGAGAGAAGAGAAAGAAACAGGTGCTAGAGGGGAGCTAGGCTGTGGATAAAGAGCTGCCCCCGGTGGCAGAGCTTACTCAGACCCTGCATCCTGAGGACCTGGAGAGGCTGAAGGTGGCGGTGATCCGGCAGAACCAAGCGATGAGGCAGCAGAGTTCAGGTGAGCTACGGCAGTGTTATAAACTGGCGACAGAAAGATGGCGCCGAGCAGAAGGAGGAGGAGAAAGGTAGCATCAGGAAAAACACATGCAGGGTTCTCGTGCACCAGAATGCAAAGTGCGCCCCGATAGGTGGAGGGCGGAAAGCTCTAGAGAGCCGGCGTGTGCGATTGTTCGGGCTGCTGGGGGTGTGACGAGCCACCGCAGAAGGCCTAGACCGGAGCCTGAAATTTTAAAGAGAGGGCCGCAGGAGCCTCTGGAAAACGTGGAGGTCCCTTCTCTTGTTTTTTTTTTTTACTTTTCTGCTTTTTTATCATTTCTTTTTTTTTTATTGGAGCCCCCTAACTGCCTGGTGGGATATACCCGTCCTGAAGATCCTGAATCCTTCTTCGCAGACCAATGATGAAGCTGGGCATGAGATAACCTGGACACAGACCTTCGGGAGGCTGGCAGGGAACGGATCCGTCTTCCCTCCCTGCACCTTCTTGCTCTGGGGGGCGAGCGGGCAGGGGATTAGTGCCAAGGACCGTCTGCCGGGGAACCCCAAACACTCTTGATGTGTTAGGGTCCTGCCTCGTAGACTACAGAGGATACAGTAGTGAAACAATTCTAGGCGCTCTGACAAACCGTATCTGAAAGAAAAAGGGAAATCATTAATAAAAAAAACAAAAAACCTAAGGCTACTCTCACATTGCATATGTCCGAAACCCCATACGTGTGAGTGTCCGCCTCCTGTGGGTGTACACTCCCAAAAAAGTGCACGGCAGAGCGCACGTTCACTCTGCCGTCACCATTGCAGTCTATGGCCCCGTCAGCGCATACGCCCAGATCCCATTTTGCTGGGGATTTCGGACATATGCCCTACGGGGACACAGAACGCAATGTGAAAGCACCTTAAGGTAGAGACGGCCTGTGTCCAGACCCGTGTCTGCCTCCTACTGACACTAAGATAAAATGGATTAGCCTCGTGCCAGTTGGTGGTGTACCCTTCTGGGGAAGAGCTAACTTTTTTTTGCATAGTGGCAGCAGCATACATGCATAGATTTTTGTGTCCCCCAATGAAACATTAACCCCCCAACCCCAAATCCCCCCCCAGGATTACCTCCCCCACCATAGAAGGCCCCCAGAATTAATCCCCCCACACCAACCAGAGGGCCCCAAAGCATAAATCAATACCAAACGCCTCCACAAGCATAAACCCCCACCCCAAATCCCACCAGACGGCCCACCCCCTATCAAGCATAGAGTCCCACCACCAAGCATGAACTCCCACAAGCATGCATCATCCTCCCCCCCAGCGCCCCCACAAGCATGCATCATCCTCCCCCCCAGCGCCCCCACAAGCATGCATCATCAGCCCCCCAGCGCCCCCACAAGCATGCATCATCAGCCCCCCAGCGCCCCCACAAGCATGCATCATCAGCCCCCCAGCATGCATCCTCACTCCCAGCGCCCCCACAAGCATGCATCATCAGCCCCCCAGCATGCATCCTCACTCCCAGAGCCCCCACAAGCATGCATCATTTCCCAGAACCCCCTGACACCCCCAGAAGCATTAATTAATCCCACCAGACGGCCCTCCAGCATTAACTCCCCAAATCCCTCACCCCAAAACAATCAAGAGAAACCATCAGACCAGCAAGTAATAAAACAAACTCCTGTTTCTCAGCTCAGGACACCGACCTCCTCCTCCTGCTGCTGCTCTAGAACACGCCCCGGAAGTGACGTCATACCCGGAAGCAGCCCATACACTCTAGCAGCGTCTACCGAGCAGGCTCACAGGAATCACCACTGGGCACCCGGTCACGGAATAGTTACTGACAGTCACGTACCGCTGCGTCCATCCTGCAGGTATGTGCGAGCTCTGAGCACCCTCCATGTATAGAAGCTGACAGCCCTGGGGTCCCCCTATCCTCTGCCTGGTAACTTGCGCTTTATCAGTACCAGCACTCCATTACTATATAAAATGCCACCAATGTATTCAACCCGTGGAGATAAGTGTTTTTGTAAATACCTTGTCTGGTCTTTATGGCCTGAGAGTGGCGCTATCGCTGACCGCTCACAGGCATCACGTGACCCCCGGCTGATGTCACGTCAAGTTCTGGCCGCAGCCGGGTGTGACCCAGTGACGCGCGCCCCCCTGATTGATGGGCTGTGGCGGGGTTTCCCTGCACGTCACAGCATCCACTGCATTCTTTCCTTCTCCTCATTCATTGGGAGTGGGTGCGCTGTGCATGGTGGGTGTTACGCATGGGTGCGCGCGAACTGCGTGCTCGTGTGCGTACTGCGTGCTTGTGTGCATACTGCGCGCGCATCATGTTTGAAGCTTTGTCCGTTACAATCGCAAGAACCTGTTCTTTTTTGAGTTCGTAATCTTGCAGAACTTTTTCCACTAAGGCCTGGAGAAACTGGCTGGTGTGATGAGTAGTGTTGAGCATTCCGATACTGAAATATCGGGTATCGGCCGATATTCGCGGTATCGGAATTCCGATACTTAATTCCGATACTTTTACAATATCGGATACCGGAATCGGAAGTTCCCATAATGCCTGCGCTCTGCAGTGTCTGTGAAGGATGACAAGTTGGATGGCAGTGCGATCCAGCCTGTCATCAGAATGCCATCCCAGCGGGGGAGAATTCTCCTGATTGTTTAAAAGCCGGCGGGCGGTATAAAGCCGCCGGCTTTTAAACAATCACACAGCCCCATACTGCTTCCCCGCAGCCTCCCACCCCGATCCTCCGCTCCCCTCGCCACCTCCCATCCCGATCGTAAGTTAGGACCGGGCGGGGAGCGCAGCTCCAAGGAGCGGGGAGTGAAGGACCCGGACGGGGAAGCCGGCAGTGAAAAGACTTCACCGCCGGCTTTCCCGTTCTGTGCTGCGCTTTCCCGCCGGTTATTTCAAATGAACAGCTGAGGTATCAGGTGATGCCGATCAGCTGTTCATTTGAAGTAGCCGCGGTGCCCTCAGAGGGTTCATGTGAGTTCATGCTTGACTGCATGAACTCACATGAACTTTCCCACGGCCGCACAGGTCAGCCTCACCTCCCAGACCATCAGCCCGTCATGATTAGTGTGTGTGCGGGGTGTGTGCGCGATGTTTGTGCGGGTGTGCGCGGTGTCTGTGCGATGTGTGCGGGTGTGTGCGTGCAGGCAGACATAGGCCGATGTGACACTACTACTCCCATTGGCCTATGTCTGTCCCCCGTCCACTCCTGCCAGCAGGATCAGCTCGATGGGAGCAGTAGTTCCCATCAGACTGATCCTGCTATTTAAATTGCCCTACTGTGTCCCCAATAAATGTTAAATACATGTCATTGGTGGCCAGTGGTTACCTACAATAAATTAGTTCATACATTACCTGTCCCCGCCGA
Organism: Phyllobates terribilis; assembly: GCF_046119375.1. NCBI lineage: Eukaryota > Metazoa > Chordata > Amphibia > Anura > Dendrobatidae > Phyllobates > Phyllobates terribilis. Next base: position 72,859,396 of record NW_027362765.1, read on the forward strand.
TCGCCACCTAAAATAAAGTAAAAAATAAAAAACTACACCTATACTCACCAAGACACCTAATTCCCCGAAGCCATCGATCTCCTGTAATAAAATATAAAATAATAAACCACAACCTTATCCTTACCCCTCCGTAGCAGTCCACGAGTGTCCCACGATGATCTCCAGTTTAGAGCAGCCACATAGAATGTGACCGCTCTGAACCGCTGCCGCCGCTAGAATGACGGGGCCGTAAGGGTTCACCGGAGTTCAGGCAGCGCTGCTCCGGTTAGCTCCTTTACGGCCCTGCTGTATCGTGAGAAATTCCCACGGTACAGCAGTGCCGTAAAGGAGGTCTCCGGAGCTGCGCTGCCTGAATGCACTCCGGTGACCTCAGTCAGTGGCTCCCGCTGCCGGGAGCGGACGTGTTCCCGGCAGCGTGAGCTTACAGCAGCCATGCACAGCTGTCACCATCTCCAGATGTGACAGCTGTGCATGGGAGATCAGCGCAGGAACGTGGACAGGTAACTATTATTTTTAGTAAACTAAGAATTAAATAAAATTGTGTGTTTTATTTCAAATAAATTATTTTTTTCTGGGTGTAGTGTGTTTTTTCTTTTTAACACTTTGTAGGTTAGTAATGGGGGTGTCTTATAGACGCCCATCATTACTAACCTGGGCTTCATGGCAGCTGGCGCTGACATGAACCCCACCACTATTACCCCCTGCCACCGCACCAGGGCAGCGTGGAAGAGCGAGGCTAAGTGCCAGAGTTGGCGCATCCTATGGATGCGCCATTTCTGGGGCGGCTGACGACTGGTGTTTCTAGCCTGGGAGGGGGCCAATATTCATGGCACCCTTCCTGGGCTATTAATATCAGCCCCCAGCTGTCTGCTTAGCCTTTGCTAGCTATTAAAATAGGTGGGACCCCACGTCATTTTTTTTGGGGGGGTCCCCCATTTTAATAGCTAGTAAAGGCTAGGTATTCAGCTGGGGGCTGATATTAGTAGCCTGGGAAGCTCCGTGGGTTTTACCCCCTTCCCAGGCTTCAAACATCTGCCCCAGCCGTCTGCTTAACCTCCGCTAGAGACTAAAATTATGGGGGATCCCACGCCATTTTTTTTTTAAATAAATCCATTATTTTAACACTAAATGACATTTGAGGAGTTAATAAAGATGCAGTCCCTAAATTATTATTTATTTTTTAATTAATTTTTCCCAAAACTTTTGACGTGGGCTTCGCCATATTTTTGTATGCCAGCCAGGTACAGCATCCAGCTTCTATGAACGCGCCATTTTCCGGGGCGGCTGCGGACTGCAATTTTCAGCGGGGGGCAGAAAGCTTGGGCCTCCCTGCGCTGTAGATTCCATCCCCCAGCTGCCTAGTTGTACCTGGCTGGACACAAAAATAGGGAGAAGCTCCACGTTTTTTTTTTTTTTAATTATTTCATGAAATTCATGGAATAATTAAGAAAAAAAGGGCTTCCCTATATTGTTGTGTCCAACCAGGTACAAATAGGCAGCTGGTGGTTGGGGGCAGCCCGTTCCTGCCTGCTGTACCTGGCTGGACCCAAATATAGTGCAAAGCCCCACGTCAATTTTTTTTAAATTATTTCAGGAAATTCATGAAATAATTAAAAAAAAATTATGTGGGGCTTCGCCCTATATTTGTGTCCAGTCAGGTACAGCAGGCAGGAACGGGCTGCCCCCAACCACCAGCTGCCTATTTGTACCTAGCCGGACACAACAATATAGGGAAGCCCTTTTTTTCTTAATTATTCCATGAATTTCATGAAATAATTAAAAAAAAAAATACGTGGGGCTTCGCCCTATTTTTGTGTCCAGCCAGGTACAACAAGGCAGCTGGGGGCTGGAATCCGCAGCGCAGGGAGGCCCAAGCTTTCTGGGCCCCACCCGCTGCAAATTGCAGTCCGCAGCTGCCCCGGAAAATGGCGCGTTCATAGAAGCGCCATCTTCTGGCGCTGTACCCAACTCATCCAGGGCCCTGGTGCGGTGGCTCACTGGGTAATAAAGGGGTTAAGGCCAGCTTGGCATTATCAGCTGGCCCTAAGCCCGAAATTCATGGGGTCACGCCAATATTAGACATGACCACCATGAATTTCTAGTAAAGGATTTAAAAAAAACACAAACACACAGAAAAAAGTCCTTTAATTGAAATAAAGACACAATTCTTTATTGTTCTAAATTAAACCATACTTACCGTCACGCCCATTCCAGCTGAAGCCAACGATCTCCTGCAATAAAAGTAAAATAATAAAGCAACCTCATCCTTACCTTTCCATGGTTCCCAGGACAGCTTCAGCTCTGCTACATCGAGATGACAGGCTGGACCGCAGCAGAACGCTGCCATCCAGCCTGTCATCCCGCAGACACTGAGAAGCGCAGGCATGCTTGCGCTCCTCAGTGTCTCGCTGTGACGGCATCCAGATGAGCCGAGGTCATGTCCAATGAACTCAGCTCACCTCATGCACGTCACTGACAGCGTGGGAAAATTCTCCTGCACTCAGCGCTTCAGCGTGAGAATTTTCCCACGCTGTCAGTGACGTGCATGAGGTGCGCCGAGTTCATTGGACATGACCTCACCTCATGCACGTCACTGACAGCGTGGGAAAATTCTCACGCTGAAGCGCTGAGTGCAGGAGAATTCTCCCACGCTGTCAGTGACGTACATGAGGTGAGCCGAGTTCATTGTCGGCTCATCTGGATGCCGTCACAGCCAGACACTGAGGAGTGGAAGTATGCCTGCGCTTCTCAGTGTCTGCGGGATGACAGGCTGGATGGCAGCGTTCTGCTGCGGTCCAGCCTGTCATCTCGATGTAGCAGAGCTGGAGCCGTCGTGGGAGCCATGGAAAGGTAAGGATGAGGTTGCTTTATTATTTTTCTTTTATTGCAGGAGATCGTTGGCTTCAGCTGGAATGGGCGTGATGGTAAGTATGGTTTAATTTAGAACAATAAAGAATTGTGTGTTTATTTCAATTAAAGGACTTTTTTCTGGGTGTTTGTGTTTTTTTTAAATACTTTACTAGAAATTCATGGTGGTCATGTCTAATATTGGCGTGACCCCATGAATTTCGGGCTTAGGGCCAGCTGATAATGCCAAGCTGGCCTTAACCCCTTTATTACCCAGTGAGCCACCGCACCAGGGCCCTGGATGAGTTGGGTACAGCGCCAGAAGATGGCGCTTCTATGAACGCGCGCCATTTTCCGGGGCGGCTGCGGACTGCAATTTGCAGCGGGTGGGGCCCAGAAAGCTTGGGCCTCCCTGCGCTGCAGATTCCAGCCCCCAGCTGCCTAGTTGTACCTGGCTGGACACAAAAATAGGGCGAAGCTCCACGTTTTTTTTTTTTAAATTCATGAAATTCATGGAATAATTAAGAAAAAAAGGGCTTCCCTATATTGTTGTGTCCGGCTAGGTACAAATAGGCAGCTGGTGGTTGGGGGCAGCCCGTTCCTGCCTGCTGTACCTGACTGGACACAAATATAGGGCGAAGCCCAACATCAATTTTTTTTAATTATTTCATGAATTTCCTGAAATGATTTAAAAAAAATTGACGTGGGGCTTCGCACTATATTTGTGTCCAGCCAGGTACAGCAGGCAGGAACGGGCTGCCCCCAACCACCAGCTGCCTATTTGTACCTGGTTGGACACAACAATATAGGGAAGCCCTTTTTTTCTTAATTATTTCATGAATTTCATGAAATAATTAAAAAAAAAAAAACGTGGAGCTTCTCCCTATTTTTGTGTCCAGCCAGGTACAACTAGGCAGCTGGGGGATGGAATCTGCAGCGCAGGGAGGCCCAAGCTTTCTGCCCCCCCCCCCCCGCTGAAAATTGCAGTCCGCAGCCACCCCGGAAAATGACGCGTTTATAGAAGCTGGATGCTGTACCTGGCTGGCATACAAAAATATGGCGAAGCCCACGTCAAAAGTTTTGGGAAAAATTAATTAAAAAATAAATAATAATTTAGGGACTGCATCTTTATTAACTCCTCAAATGTCATTTAGTGTTAAAATAAAGGATTTATTTTTAAAAAAATTGACGTGGGGCTTCGCCCTATATTTGTGTCCAGCCAGGTACAGCAGGCAGGAACAGGCTGACCCCAACCACCAGCTGCCTATTTGTACCTGGCCGGACACAACAATATAGGGAAGCCCTTTTTTAAAAAAATTATTTCATGAAATAATTAAAAAAAAATTGACGTGGGGCTTCGCACTATATTTGTGTCCAGCCAGGTACAGCAGGCAGGAATGGGCTGCCCCCAACCACCAGCTGCCTATTTGTACCTGGTTGGACACAACAATATAGGGAAGCCCTTTTTTTCTTAATTATTCCATGAATTTCATGAAATAATTTAAAAAAAAAATGCGTGGGGCTTCGCCCTATTTTTGTGCCCAGCCAGATACAACTAGGCAGCTGGGGGCTGGAATCCGCAGCGCAGGGAGACCCAAGCTTTCTGGGCCACCCCCGCTGCAAATTGCAGTCCGCAGCCACCCCGGAAAATGGCGCGTTCATAGAAGCGCCATCTTCTGGCGCTGTACCCAACTCATCCAGGGCCCTGGTGCGGTGGCTCACTGGGTAATAAAGGGGTTAAGGCCAGCTTGGCATTATCAGCTGGCCCTAAGCCCGAAATTCATGGGGTCACGCCAATATTAGACATGACCACCATGAATTTCTAGTAAAGTATTTAAAAAAACACAACACCCAGAAAAAAGTCCTTTAATTGAAATAAACACACAATTCTTTATTGTTCTAAATTAAACCATACTTACCATCACGCCCATTCCAGCTGAAGCCAACGATCTCCTGCAATAAAAGTAAAATAATAAAGCAACATCATCCTTACCTTTCCATGGCTCCCACGACAGCTTCAGCTCTGCTACATCGAGATGACAGGCTGGACCGCAGCAGAACGCTGCCATCCATCCTGTCATCCCGCAGACACTGAGAAGCGCAGGCATACTTCCACTCCTCAGTGTCTGGCTGTGACGGCATCCAGATGAGCCGAGGTCATGTCCAATGAACTCAGCTCACCTCATGTACGTCACTGACAGCGTGGGAAAATTCTCCTGCACTCAGCACTTCAGCGTGAGAATTTTCCCACGCTGTCAGTGACGTGCATGAGGTGAGCTGAGTTCATTGGACATGACCTCACCTCATGTATGTCACTGACAGCGTGGGAGAATTCTCACGCTGAAGCGCTGAGTGCAGGAGAATTTTCCCACGTTGTCAGTGACGTGCATGAGGTGAGCTGAGTTCATTGGACATGAACTCGGCTCATCTGGATGACGTCACAGAGAGACACTGAGGAGCGCAAGCATGCCTGCGCTTCTCAGTGTCTGCGGGATGACAGGCTGGATGGCAGCGTTCTGCTGCGGTCCAGCCTGTCATCTCGATGTAGCAGAGCTGAAGCTGTCGTGGGAACCATGGAAAGGTAAGGATGAGGTTGCTTTATTATTTTACTTTTATTGCAGGAGATCGTTGGCTTCAGCTGGAATGGGCGTGATGGTAAGTATGGTTTAATTTAGAACAATAAAGAATTGTCTTTATTTCAATTAAAGGACTTTATTCTGGGTGTTTGTGTTTTCTTTTAACTTTGACTATGGGGTTAGTAATGGGGGTGTCTTATAGACGCCTCTCCATTACTAACCTGGGCTTGATGTCAGCTGGCATTATAAGCTGACATCAACCCCAACCCTATTACCCCCTGCCACCGCACCAGGGCAGCGTGGAAGAGCGAGGCTAAGTGCCAGAATTGGCGCATCCTATGGATGCGCCATTTTTGGGGCGGCTGACGGCTGGTGTTTCTAGCCTGGGAGGGGGCCAATATTCATGGCACCCTTCCTGGGCTATTAATATCAGCCCCCAGCTGTCTGCCTAGCCTGTGCTAGCTATTAAATTAGGGGGGACCCCACGTTATTTTTTTTGGGGGGTTCCCCCATTTTAATAGCTAGTAAAGGCTAGGTATTCAGCTGGGGGCTGATATTAGTAGCCTGGGAAGCTCCGTGGGTATTACCCCCTTCCCAGGCTTCAAACATTTGCCCCAGCTGTCTGCTTAACCTCCGCTAGAGCCTAAAATTAAGGGGAACCCCACGCCAATTTTTTTTTAAATAAATCCTTTATTTTAACACTAAATGACAAGTACAGTAATCAACACTGTCACTGTACTTCATATATATGTGACTGACATGTTTCTATCTATCTAATCTATGTGTGATTCTCTATTCTTTCTATTCTAAATTGTCGGGTACAGATGCTGAATTGCCGGCCGGCTTTCTTAAAGAGACGGTGCATGAAAACACTATTATATTTTTAAATAAATCCTTTACACTAAATGACAAGTACAGTAAGCAACACTGTCACTGTACTTCTTATATATGTGGCTGACATGTTTCTATCTATCTAATCTATGTGTGAAGCTCTATTCTTTCTGTTGTAAATTGTCGGGTACCGCTGCTGAATTGCCGGCCGGCTTTTTTAAAGAGACGGTGCACGAAAACACTAATATTTTTTTTAATAAATCCTTTACACTAAATGACAAGTACAGTAAGCAACACTGTCACTGTACTTCTTATATATGTGACTGACATGTTTCTATCTATCTAATCTATGTGTGAAGCTCTATTCTTTCTGTTGTAAATTGTCGGGTACCGGTGAATGCCGCTGATGAATTGCCGGCTTTTCATGTCATTCTACATTATTCTTAGTTGTTTTACTTCATGTAGAATTAACCTACAAGGAAAGAAAGGGTTTATTTTCATTCCGATATTTGTGTCCCATTGACTTGCATTGGTTTCCGGTATCGGAATCGGCGATATCCGATACTTTTTGGGTATCGGCCCGATCCAATCCGATACGATATTTCCTGATATCGGAAGGTATCGCTCAACACTAGTGATGAGCTTTAGTATCTTTTACTGCCAGTGTCTTGGTAACAATTTCCCTTTGTTGTCACAAACATATCGAACATTGATGGCAAAATAGTTCACTCTGTGAGTTGTCAGGAAAATATTAATGTCAGGGACATATTAACCTTTTCGCTCCAGAGCCTGTTTTCATCTCCGTGACCAGGCCAATTTTTACAATTCTGACCACTGTCACTTTATGAGGTAATTACTCTGGAACGCTTCAACGGATCCCCCTGATTCTGAGATTGTTTTCTCGTGACATATTGTACTTCATGATCGTGGTAAAATTTCTTCGATATCACTTGCGTTTATTTGTGAAAAAATTTTAAATTTGGCGAAAATTTTGCAATTTTCAAACTTTGAATTTACATGGCCTTAAATCAGAGAGACATGTCACACAAAATAGTTAATAAATGACATTTCCCACATGTCTACTTTACATCAGCACAATTTTGGAACCAACATTTTTTTTGTTAGGAAGCTATAAGGGTTAAAAGTTGACCAGCGATTTCTCATTTTTCCAGCAAAATTTACAAACACATTTTTTTAGGGACCACATCACATTTGAAGTCACTTTGAGGGGCCTTTATGACAGAAAATACCCAAAAGTGACACCATTCTAAAAACTGCACCCCTCAAGGTGCTCAAAACCACATTCAAGAAGTTTATTAACCCTTCAGGTGCTTCACAGGAATTTTTGGAATGTGGAAGAAAACAACATTTAACTTTTTTTCACAAAAATGTTACTTTATTTTATTATTTTCACAAGGGTAACAGGAAAAAAATGGACTACACAATTTGTAGTGCAATTTCCCCTGAGCACACAGATACCCCATATGTGAGGGAAAACCACTGTTTGGGCGCACTGCAGGGTTCGGAAGGGAAGGAGCGCCATTAGACTTTTTGAATGTAAAATTTGTTTGAATAATTAGCTTACGCCATGTTGCGTTTGGAGAGCCCCTGATGTGCCTAAATAGTGGAAACCCCCCACAAGTGACACCATTTTGGAAACTAGACCCCTTAGGGAACTTATCTAGATGTTTGGTGAGCACCTTGAACCCCAGGTGCTTCACAGAAGTTTATAATATTGAGCTGTACAAATAAAATGTTCCCCTTCTCCCATGACAGCACCACCTGAGAGAGAGGGTATCCGCCCACCAAGAACAGGAACCTACTGAATAAAAAGGCGGTACCTCTCTTCCGCATCAGTTTTTTTGGTTCCTGTCCTTGATGAGAGCCTCGCTAGGTGGTACCTCGCCTACCTGGGATTGGTGCGGCCTGGAGGCCGTGAAGAAGCAGCAGATGGCCCTCTGTTCTCAGCCCCATCTGGCTGCTACCTGGGTCTGCGTGCGGGGGGGGTGCTGCCTTCCGGGGTCCTCTCCCGCGTGTGCCAGGTCCTGCGGCCGGGTCTGCGCTCACATGGTAGCAGTGATTGAGCGCGCCGGCAGGTCTTCCGGGTCTGCGCATGTGGGGTTAGCATTGCGCCCTGTGACGTAGCGCGCCGGAAGTCCGGGCTGTGCACACGCGGGGTTGTGATGTTCCCTATTACGTAGTGCGCCGGAAGCCGGGTCTGCGCATGCGCGGGGTGCGATACCGGGTCATCCCCGCTGCAAGCGCGCAGGGAGCCGCTGGGCTGCGCACGCGCAGGGGGGGTCCTGCGGCGTAGCGCGCCAGCTGGTGGAAAAAAAAAAAGAAGAGAGGAGAGAGCTCGCTGCCGGAAGGGGAGGAGCCTAACGGAGGTGGAGCCCTTACGCTTTAAAAGGATGGGAAGCAGTCAAGATGGCGGTGTCTGCATTCCCATCATCATGAGTGAGGAGCCGCAGTCACCTGGGCAGCAGCTGTCACCGCCGCAGAACGAACAGCAGCAGCCACAGCCGCCAAAGCAGCGTAAGCAGCTCAAGCAACCGGAACGCCGAGAGTCTTCCCATCATCAGAGCCACAGCAGTGGGGGTCGTTCGAGTGCCGCCAGATGGGAGCCTTCATATGATCGGCAACCACCGCCTCCGGTACCCTAGTCTGAACGGCAGCGTGGTGAGTGATCTTCGTGAAAGTCTCACCTTAAGTAATGTGCTCTTCTCTGTTTTTCTCTCTTTCTCTCCTTTCAATTCTTGGTGGTGTTAGGAGGCAAAGAAGTGTAGTTCTAAGAGTAAAAACAAGGGGTGTGCGTTATGTAAATTGAGCCTTCCCACCTCCTACGCCAAAATCCTTTGCTCGGACTGTATCCAGAGAACCATAGCAGAGGAGACCCCCAGGTTTTCTTTGGAGTTAACAAACCTAATCCAAACGGAGGTTAGGGATTCTTTAAGAGGCTTAACCTCACGCAGAAAGAGGAAACAGAAGCAGGTTTCCTCGGAGGAATCAGTGGAGTCCCGTTTTACAAAAGAACTTCCTTCCTCCTCTGATCTCTCCGAGTCTTCGGATGATGATGGTGGAGGTAGGCCTTGTTTTTCGGTAGATAATACTGAGAGGCTGGTTAAGCCATTAGAGTGACTATGGGTATTACTGATACCAAAGCTCCCAGAACAGTTCAAGATGTCATGTTCCAGGGGCTTGGACCTGAAAAGGAGACGCACATTCCCGGTTAATGAAAGAATCAAATCCCTTATAGATAGGGAATGGAAAAAACTGAGAGGAAGGGTCAGCTACCTTCTTCCTCTAAGCGGAGATACCCCTTTGAAGAAGAGGTTGCAGCTAGATGGGACAAAACCCCTAAGATCGATGTGGCCATCGCAAAGTCCTCAAAACTGCCCTTTGAGGATTTGGGGGCCTTAAAAGACCTGCTGGATAAAAAGGTGGAGTCTTTCCTTAAACAGGACTGGGAGTCATCAGCAGGGGCTCTTAAACCGGCAGTGGCAGCCACCTGCACCGCCAGGTCTATGATCTGGCTTCAACAGTTGGAAGACCAGATTAAGGGGAATGTCTCAAGGGAGAAGATTCTGTCAGACCTTCCCCTTGTGCAGGGGGCGGCTGCATTCCTGGCAGATGCATCGGCAGATTCAGTTAGGCTGGCTGCCCGGTCCGCAAATCTCTCCAATGCAGCCCGTAGGGCATTATGGCTCAAGAGCTGGCTGGGGGATGTGCAGTCAAAGTCTAAACTGTGCTCAATCCCTTGTGAGGGGGACTTCCTTTTCGGCAAGGGCCTAGATGATATCCTGGATAAGGCCGCAGACAAGAAACATGGGTTTCCCACTGTGTCTGTTCCCCGATTTAACCCCTTCACGACATAGGGCATATTAATACGTATCTGTGCCCTGGGATTTATGGACCAGATACGTATTTATACGCTCTGGTGATTTCGCCCGCACACAGGCTGTGCGGGCGCGATCGCCGCCGGGTGTCAGCTGATAGCCCCGAGTGTCAGCTGTGACAATGTGCTGGGAGCGGTCCTGCACCGCTCCCGGCACATTAACCCCCGCAATGCTGCGATCGAAGTCGATCGCAGCATTGCTGTGGCAAGGGGAGGTGATCGCCGATACTCACCTCCTCTTCCGGCCTCCAGCGCTGTCTGCCGTGACTTCCAGGATGTTGCCATGACGACCCGATGTCGTCATGACAACATCCGGGTCACCAGACAGCAGGAAGATTTTTTGGACATGCGCAGTGCATCTCCAAACTATCTTCTCCCTGTCCAGCGCTGACAGCCTGCATGGCACAGGGATGGTGCTGCATTCCTGTGCCATGCAGGCGATCAGAGAAAAAAAAGTGAAAGTCCCATAGTGGGACAAAGTAAAAAAAAAAAAAAAAGTGTCATAAAGTAAAAAAAATTGTAAAAAAAAATTTAAAAAAATAATCCACCAAAAATAAAAATATAATGTACCCATCAATAAATATTATTATAAAAAAAAAGCAAAAAAAACAATAAAAGTACACATATTTGGTATCGCCGCTTCCGGAACGACCTGACCTATAAAACTGTCCCACTAGTTAACCCCTTCAGTGAACACGGTAAAAAATAAAAATAAAAAACTAAGCAAAAAACAATGCTTTATCACCATACCGCCAAACAAAAAATGGAATAACACGCGATCAAAAAAATGAATATAAATAAAAATGGTACCGCTGAAAACGTCATCTCGTCCCGCAAAAAACAAGCCGCCCTACAGCTCCATCAGCTCTCAGAATAAAGCTATGCTAAAAAATTATTTTTTCTATAAAATTGCTTTTACTATGTAAAAGTGCAAAACATAGAAAAACGATATAAATGTGGTACCGCTGTAAACGTACTGACCCGAAGAATAAAGCTGCCTTATCAATTTTACCACACGCGGAACAGAATAAAAAAAAACAATTCCTGAATTGTTGGTTTTTGTTTATTCTGCCTCCCAAAAATCGGAATAGAAAGCGATCAAAATCTGTCACGTGCCTGAAAATGGCACCAATAACAACGTCAACTCATCCTGCAAAAAACAAGCCGTCACATGACTGTCTGCCAAAATCTGGAAAAATTATAGCTCTCAAAATATGGCGACGCAAAAACTAGATTTTACAAAAAATGCGTCTTTTAGTGTGTGACAGCTGTCAGTCATAAAAACCCCATATGATTCTGGTATCGCTGTAGTCTCACCGACCCGAAGAATAAGGTCGTCTAATCACTTATAACGCATGAGGAACGGCTTAAAAAATCAACTCTCGGGTTAGGGTTGTGCTAGGGTTAGGGCTGGGTTTGGGGTTAGGGTTGTGATGGGGTTGGGATTTTTTTCAAAAGTAAGAAAAAAAGATGACGATATTGCGACTAGTGTTGAGCGCAAGTGCTCGCTACTTGAGTTTGCATTGGGTGCTCTGGTATGCATTGAGTATCGTGGGTATTTGAGTGACATGCTCGAGTCTCCGCCCCATATGCTTCACGGCCAAAAAAAATTTGCGGGGATTGCCTGCCATGCACGAGCGATCCCCCGAATGTTTTTTTTGGGGTGTTTAATAACCGTGAAACGTGCGGGGCAGGGACTCAAGCATGTCACTCGAGCACACGCAGTACATGGTGCATACCTGAGTACCCGATGCAAACTCAAGTAGCGAGCACTTGCGCTCAAGACTAATGACAACTTATTGAATATGATGACCTAATGTTATCAAATTCTGTGTCGTACCTCTGGGTTCAAAATGTTCACTATACCCCTTAATAAAATCCTTGAGGGGTATAGTTTCCAAAATGGGGTCACTTGTGGGGGAGCTCCACTGTTTAGGCACATCAGGGGCTCTCCAAACGCGACATGGTGTCCGCTAACAAATTGAATGGAAAATCGGCTCAAATTGTTAGTGGACGCCATGTTGCATTTGGAGAGCCCCTGTGTGCCTAAACAGTGGAAACCCCCCACAAGTGACCCCATTTTGGAAACTAGACCCCCCTGGGCACATATCTAGATGCATAGTGAGCACTTGGAACCCCCAGGTGCTTCATAAATTGATTCGTAAAAATGAAAAAGTGTTTTTTTTTCCACTTTTTTATTTTTACGAATCAATTTGTGAAGCACCTGGGGGTTCCAAGTGCTCACTATGCATCTAGATAGGTGCCTTGGGGGTCTAGTTTCCAAAATGGGGTCACTTGTGGGGGAGCTCCAATGTTTAGGCACATCAGGGGCTCTCCAAATGCAACATGGCGTCCGCTAATTATTCAAGCAAATTTTACAATCAAAAAGTCAAATGGCGCTCCTTCCTTTCCGAGCCCTGCCGTGTGCCCAAACAGTGGTTTTTCCCCACATATGGGGTATCTGCGTGCCCAGGGGAACAACAAATTTTGGGGTCCATTTTTTCTTGTTACCCCTGTGAAAATAAAAAAAAATTGGGTCTAAAGTAACATTTTTGTGAAAAAAGTTAAATGTTCATTTTTTTTTCCACATTCCAAAAATTCTTGTGAAGCACCTGAAGGGTTAATGAAGTTCTTGAATGTGGTTTTGAGCACCTTGAGGGGTGCAGTTTTTAGAATGGTGTCACTTTTGGGTATTTTCTGTCATAAAGACCTCTCAAAGTGACTTCATATGTGATGTGGTCCCTAAAAAAATGGTTTGGAAATTTTGTTGGAAAAATGAGAAATCGCTGGTCAACTTTTAACCCTTATAGCTCCCTAACAAAAATAAATTTTGGTTCCAAAATTGTGCTGATGCAAAGTACACATGTGGGAAATGTTATTTATTAAGTATTTTGTGTGACATACAGTACAGACCAAAAGTTTGGACACACCTTCTCATTTAAAGACTTTTCTGTATTTTTATGACTTTGAAAATTGTACATTCACACTGAAGGCATCAAAACTATGAATTAACACATGTGGAATTATATACTTAACAAAAAAGTGTGAAACAACTGAAAATATGTCTTATATTCTAGGTTCTTCAAAGTAGCCATGTTTTGCTTTGATGACTGCTTTGCACACTCTTGGCATTCTCTTGATGACCTTCAAGAGGTAGTCACCGGAAATGGTCTTCCAACAATCTTGAAGGAGTTCCCAGAGATGCTTAGCACTTGTTGGCCCTTTTGCCTTCACTCTGCAGTCCAGCTCACCCCAAACCATCTCGATTGGGTTCAGGTCTGGTGACTGTGGAGGCCAGATCATCTGGCGTAGCACCCCATCTCTCTCCTTCTTGGTCAAATAGCCCTTACACAGCCTGGAGGTGTGTTTGGGGTCATTGTCCTGTTGAAAAATAAATGATGGTCCAACTAAACGCAAACCGGATGGAATAGCCTGCCACTGCAAGATGCTGTGGTAGCCATGCTGGTTCAGTATGCCTTCAATTTTGAATAAATCCCCAACAGTGTCACCAGCAAAGCACCCCCACACCATCACACCTCCTCCTCCTCCATGCTTCATGGTGGGAACCAGGCATGTAGAGTCCATCCATTCACCTTTTCTGCGTCGCACAAAGACACGGTGGTTGGAACAAAATATCTCAAATTTGGACTTATCAGACCAAAGCACATATTTCCACAGGTCTAATGTCCATTCCTTGTTTTCTTTAGCCCAAACAAGTCTCTTCTGCTTGTTGCCTGTCCTTAGCAGTGGTTTCCTAGCAGCTATTTTACCATGAAGGCCTGCTGCACAAAGTCTCCTCTTAACAGTTGTTGTAGAGATGTGTCTTCTGCTAGAACTCTATGTGGCATTGACCTGGTCTCTAATCTGAGCTGCTGTTAACCTACGATTTCTGAGGCTGGTGACTCGGATAAACTTATCCTCAGAAGCAGAGGTGACTCTTGGTCTTCATTTCCTGGAGCGGTCCTCATGTGAGCCAGTTTCTTTGTAGTGCTTGATGGTTTTTGCAACTGCACTTGGGGACACTTTCAAAGTTTTCCCAATTTTTCGCACTGACTGACCTTCATTTCTTAAAGTAATGATGGCCACTCGTTTTTCTTTACTTAGCTGCTTTTTTCTTGCCATAATACAAATTCTAACAGTCTATTCAGTAGGACTATCAGCTGTGTTTCCACCAGACTTCTGCACAACACAACTGATGGTCCCAACCCCATTTATAAGGCAAGAAATCCCACTTGTTAAACCTGACAGGGCACACCTGTGAAGTGAAAACCATTTCCGGTGACTACCTCTTGAAGCTCATCAAGAGAATGCCAAGAGTGTGCAAAGCAGTCATCAAAGCAAAAGGTGGCTACTTTGAAGAACCTAGAATATAAGACATATTTTCAGTTGTTTCCTCTTATTTGTTAAGTATATAATTCCACATGTGTTAATTCATAGTTTTGATGCCTTCAGTGTGAATGTACAATTTTCATAGTCATGAAAATACAGAAAAATCTTTAAATGATAAGGTGTGTCCAAACTTTTGGTCTGTACTGTATCTCTCTGATTTAAGGGCATAAAAATTCAAATTTTGGAAATTGCAAAAGTTTCAAAATGTTCGCCAAATTTCCGTTTTTTTCACAAATAAACGCAAGTGATATCGAAGAAATTTTACCAAAATCATGAAGTACAATATGTCACGAAAAAACATTCTCAGAATCAGGGGGATCCGTTGAAGCGTTCCAGAGTAATTACCTCATAAAGTGACAGTGGTCAGAATTGTAAAAATTGGCCTGGTCATTAACGTGCAAACCACCCTCGGGGGTAAAGGGGTTAAAAGCTCCTTTCGGAAGAGAAACTACAGTTTCAGCAAAGCTCCTAGAGACCAGAGTAGCTGGAGAGACAGGAAGCCGTATAACAGAGGCTTCATGTTCGAGGGTCCATCCTCCGAGAGTAAGAAAGCCCCTAAGTGACAGTCCTCCCCAGGTGGGAGGAAGATTGTCCCACTTCCTGCCCGCTTGGGAAAAAATCTCGTCCAGTACTTGGATTTTAGGAATAATCAGGAGGGGGCTCAAATTGGAGTTCAACCACATGCCCAGGAACACCGTCAGGATTTCAGCCCCCAGAAGCCTAACGGAACAGATGGCCTTCAGCAGGAAGTTCTCTCCCTGGTTATGAAGGGGGTCCTAGTGGAAACACCTGTACCCGAGCAGGGAAGAGGGTTTTACTCGAGAAGCCGGATGGCTCCTTCAGAACCATTGCCAACTTGAAAAAGCTGAATGACCATTTGATCTACAGGCCGTTCAAGATGGAGTCAATAAAGTCAGCCATAAAGATGTTATTTTCGGACTGTTATATATGCGTCCTCGATCTGAAGGACGCTTATTACCACGTTCCAATCTTTGCGGAACATCAACAATTTCTGAGAGTAGCTGTACAGTTCGGCAAGCACGTAAGGCATTTTCAGTTTGCAGCTCTTCCCTTTGGCATCTCCATGGCCCCAAGAGTTTTCACAAAAATTATCTTGAAAATCACAGCGCATTTAAGGGAAAAAGATATCCTGGTCATCCCTTATCTGGACGATTTCTTAGTAGTAGTAGGCAGATCAAAACAACTCTGTGCTCTGGCTCTGGCGGACGTCATGACCAGTCTGAAGGGCCTGGGTTGGCTGTTAAATTTAGAGAAGTCGAGACTGGAGCCAAGGAGGGTTCAATCTTTCCTGGGTCTCATTTTGGACTCAGAAAATCAAACCTGTCTTCTACCAGAGGACAAGAAACTGAAGATCAGATCCCTAATATCACGGGTTATCAGCAATCCAACCATGAGCTTGAGGAGTGCAATGTCTCTATTGGGTACAATGACATCCTGTATCCCAGCAGTTCAGTGGGCTCAGTTCCATTCCAGACGTCTTCAACAGGAGATCCTGACAGCAGACAGGCGGCTCAGAGGTTGCCTGAATGGAAGGATATCTCTTCCGGAGGAAGTAATCAACTCGCTGGACTGGTAGAGATCTGCGGTCAATCTATCTTTGGGGGTTCCCTGGTCCTTCCGGGTGTCGGATACAGTCACGACAGACGCAAGCGCAGAAGGCTGGGGTGCTCACCTAAGAGATCATTCTGTACAGGGTCTCTCCTCCAACATGAGGGAAGTGTTGGCAGCCAGAAACGCTCTAGTAAAGTTCAGTTCTTTTTTCCAGAGTCATCACATCCGGATAATGTCGGACAACCGAATGACAGTCGCCTACATCAATCATCAGGGGGGTACCAGGTCTCTCCCTCTGATGTTAGTAGCGGATCAGATCTTTCGTTTTGCCGAGAGTCAGCTGTTGACGCTCTCGGCACTGCACATAAGAGGAGAAGAGAACATAAAGTCCGATTTCCTAAGTCGTTACATCTTAAAACAGGGAGAGTGGGAGTTGAATCCAGCCGTGTTTCAGCAGATTGTGGGCCGATGGGGACAGCCCCAAATAGATCTGTTTGCAAACAGACACAGTCGAAAGACCGAAATCTTTTGCTCCCTGAATCCAAAGGAGAGGCCGTTTGCGGTGGACGCGCTGCAGATTCCTTGGCATTTCACTCTGGCCTATGCCTTTCCCCCTCTGATGCTGATTCCTACCATCCTAAGGAAGATCCGAGAAGAGCAGGCGAGCGTTATATTGATCACCTTGTTCTGGCCCAAGAGACCATGGTTCACTTGGATGAGGAGAATGTCCCAAGCGGACCCATGGGTTCTACCGGACATCCCAGATCTCCTCAGACAGGGCCCAGTCTGCCATCCCCAAAGATCGGGCCTGCATTTGACGGCCTGGATTTTGAAAGGTCACTACTGATGCAAGAGGGTTTTCTCCGGATCTGGTAACTACTCTACTGGCAAGTAGGAAGCTGGTTACGACTAGGATCTATGGTAGAACCTGGGCTAAGTTTCTGTCTACCTCGGGTCAGTCCGCCAAAGGGAGGGTTCCTATTGGGGCCATACTAGAATTCCTCCAGAAGGGGTTAATCATGGGACTAGCCACTAGTACTCTTAATGTTCAAGTATCAGCTCTGGGGGCACTATATAATTACGACTTGGCGGCAAATAGGTGGATCATCAGGTTCATTAAAGCTTGTGGTAGATCCAGGCCTATTCCTACTCCAAGGATGCCTCCTTGGGACCTTAATTTGGTTCTAGAGGCACTAACCAAACCTCCCTTTGAGCCCTTAGAATTTTTCCTGAAACTTCCTCTAACTTTAAAGACAGCCATACTGCTAGCTCTGACATCAGCTCGTAGAATTAGTGATTTACATGCACTATCTATTAACCCTCCATTCACTCAAGTATGTATGGATAGAGTAATCTTAAGACCAGACCCAGCCTATCTTCCTAAGGTAGCCTCCAGATTCCATAGGATGCAAGTAATCACTCTCCCTTCCTTCTATCCTAACCCTAAGGATTCTGAGGAACATAAGCTTCACACCTTAGATGTTAGGAGGGTATTAGTCCAGTATTTGGAGGTGACCAAGTCCTGGAGGAAAAGTGACGCCTTATTTATCTCCTTTCAGGGGGCTAGGAAAGGGCTTAAAGTTACAAGAGGACCATAGCTAGATGGGTCAGATTCCATTACCTTAGCATACTCTTCTAGCAATCTGCCGGCTCCAGAGAACCTGAAGGCCCACTCCACCAGAGCGGTAGCAGCCTCCTGGGCTGAGAAGGCGGACGTTCCCATCGACATCATATGTAAGGCGGCAACTTGGTCATCCCCCGCTACATTCTACAAACATTACCGTCTTGACCTTTCTTCTTCTTCTTCTGATCTGTCCTTTGGAAGGAAGGTGTTGCAAGCGGTGATCCCTCCCTCTGGTGTCTGATCTCTATAAATCTCTCAGGTGGTGCTGTCATGGGAGAAGGGGAAAAGATCCTAGTTACTTACCGGTAGCTTGATTTTACAGAGCCCATGACAGCACCCTATTAATTCCCTCCCCTTTATCACTATGGTGTGCACTTTTTAAGGTGTTTTATTACAAATGTTGAGGTGGCAGTTATGTGTTAACCTATTTTTCGGAGGCCCTCTCATGCTCTGAAACAAAAACTGATGCGGAAGAGAGGTACCGCCTTTTTATTCAGTAGGTTCCTGTCTTTGGTGGGCGGATACCCTCTCTCTAAGGTGGTGCTGTCATGGGCTCTGTAAAATCCCGTTACCGGTAAGTAGCTAGGATCTTTTCACACTTTTCCCACAAAAAACGTTTTTCATCCCTTAATTTTTCATTATCATAAGGGTAACAGGAGAAATTGCACCATGAAATTTGCTGTGCAATTTCTCCTGAGTATGCCGATACACCATATGTGGGGGAAAACCACTGCTTTGGTGTACGGCAGGATTCGGAAGAGAAAGGAGCGCTATGTTGGCTGGGATAGGTTGCAGACACCATGTCACATTTGAAGAGTCGCTGACATGCCGAAACAGCAGAAACCCCCACAAGTGACCCCATTTTGTAAACTACACCTCTCAAGGAATTCATCTAGGTAAGTAGTGAGTATTTTTTAATTTTTAAATTTATACCATTGGGCAGTGAAGAAAACATAATTATATTTTTACCACAAAAAAATGTTTTACCCTCAGATTTTACATTTTCACACAGGGCAATGGCTAAAAATGGTGCCAAAATGTGTCACACAATTTCTTATAAATGTGGCAATACCCCATATGTAGCTGTACCGTACCGCTTAGCCATACGGCGAGATCTGGGAGGGACAGAGCGCTATTTGACAATTGGAGAACAAATTATTGTAGAATAGTTTGCGGACTCCATATATACAGCCCCTAAGTGCTAGAAGAGCAGAATCCCCCTCAAGTGACCCCATTTTGGAAATTATACCCCATTGGGAATTTACCTACACGTGTAGTGACGATTTTGATTCCATGGGTCTTTTCCAGAAATAAGCAGCAGTGGATGTTGCTGAGTGAAAATTTCAAACTGCCGCTGTAGTGACCAGTACGTTGTGCCTAGCTTGTGCTTCTGGAGACATGCACCTGTAAATTAGGCAAGCTCTCATCGCTACAGGAATGCCAAACATGTGGACCCTAAATGTAGTTTAGATACATTGTGGGGCTCAGAAGGGAGAGAGGCATTTGTATTTGGGAGCACAAAATTTTCTGAATTTCTTTTGGGGGCAAGGGCCATTTTGCTTTTCCAGAGCCTTTCTGCTAGCAGTAACTTGGAAGTCCATTATATTTTTAACAGATAATGGACCTGAGTGGGGACTAGCTTTTTTTTGAGGACTGAGTTGAAGCTTTTATTGGGAACATTTTACATAACATTTATCCTGCGCTCTAGGCTGAGCACTTACATCAGGGTTTCCATCTAAATTTCCAAGTGATGTAATTCAGATGAAACCCCTGCGGGATCCATTCAGTATAATGAGGCAGCAGAGTTAATCTGGACTCCGTCTGGCCTCTGTTTAGCGGTGTCCTTTTTTTCAGAAGTGCACAAAATTGTGGCCAACCGCACTTTTATGCACACCTAAAAAAACTGACACCGTGGGATCACAGGCCAGACGGCATCCACAGTGCCTATATCTGCCTCATTACAGGGAATCTTCCGTCATGGGTTCCGGCTGAATCACGTATTTCAGAGATTTACACGGAAACTCTGGTGTAAGTGCTCAGCGTAGAGCACAGGATAAATGTGAGCAGAGCCTTACTGCGATCTTTGGGAGACAGAATAAACAAATCCATAGCAGGTGAAGAATTGGTTTTATTTATTTTTTGCGCCGTTCCTCGTGTGGTATAACTGATTAGATTACTTTATTGTTCGGGTCGGTGCGATTACAGCGATACCAGATTTATATCGGGTTTTTATGACTGACAGCTGTCACACACTAAAAGACACTTTTTTTTTTGCAAAATCTAGTTTTTGCATCGCCATATTTTGAGAGCTATCATTTTTCCATATTTCGGCCGACAGAGTCATGTGAGGGCTTGTTTTTTGCTGGACGAGTTAACATTTTTATTAGTACCATTTTTGGGTACGTGACGTTTTTTGATCGCTTTCTATTCTGTTTTTTTTGGGATGTAAAATGAATAAAAACCAACAATTCAGGAATTGTTTTTGGAGTTTTTTTTTTTTTTATGCCGTTCTGCGTGTGGTAAAAGTGATAAGTCAGCTTTATTCTTCGGGTCAGTACGTTTACAGCGATACTACACTTATCGTATATTTATTTTTAGGTTTTGGTGCTTTTACACAATAAAACAATTTTATAGAAAAAATTATTTTTTTTTACATCGCTTTATTCTGAGAGCTATAACTTTTTTATTTTTCGGCTGTTGGAGCTGTATGGCGGCTTGTTTTTTGTGGAACAAGATGATGTTTTCAGCGGTACCGTTTTTATTTCCATTTTGCTTTTTGATCGCATTTTATTCCACTTTTTGTTTGGCGATTACAGAAGGAGTTAATTAGTGTGACAGTTTTATAGATCGGGTTGTTCCAGACGCGGCGATACCAAATGTGTGTACTTTTTTTGTTTTTGCATAATTATACAGATTTATTGGTTTAATATTTTATTCATTTATTTTGTGTTTTTTATTTTTTTTATTTTTTTTTAAGTTTGAAAACATTTTTTTGACTTTTTTTTTAATATTTTTACTTAGTCCTGTATGGGACATTAATTTTTATTTTTCTAATCACTGTTCTCATGCAATGCAATATACATGTATTGCATTGTATGAGAGCTCTGTTGACAGTTTCACACTGTCATTATCTCCTGCTAGACTCAGCTGCAGGCTGAGTCTAGCAGGACACCGTACATGGCGGACCCGGAGGCGGTCATGTGACCTCCGGCTGCCATGACAACGGCAGGTCCTCTCAGACATCAGGGGGTGGTCGGAGAGGTAAGTGGACGACCCCCTCTCCTCTCACTATCTTCTAAATGCCGCGATCGCTATAGATCGCGGCATCTAGAAGATAGCAAAGGGTTAACATCATTAGGACCTGATCCAATCAGGTCCCGATGATGTCCCTTGTCAGAGCTTGGGGGTCCTGAGCGCTGCGGGACCACCGACCGTTTAGAAACGTCGGCGCTGCACAGAGCCCAGGCAGTGCCGACGTTTATATACAGTGGGCGGTCGGGAAGAGGTTAACAGAATATTAGCCCCTTTTCCCATGCTCTCTCCTGTAGTGTTTGTCCAGAGATGACAATTATACAGCATCTTACTGCATATTATGACCACTTGTCAGCACCAGGCTGTCCCATTTTCCTCAGCACAAAAGCCCCAATTAGTACACGCCTGGGAAATAGCTTATGCAAACGATGCCAGCCAAGGAGTGTTATAACTTTGTTAAGAAGCAAGCATCTTGTCTCTGAAAGACGCAGGAGGTAATTAAAACGCAGGCTTGCACTAATTTGTGTGTACCCGTGAGGCTGCTTCCCGAGCCTCAAAGGGAAATTTGCAGACGAAGTGACTCCAATATGAAATACTAAATATTATGAGTTCCATACGTCCGACAGTAACGGGACCCATATGTTTAGTGGTCAAATCTGCCCAGGAATGTATAGATAGTTTTCCAGGGCTGTAACCAAAATCAGGGAGCTGTAGCGCAAAAACCCCAGAATAGCAGACTGCAGCTATGCGATATGTGGTCTCTAAATAAAGATAAAATCATAAGGGAAAAAATGGCGTAGTTTGCAAGCTTCTGCGATCAACGAGCGATGAGTTATCGCAGAAGTTAGCGTTTTTAATAAAAATGTACAGGCTGGAGACCGGCCCACATGATGTCACCACCAGGGGCGTGTGGCCAGATCTCCCCTTAGGTATAAGAGAACTCATGGACAGTACAGAAGCACTTATTGCCAGGGGGAAATAAGAATTATAAGCAACGGGTCCTGTTCAATAACAGCATAATCCGACTGGAGAGACCCTCTTCCACCTATATTGAATAGTCTCCACGATTGTATAGTGTAAGTAAGTTATCTTCTTTTTTTACCCTGTTTATTTTATGTAACGGCGTATGTATTTTAATGTCTCCTTTGTTAACATCCTTGTATATATTTTTCCTAAACACTGCCTCCCTTTTGGATTAAATATAAAATTTAATAGTCCGGTTTCTTTTGTTCTGTAATCGTTCCCTTCCCTGAAGCCATATACGCTACCAAACGCAGGCATCCGGCCAGGCCTGTATTATATTCCAACTCGGCTGGTGGGGGCAGAGAATAATAATAATTGGGCCATTGTGAAGCTGGCAGTGACAGTACGGAGGGCGTTAAACACGGATTCCAGGCTTTGGAACCCAGGGTGTTAAGCCATACTCTCACTAGTCGCTTACCGATACCTACGTAGAGAGTAATCTGGATGGCGTGCTCGCGACTATAGACGAAATACGGACAGCTTGAAAATAAAGCCTGCACCTTATGATGATGTGGTGAATGCAATCTATTTATTCCAGCTATCAATTGATGTTGATGTGTTACTGAAGACGAGCAATGCCTGTCCTGGGCGTCCTTTTGGGCAGCTATGAGGTGTTAGTCTGTGTGCTACCCGGCTTTCATTCTTTTTGGTACAGATAAGATATGGATGGATGGAGGGATGGATAGATGGAGGAATAGATAGATAGTGGGGTAGATGGAGGAATAGATAGATAGATAGATTAATAGAGGGATGGATAGGTAAATAGAGGGATAGATAGATAGATACAGGGATGGATGGATGGATAGATACATGGATGGATGGATAGATACAGGGATGGATGGATGGATAGATACAGGGATGGATGGATGGATAGATACAGGGATGGATGGATAGATACAGGGATGGATGGATGGATACAGGGATGGATGGATGGATACAGGGATGGATGGATAGATACAGGGATGGATGGATGGATAGATACAGGGATGGATGGATGGATAGATACAGGGATGATGGATGGATAGATACAGGGATGGATGGATGGATAGATACAGGGATGGATGGATGGATAGATACAGGGATGGATGGATAGATACAGGGATGGATGGATGGATAGATACAGGGATGGATGGATGGATAGATACAGGGATGGATGGATAGATACAGGGATGGATGGATGGATAGATACAGGGATGGATGGATGGATAGATACAGGGATGGATGGATGGATAGATACAGGGATGGATGGATGGATAGATACAGGGATGGATGGATGGATGGATAGATACAGGGATGGATGGATGGATAGATACAGGGATGGATGGATAGATACAGGGATGGATGGATGGATAGATACAGGGATGGATGGATGGATGGATGGATGGATAGATACAGGGATGGATGGATGGATAGATACAGGGATGGATGGATGGATAGATACAGGGATGGATGGATGGATAGATACAGGGATGGATGGATGGATAGATACAGGGATGGATGGATGGATAGATACAGGGATGGAAGGATGGATAGATACAGGGATGGAAGGATGGATAGATACAGGGATGGATAGATACAGGGATGGAAGGATGGATGAATACATGGAGGGATAGATAGAGTGTGATAGATGACAGCTACAGACAGCAAATAGTACATTGCACATATCGCACATATAGTTCACACATTGAACAGAGAGCACATAATAATCATCTACAATATTAGCATTAGTTACCTTCCTGTGACAGTGATGAGCAGTAGTACTTTCACTTTCTCCAGCTCGGGGCCCAGGAATCGGATCCTGTGCAGGGCAGGCACCCCTCCCCCTCCTCTCTCTGGTGAAGACAGGACAAAGGAGGGGAGATTGCCCCCTGCAGTCTGGAGCCGGTGCAGGACGGGAGCACTGCAGCATACAAGTGAGTTTTGATAGGTGCGTGCCCTTGCTTCTAGTGGGGGTCAACTGCCCCCCATGCCCCTCGCTGGCTACGGCCATGATTCACACACAGCATTTTTGCAGATCCGTTTTTTGCAGTAAATCTTAATGATTTAGAGACTATCTGCAAAGAGGAGTGGACCAAAATTCCTCCTGACATGTGCGCAAACCTCATTATCAACTACAAAAAATGTCTGACTGCTGTGCTTGCCAACAAGGGTTTTGCCACCAAGTATTAAGTTTTGTTTGCCAGAGGGATCAAATACTTATTTCTCACTGCAAAATGCAAAAAAAATGTATCATGTGATTTTCTTGATTTTTTTTTTTTTTTTGTTTGGGGGGATATTCTATCTCTCAATGTTAAAATTAACCTACCTTTAAAATTATAGACTGTTCATGTCTTTGTCAGTGGTCAAACTTACAAAAACAGTAAGGGATCAAATACTTATTTCCCCCACTGTATACTATCACATATCTGTATGACATTTGATATTTGTACTCCTAGTATAATATATATCAGTCATGTATAATGCTTTATAATGTATGGGCTATATTATGTGTACATGACATCTGATATATACAGAATAATCTGTAATGTTTGATGTCTATAGTCATATTATAATATATACCATCATATATCCTGTATGTGCTATATTATGTGCACAGACATCTGATGTTCTATACAGGATATGTGAATGGTATAATATCTGATGTCTGTATCACAGTATGTCTTCTTCCATTCACATACTATCCTGTATACTGGATGTGCACATGTATCTGATGTTATATATAGATAATATATTATGACTTTCATAATATCTGATGTCTGTATCACAGTGTATATTCGATCACACATTCTCCTGTATTTTATATATAATAAACTATGTGCACAGACATGTTATATACAGGATAATATGTGAACGGTACAACATCTGATATCTGTACACATAGTATAATATACAGCAGTCACATTTTATCCAGTACATACCATCTGATGTCTGCAGTCAGTGTATCATATACCATGTATTCTCCTGTATACTGGATGTTATACACAATATGTCACAGATATATCATTCACCAGTCACAAATACTCCTGTCTTCTTATTTCAAAATGTAACCAGGTATACTACAAGCAAAGTCTCCAATTACCTCCCCCCTCCCAATTCTGTGTAAATGTTAGTGTACTGTAGTGTGACTGTGTTAATATAAAGCATTGCGGCTTTAAAAGAGTCCTCACAGTGACATGCTTAACATATCACTCTCCGCAAGGAGAAATGTTACCCCTTAGATACCGGTCTGACGCCTCTCAACCAGCCAAACCAGAACTCACACTTTGCACTGACGAGGGGTGGTACCCCAAAACAGTGTCTGCAAATTGAGTTTCTGGTTCTGGCTTATATCCTAAGTCATGTGATAAGACTCGTTAAAGGGTCACTATTGACTTTTAGGATTGCTACTTCCTGTAGGTGGCACTGGAGTTCTGGTCCTCTTCCTCTCTGAAGAGACAATTTGTGTTAATATATTCACTTAGCGTCTTCTCCTGTATCCAGCGCCATTCTGCTCTTCTGAGTGACGTCATCGCTCTTCAGACTCTCTGGCTCACTTTATGCCTTATGTGACGTCAAAGTCTCTTACAATGTACGTCTATGGACCCTTGTTATGAGCCTCATTCTTATGCTCCATAGAGCGCAGAGTGACCCTGAGAGTCTGCAGAGCGATGATTCACTGAGAAGAGGCGCAGAACTGAGCTGGTTCCGGAGAAGGCGGCAGTAGGTGAGTATATTAATAAAATTACATACACCACACTGACATTTAGGTGGATGGTTTTGTCTATTTTACAATAGAAACAAGAATGTATTAATCAATTCTGAAGACATCATGCAGTTTACCACCTGCACACTTTTTATTTCCAACACACTTTTCAGAGCTCAAATTTCTGTAGTCCCTCTGTCACTGCAGATTGCTGAATCGTGATAGAGCGCTGTGCACACACTGTCACGATTCCTCCGTATTGCCATCGTAGTGAGTATGCATTTGCATAGTTATGGTCACATGCCGACTAGAGTCTCAGACACTTCTCTGAGTAGCTCACTGCAAGAAGTGGGCGAGAATCTAGTCTGTATTTGACCACAACTATCCCATCATTACTCCGGCTTAATCTTTTTAAAGTCTTGTAACCTCTGCTCCCTTTATGAGGTAGCCATAGGTAAATACAAAAAAGATGGGCCACTGCTGTATGCTTGTCCCCTAGTCCAAAATTTGCCAGCCAGCCCCTGCCTACTATCGATCTATTTGCATTCTGCTCACTAGATCCCAAGGGGAACTCTATAGCGTTAGATACCTTCATGATCCCATGGAACCACACTCTAGCCTATACTTTTCCTTTGATTGACTTGATTCCGGCAGTTCTGAGAAAGATCAGAGAGTAAAAGGCAAAAGTAATCCTAATCACCCTCTTCTGGCCAAAGAGGACTTGGTTTACTTGACTGAGGATGATGTCCATCTCCGACCCCTGGGTACTCCCGGAAATTCCGGATCTTCTTTCTCAGGGGCCAGTTTTTCATCCTCAGGTAGCAAACTTGCAGAGGACAGCCTGGAATTTGAGAGGGCTCTTCTGAGGGATAAAGGGTTTTCCCCGAATTTAATCGCCACATCACTACAAAGCAGGAAACCCGTCACCACCAAACTTTATGGGAAAACTTGCAGGAGGTTCCTTTCCTCTTCAGGTTACAGGTTAGACGGAAGAGTTCCACTGACAGCCATACTAGAATTCCTGCAGAGGAGGTTGGAACAGGGTCTAGCTACAAGCACCTTGAAGGTTCAAGTCGCAGCATTGGGGGCACTACACAATTACGACCTGGCTGGGAATCGGCGGATATCTAGATTCATCAAGGTGTCGTCTAGATCTAGACCCATCCCTACTCTGAACCTGCCTCGTTCTGATTTAAACTTAGTCCCTTCAGCTTTAACTAAACCTTCTTTCGAACCTTTAGAAGATACATCTCTAAAAGTTTTATCCCTCCAGACATCACTTTTAGTAACACTCACGTCAGCGTGTAGAGTCAGCGACATCCATGCCTTATCTGCAGGACCCCCCTTTACACAGATCTTGGAGGATAGAATCATCCTTAAACCCGACCAGCCTACTTAACAAAAGTAGCATCACAATTCCACAGATCCCAGGAAGTCACCCTTCCTTCCTTTTGCCCCAATGCCAAGAACAGGGGGGAAAGAGACCTACATGCATTAGATGTCAGGAGATGCCTAATCCAGTACCTAGCTGCCACATGAGTGTAGGAAGGATAGGGCTCTTAGTGTTCTTCCAGGGACCTCGAAAGGGGCTAAAAGCTTCCAAAGGCACGTTTGCAAGATAGAGAAGAGACCCCATCACTCTGGCATACTCATAAAATGTGGAAGCCGTTCCGGAGAGATTGAAAGCTCACTGGACAACAGCAGTGGCAACCTCCTGGGCGGAAAAAGCCGGTATTTCAAGTGAACAGACATGTAGAGCTGTAGCATGGTCTTCCCCCTCCACCTTCTTCAAAAACTATCGGCTGGACCTAGCCTCTTCTTCAGACCTTACTTTTGGTACAAAGATTGTGGAAGCGGTGGTCCCTCCCTAATTATACATTTCTCTGTGTGGTCCTGTCATGGGGGAAGGAGAAAGACGTAGTTACTTACCGCTAACGGGCTCTGAGAAATCCCATGACAGCACCCATATATTCCCTCCCTTCACGCGTGGGTGTGCACACTTATTTTGTTATTTTGTGGTTTATGCGTAGTCACATAGTGTTCCTGATGAACATTATAACCATGTTGTATTCATAACCTGGAGATCCTCTCGTGCTCTGTAAACAACTGCTACGAGAGAGAGGTACCACCCTTTTTATCTGTAGGTTTCCTGTCCTTGAAGGGTGGATCCTCTCTCTCTATGGTGCTGTCATGGGCTCTGAGAAATCCCGTTACCGGTAAGTAACTACATCTTTTGGTGCTGGATTGGAGATATGCTGTGATTAAAGCTCTGTATGTGACTATTTGATTGTGTGTTATACCGGGGGCAGGACGGGGCCATGACTGGATGTAGTGACCATGTGAAGCCGGTAACAGCTCCGTAGCTTTCTTACATGGGATCTTTATGATGTTACATCGTCCTCTTCTCCCCATTCAGGTCCCTACAATATTGGATCCTCTCAGTGGAAGTCTTCTATATAAGAGAATATTCCTGACTGACCCATCAAGGATGGACAGGGACAAGATGGCGGAGAGGATATTACACCTCACCCTAGAGATCCTCTTCCGGCTTACTGGAGAGGTGAGAGATTCTGATGACGTCACATTACATCATTATTATCTATGGGAATAACAGATGGACGGAACTGGAGAGGTGAGGACTCTGGAAATGTCTGTAGTGAGATTTATTAATGTCTCTCCATAACCAGGATTACACAGTAGTGAAGAAGACCTCTAGTGAGCGCTGTGAGGCCCCTGAGTCTGAGAGATGGGGAAGACCCTTGAGCCCAATCACGGGGCCTACACCTCACCCCCTGATACATGAGGACATCAATGACCAGAAGATCCTAGAACTGACTTACAAGATGGTTAAGCTGCTGACTGGAGAGGTGACAGTGCTGGGACATTATACAGTAACGCTATAAAGGGATTGGGGATGACAGTATCATTGTATGTGTCAGGTTCCTATAAGGTGTCAGGATGTCACCGTCTATTTCTCCATGGAGGAGTGGGAGTATTTAGAAGAACACAAAGATCTGTACAAGGACGTCATGATGGAGGGTCCCCAGCCCCTCACATCACCAGGTAATAGGACTAAATACACACACACACAGCCTATAATTATCTGTATGTAAAGAATGAATTCAGTCCCTGTATGTGTTTCCTACAGATCTATCCAGGGAGAGGACAACACTTCTTCTTCCACAACACTGTAAACAGGAAGATCCCGATGTTCCTCAGGATCATCAGGTAAATGGAGAAAAGGTGTCATGAAATCTTCTCTATGATGTGTAGAAGGATGTGAAGGTCTTGTGTTCAGTCTTGTTTTATCCACCAGTATTATACACTGAATGGACAATGTATTAGAAACATCGTCACTTTCCTGATTTGAGCTTCATTGTGTGGAGTGAGACCCGTGACCCCACAGTGTAGTATAAAATGAAGTGAGGAGTTATCAGCCAGAATCCACTTTAAAAATGGAAGAGTGAGTGATCTGAGTGACTTCAAACACAGGCATCGATGCTACATTAGCCAGGACCAGTGTTTCAAAAACTACCAACCTTGTGGGGATTCTCCTTGCAATGATATGAAGGCTATACTGAGAATATTGTGATCACAGAACAACATCCAGCATCAACATTTAAGGCTGGTGGAGGTGGATTAATAATGTTGGAATATTTTCTTGCCATGTCCTGGTACCTCTGATATTTGTAAATGGAGATTTGGACACTAGGGATTACATAAGTATTCTGGCATACCAAATTCATCTCTTCATGGAAGCTGTTTATCTTATGGTAGAAGAGCCCACAAGGGTCGAATAATCAGGGGGCAGCGTGAGATTGACAGTTTGAAGAGGCATGGAATGTGTGGAGATCATAGTTCATAAGTGTAGTGGGAGTGTACATAATGTAGTGTGAGTGTATTAGTATAGTATATTAGTATACTCACCTACTGCTGCTCTCTCCTGAGTCCATCGCAATTCTCTGCTTCCCAGTGACGTCACTGCTCTGCAGACTGTCTGGGTCACACTGTGCTCTGCATGACCCAGAAGTGACTTTTTCAATAGAAACCTATGGACAGGGCTATAGAGTCGGTAAGCCAAACCTCCGACTCCTCAATGTCCATGACTCCGACTCCCTCATACATGGCTCATGTTTAAGTGATAAGTTTACTGTAGCACAGATTAATCTCAGCTAAAAGTCTAGACCCTTAGATCAGGAATAGGACAGACATTTATAGGACATTTCATAACTTTCCCAAATTCTTATGAAAAAATATTCCCCACAAACTGCATTGAACTACTGTACCCAATTTATTATATATTTTAGGAGTCAATCCATTTTATTCCGACTCCACCAAAATGGGCTCCAACTCCACAACTCCGACTCCACAGCCCTGCCTATGGAGCGTCGGAACTAGGCTCTATATGCTTTAAAAGAGACTTCAGGATCGCACAGTATAGTGAGCCGGCTAGTCACAATTGCGGTGTTGTCAATGAGAAGCAGAGAAGAACGTTGTTAGACACCAGAGAAAGCAGCAGTGAGTATATTCACACACACACACACCCCACTTCATGAATAAAAAGCTTAGTAGGAGTGATGCACAGCCTGATGTTGGATGGTAACTACAACTCCCATCATCGCCTTGTCATTGTTAAGGACATAATGGGAGTTGCAAGTCCATGCCACCCAATTGTATATGCTGGAGGCTGATCTGACATTAAATTTGATTGCGGTCAGCCCTGGCTGTGCGATCTTGGTACAGCAATCAGGCAGTGTTTTAGATTAATATGCCTTGGAGATTGCTGTCACACAGCTCAAGAGTTGTGGACAGCAATCCAGGCGGAGTTTGAACAATGGCTGTCTGCACCGAACCTGGAACTAGGGAAGACCGTGTGCGATAACAGTGCAAACCTGATGGCGGCCCTACACCGGGGCAACCTCACACGCGCGCCTTGCATGGCTCACTTCCTCAACCTGGTGGTACAGCAATTTCTAAGCCACTATCCCGGCCTGCATGCACTGCTGCAGAAACCATGGTCGCTGTGTGCTCACTTCTGCCTTTCGCACCCCGCGAGTCATCTGCTTGCATCGCCCTAGAGATCTTTCGGCCTACCGGTTAACCGGTTGATATGCAATGTGCCGACACGTTGGAGTTCCACTCCTCACATGTTTCAGTGACTGTGGCAGCAGCGACTAGCCCTGGTGCAGTATGTCATTTTGCATAGCCTGGACCAATGCAGTACGGACATGGTGCAAATCATGCTTGCGGAGTGGGCACAAATGAAGGACCTCTGCACCCTTCTGCACAGTTTCAAAATGGCTACTAAGATGGTTAGTGCTGACGATGCCATCATCAGTATCCCAATTCCAGTCATCTACATGCTGGAGCACACTTTGAATAGTGTGTGGGATGAGGTGATGGTCCCAGAGGAAGAGGAGGATGCGGAAGGAATAACAATATCTCTAAGTTCCAGACTGTTGTCGCACAGGTGGGTGCCGTGGGTGGAATACATTGATCGATGGGGGCTCATGGTACCAGACAAGCTGTTGGTGAAGGTGCAGGAGCCGAAGAACAAATGGAGGACGAGGAGGAAGAGGTGATGGCCGCGCAACAGTCAGGAGGTGAAGAGGATAATGCTCCCCTCTCTGTTGTTCGTGGTTGGCTGGAGGGGGTGGAGCAAGCAAGCTTGAGTGTAACGCCGCCACCAACACACCATGGACTTGGACCTGATGGAAGGTGCCGACACATGAGCGTCTTCTTGCTGCACTCTCTGCAACATGATGCCCATATTGTTAGAATTGGGAAATAGTGCTGACTACTGGGTTGCCACTCTGTTAGATCCACGGTACAAGAGTAAATTTTGCCAGATGCTTTTTCCCCCTAGAAAGGGACCCGCACATGCTGAAGTATCAAAACACGCTTGTAGATAATCTTGAGAGTTGTTTTCCCCAAGACAGCACTGAGGCACGCAGTGTAACACTGCATCGCAGTTCTAGACTTCCAACCCCGGGAACGTCAAGTCGTCAATGCAAAAACATTAGGAGCAGCAGTGTAAGTGGCAGAAGCAATTTCTGTGAGGTATTTTACACATTTTTTAGATCAGGTCATGCACCAGCACAACAGAGTACAAGTCTGACACGTGGTGAACGACTGGAGAGGATGGTGCAGCAGTATCTCAAGCTCAATATCAGTACCATCATGGAGAATTTGAACTCTTTTACATTTTGGTCTTCAAAAATAGATGAGTGGCCTGAGCTCAACTGTCACGCCTTGGAAGTTTTGTCATGCCCGATAGCCATCGTTCTATCAGAGCATGTTTTCAGCGCTGCTGGTGGTGTCTTGACGGATAAATGCATCAGGCTGTCCCCTGAAAGTGTAGACTGCCTGACTTTAATCAAGATGAACAAGTCATGGAACTCCAATGACTTTTGCACCTCAGTCGCAGACTAGGCGATGGTGTAGTTTTAGTGTGCTGCATTTATCTTGCGTTATTGCAGTCTGTGACACCTTTTATGGTGGCTTCTGTGCCTGCTGTTGCTATTGCTTCTGATGTTACTAACCATTTTTTTTTAAATCTGGAGACTCTCAAGTTGGTTCTCCCAGCTGGTGGGCTGCTTGTAGTGTCAGAGCCCCATTATACTATTTCTACTCTGGGGAAATTTATGCCCATTATTTTTGGAAATGTTTGGATTCCAAGTTAGGTCTCCTTCATGTGTGTTGCCTGAATTTGGCAGGGCTCCCAGAGCACCAGGCCTACACCTGTCACTCATCCACCTGTTACTGATCTATGTTTAAGCTAGAAATGCTGGACCAAGCCCTGTCCCATGCTGAATTGTGGACTGCTGGCTCGACCACACAATAAACACAAAGGATTTAGATGCTGAAATGTGCTCTGGTTTCTGGACCATGCTATTAACACACAAAATTTAGATTCTGAAATGTGGACTCCTGGTTGGACCACACAATTGGCACAAAGAATTGATCTGCTGGAAGGTCGATTTCACAGTCACACAGGATCCTATCTATATGAACTAGCTGACTGACAATCTACCACTTAGATAACTATCTGACTATCCTGTAGCAACAGGAGGATCAGCCTCTATGTGCTGGTACACTGACAAAATGGCGCCAAAACAACGTGTCCGCTCTTCATATGGAGAGGGACATGTGACTTCGGCAGCCAATGACACCAGCCCTTGTGTCTGGACATTGTGGATGGTTTCTGCACCCTGATTGGATGCTGGAATCTCCACACATTAAGTTAATAATAAAAAAAAAAAGTCTGCCGCTCCCCTGACCTCTCCCCACTAGTGATGAGCGAGTATGTATTGTTAACCCTTTTGGCGAGCACGCTCGGGTGCTCGTTGAGTATTTGCAGTGTGTTCACCATTTCTGTTAGTGTTGCCGCGGCTACAAGTGTCACGGCTGTTAGACAGCTGCAGGGGTTGTCTAGCATGCTCGCCGAAAGAGTTAACAATACATACTCGCTCATCACTACTACCCACCACACCTCCCCTCATCAAATACGCCCCTTCCCCGCTCATCATACAGGACCACTATCCTAGCCAAAGTCCTAACAAAAGCGTTAGTGGAAACTCGATCATTTATCGAACTTTGGCCACATTTTGCCAATTTTGAGGAAAATGCTCAGGGATCTGTACACGAATTCGAATGTGCAATGTTCGTGCTGACTTTGAGATTGGCAAACGTTTTCCAAACAAGTTCACTCATCTCTAGTCACCGCTCATCATTCCGGCTCTCACACTGTACTCCGCGAGACCCAGTGAAGCACAGTGTGAGACCCGGCAGTGGATGCTGCTTCAGTCTCTGAACAGGCTCCATACACTGGACAAAGAAGACTGGGATTGTCGTGGGACCGCCATTTGAATTACGGCTGATCGCTTTGGATTTTTATACTATAATATACATCATTTACTTTACCAATTATATACCAAATACTGAATGTGTGAACATGACCTTGTAATCTGATAGCACAAGTCCAATTTATACGCTGCATGAGCCCAAAAGATGTGCAATGTTTTGTATGGAGAATAATCCCCACCAGATAAGATAAAGCTTGTATTACACCGTGTATAACTGCAGAATATAAGAGATACACACGGCTCTGCTACATACGCATCGGACACACACGGCTCTGCTACATACACATTGGACACACAGGGCTCTGCTACATACGCATCGGACACACACGGCTCTGCTACATACACATTGGACACACAGGGCTCTGCTACATACACATTGGACACACACGGCTCCGCTACATACACAGCTCCGCTACATACACGTTGTACACACACGGCTCCGCTACATACACAGCTCCGCTACATACACGTTGTACACACACGGCTCTGCTACATACACATCGTACACATCATACACACACGGCTCTGCTACATACACATCATACACACACGGCTCTGCTACATACACATCGGACACACACGGCTCTGCTACATACACGTCATAGTTAAAAGAAAAAAAAGGGTTTGGTGCCAGTTCAAAAAAGATTGCTCTCAGTGGGAAAAAAACAGATAATCTTGTAGTTATACCTTTTAATGGCTAACTAAAATATAATAAATGATGTTACAAAGCACGCTTTCAAGACATCTTAAGTCTCTTCCTCAGGCATGGTATAACAAAATATATGAAGAAACACATATGCACAAAAAAAGACAGCGGCATGACATAATAAATGGACATTTTAAATAAACAAACTGAGCTTAGAGAGTAAATAATTATTTGAATTAGATTAGTGGTGGGAAAGTTTTATTGTCCCAGTATCCATGTAAGATCAGAGACCTGGTGCCCTTCTGTCTCTGGAGCAGATTCCTCAGATATTGTAGCAAGTCATAAATCCCCTGGCACATTTAGTCCTGTGGGGATAGTATCAAAGACTCCAATAAGTTCTTAATCCCAAACCCTTTGATGTTTTTGTGACTTAAAGTTGCCTTTTAATATGACAACTTTCATATTGTTTATATTGTGTCCTGGACCACAGGAATGTTTGGCCACAGGTAAAGGGTTTGTTTTTATCTAATCGTGTGGGGATGAGACCTCGTCCTTACATATCATTCACTGCTCCGCGCCGTACACACAAACTTCACCTCATCCAGCACCATGACAACCAGCACAGTAGAGTCCTGCATCTACTGAGGCCCCTGATCATGTGACCCCTGACTCCTCCCCTCCTGTGACCTCACCACAGATCCTGTAAGCACAGAACAGCCATATATCCAGTGTGCGGCTCTGCAGGTGGAGGTATGTGGAGATCCCCCATTACTATTAACCCCCTCAGTGCTGAGCCTGTGATAAATCCCTGTATGTGACTATAATGTGCTTGTGTGTTATACCGGGGGCAGGACGGGGCCATGACTGGATGTAGTGATCATGTGAAGCCGGTAAGAGCTCCGGAGATTTCTTACATGGGATCTTTATGATGTTACATCGTCATCTTCTCCCCATTCAGGTCCCTACAATATCGGATCCTCTCAGTGGAGATATTCTATATAAGAGAATTTTCCTGATTGACCCATCAAGGATGGATAGGGACAGGGACAAGATGGCAGAGAGGATATTACACCTCACCCTAGAGATCCTCTTCCAGCTTACTGGAGAGGTGAGAGATTCTCATGATGTCACATTACATCATTCTTATCTATGGGAATAACAGATGGACAGAACTGGAGAGGTGAGGACTCTGGAAATGTCTGTAGTGAGATTTATTAATGTGTCTCTCCATAACCAGGATTACACAGTAGTGAAGAAGACCTCTAGTGAGCGCTGTCAGGCCCCTGTGTCTGAGGGATGGGGAAGACCCCTGAGCCCAATCACGGGGCCTCCACCTCACCCCCTGATACATGAAGACATCAATGAGCAGAAGATCCTAGAACTCACCTACAAGATGATTGAGCTGCTGACTGGAGAGGTGACAGTGCTGGGAATGTTGGGACATTATACAGTAACGCTATGAACAGATCGGGGGGATGACGGTATCATTGTATGTGTCAGGTTCCTATAAGGTTTCAGGATGTCACCGTCTATTTCTCCATGGAGGAGTGGGAGTATTTAGAAGGACACACAGATCTGTACAAGGACATCATGATGGAGGTTCCCCAGACCCTCACATCACCAGGTAATAGATAGGACTAAATACACACGGCCTATAATTATCTGGATGTAAAGAATGAATTCAGTCCCTGTATGTGTTTCCTCCAGTTCTATCCAGTGAGAGGACAACACCAGAGAGATGTCCCCTTCCTCTTCTTCCACAGGACTGTAAACAAGAAGATCCCGATGTTCCTCAGGATCATCAGGTAAATGGAGAGAAGGTGTCATGAAATCTTCTCTATGATGTGTAGAAGGCTGTAAAGGTCTTGTGTTCAGTCTTGTTTTATCCCCCAGTATTAAACACTGAATGGACAGTGTATTAGAAACATTGGCACTTTCCTGATTTGAGCTTCATTGTGTGGAGTGTGAACTGTGATCCCACAGTGTAGTATAAAATGAAGTGATGAGTTATCAGCCAGAATCCACAGTAAAAATGGAAGAGTGAGTGATCCGAACGACTTCAAACATGGGCATCGATGCTACATTAGCCAGGACCAGTATTTCAAAAACTACCAACCTTGTGGGGATTCTCCTTGCCAGGGTTGGATTGAGGTGCCTAGGGCCCACCAGGGGAACTGACTTTAGGGGCCCACACTACAGCCCACCATAAACAGTTTTATTACTTCCTATGTTTTTCAATAATGTACTATAATTACATGATTGGCCACGCTGTGGAGCACCAAGCGGCAGGACTTTGTTCAAACAGTAATTTCGTACTGCCAGAGTCCCTTTAATGGTAACTTGTCACCTTGAAAAACGCTATTTATCTGCAGATATAGGGGTAATCTGCAGGCAAATAGGGTTTAAAGCCTGGTTAGACGGCTTATTGGAAAAGCGTTGGCTACACGGAGAAAATTATGTTTTATTCTCCCTGTCGCCACTCACTTCCTGTTATAGGGTCGGTGCAAGGAGGGAGACATTACTGTCACCACTAACTACAAAGTGAGCGTGCTGCAATAATGTCCGGCACCTTGATTGTGATATCTTCCAAGGAGCTCAACCTCAGGCTGAGCTTCATTGAACGACTAACATGGCAGCAGCACCTGGCAACTAGTGATGAGTGAACGTGGTCAGATAAGGTGTGATCCCAGCATGCTCGGGTGTTATCCGAGTATCTTGTAGTGCTCTGCTACTATGCTCGAGTCCCCACGGTGGCATGTTTTGCGGTGGTAGACAGACGCAACACATGCAGGAATTGCTTGTTTGTTAGGTAATCCCTGCGTGTGTTGCTTCTGTCTACCGCCGCAAAACATGCTACCGTGGGGACTCGAGCATATTAGCAGAGCACTACAAGATACTCGGATAACACCCGAGCATGCTGGGATAACACCTTATCCGACCACTTTCACTCATCACTAGTTGCCATGTGCTGCTGCCATGTTAGTCGTTAAAATGTAAAAATCTATATTAAAACAAACTCCTCATTCTCACCTGTCCACCGTCCTCCCGATTGTCCCTCTGCGTCCCGAGCGGTACACTGGCTGGAGCGCGTTTGCTGCTATCAGTGTACGTCGTTGCGCAGCCGGGACTGAATTCACCGGAGTTCATCAGCTGGAGATCAGCTGAGTGCTGCCGGACCTCATTTACGGCATCGGTGCGGTGTGGGAATTTTCCCACGCAACACCGATGCAGTAAATGATGTCACTGGGGCTGATCTTCAGTTGATGAACTCAGGTGAACTCAGCCGCAGCAGCACAGCAATGTACACTGACAGGAGTGTAATCTTCTATAGCCGTCACATCAGTGATTGATGTGGCTGTTGTAGAAATGACCCGGATGGCCGTGGGACATCAGCCCGCAGCTGTCTGTTTAGCCTTTCCTGGTTAGATTTTATAGGGGGACCCTACGTCAATTTTTTTCTGGGGTTCCCGTGTAATCTAGCCAGTAAAGGCTAAACAAACAGCTGTGGGCTGTTATTAATAGCCACAGTGGCTCCTGATCATGGGCACATACCCAAACTCGCCCGTAGCATGTCAATTTCTATAGCGGAGACGCTAGGCTCCCTTGCAGATTTTGGCCGATTTGAAATGTCATTATATGCGGTGGATCCGCATGTATTGACAACAAAAGTGCGGTATTAGAACACAGCGTTTTGGACGCAGGTAAAATACGCTACGTCCAAAGCTCTGCTTGTTGCTGGTAGTGGGAACTTGGCGGCTAACGAAACAGCTGTGAGCTATTAATAGCCAGAGAACATTTTTAATAATGGCACCTTCCTAGGCTAAAAATAGCAGCTTTCAGCTGCCCCAAAAATGACTTGAATGGAAATACTAATGAGATTAGGTTTAATGGATTAGCTGACACCTAGCCCTTTTGTTTAGTGATGACAAGGTGTCAATCAGACCATTTCATTACTAAACCTTATTAAAGTAAAGAGTTAAATAAACACACAGAGTAAAACACTTTAAAGAATGCGTTTGTTGTATTTCAAATAATCATTTAAATTAACCAATATACTCACCCCATGTCTGATAGTAATCCAAGGGTTAAAGCGACCTCCACGTTTCTTTTTTCAAATATCTTTATTTAGCTCCAAAAAGCATTCATTAATGTACAAAAACACGTCAAAATCACGGCAAAACGCACGTTTTTTCTGCAGCATTTTTCCTGCCAAAAGATGCATAAACGCTGCAGAAATTTCTGCAATCAAATCCTGAATGTGCGCACATAGCCTTAGGCTATGGTCTCCCTATCAGTATTTGGTCAGTATTTTTCCTCTACATTTGTAAGCCAAAACCAGGTGAGGAACAATCAGAGAAAAGGTATAATAGAAACAAGTCACCAATTCTGCATTTATTACCCACTCCTGGTTTTGGCTTACAAATACTAAAGAAAAATACTGACCAAATACTGATAGTGGGACTATATCCTTAGAAAACAAAAGGGTCTGCAATCGGACATGATTATCTCCACTGACGTCATCAGTCAGAAGTACCGATACACATTTACTACCTAATAATAAACGGTATGTGCACCCTTAGGGTATGTACACATGATGTTCTTTAGCCGTTTACAAAACCGTTTTTTCAGATGGGTTCCAGGCAGAATCCCCCTGAAAAAGACATTGTGTGCACATACCCTTAGTGTGACTCACCAGTAGGGGGCGTAACCATTTAAATTGCCTAGGGCACAATGAACACCAAATACGATTTAGTTTTGGTCGCCATGTTCATTTACTATTTGTTTTGTTTTTTGAATCAATTTACGCAACTTCTCCATCTCTCTGTGACTTTTACAATCTTTGTTCCAGGGTGAAGATCTGACCCCTATTAATACTACAGACACATATGTGAGGGGTGATGAGTGGTGTAAAGAGGAGATTTCTACAATTATCTTCACAGGTGAGTAGTGACCACTAAATGCAGAGAAGTCACAGATTCTTCTCAGTCACTGGCTGCTATAATTATGTGTAGAATTTTTTAGGGGCTTTTATACTGAGTTTTTATGTGGATTTTACACCTAATTTTTGTTTGGTTTTATCCATAATTCCTTATCTCTCTGCTTTAGAAGGGAGTCTTCTGTATTCAGAGTCCTGTTGTCATGCATTTGGGGTCGAACCCCTGAGCCAGTGTCTCGTTGTCGGTTTCTCTGTCTGTCAAGATATAACTTTTCTCCGGGTGTTTAGTTTTGTTATCCTTGCAGCAGTGTTTTTAGGGTTTCATTTTCTCATTTGTCTGCTGGTGTTTCCTGCTGTTGAGCCTCATTTGGATGTCCGGCCATACTGCTGTAGTTTAAACCTGTGAGTGAAAGGCCAGCTAGGGTTTATCTCTTTGCTGTTTATGTTCTTTATCCTGCACCTATCTTCTGTTTCTTGTTAAGAAGTAGGCGGTTTATTTTCTTACAGTATGTATTTTATCCTTTGTTTTGTAGTTTGTTTGTTTTACTCCTTCTGGGACCTTTTTCTATTTCAGCACACTTTCCTTTCTGTAGGTAATCTACACTCTGCTCTGCCTCCCGGTTCTTTAGGAGGAATGTGAAGCACTCTATGGACTTTCATGCAGAATTGGTCCAATTCGCCATTTAGTCTCTGGTTAGGGCTATCTCTGCTCACTCAGTTACCACTGGGGACTGCGGGGTCAGGAACTCCAGTCTGTGCAGGAACTGGCAGGGTCAGTTGCAGTATTTAGTGTGTTACCTTTTTCATTGAGTGAGTTACTAGTCAATCATAACACTTATCTAACACCGGACACTGTGCTCATTGAAGGTCTCTAAATTTACTTTGAAACTTGTCAGTGTTGGGGATTCTCACTCAGGACCCCTGATATGGAAGGCAGAAACATTACTAGTGATCCACAGGCTGCACTGCTATGTACACAATACATTTCTCAGCCTGAAAACCTCAGTAATATTCTTCTTTACAAGCATAATATTCCAGTATATAAATGGCGTAATAACTAGTTAGAACTGTAAAGTTGATTATGCAGAACTGTGTTTTCCTTACTTAAAAAGGACACATAAAACAACCCAGAGGGACCCCCAGAAAAAATGGGACCACTCTGCTTCTGATTGCATTGGTTGTACAACAGATTCGTTTTGAACATGAATCCTGTTTGCTTAGTCCTAAAATGGAACAGAAAAAATAAAGCTCCCAAACAAAAATGTGGACACAACCTGAGTGTGTCAGCCAAAGAACTGAGACTTCTGCTTTTCATTTGATTCGTAGAGTAAACTTCCCGTTCAAGAGAATTCTGTCTGGGGTTACATCTTTATACACAATTATAGTATGCAAACGTGGCCTTGACTTGTCCATCAACCCTTTTAAGCACGTGTCTATTTTTGGTCTTTAGGACAACGTTTTTGGTTTGTTTGTTTTTTACTTGTTCCTTTCAAGAGCCATGTTATTTTTATTGATTTGGGGGTACATAAAACTTACTAACCAACTATTTTTAATTCCTCATAGGGAGAAATAGAGAAAAAAAAACACTGCAATTCTTTTTTTTCCATTTTTAATTTTCCGGTGCTGCACATATAAGGCATTGCGTTTTTGCTACGTTTTTTTATGCAAATTAAAAGCGGCTTTTTACAATACCCGCAAAAGCTGTCAAAAATCTCATGCATACACGTTGTTTTTTTTTCTCCCTCCCCCATGACCGCACCACGGAGAGAGGAAATCCGCCCTTCAAGGACAGGAAACCTACAGATAAAAAGGGCGGTAACTCTCCCCGCATCAGTTGGTTTCCTGTCCTTGACGGGGAACCTACAGTTCGGCATACCTGCAAGAAAGAATGTTACCTCTAATAAAGATCCAGGCCTGGCTGCTCCGATCCAGGCAGCCCCCTGCCTCGGCCAGCGCAGTCACCTGAAGCGCCACTGCTGGGTCCAGCAGGCCTGCAGGGTGTGTGAAGGAGCGCGGCTGCAGCGCCACTCTGTTGCATGTCTTCCAGGCATCTGTGCATGCGCGGAGATGCGCCGGAGGCGCTTCCTTATGACGCGACTGAAAGGGGGACACGTGACTGTAAGTAATACCCGGCATGGTGGCCGGGAAAAAAAGAAAAAAATAATTTGGAAATGAGGCTTCCGCTTTTAAAGGGTGCCTAGAGCGCAAGAAGCGCTCTGCATGGCAGTCTGTGTCCCTCATTCCATTGGATGCAACCGCAGAGCTAGAATCCTCAGAGGTTCCTCTACAGCAACCAGACAAGGATCCTTCCCATCATCATGGTCATGGCAGTGGGAGTGGAAGATCTGGCAGGTCTACCCAACGAAGCAGAGGCTCAAGCGTGGCTTCAACCTCCAGAGGAAATCCTTCGCCAGGCTTGGTTCCTCTGCCTAATCCGGTACCCCTGGTTGTGTCAGATTGGTAAGTGATCTTCGTGAATGTTCACTTTTTTAATTAGAGTCCCCCTTCTCTTTTATTACGGAAGAAAAAGTGTAGGCAAGACTAAGCACAGAATTTGTGCCCTCTGCCCTGAAGAACTGCCCTCTTTGTGTGTTAAGACTCTGCATTTCTTGCATAGAGCAGATGATCTCTGAAAAAGCCCCAAGACTTGCATCTGAGATGAGATCTACAGTGAAACGGAGGTGGAGAATACCTTTAGATCCCTACAAGGGGGTAAAAGAAGGAAACCTAAAAGTGGAGCCACTTTCCCTAATGCTGCATCCAGTAGGTCAGAAGATAATGGTGATTAAGAGTCTTCCAGCTCTTCCTAGTTAAGGCGATGAGGTCTATTGTAGGGCTGATAGACCCATGTCCGGAGAAATCCATTGAGGATATAATGTTTGGTGGGTTGGAGCAGAAAAAGCATAGAGCTTTTCCTCTTATTGAAAAAGTCCAGTCTCTAATAAAAAGGGAATTGAATAGACCTCTTTTTAATCTCTTGTTGGTTTATTAGAATGTGGCATAAACCAACATTGAGTCCATGAAAATAAACACAGCACGCTGGGCAAGACTGGAAAACAAACAAAATATGTGGTCACGCACAACACAGTCCTTGTGTAAGCAGAGTCCGCCTGCTCAGAGTTTAGCAACTCCACATGGTTCAGGTCAGCACAGAACACACATCTCCTGCCTAGAGTATGCCTCTCCCGATACACTGAACAACTAATGCCTCAACAGGCCTTGTATTTAAACCCCAGACCACACCCTGAGGTGGAGATATGGAGAA
Source organism: Phyllobates terribilis (assembly GCF_046119375.1). Taxonomy (NCBI): domain Eukaryota; kingdom Metazoa; phylum Chordata; class Amphibia; order Anura; family Dendrobatidae; genus Phyllobates; species Phyllobates terribilis. The sequence continues at coordinate 72,901,799 of NW_027362765.1, forward strand.
CAACCTCCCACCCGCTCTATGGTTGGTCAAATGGTGGTTTACCCCCTCTCAGCAAAGAACATGCTAGAGGAAGCTTAACAGTTTTAATTCACTGAAGCGAATAGCCTCAGGGAAACATATCTCCCCTCCAGCAATTTACCAGTGACTTTATCACAGTATATATTTATCTCTTAAAATAGAAAATCCTCGCACTATGCTCCTAAATACAAATATGTACCCCACCATTAATATGCTACACACCATTAAAGATGTATAGTGGTAAGCTAGCCCCTTGCCCCCACATTAACTATTGCTCCCTCCGCCCAATAAATATAAATGAATCATTCTCTATGCCTAACACCCCAATTCATTTTAAGGCTATATGCACACATTTCATTTTTATTGCGTTTTTATTTTGCATGTATTCGTTGTAGAAAAAGCAGAGTTTTAGGCTATGTGCGCAAGTTCAGGATTTGATTGCAGAAATTTCTGAATTGTTTCTGCATCTCTTGGCAGAAAAAACGCGCGTTTAGATTCATTTTTTATATGAACTTGTTAGATGCGTCTTTGTACATGAATTCTTTTTGGAGCTAAATAAAGATATTTGAAAAAAGAAACGTGTGACATCGCTTTAACCCTTGGATTACCGTTAGACCTCGGGTGAGTATATTGGTTAATTTAAATGATTAAAGAATGTGTTTATTTGAAATACAGCAAAGTATTTTACTGCAGTCAAAAATATGCTGCGTCCAAAGCGCTGCTATGTCCGAATCGGGGGCACATAGCCTAAAATTTAAAAAAAAAAATAAATAAAAAAATGGCTTGGCTCCCGCATTATTTTCATAACCAGCAGAGGGCTAGCCACCTCTGGGAGCTGATATTAGTAGCCGGGGAAGGGGCCATTAGCCAAAAAATGTTCCCTGGCTATTAATAACAGCCCACAGCTGTTTGCTTATCGATTACTGGGGAAACCCAGAAAAAAATTGACGTAGAGTCCCCCTATAAAATCTAACCAGCAAAAACAGACAGACAGCTGTGGGCTGATATTAATAGCCAGGGAAGGGGCCATGGATACTAGCCTCCTCCAAGACTAATATCCGCTCTCAGCAGTCCCAGAAATGACGCTTCCATAAGTTGCGTCAAATCTGGCACTTAGCCTCTGCTCTTCCCACTGCCGTGCAGCAGTGATGAGTGGGGTAATAAGGTTGGGGTTCATGTCAGCCTTGTATTGGCAGCTGACATTAAGCCCAGATTAGTAATGGAGCGGCATCTATAAGACTCCCCCATTACTAACCCTCTAGTAAGGTTTACAACGCTTTTCCAATAAAGACACGGCCAGAATAATGTCTTTTATTGAAATAAAATTACACATGGTTTTAATTTATTTTTCTCCTAATCCCCAAATCACTCGTCTCCTGTAAAAAAATAAATAAAAAAAAGCTATATCCCTCACTTGTCCACCGTCATGATGTAATCCGAGTGTCCCATGGCGATCCGGATCACTTCTACAGCAGCCACATCAATCACTGATGTGACTGCTGTAGAAGACAGTGTAATCACTCCTGTCAGTGTACATCGCTGCGCTGCTGGGTGAGTTCAGCTGAGTTCACCACTTACTTCATCAGTGATGCATGGGAATATACCCACACAGCACCAGTGCCGTAAAGTGAGGCCCCGGAGCTAATCAGCTGATCTCCAGCTGACTAACTCCTGTGAACTCAGCAGGCAGTGCAGTGATGTACACTGACATGAGTGATTGCACTCCTGTCAGTGTACCTCAGGGTGATCGGGGACGACCGCTGAGGAGACTACTTCTCCCTTCAGCCGCGCCGCTCTCGCTGTTATCAGCAGGAGCGGCGGTCTTATGATGGGAAAAGTAGTCTTCTTTTCCGGCCCAGGTACCATTCTTTGTGCTTTTTTGTGCTGCAGAAATCGGTTCAAAGAATGGACATGCTGCGGATTTTAACGCAATGACAAACCAGAGCGGAAAATTCCGGATCATGTGAACAGCACATCAGGATTGTCATTGCATTAGCTGGCTTGGCTGATGGATTACCTAGCGTTTTTGGTGCATTTTTGCGCAGAAAAAACGCACAGTGTGCACATAGCCTTACAGTAAAAGCAAAGTGAATGAAATTTTTGTAGTCTCTTGCACATGTTGCTTATTTTATCTGCTGCAAATACTGAACGTGTGCACATACCCTCAGTTCCTATCTTGTGTGCACTCCCCATTCATTATAAGTCCTTAATAGCATCATAATGTATAAGGGAGTGGGATAAGACGTTATCTAGGCCTTATGAAATGGGGGGTGAGAGAGGTTATCTGGTACTTATCTTCTTCTTGATCAGATGTATGGGCCCTTGTAGCGTTATAGAATTTATAAATATGTATGTGTTTGCCCCCCATATAATGACTCATATCTTGGTATAATGTTCCCAACCTTGGGCTCCTTCAGGGTAAAATGTCCCCTATCCTGAGCCCCTTCTAGTAATTATTTTCACTATTCTTCTTCAACACATCTTAAAAAAAATAAACAATGATTCTTACCTTTCCCCCACTCCCACGACACCTGGCATCTTCTATAGACAGCGCAGGAGTCAGCAGCGGACATTGGCTTTCCCGCCATATAGCATGACGTCACTGCCATGCTCCACCTGTGACAGGCACGTCGACAACCACTTCCGACTTCTGATTGGCCGGTGGCGTGTATTGCAGACAGGTCTGTGGAGTTGGAGCCTATTTTGGTGGAGTCGCAGTCAGTATAAAATGGACCAACTCCGACTCCTAAAATATATAATAAATTGGGTACATAAATTCAATGCAGTTTGTGGGGAATATTTTTTCATTGAATTTGGGAAAGTTATGAAATGTCCTATAAATGTCTGTCCTATTCCTGATCTAAGGGTCTAGACTTTTAGCTGATATTAATCTGTGCTACAGTAAATTTATCACTTAAACATGAGCCATTTATGAGGGAGTCTGAGTCAGTGTCATGGAAATTGAGGAGTCGGAGGTTTGACTTACCGACTCCACAGCTCTGAATGAAGAGCCGGGAGCTGGAGAGTCTTTGTGCTGCAATACATTTCAGCTGAATGTGGGTCCTCAGATGCACATCCAGCTAAAAACTGGCTCCAGTGTCAGCGGTTTCCCCTCCACCTTTGGGCCTCGGAGTGCTCGCCCATGTGCTGCAGTGATTCCTGTGTGGTGTATTTGCTCCAGCCCTAGTAACGCCTATGTGATGTATGTGCTGCAGCCTCAGTATCTCCTATGGGATGTATATGCACCATTCACAGTGTCTCATATGTGATACAGTATATATTGAGCAGTCTCAGTATCTCCTGTGTGATATATAGACAGCTGTCTCGGCAGGGGCAGAAGCTGATAGCTTGAAGCCCATGTGCATGAAATGTGTTCAGGGCCCTCTCCTTTTATGGTGACCAAACTACAGATTATATATTGTGTGTGTATGAATGAATGTGTATATACACTGCTCAAAAAAATAAAGGGAACGCTTAAACAACAGAATATACCTCCAAGTAAATCAAACTTCTGTGAAATCAAGCTGTCCACTTAGGAAGCAACACTGATTGACAATCAATTTCACATGCTGTTGTGCAAATGGAATAGACAATAGATGGAAATTATTGGCAATTATCAAGACATACTCAATAAAGGAGTGGTTCTGCAGGTGGGGACCACAGACCACATCTCAGTACCAATGCTTTCTGGCTGAGGTTTTGGTCACTTTTGAATGTTGGTTGTACTTTCACACTCGTGGTAACATGAGACGGGTTATATGACCCACAGAAGTTGCTCAGGTAGTGCAGCTCATCCAGGTTGGCACATCAATGCGAGCTGTGGCAAGAAGGTTTGCTGTGTCTGTCAGCGTAGTGCCCAGAGGCTGGAGGCGCTACCAGGAGACAGGCCAGTGCACCAGGAGACGTGGAAGGGGCCGTAGGAAGACAACAGCCCAGCAGCAGGACCACTACCTCCGCCTTTGTGCAAGGAGGAACAGGAGGAGCACTGCCAGAGCCCTGCAAAATGACCTCCAGCATGCCACAAATGTGCATGTGTCTGCACAAACGGTTACAAACCGACTCCATGAGGGTGGTATGAGGGCCAGACGTCCACAGATGGGGGTTGTGCTCACAGCCCCACACCGTGCAGGACGCTTTGCATTTGCCACAGAACACCAAGATTGGCAAAGTCGCCACTGGCACCCTGTGCTCTTCACACATAAAAGCAGGTTCACACTGAGAACAGGTGACAGACGTGAAAAAGACTCTGGAGATGCTGTGGAGAGCGATCTGCTGTCTGCAACGTCCGTCAGCATGACTGGTTTGGCAGTGGGTCAGTAATGGTGTGGGGTGGCATTTCTTTGGAGGCCCGCACAGCCCTCTATGTGCTCGCCAGAGGTAGCCTGACTGCCATTAGGTACCGAGATGAGATCCTCAGACCCCTTGTGAGACCATATGCTGGTGCGGTTGGCCCTGAGTTCCTCCTAATGCAGGACAATGCCAGACCTCATGTGCTTGGAGTGTGTCAGCAGTTCCTGCAAGATGAAGGCATTGAAGCTATGGACTGGCCCGCCCGTTCCCCAGACCTGAATCCAATTGAGCACATCTGGGACATCATGTCTCGCTCCATCCACCAACGTCACGTTGCACCACAGACTGTCCAGGAGTTGGCAGATGCTTTAGTCCAGGTCTGGGAGGAGATCCCACAGGAGACCAACTGCAACCTCATCAGGAGCATGCCCAGGCATTGTAGGGAGGTCATACAGGCACGTGGAGGCCACACACAATACTGAGCCTCATTTTGACTTGTCTTAAGGACATTACATCAAAGTTGGATCAGCCTGTAGTGTGTTTTTCCACTTTTAATTTTGGGGTGACTCCACATCCAGGCCTCCCATTGGTTAATAATTTGATTTCCATTGATGATTTTTGTGTGATTTTGTTGTCAGCACATTCCACTTTGTACAGAACAAAGTATTCAATGAGAATATCTCATTAATTCAGATCTAGGATGTGTTATTTGAGTGTTCCCTTTATTTTTTTGAGTAGTGTATTTAGTAGCTATTGAATCCGTTCTATGCTCGGGTGGTGAGCATTTTTATTGGTATGTGCAGCTCCCATCCTCTTTTGTGATTCCCCCATCCTGCTCCCCCATCAGGAGGCCGGGGGAGGAGGCAAGGCAAGCATCTTGGTGAGAAGGCAACAACTGTTGGTACAATTATTAGAAAATGGAAGAAACACAAGATGACTGCCAATCTTCTTTGGTCTGGGGCTCCAGGCAAGATCTTGCTTCGTGCGGTAAAGAGGATTCTGAGAAAGGTCCGTAATCAGCCCAGAAGTAGAAGGGAGGAACTGGTCAATGACCTGAAGAGAGCTGGGACCACAGTCTCAAACATTACTGTTAGAAACACACTCTGCCATCATAGAATTCAAATCCTGCAGGGCATCCAATGTCCCCCCCCTGCTCACGCCATCACATGTCCAGGCCCATTTGAAGTTTGCCAATGACCATATGGATCAGAAGAGGCATGGGAGGAGGTCAGATGAGACCAAAATATAAATTTTTGGTCTCCTCTCCATTCACCATGTTTGGAGAACGAAGAAGGATGAGTACAGACCCAAGAACACCGTCCCAACAGTGTGACGCATAGTGGTGGAAACATCATACTTTGGGGGTGCTTTTCTGCAAAGGGGACAAGACGACTGCACCTTATTGTAGGAAGGATGGATGGGATCATGTATCGCGAGATTTTAGCCAACAACCTCCTTCACTCAGTAATAGCATTGAAGATGGGTCGTGGCTGGATCTTCCAGCATGACAATGACCCGAAACACATAGCTAGGGCAACTAAGGAGTGGCTCCGTAATAAGCATTTCAAGGTCCAGGAGTGGCCTGAACCCAATAGAAAATCTTAGAAGGGAGCCGAAACTCAATGTTGCCCAGTGACAGCTCTGAACTGTAAGTGACTGTGCTATACTTAATAAGGCTACATTCCTGTTTCCATGTGAAGTGTTGATCTGCTGCCCGAATATATTTTTGGACAGCACACAGACTCATTGAATGTGTCACATTCTGATCCTCAAAATCGAATCAGAAATAGAAATGGTTTGAGGCTCGCAGATCTCATTCTCGTATCTGTGATCTTCACGGATATGTGAATGGATCTATGAAATTCTATGATTCTGTGTGCCATCCGATGAAAGAAATCTGGTAGCACATGGACAATTCACGCGAATGTGAGAATGTGGCCTAAGCGAGGTTGTGCGAATAACCTTAGCCTATGTCCTCTCCCCTCACGCACATTCATTATAAGGCCACGGCCCCACTATTAGTATTCGGTCAGTATTTTTTCTCAGGAGTGGGAGCCAAAACCAGGTGAGGAACAATCAGAAAAAAGGTATAATAGAAACAAGTTCACCAATTCTGCATTTTTGACCCACTCCTGGTTTTGGCTCCCACTCCTGAGAAAAAATACTGACCAAATACTGATAGGCCATGGCCCCACTAAGTCTGTGCTCCAGGCTGACGCAAACCTGGAAAAGCAGTTTCGAGAAGCAACATCACTAATACCACCTAACATTACAGCCTCAACAAAGAGAAGCATCCAGCCATCACATTAGCGGGAGGTAATTAAATGTTTAACCAAATATAGCAGGGTTATTGTCATTTTTGCTCTGCCTCCGAATGATGGTATAAATATCCAAATGACCTTGGCAGAAAAAAGATTCCCCAACCCTGATATAACTGGTAATGATTGTTGACAGGCAAAGTGAAACGTGAACCTGTGGAGAAGATCAATCCTATCCAATAGAGCAGTGAAAAATTGAAACGGCACAACCTGGAGGCCTAACGTCATAATCTAATGGTCACTGATTTGTGTTTTACTTTTTTAGTCAATTGGTAATTTATTTGTATTAAAATTTGCAGAAAAATGTATAAAATATATATTGATATGATTATAGTGTAGTAGTAATAAAAAATAAATAGAATTTTTTTTCTTGGCAGATGAGTGTACTATGAGCTCAGAGGGACATCTGATACTTTCAGATGATCATGGTATTACACCAGATACAAATGAAGAATATGCCATTATTCCAGATACACATCAATCGCTTCTCAGGAGAAGTCTTTCATCTGATCATTTTCAACAGGTCCTTTCTTCTGCTTCATCAATGACCGATATTCAAAACAAAAGTCATAGAAGGACTATTGAACATGAAATACCTCTTAAAGGGGAGAAGCCATATTCATGTTCAGAATGTGGGAAATGTTTTAATGATAAATCACATGTCATTGAACATCAGAGAATTCACACAGGGGAGAAGCCATTTTCATGTTCAGAATGTGGGAAATGTTTTACAAAGAAAATAAATCTCGTTGCACATCAGAAAATTCACACAGGGGAGAAGCCATTTTCATGTTCAGAATGTGGGAAATGTTTTACAAAGAAAATAAATCTCATTACACATCAGAAAATTCACACAGGGGAGAAGCCATTTTCATGTTCAGAATGTGGGAAATGTTTTAATAGAAAAATGAATCTCGTTACACATCAGAGAATTCACACTGGAGAGAAGCCATTTTTATGTCCAAAATGTGGGGAATGTTTTGATAGGAAAATGAATCTAGTTACACATCTGAGAATTCACACAGGGGAGAAGTCACTTTCATGTTCAGAATGTGGGAAATGTTTTGTATGGGAATCGCATCTTCTTAGACATCAGAAATTTCATACCGGGGAGAAGCCATATTCATGTTCAGAATGTGGGAAATGTTTTATAGAGAATGCACATCTTGTTAGACATCAGAGAACTCACACGGGGGAGAATTTATTTTTATGTAAGGAATGTGGGAAATGTTTTACATTGAAAGCATATCTTGTTAGACATCAGAGAACTCACACGCTGGAGAAGCCATATTCATGTTCAGAATGTGGCAAATGTTTTTATGAGAAATCACATGTCATTGAACATCAGAGAATTCACACAGGGGAGAAGCCATTTTCATGTCCAGAATGTGGGAAATGTTTTACAAAGAAAGCACATCTTGTTAGACATCAGAAAACACACACTCTGGAGAAGCCATATTCATGTTCAGAATGTGGCAAACGGTTTAATGAGAAATCATATGTCATTGAACATCAGAGAATTCACACAGGGGAGAAGCCATTTTCATGTCCAGATTGTGGGAAATGTTTTAGAAAAAAATCAAATCTTGTTGCACATCACAGAACTCACACAGGGGAGAAGCCATTTTCATGTTCAGAATGTGGGAAACGGTTTACAGAGAAAGCAACTCTTGTTGGTCATCTAAGAACACACACAGGGAAATAGCATTTTTTTTGGAGCCAAACTTGTGCAAGTCCACAATTCTCTTCCTGATATCTTGGCTGATTTGTTTACACTTTCCCGTGATGCTACACAAAGAAGCAGTGTGTTTCAGGTGTGTATTAAAATACATCCACAGGTGTGTCTCTAATTAACTCAGATGTTGCCAAAAAAACTATCAGAAGCTTCCAAACACATGACATCATCATATCGGCAGTCCACAACTGTTTAAGGGCATAGTAATCTTACTGTGTGTAAACGTTTGACTTTGCAGTAATAAAAATGACTTAAAACTTTCTCTCTCTCTCATTATTCTAGCATTTGTCAAATATTAAAAATTATGGTAATCCTAGTTGACCTAAAACGGGAAAGGTTTATTCTAATTTCATGTCAGATATTGAGAAAAACATGCATATGTGTCTTTTTATGCAGTGCATGTAAACTTCTGGTTTCAACTTGTATATACTGTAGATCAGGGATGTCAAACTTAAACTCACAGAGGGCCAAAATGAAAAACTTGAACAAAGTCATGGGCCAACCAGTATACAGTACAATGGACCTAAATAGTCCTCCATACAGAATAATGGGCCTCACAAAGTCCTCCATACAGAATAATAGGCCCCACATGGGGGTGGCTGTTCTGGTGTCGTGGAACAAATATAGATTCGGCCCACGGGTCGGAGTTTGACATGTATGATATATGAGATAGATGTATAAAATATTTAATATTTTCATAAACAATTTGTCTGATACTGCTCTTATTTATTTGGTGACATTGGCATTGTAGAGTTGCTGCCATAGATCAGAACAGTTGCCATCCAACAGCTAGCCCATCTGTTAACAACTTAACCACCACTGATATGCATTAAAATTGTGGCCATTTAGGGTCCTTATTCCTCACCTTAAAATGGCAGTGTGACATACTGTAAGTAAGTAGTGCCCCCCACAGTGAAAATCCTTTGTGGGTGACAGCTGTATTTGACATTTTAATGACATCTGTATCTGACATCCGATTAACCCGATAAATGCCTTTGTCAATCACGATAGCGGCATGCAAGTGGTTAAAACACAATATGTAAGGAAGTAAAAAGAAAACAACAAAAACGCGCACACAAATCACAAAAACTCATTTTGCCACTGAAAATGTAGCCTTTGTGTTACTAATTATGTGAATGATTTTTAGTTGTATCGCTGGATCCGGAATGAGCCTCGCTATAAAACTGTCTCGTTACTTATTCCGTATGGTGAACAATGTGTGAATCTAGTTTTTTCTTTTTGTCTTACTGGCAAACTATAACAAAAAATGTAATATAAAACGATCAAAAATTCATATGTAAAAAAAAATTATAGCGCCAATATGGCTCATTCGGCAAAGAAATAAAAGCTTTACAGCCTTCAGAATATGCGATTCAAAAACAAATTAATGTAAAATATTGTTTTTAGTGTGTAAAAGTAACAAAGCATAAAAAATTATATAAATCTGGTATCGTTATAATCGTACTGACCCGAAGAATGAATTGTTCTTAGCACTTTTACCGCACGGTAAACCACACCAAAAAGAAAATAAAAACAATAAGGCTGTGTGCCCATGATGGGTTTTTTAAGTGTTTCCGCAGCGGCAAAAACGCTGCAGAAACGCTTAAAAAACGCATGGTAGAAGGTCTGCCATGTTCCCCAATGATAATCCGCATATGCTGTGCACATGCTGCGGAAATTTCCGCTGCGGATTATCATTGCGGAAAAAAACACAGCACTACCAATTATTTTGCGGAAGCGCTGCGTTTTCGCCGCCATTGACTTGCATTGGAACGCATGGAATCCGCATCACTGTATATGTAGATGCGCATTCCATGCGTTCAATGTGCGGATGGTACCCGGGTGTGGAGGAGAGGAGACTCTCCTCCGGACCCGGGTACCATAGAACCTGTAAGAAAAAGAATAAAATAAAAAATAAATGTTATATTTACCTTCTGATGGCCCCCGCTCTCCTTGTCTTCACTTGCCGGCAGCTTGCGGTGGACTGAAGGACCTGCGCTGATGTCATAGTCATGTGAAGGGTCATGCGATGCTGACATCAGCAGGTCCTTCAGTGTACCGCGATCTGCCGGCAAGGGAGAACGGAGGGAAGCAAGACACCAGGGGCCATCGGAAGGTAAGTATAGATTTATTTTTTTATTTTTAAACATTCTTTAGGTCACACTATATAAATCCATGCCGGTTGCATGGATTTATATAGTGTGACCAAGTTGACAAGCACTTTCCAAGTGATGCTAAAATCGCTTGGAAAGAGCTTGATAACCCTTATGCGGAAATGCATGTGAAGAACGCTTCACTTCCACTTGTCCCTGGCAGGAAAACGCATGTACAATCTACATGTACAATCCGCATGCGTTTTTTCTGCCAGGGAGATGCAGAAACACTCAGGAAAAATCTGGAGCATTTCTGCATTGTGGGCACATAGCCTTACTGAATTTTTCTTTTTTGTCCATTCTCAGTTTGAAAAATGGGAAGAAAAAGGGATAAAAATAAGTAAAAAAAATGTTATGTACCCCAAAATGGCACTAAAAAAATAAAATTGTTGCATAGAAAATAAGCCCTTATACCGCTATGTTTTCCAAAAAATTAGTTATAGTTCTCAGAATGTTTTTTTTTTTAAAAAACTATATAAATTTGGTATTGCTGTAATATCACTGTCTAGAAGAATAAAGTCATCCTATAACTTAAACCGCGCAAAATAACGGCATAAAAAGAAAAATAAGAACTATGGTTGTACTGCTGTATAATTGTTTATCCGAGCTTCCAAAAATCGGAATAAGGCTCGGTTCACATTTATCCTCTGCTGAGCGCTGTAAGGAAGCCAGATTTCCACCTGCACAGTAACAAGGCAGTGACCCAGGCAAGTTCAATTCAATGAAAATAATAAGTCGTTAATTGCCAAATACACAAATTAAACAATAATTTTATATGGTCGCTCAGTATCCACACTACAGCCACCATACCTAGGTATGATATATTTGACTTTATCTGCATTGTGTTATGTCCCCGGCTTTGTAGCATAAGAAGCACTCACTTTGTATATGAATCAGGGATCGCTCATTTGCATAAGATTGGGTTTTATAAGCCTATATTCATAAGCGTAGTGGAATTTATTGTCTAGTTACCATTTTTTCCATATCTTTGAGACAGAGAGACTCATTGCCAGAGAAAGTAAAAATAATCCCAAAATATTCTTTAACTACATAAATAGTAAAAAACTAAAAAATGATAGTGTTGGCCCCCTTAAAAATAGTCTGGGTGAAATGGTGGATGAGGATGAGGAAAAAGCCAATATGCTAAATGATTTTTTTCAACAGTATTTACACAAGAAAATCGCATGACAGAAAACATAATTAGTGATAACAAAAATTCTCCATTAAATGTCACTTGCTTAACCCAGCAGGAAGTACGGCGGCGTCTAAAAATCACTAAAGTTGACATATCCCCGGGCCTGGATGGGATACACCCGCGAGTACTGCAGGAATTAAGTAAAGTCATAGATAGACCATTATTTTTAATCTTTAAAGATTCCATAATAACAGGGTCTGTACCACAGGACTGGCGTATAGCAAATGTGGTGCATATTCAAAAAGGGGACAAAAACCGAACTTGGAAATTATAGGCCAGTAAGCTTAACCTCTACTGTGGGTAAAATCCTGGAGGGTTTCCTAAGAGATGCTATACTAGAGTATCTGAAGAAGAATAACCTCATGACCCAATATCAACATGGGTTTAAGAGGGACCGTTCCTGTCAAACTAATCTGATCAGGTTTTATGAGGAGGCAAGTTCTGGACTGGACCAAGGAAATGCAGTGGATGTTGTGTATATGGACTTTTCAAAAGATTTTGATACGGTTCCACAGAAAAGGTTGATACACAAAATGAGAACAATGGGGATAAGGGAAAATATATGTAAGTGGGTTAAGAATTGGCTCAGTGATAGGAAACAAAGGGTGGTTATTAATGGAAAACACTCAGACTGGGTCTCAGTTAACAGTGGGGTACCACAGGGGTCAGTATTGGGCCCCCTTCTTTTTAACATATTTATTAATGACCTTGTAGGGGGCATACAGAGTAATATTTCAATATTTGCAGATGACACTAAACTCTGTCCTCCTCTGTATTGATTACCCTGCAATTTTATATTACAGGAGGATCTATGTAAACTAGAAGCTTGGCAAATGAGCTTTAATGGGGATAAATGTAAGGTAATGCACTTGGGCAGAGGAAATAAAATGTATAATTATATACTTAATTGTAAAACACTGGGCAAAGCTGTAACTGAAAAAGACCTGGGTGTATTGGTGGACGACAAGCTCACGTTTAGTGGCCAGTGTCAGGCAGCTGCTGCAAAGGCAAATAAAATAATGGGATGCATTAAAAGAGGCATAGATGCTCATGAGGAGAACATAATTTTACCTCTATACAAGTCATTAGTGCGACCACACTTAGGATACTGTGTACAGTTTTGGTCTCCGGTGTATAAGAAAGACATAGCTGAACTAGAGCGGGTGCAGAGAAGAGCGACCAAGATTATTAGAGGACTGGGGGGTCTGCAATACCAAGACAGGTTATTACACTTGGGGTTATTTACTGTGGAAAAATTAAGGCTTAGGGGTGATCTTACTACTATGTACAAGTATATGAGTGGACAGTACAAAGACCTTTCTACTGATCTTTTTACTCTGAGGCCAGAGACGGGGACAAGGGGGCATCTTCTACGTCTGGAGGAAAGAAGGTTTAATCATAATCACAGACGGGGATTCTTTACTGTAAGAGCAGTGAGACTATGGAACTCTCTGCCGCATGATGTTGTAATGAGTGATTCACTATTAAAATTTAAGAAGGGCATGGATGCCTTTCTTGAAAAGTATAATATTACAGGTTATATATACTAGACTCCTTGATAGGGCGTTGATCCAGGGAGCTAGTCTGATTGCCGTATGGAATCAGGAAGGAATTTTTTCCCCAATGTGGAGCTTAGTGTTTGCCACATGTTTTTTTTTTGCCTTCCTCTGGATCAACATGTTAGGCTATGGGTTGAACTAGATGGACTTAGTCTTCCTTCAACCTTTAAAACTATGTTACTGTTCTATCATTTTGTCTTTGAAAGCACGGTATGGTCCCTCACAGTCTGAGGTGTCTTTTATCTATTGTTTTTGCATGCTCTAATATTTTCAATAAAAAGGATTTGTTCACTTTTAATCTGCTGTAGTAGTTTTGTCAATGATCTAATTGTTAGATCTAGTACCTCACTGTTGATTTTCATGTCGTCTAAATATGTCCGTTCAAGGTACCATCCTATAAACTGGGTCCTCGTTTCATCGGTTCATTTGAGGTTCCAAAACAGATTAATCCAGTAGCCTACAAGCTCAGACGTTTATCAGCCATGCCCGCCTGCCTGCCAGTCTATAAGCCGTGTTTGCCAAGTCTACCATTCCTGGCCCTTCCTGCCTCCTGTCCTTTGGGGGTCAGCTGCCATCCACCCGAGGTCAGTACTGGTGTAGCACCTGGTTTTCCGCCTCCCTTGTCTCTCCTCGGATCGCAGTATCATCAGCTGCTGTGTATCCGAAGTTGTACTTGGTGAGATTCCTAGCCACGTCCCTCTAGGCTCTCCTCGTTTCATAGCATAGTGGTTACAACACCCGGTCAGTTACATATACCAAGGAGGATGTCACGATAATTCTTACAAAAAAACATATAGTGGTTTATTGGATTATACAACACATATAGTGGTTTATTGAATTCTCTTTTTAAAGTAGTTATTTTAGGAGAAAAAAAACAGAATAAGTATAGAAGTTACAAGAAAATAGTCCATTTATCCATAGTAAGTCCATTAAATTGGTTGAAGGTGGTATCTCATCCATCTTTTCTCCATATCCTGAATGGAAGGGTTGTATCAGCAATTTGTGCCAGTGAAAATCAGAGTCCAAGAGCCACAGAGGCCTTATGGCAGCCCCCGAGTCCACTCCCTTCGAGACCTTGTGTGTCACATAATGATATATACAGGTGGATCTCACAAAATTAGAACATCATCAAAAAGTTAATTTATTTCAGTTCTTCAATACAAAAAGTGAAACTCATATATTATATAGAGTCATTACAAACAGAGTGATCTATTTCAAGTGTTTATTTCTGTTAATGTTGATGATTATGGCTTACAGCCAATGAGAACACAAAAGTCATTATCTCAGTAAATTAGAATACTTTATAACAACGGCTTGAAAAATGTTTTTAAAATCCGAACTGTTGTCCTGCTGAAATCTATGTTCAATAAATGCACTCAATACTTGGTCGCGGCTCCTTTTACATCAATTACTGCATCAATGTGGCGTGGCATGGAGGCGATCAGCCTGTGGCACTGCTGAGGTGTTATGGAAGCCCAGGTTGCTTTGATAGCAGCCTTCAGCTCATCTGCATTGTTAGGTCTGGTGTGTCTCATCTTCCTCTTGACAATACCCCATAGATTCTCATTAATAGATTCTCTATGGGGTTAAGGTCAGGCGAGTTTGCTGTAAAACATTAAGCGTGCTCTAAAATTACCTGGTAGACCGCTGCACTGACTACTTTGGTCTTGATAAAACACAGTGGACCTACACCAGCAGAGGACATGGCTCCCCAAACCATCACTGATTGTGGAAACTTCACACTAGACCTCAAGCAGCTTGGATTGTGTGCCTCTCCACTCTTCCTCCAAACTCTGGGACCTTGATTTCCAAATGAAATGCAAAATTTACTTTGCATTTACTTTGTGTCAGTGACTGCCTTCTGGACATCTGTCAAGTCAGCAGTCTTCCCCATGATTGTGGTGGAGCCTACTGAAACAAACTAAGGGACCTTTTTTTTTAACTGTAATTTTTATTGAATTATAAAATAGAATAATACAATACAATAATACAATGCTTAGGAAGCCTTTGCAGGTGTTTTTTGTTAATTATTTTAATTTACTGAGATAATGACTTTTGTGTTTTCATTGGCTGTAAGCCATAATCATCAAGATTAACAGAAATAAACACTTGAAATAGATCACTCTGTTTGTAATGACTCTATATAATATACGAGTTTTACTTTTTGTATTGAAGAACTGAAATAAATTAACTTTTTTATAATATTCTAATTTTGTGAGAAGCACTTGTATATACTTTCTTATAGTATGACATTAACAAGCTAAGTGTACTGTTATATTACATGTATGTCAGCAGAACCTTCAACTATGGGTGAAGCAATGTACTGGTATTGAAAAGTAAAAATTTTTGTATGACTTAATATTTAACATGGGGGCTATCTAATACTAAGTAGCTGGTTTTAATGTAATTGCTGATTGGAGCATGTATATTGTATCTGTTGTATAAAACCATTTTTTGATGGTTTAATGAGGATTCACTGTGGTTCAAGACTCAATCAAACAGGTGTAACTCAGTCTTATTTCATCATCCGTATTAAGGCCACAGCGTTGCAGAGTTATAATAATAATTTTATTTCTATAATGCCAACATATTCCGCAGCATTTTTATAATTAAGTGAGGGCATGTACAAACAATAAAAACAGTACAAAGTAACACAACAGTTACAAGAGGAGTGAGGCTCCTGCTCGCAAGCTTACAATCTATAAGGAAAGAGAGGGACACAAATGGTAAAAAGTGTTTGTTGTCTATGGTCCAGACATCATTGTAAGAAATAGGGCATTTCATATAAAGCTGCAGGATCCGGTTATCTGTCAGTAACTGTCTAAGTGCAGTTACTGTGTGTTATTGGGTGCACTGAGGATGTGGAGATGGATGAATTGGAGGAACCAAATTCTGAGGACCATTTAGAAAGAGGGAACGGTGGAGAATAAGATTAGCAAAGTGATAGGCCTGTCTAAAAATATATGTCTTTAAAATGTAGGGGCTAGGTATTGGTCGGATCGTCTGGGGTAATGCATTCCAGAAAACTGACACAACACGAGAGACGTTTTAGAAATGGAGGTGGTAAGTTTGAATTATGGAAGATGTTAGTCTTGGATCAGTTGCAGAATAGACAGCACGCTGCGTAGGGTGGTAGACAGAGATGAGGGAGTAGAGGTAGGGTGGTGCAGAACTGTGGAGAGCTTTGTGGGTGAAAGAGATAAAATTGTATTGTATTCTGTAGCGAATGGGCAATGACTGGTTACAATGGTTCAGCTCTAGTAGAGTGTGGCTGAACTGAGTATTCACAGCTAGAGAGCAAATAGCCACAATATTTTAATAAACAATACTGAAAATACACCATAATAAAGGGGCGAACCCCAGTGACACTTGTATGGGAATTATATACAAAGTTATTGTATCCAGTGTAAATTATGGGGAAGGAAAATGTTAGAAAACCAGTATAATGTAAAACATACATGGAGAAATCATAGAACGACCGTCTGATACATGCTGCCTGTGGAACGGGGAGCTTGTATCTGTGTCACGTTCCCTTTAACCCCTTCACAAAATTTACTGTACATGCACCACGCCACGGGAAGTGCGTTCCCTCAAACCGCCATATAAGTACGATTGTGCCAGCTCAGCAGTAGAGCCGGCAAAATCATCAATGGGAGTGAGCTATATATTGTAGCTGACACCCTGCAGTAACACCCATTATCAGTGCTAACCCTGATTGCGCCTGTTTAACTCCTCAATAGCAACAGGGTCATCAATCCGCTTAATGGAGGGAGGGGGCTCCCTCTGTCCTCTGATTGACATGACTCTCCTATTGTTATTCATTCATATATTTAAGTACCTCCATTGAATCTTCATTCTTCTTGACTGAAATTGTGAATACGGCTTTGTGGAGAACACCCTTTCCTCACGTCCAGGGTTGTTTAAAGCGCACCTGTCAGGATTGTGCTCAGTAAACTACATACACTGTCAGGTGGGCGACATTACACTGATTAAAATGATACCTTAGTTGATGAAATCCGTCCTGTGGTTCTTGTGTAATCTTTACTTTCAGTTTGGAGATAATGATATGCTCGTGCTTCGGGGCAGCCTGTGGTGTGGGCTCTATCTGGTGCTCTGCTTACTTATTCATCTGTTTGCTCTTATGACAGCTCACTGTGCCTTCACTGACCTGCCTCCTATTTTACATAATTCATCTAGTAGTGCGGGGCTAGATAAAATAGGAGGCAGGTCAGTGAAGGCACAGTGAGCTGTAATAAGAGCATATAGTGGAATACATAAGCAGAGCACCAGATAGAGCCCACTTCACAGGCGAGCATATCATTATCTCACAATGAACAGACCCCAGCCTCAGTTTTATATTATGTACAATCTGAATCAGAGCTTTCTGTGCAAGTGGCGCTGAGTCGATTGAAAAAATAGGAATGGGCTTCGCTAAAGTACAGCTAGCAAGCCTATGAGTTCTCACAAACTCAGCATCAACCATGCAGACTCCAGCTCCACTATCTACAAACACAGAAATTTTCTCAGTCCTGCTCTCTAGCATCACCTCTGCTGTCAGGACAAACCGAGAACTGCAGGTTGACGACAAACACACCCCCTGATTATCCAACGTCCGACTACCAAGGGTTAAAGGAATGAAGAGACAGGCCCCAAGATATTGTCCCTTTTTTTCTACAAAAAAAACACGCCCTTCTTTTTACGGATCTCAGGGGAAACATACGATTCAGAGGCACCCCGTAACCGCATGGGTTCTTCCACCTCCACCAGTACTGGTTCACCCCCAGACCGCAAAGGGGTATTACCCCAAAAAGAGGGCTCCGGAGAAGGTGGTCTCACCCACCTATCCCGCAGGCGTCTATCAACACGTATAGCCAATGACATGCCAGCCTCCAAGGACTCCGAGGTTTCATACACTGCCTAGGCATCTTTCAAACTTCTGGTAAGGCCCTGACAAAATTAGCTTCTAAAAGCCGGGTCATTCCAATTGCTTTGTGTGGTATAACTATTTGGTTTAAGGGCATTAAAAAATGAAAAGTTTGAAAATTGCAAAATGTTCAATTTTTTTGTAAAAATTGTGATATTTTCATAAATAAATGCAAATTATATGGACCTAAATTTACCACCAACATGAAGTTAGAATATGTCACGAAAATATAGCCTAAGAATCACTGAGATATTTTGACGTGTTCCAGAGTTAGCCTGTGTGCTCACAATGCGTTTTTTAAGCGTTTCCGCAGCGGCAAAAACGCTGCAGAAACGCTTTGCATTGGAACGCATGGATTCCGCATCACTGCATATGTAGATTCGCATTCCATGCGTTTCAATGTGCGGATGGTACCCGGGTGTGGAGGACAGGAGATTCTCCTCCGGACCCGGGTACCATAGAACCTGTGAAAAAAAGAATAAAATAAAAAATAAATATTATACTTACCTTCTGATGGCCCCCGCAGCGCTCGTCCTCCCATGCCGGCAGCCAGGACGGAGCGAAGCAAGACTGCGGGGACCGTCGGAGGGTAAGTATAGATTTATTTTTTACCATTCTTTCGGTCACACTATATAAATCCATGCCGGATGCATGGATTTATATAGTGTGACCAAGTTGACAAGCACTTTCCAAGTGATGCTAAAATCGCTTGGAAAGCGCTTAACAACCCGCATGCAGAAATGCAAGTGAAGAACGCTTCACATCCGCATGTCCCTGGCAGGAAAAACGCATGTACAATCCGCATGTACAATCCGCATGTACAATCCGCATGCGTTTTTTCTGCCAGGGGAGATGCAGAAACGCTCAGGAAAAATACGGAGCATTTCTGCCTCGTGGGCATATAGCCTTATAACACATAAAGTGACACTGGTCAGAAATTGAAAAATTTGGACTTGTCAGGAAGGTGAAAACAGGCTCGGAGGTGAAGGGGTTAAAGTCTATTTTGTATTTATTCACTTGTTTTGTTTTTTAATATTCGTCATTGTGGGTAGGGTTTGGGTTTTTCAGATTTTTGCTGATTCACCAATTGCGACTTTTTAAAGAGTTGCAAACTTTGTGCACAAGTGCACTCCTGTGACCCCTGCAGTTACTGCATGTACAGCTGGAATTTTTATGATGTTTAGTGTAACGTGAGACTTTTTGAGCCAAAAAGGTACAAAAAAAGATAAAGACAAAAATAAAGAGCATTTCTGATTTTGCACAAAATTCAAAATGGCTCATGGTTCATAAAGAATTTGGCGCAAAAAAAACATCAATAAATATAATAAAACAAAATGCAAATGATGAATTGTACTCCAATCTTATAGGAAAAATCAAAGTCCCCTGAAGCCTCTCCAGTAAGGGGGCATTCACCCCCTCCTGTCTCACACAGAATCTCTCAAGGAGAAAAGAGCTGTCAGTCTAAGAGTCTTTTTAAATTAGAATTGCACCGTTGACATGTGGGAAGTAAGGAAATTATGTATGATTGAGAAGTGAAAAAAATAATTAAGCGCACCTGTCAGCAGGATTGTGCTCAGTAAACCACATACACTGTCAGGTGGGCGCCAATACACTGATTAAAATGATACCTTGGTTGATGAAATTCGTGCTGTGGTACTCTTGTAATACTTACTTTCAGTTTAGAGATAATGATATGCTCGTGATCCGGGTCGGGCCTGTGGGGTGGGCTCTATCTAGTGCTCTGCTTGCTTATTCAGCTATATGATCTTATGACAAGTCACTGATCCTTCAGTGAGCTGCTTCCTATTTTTCATAATGCATCTAGTAGTGTGGGGTAATGTAAAATAGGAGGCAGGTCACAGAATTAGCTTGTTAGCAGAATACAGCCAGATTTTTTTTTATTTTATTCGCATTGCTGTATTGTGTAAGCAGAGAAACTTTTCCATCATCAGACGGGATCCCATATTACTGCGCTAATAATACAGACATTTTGTGGAGTGTGCCAAATATACTCCATTTAAAGTCAGCCAGCTGTGTGTACATGTATACCATATCTATAAGGCCACTTCCTAAAACCGTGGTCATCAGACGTGATCCCATATTACTGCGGTAATAATTGTGACATTTTTTGTTGCAGGCCAAATATTACACTACATTTAAAATGGGCAAGGCGCGTTGCAAGGGACGGGAAGTGGACATGATGGTGATGGTTCACTATGAGGCTGTACGCAAGATGAAATTGTGCTTGCAAACACCCACATCATGTCGAACTATCTTCTTTTCCCAATTACTAGGGGGCCACGGAACACCACGCTTGAAGCCAGAGCAGTGTGAAAAGGTTGTTGGTTGGATAGCAGATAATGCTTCCAGTCAGTTTGCCACCACCACCACTTTGTCTTCCACACGGTCAAGTCTCAGTAGCCTGGACCACATATCCCTCACCCTGATCCTCCTTCCTCCCACCATGCCAAGTGCCAGGAGACAAGTGATCCCACACTTAGACACTCCGAAGAGCTGTTCACTTTTCCATTTATAGATTTGGGCCTCTCGCCTGGCCCGCTTCAAAAGGGGCAAGAGGAGATCGCATGTAGCGATGCCCAAATATTTGAGCAGCCATGGTCACACGAAGGTGATGGTGGGAAACTGTTGCAAGAGGTGGATGATGATGATGAGACAAAATTGCCACCAAGTCAGGAGGAGGCCCAGGGTGTGTACTTGGAAGACGAGGTGGTGGACAATGAAGTCACTGACCCAACCTAGCAAGGTGACATGCATTGCAAGGACAGCAGCACAGAGGGGGAGGGAGGTGTAGCACCACAACAGGCAGAAAGAAGCAGTGGGGTGGCCACAGACACAAAGAGGGCAACTGATCCCAGGAACACCAACACAAGAGAAGTTGCCACTTCAACTGTTAGGTCTTCTAGAGTCTGGCTCTTTTTTAAATACTGTCCTGATAACCCCAAAAAGGCCATTTGCACCCTCTGCCATGCCAGCATCAGCAGGGGCAGAAAAACTACCAGCCTGACCACCACTGTCATGAGCTCAGGCACATGACAGCAAAGCACCCGATTAGTTGGGCTGAATGCCAGGGTCCACAAACAGCGTCTGTAGGTGACACCACTGACTGTTCCGCTGTTGTGCATGCACGCCAATCCTTTGTCCATAGCGCAGGTGACACTTGCAACCGTCAGCGTCCTTTCCCAGCGCAGTGTTCAGTTGTCCGTACCCTAGTCCTTTGAACATATGCGCAAATACGCTGCCAATGCCCCACAGGCCACACTACTAAACTCACACATTTCGCGAATGCTTGCACTTGAAATTTTTCCTTTTAAGCTCGTGGAGATAGAATCATTCTATCAACTGATGGCGACGGCCAGGGACGGCACACTGAATTAATATAGTGGAAGCCGGAATCCAGTCAGACCCTGGGACGGAGCAGGTCCTCCCGACACCGAGGATTGCAGGACCTGGGTCAATCAGGGTTGCTCCCAAATTCTACAGCTCCTGCACCTCTTCTTCAGCTTCCATCTCTGAAATGACCACATCAATCAGAAACTGGAAGCACTGTCTCAGCCAAGTGGCAACAGGCACTGCTGAAGCTAATATGCTTAGGTGACAAACTGCACACCTCTGCAGAGTTGTTGACAGCTGTAAAAGAGCAGGCAGATTTGTGTCTGTCAGCGCGTAACCTACAGCCAGGCATGGTCGTGTGTGACAATGGCCAGAACCTCGCGTTGTACACATTTTGGCTCATGGTAATTAGTGGTTGGTCACACTTCTAGACCCACGCTAGAAGGAAAACTTTGTATCTCTCCTTCCCGTGGCGGAGAGGTCTAGTAAAATATTGCAGTATCTGAAGGCCCTTGTTGTAAAATTATTTAAAATATTCCCATCTGAAAACGCTGGCAGAGGTCACAGTTCCTTGGATAACCAAGGAGTACAGGCGAGCTAGACACAAATACGATGCAGCAGAGGCAGGGGAACACTGTCAAAGGTGTGTGTAATGGGTGTATCAGGTGTGACAGACAGTTGCTCTGGAGCTGGCTGTAGAAGGTCACTGCGCTTGGCATTGCAGACACCTTCTTGATTCCCCCTTCTCTGTAGTATTATTATTATTATTATTATTAATAATAATAATTTATATAGCGCCATTGATTCCATGGTGCTGTACATAAGAAGGGGTTACATACCAAATACAGATATCACTTACAGTAAGCAAACTAACAATGATAGAATGGTA
Organism: Phyllobates terribilis; assembly: GCF_046119375.1. NCBI lineage: Eukaryota > Metazoa > Chordata > Amphibia > Anura > Dendrobatidae > Phyllobates > Phyllobates terribilis. The sequence goes on from NW_027362765.1 coordinate 72,924,231, forward strand.
CGGAGGGAAGAGGACCCTGCACCTGCAGGCTTACATTCTACAGGAATGGGGCAGAGACAGTAGGTTGAAGGGTTGCAGTAGCTCCGCTGTTGTTGGGGTTGGCAGCAAGCAAGGTCATGGCAGGCTGTAAGCTTGTTTGAAGAGATGGGTTTTCAGGTTCCGTCTTAAGGATCCAGGTGTGGTGGATAATCGGCACAGAATTCCATAGGACAGAGGATATTCGGGAGAAATCTTGGAGGCGATTGCGTGAGGAACGAATAAGTGTGGAGAAGAGAAAGAGGTCTTGGGATGACCGGAGGTTACGTGAGGGAATATATCGGGAGATTAGTTCAGAGATGTACGGAGGAGAGAGGTTACGGATGGCTTTGTAGGTCAGTGTTAGTAGTTTGAACTGGATACGCTGGGGGAAAGGGAGTCGGTGAAGGGATTTGCAAAGGGAGGTAGCAGAGGATTAGCGAGGCAAGAGATGAACAAGTCGTGCAGCAGAGTTGAGGATGGACTGGAGGGGTGCGAGAGTGTTAGCAGGTAGGCCACAGAGGAGGATGTTGCAATAGTCGAGTCGATATAGTTATATCCTTCTTCCTTTAGGACCCAGCAGCGACCCCCAACTTCTGCTGCTGATTGACACACCCTTGCTAGGTAGTTAAAAAGTCTTAGTTTCTCCAGAGAGTTGTCAGTGATAGTTCTATGTACCTCTGTGCAGGCGTGGAGCACTAGCAGGCGGCTAGTTTCTTCTCTGCTGCCCTTGGAGGACAGTTGATGTTATCTCTCTGGTGTCTGCTCAAGCTAAGTGTATCCCATTTGTTTGCCTACCTTGTTGTCTTAAGTTTGTAGTGGGGCCTGAGTAGTGCTCACCCCGTCCCCTGCCTATCTAGGGCCAAGCTCTAGGGACATTCAGGGCTTAGGTTCCTGCTCGGCGTTAGGTGTGGGACCTATATAGAGCAGCACAATGGCTCAGTGGTTAGCACTGCAGCCTTGCAGTGCTGGGCTCCTAGGTTCAAATCCCACCAAGGACAACATCTGCAAGGAGTTTGCATGTTCTCCCTGTGTTTGCGTGGGTTTCCTCCGGGTTCTCCAGTTTCCTCCCACACTCCTACTGATAGGGAATTTAGATTGTGAGCCCCAATGGGGACAGTGCCGATAATGTATCTGAATTGTAAATCGCTGCGGAATATGTTGGCGCTATATAAATAAAAAGATTATTATTATATAGGGACAATAGGGTAGGCAGGGTGATAATAGATCTGTCTAGGAGTCTCCACTCCCACTTTCCCTAGTGTTTGGGTTTCCTTCCCTCTTCCTTTTGTGTTGCACTTAATTTTTTCCGTTACCTTGCTTGACAGTGTGGGACAGTTTTCTCAGTCCCTCCCAGCGCCCAGGCCCTGATACACGGGATACTCTGACAAGGAGGGAAAAGTTTTGTAAGATGCTGAAGGAGTACCTTGCCAACCGTTCCAATGTCCTCCATGATTACTCTGTGCCTTAAAACTATTGGGTGTCCAAGCTGGACACATGGCATGAACTGGCTCTCTACGCCTTGGAGGTCCTGGCCTACCTGTTTTGTCAGAGCGGGTTTTTAGTGCAGCTAGTCAACTGAAAATGTTGATAGGCTGACTCTTATCAAAATGAACAACGGCTGGATTGGGCCAGACTTCTCAACACCACCGGATGATAGCAGTGGAACATGCAGTCAAATCCAGTGACTTTTTTTGGGCAACTCTTCACACCCAGACATCCAGACATGGGTATTCGCTTCCTGATTTCACCTATTTTCTGTTTTCCTCCTACTTTTCCTCATCCTCCACCACCATATCACCAGGGTGACTGTGATGCAACACCCACATAATTTTTTTTAAGGGTGTTTATGATGCCCGTAGGAATTTTTTTCAGAGGCCTACCTCTAACATTCTGTATTATACGGTATTTTCATGTATACCCCAGGGGTAAATTTTTTTCAGCCCATGCGCTTAGTGCATGGGCATTACCAGTATAGGAGACCGACTCCTTAACAATGGTAACAATTTTTTTTATGAGGAACTCCTCTACCTCTCTTCAAAGCGGTATTGGAGTGCGTCCAATTTTTGGGCAGCCATTGCAGTCACTGCATGGGCATTACCACTATAGGAGACCCACTCTTTTATCATGGGAACATTTTTTTTATTGAGGCCCTCCTCTGTGTCTCTTCAAAGAAGTATTGGGGTGTTTCCAAATTTTGGGCAGCCCTTGCAGTCACTGCATACACAATAACAGTATAGGAGACCCGCTCCTTTATAATGGGAACATTTTTTTAACTGAGGCCATCCTCTATGTCTCTTCAATGGGGTATTGTTTTTTTTCCAAATTTTGGGCAGTCATTGCAGTCACTACATATGCAATAACAGTATAGCAGACCTGCTGCTTCAGAATGGGAACATTTTTTTAACTGAGGCCCTTCTCTACGTCTCTTCAAAGGGGTATTGGGGATTTTCCAAATTTTGGGCAGCCCTTGCAGTCACTGCATATACTATAACAGTATAGCAGACCCGTTCCTTTATAATGGGAACATTTTTTTTACTGAGGCCATCCTCTATGTCTCTTCAAAGGGGTATTGGGGTGTTTCCAAATATTGGGCAGCCCTTGCAGTCACTGCATATGCAATAACAGTATAGCAGACCTGCTCCTTTAGAATGGGAACATTTTTTTAACTGAGGCCCTTCTCTACGTCTCTTCAAAGGGGTATTGGGGTTTTTCCAAATTTTGAGCAGCCCTTGCAGTCACTGCATATACAATAACAGTATAGCAGACCCGCTCCTTTATAATGGGAACATTTTTTTTTACTGAGGCCATCCTCTATGTCTCTTCAAAGGGGTATTGTTTTTTTTCTGAATTTTGGACAGCCCTTGCAGTCACTGCATGCGCAATACCAGTATAGCAGACCCGGTCCTTTATAATGGGAACATTTTTTTTTACTGAGGCCATCCTCTATGTCTCTTCAAAGGGGTATTGGGGTTTTTCCAAATTTTGGACAGCCCTTGCAGTCACTGCATGCGTAATACCTGTATAGCAGACCCGCTCCTTTCGAATGGAAACTTTTTTTTAACCGAGGATCTCCTCTATGTCTCTTCAAAGGGGTACTGGAGTTTTTCCAAATTTTGGGCAGCCCTTGCAGTCACTGCATATGCAATAACAGTATAGGAGACCTACTCCTTAAGAATGGGAACATTTTTTTAACTGAGGCCCTCCTATATGTCTCTTCAAAGGGGTATTGGGGTGTTTCCAAATTTTGGGCAGCCCTTGCAGTCACTGCATATGCAATAACAGTATAGCAGACCCGTTCCTTTAGAATAGGAACATTTTTTTAACTGAGGCCCTCCTCTACGTCTCTTCACAGGGTTATTGGGGTTTTTCAAAATTTTGGGCAGCCCTTGCAGTCACTGCATATACTATAACAGTATAGCAGACCCGTTCCTTTATAATGGGAACATTTTTTTTACTGAGGCCATCCTCTATGTCTCTTCAAAGGGGTATTGGGGCTTTTCCAAATTTTGGACAGCCCTTGCAGTCACTGCATGCGCAATACCAGTATAGCAGACCCGCTCCTTTATAATGGGAACATGTTTTTTACTGAGGTCATCCTCTATGTCTCTTCAAAGGGGTATTGGGGTTTTTCCGAGTTTTGGACAGTCCTTGCAGTCACTGCATGCACAATACCAGTATAGCAGACCCACTCCATTCGAATGGAAACTTTTTTTTTAACTTAGGATCTCCTCTATGTCTCTTCAAAGGGGTACTGGAGTTTTTCCAAATTTTGGGCAGCCCTTGCAGTCACTGCATACGCAATAACAGTATAGGAGACCTACTCCTTAAGAATGGGAACATTTTTTTAACTGAGGCCCTCCTATATGTCTCTTCAAAGGGGCATTGGGGTGTTTCCAAATTTTGGGCAGCCCTTGCAGTCACTACATACGCAATAACAGTATAGCAGACCCGTTCCTTTAGAATAGGAACATTTTTTTAACTGAGGCCCTCCTCTACGTCTCTTCACAGGGGTATTGGGGTTTTTCCAAATTTTGGGCAGTCCTTGCAGTCACTGCATATACAATAACAGTAAAAACCAAAGACAAAAGCATAATACACAAAAATAAATGGATAAATCGCAAAATGCATAAAAATAATGATAAATAATAAAGGGTATTTAGTTAACATAAATTTTGATCAAAATAATGTAAAAGCCATCCCGCCACGTCACAGCAACTCTTATGGGACAGTCCTAACTCTAATATTAAAACCTTACCATTTGCCAAGTGACATCCATATGGATAAGGGCTGAGAGACTGAACCCTTAGTATAAGCATGAACCTGAGAGGCAGAATGGACCTACCAGTTCAGAACAAGGGCGGGCACACCCTTATATGCACTACTGCACATTAGACTACATAGAAAAAACCTGGGAGTCTGAACTGAAATGTAAATTGATGTGCATGCAAAATGTAAATGCATGTTCAAACAAGGCCATTAGACAGAAAAAAACAAAAGCATAATACACAAAAATAAATGTATAAATCGCAAAATGCATAAAAATAATGATAAATAATAAGGTGTATTTAGTTAACATAAATTTTGATCAAAATAATCTAAAAGCCATCCCACCACGTATAGCAGACCCGTTCCTTTATAATGGGAACATTTTTTTTACTGACGTCCTCCTCTATGTCTCATCAAAAGTGTATTGGGGTTTTCCAAATTTTGGACAGCCCTTGCAGTCACTGCATACGCAATAACAGTATAGCAGACCCGCTCCTTTAGAATAGGAATATTTTTTTTAACTGAGGCCCTCCTCTACATTTTTTCCCACTGGTATTGGGTTTTTTCCAAATTTTGGGCAGCCCTTGCAATCACTGCATATGCAATAAACAGAATAGCAGACCCGTTCCTTTATAATGAGAACATTTTTCTTACTGAGGCCATCCTCTATGTCTCTTCAAAGAGGTATTGGGGTTTTTCCTAATTTTGGACAGCCCTTGCAGTCACTGCCTAAGCAATAACAGTACAGCAGACCCGCTCCTTTAGAATGGAAACTTTTTTTTTTTTATTGAGGATCTCCTCTATGTCTCTTCAAAGGGGTAATGGGGTTTTTCCACATTTTGAGCAGCTCTTGCAGTCACTGCATACGCAACAACAGTATAGCACACCCGCTCCTTTAGAATGGGAACATTTTTTTTTACTGAGGCCCTCCTCTATGTCTCTTCAAAGGGGTATTGGGGTGTTTCCAAATTTTGGGCAGCCTTTGCAGTCACTGCATACGCAATAACAGTATAGCAGATTCGCTCCTTTAGAATAGTAACATTTTTTTAAGTGAGGCCCTCTATTTTGTCTCTTCAAAGGGGTATTGGGGTTTTTCCAAATGTTGGGCAGCCCTTGCAGTCACTGCAGACGCAATAACAGTATAGGAGACCCGCTCCCTTTATAATGGGAATAACAAAGCATAGCCAGCTGATGGCCCTCTAACAATAGTAAAGACCGCCAGTTGGCTCTGTAAAAATAGGCTCTATGACTTTCAGAGTCCCTCCTTCATAAATGAAACAAGATGTGTCTGATCATGTCTCACACACCATATGGGCAGATAAGGTGTTAAAATGACATTTACTGGTGAATGTACTTTTCACCATTGAAAGCACTACAAAAGTGCAAAAATGTTACGTGTGAACATAGCCAAAGGTGTGGGGGAGCATTTTTTTTTTTGGGGGGGGGTATTTCTTTTGTCTTATATGCAAGTAATTATGCCGGAAGGAATGTCCCTTAACATATCTTCCGTTTTGGCTTAGTTTTTGTATGTTTTAATGTCCGTGAAAGTGCCGTAATACTCTGACAACATTGTTCAATTGTTCACAATAGTGACCTGGGAGTCAAAGATGCTTCCAGGGGTCTTCCCCATGCTGTTCCCATATCATTTCAACACTGTTCCCATCGATTTGGGCAATTTTTAGGCCCCCTGCAGGCCTCCGGGGAGAGGTGCCGCTGGAAAAATGCAGAGTTTCCCATTGACTTACATTGGACTTGTTGCTCAGGTCAAGCACCCGAGCATAACAATTTGCTCGACCTGAGCAACGAGCACCAGAGCATTTTAGTGCTCGCTCATCACTAGTGTTTATGCATAGATCGAAAAGTGAAGAAGTCTCTTTTGTCCCCAGGAAGCACATCCTGAGTTGAAAGGAAATGTTACATCTGCAGCTAGTTGATAGGAAGTTATGAATATTGGGGTTTGTATAGATCCAATATTGATCGGACATACATTTTCAACTTCAGGACTAATAGGGGAAGAATATGCATAGTTTTTCATAACTGTGCACATGTCTATAAGCCCCAAATCAATAGTGACCAAATCTCTGACAATAGCCATGCCATGTTTCCTATGTGTTGAAAGGTAAAATCCCGATAAAAAATATGACATGATATCGAACTCCTGTGATCGTCAGGATTGAAGGTTATTGTGAATGTTGGGAATATCATAATCTTCTGAAACTGAAGCCACATCCCATACCCAGCCGTTATGAGTCATCAAGGGGAGGTGTGTTGGTATAACTTAGGTGCTGATAAAAGGACAAGGCGAATTATGATGTGTGTTCCATGCAGAGAGGTACATATCAGTCTATGTATGATTCCCGTTCACTTGACATTTCCAATCGAAATGCTCTTCTTTGCTAAGCTGAGCCATCTCTGTGACCAGCGTAGTAAGTTTCTTTTGCTTATCCTTTTATTTTATGTATCTGTATATGCTGTATTGTTTGTCCCCTTTGTAAAATCTTTGGTATATTTTTTCTAAACACTGCCTATCTTTCATGATTAAATATAAAATTTAATAGCTCTGTTATTTTTGTTATGTAAACCACACGACTGAAAGTCATATGGTACAAAAAATCTGGGGTCGTCGGACTGTATAAACGACTGGTAGTGGCAGCGAGTAGTTCTTTGGTTATCGTGGAGTTAGCAGTGACTGTACGGGGTATATATATATTTCATGTGATGGAATCGGAGGTGTATATACCATACGCTCACTCTTAGTTCTCCAATACCCGGCCTATTAGTGGTAACAGCCGCAGCCTCATCCGTTAATCGTTGGCCAATTGTCTTGAAGATAGAGGGCTGTTTGGGACAAAAAGTTAACAGCGGGGTGGATCAGTGTGACTCCCCTGGTTGTGATCTTTGACGTAGGAAGCAGGAAAAACTCCTGATGGGAGGGATCACCAGAGCAAGAAAAAGGAAGATCTGGACTATAAAGTAGAGTAAGGGTGGCTGCAGATGAGAGTATGAAAAATTGTCATAGGTTCATCCAGAAAGTTTGGACAATTTTTTTCTACTTTTCATCAAATTTTCATCAATGTGCCATGATTTACATCCATGTGACGTCCGTGTACGATCTGTTTTCAACAACTACATAAAACACATTCACATACAGCTCCCAGGTTTTAGTATAGAAATCTATCTGTAAAAACTGGATGCCGCTCGGATGTTCTGTGTAGGATCCGATATTTTTCACGCACCCATAGACTTGAATGTGTGAGTCTCATCTGAGAATCAGAGGAAAGTAGCGCAGGCTGCGGATTCTCTCATGGACAGTCAGACCAAGGAAAATATCATTCATCTGCACAGCCCTATAGAACAGAATAGGGCTGTTCTGTATTTTGGTCAGTTTTTACCTCAGTATTTGTAAACCAAAACCAGGAATGGAACAGTCAGGGGAAAAGTATAATAGAAACACGTCACCACTTCTGTATTTATCACCCACTCCTGGTTTCGGCTTACAAATACTGAGGTAAAAAACTGACCAAATACTGAACGTGTGAACATGGCCCTAAAATCTGATAGCACACGTCCGGCATGAGCCCAAAAGATGTGCAATATATTGTATGGAGAATAATCATCATCAGAAAAGATAAAGCTTACACCGCGTGCAGAATTATTAGGCAAATGAGTATTTTGATCGCATGATACTTTTTATACATGTTGTCCTACTCCAAGCTGCATAGGCTTGAGAACCAACTACCAATTAAGTAAATCTGGTGATGAGCATCTCTGTAATGAGGAGGGGTGTTGACTAATGACATCAACACCCTATATAAGGTGTGCTTAATTATTAGGCAACTTACTTTCCTTTGGCAAAATGGGTCAGAAGAGAGATTTGACGGGCTCTGAAAAGTCCAAAATTGTGAGATGTCTTGCAGAGGGATGCAGCAGTCTTGAAATTTCCAAACTTTTGAAGCGTGATCACCGAACAATCAAGCGTTTCATGGCAAATAGACAACAGGGTCGCAAGGCACGTGTTGGCCAAAAAAGGCGCAAAATAACTGCCCATGAATTGAGGAAAATCAAGCGTGAAGCTGCCAAGATGCCATTCGCCACCAGTTTTGTCATATTTCAGAGCTGCAACGTTACTGGAGTATCAAAAAGCACAAGGTGTGCGATACTCAGGGATATGGCCAAGGTAAGGAAGGCTGAAAAACGACCACCTTTGAACAAGAAACATAAGATAAAATGTCAAGAATGGGACAAGAAATATCTTAAGACTGATTTTTCAAAGGTTTTATGGACAGATGAAATGAGAGTGACTCTTGATGGGTCAGATGGATGGGCCAGAGGCTGGATCAGTAAAGGGCAGAGAGCACCACTCCGACTCAGATGCCAGCAAGGTGGAGGTGGGGTACTGGTATGGGCTGGTATCATCAAAGATGAACTTGTGGGACCTTTTCGGGTTGAGGATGGAGTGAAGCTCAACTCCCAGACCTACTGCCAGTTTCTGGAAGACAACTTCTTCAAGCAGTGGTACAGGAAGAAGTCGGTATCGTTCAAGAAAAACATGATTTTCATGCAGGACAATGCTCCATCACATGCATCCAACTACTCCACAGCGTGGCTGGCCAGTAAAGGTCTAAAAGAAGAAAAAATAATGACATGGCCCCCTTGTTCACCTGATCTGAACCCCATAGAGAACCTGTGGTCCATCATAAAATGTGAGATCTACAGGGAGGGAAAACAGTACACCTCTCAGAACAGTGTCTGGGAGGCTGTGGTGGCTGCTGCACGCAATGTTGATCGAAAACAGATCAAGCAACTGACAGAATCTATGGATGGAAGGCTGTTGAGTGTCATCATAAAGAAAGGTGGCTATATTTATCACTAATTATCCTCCTAAGATAGCCAAATCTAAAAAAAAAAACACTCCAACTTCCAAAAATATTAAGCTTGGATATTTATGAGTCTTTTGGGTTGATTGAGAACATAGTTGTTGATCAATGATAAAAATAATCCTCTAAAATACAACTTGGCTAATAATTCTGCACACAGTGTATATGACACTGTGTATAACTGCAGAATATAAAAAAAAGAGACACACAGCTCTGCTACATACACATTGAACACACACACTGCTCTGCTACATACACATTGTACACACTTGGCTCTGCTACATACACATCATACACACACACCTCTGCTACATACACATCATACACACATGGCTCTGCTACATACACATTGTACATACACACCTCTGCTACATACACATCATACATACAGCTCTGCTACATACACACATGGCTCTGCTACATACACATCGTAAATAATGTGTGACTTAAAGAACACAGCAGTAACAACATAATAAAATATCTCATACATGTGTCAATATTACTGCAGAATACCGGCCATGGATAGGTCTGCATAGGCATGCGCATTGAAGTATACTTGCTGGGGTAGTTCGTGACGTGAATGACGTCACATCCAGCAATGCGGTTTACGTGGGTGTTTATGCCTTATATCCATGGTTACACACTTTCTGGATATGAATGCGGCGGTGGGCGGGAAGTGGTGGCATCATGCGTGTGGACGTAGGATTCCTCTATTTATAGCAGGCAAGTGGCAGTACACCATACCCCTTGAGAAAGGCACGTTGAGGAGCATGCGCAGCTCGGTGGACCCAGGTTATTGCTTCTCGGAGTATGCATGGATGCTGATTGCACTACTTTATATGATGGGCTATATGTATTCAGGGCCCTCTATGTACATTTACTCTTGACTCCTTTATCATAGACATGTGCCTCGTGAACCTTTTGGCTATTTTGATATTTACACTTTAGGAGCATAGTGCATATATATATATTTATATGTGTTACCCTGTGATCTTTATCTAGGAGTCCTACTGCATTGCGTACGCTTTTGGTTTTTAGATATATGTTATTGTCCAGCACATCTGTTCTCATTAATTCTGTATAGTATATTTAATAAAGTGTTTCTATTTTTGACAATATGATCTTGATTGTCATCTTTTCTGGCCCTGGGCCATTCCTTCCCCCCCTACATACACCTCGTACACACACAGCTTTGCTACATCCACACTGTAAACCCCTCCTGACCCCACACATAAACTTCCCCTCATCCAGCACCATGACAACCAGCACAGCAGAGTCCTGCATCCACTGAGGCTCCTGATCATGTGACCCCTGACTCCTCCCCTCCTGTGACCTCATCACAGGTCCTGTGCGCACAGAACAGCCATATATCCAGTGTGCGGCTCTGCAGGTGGAGGTATGTGGAGATTCTCCATTATTATTAACCCCCTCAGTGCTGAGCCTGTGATAAATCTCTGTATGTGACTATAATGTGATTGTGTGTTATACCGGGGGCAGGACGGGGCCATGACTGGATGTAGTGATCATGTGAAGCCGGTAACAGCTCCGGAGATTTCTTACATGGGATCTTTATGATGTTACATCGTCATCTTCTCCCCATTCAGGTCCCTACAATATCGGATCCTCTCAGTGGATATCTTCTATATAAGAGAATTCTCCTGATTGACCATCAAGGATGGATAGAGACAGGGACAAGATGGCGGAGAGGATATTACACCTCACCCTAGAGATCCTCTTCCGGCTTACTGGAGAGGTGAGAGATTCTGATGACGTCACATTACATCATTCTTATCTATGGGAATAACAGATGGACAGAACTGGAGAGGTGAGGACTCTGGAAATGTCTGTAGTGAGATTTATTAATGTGTCTCTCCATGACCAGGATTACACAGTAGTGAAGAAGACCTCTAGTGACCGCTGTCAGGACCATGTGTCTGAGGGATGGGGAAGACCCCTGAGCCCAATCACGGGGCCTCCACCTCACCCCCTTATATATGAGAACATCAATGACCAGAAGATCCTAGAACTCATCTACAAGATGATTGAGCTGCTGACTGGAGAGGTGACACTGCTGGGAATGCTGGGACATTATACAGTAATGCTATGAAGGGATCGGGGGGGTGACAGTATCACTGTATGTGTCAGGTTCCTATAAGGTGTCAGGATGTCACCGTCTATTTCTCCATGGAGGAGTGGGAGTATTTAGAAGAACACAAAGATATGTACAAGGACGTCATGATGAAGGTTCCCCAGTCCCTCACATCACCAGGTAATAGATAGGACTAAATACACACGACCTATAATTATCTGTATGTAAAGAATGAATTCAGTCTCTGTATGTGTTTCCTCCAGTTCTATCCAGTAAGAGGACAACACCAGAGAGAGGTCCCCGTCCTCTTCTTCCACAGGACTGTAAACAGGAAGATCCCAATGTTCTTCAGGATCATCAGGTAGATGGAGAAAAGGTGTCATGAAATCTTCCCTATGTTGTGTAGTAGACTGTGAAGGTCTTGTGTTCAGTCTTGTTTTATCCACCAGTATTATTCACTGAATGGACAATGTATTACAAACATCGGCACTTTCCTGATTTGAGCTTCATTGTGTGGAGTGAGACCCGTGACTCTGGAGTGCAGCATTAAATTAACTGATGAGTTATCAGCCGGAATCCACATTAAAATTGGGAGAGTGAGTGATCTGAGCGACTTAAAACACGTTCATTGATGATTCATTAGCCAGGACCAGTACAGGTGCATCTCACAAAAGTAAATTAACTTTTTGATGATATTCTATTTCAGTTCTTCGATACAAAAAGTGAAACTCATATATTATATAGAGTCATTACAAACAGAGTGATCTATTTCAAGTGTTTATTTCTGTTAATGTTGATGATTATGGCTTACAGCCAATGATAACACAAAAGTCATTATCCCAGTAAACTTGAATAATTAACAAAAAACACCTGCAAAGTCTTCCTAAGCTTTTAAATTAGTCCCTTAGTCTGTTTCAGTCGGCTCCACTTATGTACAAGTATTGTGGCCAACCAAATTCATCTCTTATAGCTCCTTACCTTATAGTAGAAGAACCCACAAGGGTTGAATAGTCAGGGGGCAGCGTGAGGGGGACAGATTGCGGATGGGGCAGTATAAGGCATGGAAAGTGTGGAGATCATAGTTCATAGTCAGGGGGCAGCGTGAGAAGCACAGTTTGAAGAGGGGGCAGTATGTGGCATGGATAATGTGGAGATCATAGTTCATAAGTGAGGAAGGTGTGTTAGCTGTAATCCATAATTGAGGACAGTGTGGCGGTTGCAGTGCAAACACAGCACAGAGCTGATGCAGTAGACTCCTACTCTCTTGACCTATGCACTTTTAAAACTTCTTTTGAGATTTCGGTGGAATATCAAGACCCAGATCGGCACCAACCTCCTCAGGATTAAAAGGCTTGTAAATCATATTAGATATACCCCAATAGTTAAAGAAGCACCATATATTCTATTCATTAAATATGTGTGCATGTAATGTAGTGTAGGCTATTCAGGACCCGTTGAAGCGCAGAGGAGCGTGAAACTGACGTCGTCCTGACTGAGATGCATTCTCAGCCTGCTGCCATGTTTTAAACTTCACGAATAAAGGAATATTTTAAGGGACGGTGAGTGCCATCTCTTTCCTCTCTCACATTCCACAATATTTGTTTGTTTTTTTTGGCACCCAAGAACCCTGCTGCTTGGAAGACTGTCCCCAGCTTTTCTATGATAAGGCGAGTATTGGTGCCGGTTTTGCTATCACAGAATAATGTAGCATGAGTGTATAAATATTGTCACCTACTGCTCCTCTCTCCAGCGTCCAGAGCCATTTTTTTCTGCTTCCCAGTGATGTCACGAATCTGCAGACTGTCTTGGTCATTCTGTGCTCTGCATGACCCGAAAGTGACTTTTTCATTGATAACCTATGGAGCGTCAGAACAAAGCTTCATAGGCTTTCATTGTAAAAGAGACTTCAGACTCATACATAGAGTATAGCGTGAGCCAGCCAGTCACAATTGTGGTGACGTCACTGAGAATCAGAGAAGAACGTCATTGGACACTGGAGAGAGCAGGAGTATGTGAGTATTTTAATACACTCACACTACATTACATGCACATACCCACACATTTCATGAATAAAAAACTTACTGGGAGTGCTTCGTTAAGTTAGTCTTTAAATATTTAATAGTGCTACTGCCTGTATCTAATAAGTACTATTATTACTAGATTTTCCCCAGCCTGATGTTGGATGGTAGCTACAGCTCCCATCATCACTTTATTATTGCTAAAGACATAATGGGAGTTGCAGGTTCATGCCACACAATTGTATATGCCGGAGGCTGACCTGGCATTGAAATTGATAGCTGTACTAAGATTGATGCTATATTCCTGTACTGATGATGATTCTGGTGCTGTATTTATGTTCTGACAATGGATCTGTGGATGTATTCATATATTCATCTTGTGATTTTTACATGTACTTATGATGGATCTGATTCTGTATTAATGTTCTGATTATTCTGGTGCTGTATTCGTGTGCTGATGACTTTTCTGGTGGTGTATTTATATTCTGCTGGTGGTGAATGCATGTCTCTTTTGCTTTTAATGAGAAAATTGCTGCTAGATATATCTGCCTGATTTTTATCTCTTAGAGAACAAAATGATCTGCAGTCTGCAATAGGACATCATTATCTCCACTGATGTCATCAGTCACAGTCTCCGATACACATCAAACTGTCAGCCAAACCCCTTGATATCAGCAGGTTCAGCTGACATTACTCTAATGCAGGGGTCTCAAACACGCGGCCCGCGGGCCGCATGCGGCCCCTCCGGCTGCTTCTTGCAGCCCGCAGGCACTTAGACCCCGTAACTATCGCGGCTCTCTCCAGCAGCTGCCAACATCAGCATTGTAATGCAGTGTATTACCGCGCAGAGACCGGCTCTCTGCACAGCAATACCAGTGTCAGAGCGCTGAGCGCTGTATGGGGGGGACGGGGACCCTGAGCGCTGTATGGGGGGGACGGGGACCCTGAGCGCAGTATGGGGGGGGGGACTGGGATCCTGAGCGCAGTATGGGGGGGGACCGGGGACCCTGAGTGCAGTATGGGGGGAAGGGGACCCTGAGCGTAGTATGGGGGGATGGGGACCCTGAGCGCAGTATGGGGGGGGGGGGCGGGGACCCTGAGCGCAGTATGGGGGGGGGGACCCTGAGCGCTGTATGGGGGGACGGGGACCCTGAGCGCAGTGTGGGGGGATAGGGACCCTGAGCGCAGTATGGGGGGGGCGGCCCTGTGCGCAGTATGGGGGGGGGGGCCTGGATGGGGGACATGTCTGCAACATAAGGACCAGGATGGGGGACCATGTCTGCAATATGGGGGACCATGTCTGCAATATGGGGGACCTGGATGGGGGACCATGTCTGCAATATGGGGGACCTGGATGGGGGACCATGTCTGCAATATGGGGACCATGTCTGCAGTATGAAGACCATGTCTGCAATATGGGGGACCATGTCTGCAATATGGGGGACCATGTCTGCAATATGGGGGACCATGTCTGCTGGATGGTGGACCTGGATGGGAGACCATGTCTGCTGGATGGTGGACCATGTCTGCAATATGGGGGACCTGGAGGGGAGACCATGTCTGCAATATGGGGGACCTGGAGGGGAGACCATGTCTGCAATATGGGGGACCTGGAGGGGAGACCATGTCTGCAAGATGAGGACCAGTTCAAAGGGTGTATAGAAAATAAAATGGTATCACTAAAAATGTCACTTTGTCATGCAAATAATGCGGCCCCCCAAATTAAATGTTTTTCCGTGTGCGGCCCATATGCTCAGCTGAGTTTGAGACCCTTGCTCTAATGTGACGTTGTGTGCACTTACCATTGGCCTGATTTGCCAGTAGGTTGCGTGACCATTTAAATTGGCTAGGGCACCATAAAAGCCAAATACAGTGTAATTTTTGGTCAGCATGTTCATTTACTATTTCTGTTTTTTTTTTTTTTTCATTAATTTACATAACTTCTCAGTCTGTCTGTGACTTTTACAATCTTTGTTTCAGGGTAAAGATCTGCCCCATATTAATACTACAGAGACATATGTGAGGAGTGATGAGCGGTGTAAAGAGGAGATTCCTACAGATAACTGCACAGGTGAGTAGTGACCACTAAATGCAGAGACATCATAGATTCTACTCAGTCACTTGATGGTATAATTATGTGTGGATTTTACACCTAAGAATTTATTGTTGGAAAAAACCCTTTTCACACTATTTATATAGTTGTCTCTGCTTCAGAAGGGAGTCTTATGTATTCAGTCTTATCTAACACCGGACACTGTGCTCAGTGAATAACCCTAAATTTACTTTTGAAACTTGTCAGTGTTGGGGATTCGCACTCAGGACCCCTGATATGGAAGGCAGAAACATTACTAGTGAGCCACAGGCTGCACTGCTATGTACACAATACATTTCTCAGCCTGAAAACCTCAGTAATATTCTTCTTTACAAGCATAATATTCCAGTATATGAATGGCGCAATTGTTGTGAGAACTGGAAAAAAGCTCATTATGCAGAAATTTGTTTTCCATTCTTAAAAAGGACACAAATCAGAACCCAGACAGAACCCATAACAAATGGGACCACTTCACTCTGCATCTGATTGCATTGGTTGTACAACAAATCAGTTTTGAACATGAATCCTGTTTGCTTATTGGAACAGAAAAAAGAAAATTTGCAAACAAAAGTGTGAACACAGCCTGAGTCTGTCAGCCAAAAAAAGAGACGTCTGTTTTTCATTTTATTTGTAGAAAAAATTTCCCCGTTCAAGGGACTGTGTGTCACGGCTGTGTCAGGTTTATAAGACAGTCATTCTGGATCCGGCTGTAGAAGCCTTGCAGCCCCCTTTTGATCCTTTAATTATCCCTCCCTCTCTAGGACCCAGCGGTGATCTCCACCTTTTTCTGCTAATTGACACACCCTTGCTGGATCTTTAAATACACTCAGTTTCTCCAGAGAGTTGCTGGTGATAGAGTTAATTCCTCTGTTCCTGTTCAGGTCTGGAATTCTAGCAGTCGCCTAGATTCTCCTTGGAGTTCCTTTGTGGATTGTAGTCGTCATCTCTCTGGTGTCTTCTCAAAGCTAAGTGTATCCCCTTGTATGTTTCCCTTGTTTGTCTTTAGTTGCAGTGGGGCTGACTAGTGTTCACCCCTCCCCCTCCCTACCTAGGGCCTAGCTCTAGGGTCAGTCAGGGCTAAGATATCCTGCACAACGATAGGTGTGGAACCTATTTAGGGATGATAGGGGAGTCCGGGTGTTGTTAGATCTGCTTAGGGTTCTTCACTCCCTCTTTCCATAGTTGCTGGGCTTCTCCCCTTTTCCCATCGTCATATGCTGGGTTCTTCCCATACCTAGCATGACAATGTGTCTGTGAAAAAACTGGTAACACTCAGATGTCATCCATGTCGGACAGCACTCAGATGACATTCTTGACTGAGCACTTGATATTAAAGGCTTTGACGAAAAAAAATACTGGAAGTCACAGATTGTAAAAACGGACACAGGGACCAAAAAATGGGTTCAATATATTGTAATAAAAATAGTTTTTTTAATGTATAAGCAAAAAAAACTGATGTCTGAGGCCTAAGTCTATATTCACAATTTGAAGTGCACTTTGTCTGAGGGTTACATTTATATACACAAAATTAGTATGCAAAAATGCCCTGTAGTGATGGGCGAGCACTAAAATGCTCAGATGCTTTTTACTCGTAACAAGTTTTTCGTAATGTGCAATAAGCATAATGGAAGTCAATGTGATACTCGAAAATTCTAGGCAGACCCTCCCAGGATGTTTAGTGGGGCCGGAAAATTGCTGAAATGGATGGAAACAGCGGTGAAAAGGAATGGAAACAGCGGTGAAAAGGAATGGAAACAGCAGTGGGAAGATGCCTGGACGCATCTCTGACTCCCAGGTCACTACTGTGAACAATGTTGTCAGAATATTACGCCACTTTTACGGACTGACAATAAAACATACAAAACTGAAGATAAAGTGGATTTTACAGGAAAAAAGGTTAGGAAACATTATTTCCGGTATACTGACTTGTATATAAGGCAAATAAATAAAGAGAGAAATTTAAAACAATGCCTTTTCCACCCCTTAGGCTATGTTCACACATAGCGTTTTTGCACTTTTTCATTGCATTCAATACTGAAAAAACGCTGAGAGAATTGACATGCTCCTTGTTTTAAAAATGCAGTAGTTTTCCATTTCAGTAATGAAAAAAAAGAATTAGGAATCGTGTGGGTGAGATTTCTGATTTTTTTTCCCATTTGTAAGGAGTGGGACTCGTAGACTGGTGAAGCCTATGCAGTAAGTGCAAGGCCTATCAAGAATTGAAAGGAATGTTTGCAATTTTTTCCCCATTTGGAAGCAGTGGGACTCCTAGACTCGTAGTGCATACACTTTATGTGCAACAGCTTCCTAAAAATTATAAGGAGTCACTCCAATACACCCTGGAACATACGTAGCGTAGGGCCTCAGAAAACATTTACATTTAGAAGGAGTGGGACTTCTATGGGGAGCAGCAAGGAGTCCTGGATTTGAGGCCACTACTTAGGGTACAACTGGCACAACAAGGACCTTCAGGCATCCGACTCCGATTTTGCTTCAGCTAAGGTGGGCGGCTGTTCCTCCTGTGTTGGCTCAGGGCATCAGGGAGCCCCGAGGCTTCAAATAGATTGAAGCAGATTGAAGCAGGGGTTTCAAAACATTTTTTTATCTCCTTGGAGACATTTTCCAATGAAAATTCATGAACCATATGGTGGAAACTTCTCCAACCCATCTTGGGGAAAGAACACCACAAGTCCTTTGTTCATTTATTCACACAAGAGGTGCATTTGGGCCTTTCTCCCATTGTATGACTTCATCTTTATTTTACACATAGTTTATTTATTTATTTTACTCACTTATATAGTGCCATTAATTCCACAGCGCTTTACAGACATTATCGGCACTGTCCCCATTGGGGCTCACAATCTACATTCCCTATCAGTATGTCTTTTGGAGTTGAGGCATATCTGAGACTCACCATAGTTGAGGCAAATCTGAAACTTGTAGGCCACAATCACTGCTCCCTCCTTGCTTAAGTTAATTCTGTGCATTTTTAGTTCCGCTGGGGGCATAGTAACTGATAGGCGCAGCCGACTGTCAACTGAAATGCTGACAGGCTGACTGTTCTCAAAATGAACAAGGTTTGGTTCGGCCTAGACTTCTCAATCGCAGCGGACGATGGCAGCGGAACATAATGTGAAATCAAATGTTCCTTTTTTTTATCTGGTGTAATCAAATGCAGCCCTTTCAACCCCAAAAGGGTACACAATTCATGGTTTAGTATTTTTCTTTTCCTCCTCCACAATGTCAACAGGGATATCATGTGGTCCTCACTCCAATTTTTTTGAGTGCAATCAGGAGTCCCTCCCTCACTACATTTTGGAGGGCCATCAGGTGGCCCTCACTTACACATTTTGAAGGGCCATCAGGCGGCCGTTACCAATATATTTTGGAGGGCCATCAAGCGGCCCTTACGCTAAATTCATTTTCAAGGGCTACATATTTTATTTTAAAAAAAATAACACCATACAGTTTGGAGGTGGGAATGCAACAAACACAGTCATCGATGAGACCTAGCTTCCGGTTCTACTTTGCATAGGTGCAAGGGGCACAACTCTTGAAGCCAGAACAGTGCAAACAGGTGGTCGATTGAATGGCAGGTAATGCTTCCAGTCTGTTTCCCAGCACCATACTGTCTTCTACATGGTCCACTCTCACTAGCCTCCCGCCCTGCACCACCATCATCAATCTTGTCCATTTTTTTGGCCCAGCCCAGCGTTCAGCTGTCCATACCCCAGGCCTTGGAAATCAAAAGAAAATACCCAGCCACCAACCCACAGGCCCAAACACTAAATGGGCACATTGCCAGTCTGCTTGGCTTGGAAATATTGATTTTTAGGCTTGTGGACATTGAGGCTTTCCGCAACTACAAGGTGCTGGTCTCCCTCGGTACTTAGTCCCCAGCCTCTACTATTTTTCCAAGTGTGCCGTTCCCACCTTACACCAGCACGTGTCCCATAACATCACCCGTGCCCTGACCAACGCACTTTCCTCGGAAGGTCCACTTAACGACTGACACGTGGACAAGAGTGTGTAGCCAGGAACGTTATGTGCTACCGATGCTGAGGATTGTGGCCTATAGTTCCATCAGGGTTTCCTTCACTTCACCCTCAGTCATACATTTTGGAGGGTTATCAGACGGCCCTTATTCATAAATTTTGGAGGGCCTCATCATCCATTTTAGAATTGAAGCCCATATCAGTCACAAGCTGGAAGAACTGCATTACTGCCTCAATAAAGCGGCAACCGATTTTGCTGAAACTCATATATTTAGGTGACCTATATCACACCGCCTCAGAGTTGTGCAAAGGTATACCAGACAAGACAGATCTGTGGCTCTCACCGCTGAACCAACAAACAGGCATTGTAATGTGTGTTAATGGCCGTAACCGGGCCCATGTGCTCAGTTTAGTGGTTTCTGAAAACCTACCCATATTTGCCTGAGGTACTTGTGAAGGTACACCGCATGTGCGCCCATTTCTGCAAGTCACCTACAGCTGCTGCCGTTCTGGCAGTGTTGAAGCAGCGCTTGCAAGTGCCAGCTCACAGACTCGTGTGTGACGTGCCCACGCACTGGAACTCCACATTACATAAAGTATGTTGGCAGCAGAGGGCAGTAGTTGAATACAGCTACAATATGCCCGTTGGTATTACGGTCAGCCTCCGCACATAACAACCGACAAGTGGGCATGGATGTCTTGACATCTGTGGCGTTATACAAAACTATGAGGATTCAACCAATATGATGAGTGGCAATGACACCATAATCAACGTAAGCATCCTGCGTCTTCACCAAAGTGTGCTTTAGGTTGCTCCTGAGGACAGAGACTCTGAGATCATTTTCCAGGGCACTCTATAGGGCTTGTGTGAACGGGCACTGCCAGAACAGTTGCAAGGGTGTTTCTTCAGCGATAGGGCATCTCGCGTAGTACGTAATATTAAACAACCCACGGGCATGCATAAAACTTATCAGGGGCAGACTCCCCTTGAATAGCCATCCATACCAGGTCTTTGTGCCGTTGGTTAAACTGCTAGAATATTTTTCAACACAGTCTCAGCTGTGGCTGCAGAGAGCCCTGAAATAGACTCCCATGAGTCCTTTGCTCTGATAAGCTTATGGATGATCTTTGGTTTCTTTCCAAAAGTCGAATGTGAGCCCTTCCAGTTGGTATTCCCTGAGAAACTTGAGCACCTCCTAATAGTAACAGGGGATGTCCCAGTTGTAAGGTTAGGAGCTATCCCAGTTGTTCCATCTGTTAAGCGTGGATGGGCTGAAGAGGAGGAGAGGAAAGAGGAGGAGATGGAAAGTCATCCTCCTGGTGGGGACAGGGAAATGTTGCCTGTTGGTAGTCTGGCATACATTTTTGACTTTATGTCCCACTGCCTTTCCCGTGACCCTTGCATTATTTTACCATTTTGGCAAACAATGATTTCTGGTTGTTCACTCTTCTCGACCCACGCTACAAGGAGAAGTTTCCATCTCTCTTTACTGCGGCGGTGTGGGCTGTTTAAATGGTGCAATACCAGAAGTCCCTAGTCGAACAATTAGTAGAAAAATTATGATCTGACAACGCTGGTGGCAGAGGTCATAGACAGTGATGAGTGGACCCGTGAATGGTCAGGTTTGGCCCAACTTGAGTTCAAAGTTTGGTTCTGCATTCGAACTTGAACTTGACCCCAAACCCAATGCAAGTCAATGGCGAACTGAACTTCATTGCTTTAAAATGGCTGTAAAATGGTCATAGTAATTGTAGTGCCGGCGTCCCTGCCCTCTGCTAGGCAGGGACGCTGCTCCTCTCACCGCTCTGCTCCGTGCCCGGCTTCCTCCCCCCGCTCTGCTGTCAGCGCGCGCTCCGTCCCGGCGTCCTCCTCCTGCTCTGCTCTCAGCGCGCGCTCCTTCCCGGCCCCTGTGCTTAGGGCGCGCGCGCTCCCCTCCTCTTAAAGGGGCCGCGCGCGCCGCCCTAAAGAGTCCCCGGCCAATGGCCGGAGGACTTCATCATATATAAGGCACCTCCTCCAAAATGGAGGTGCCCGAGCAATGTTGTTTGCACCTGTGTCTCACCAGTGCTTCAGCCCTCAGGTCCCGTTGCCAGTTTCCTGCCAGTTTCCTGCCAGTTTCCTGCTAGTTACCTGCCAGTTACCTGCCTGATTCCTGCCTGAATACTTGTTACCTGTCTGCCAGTCTGAGGTCCGACGGTCTGCCTTACAACTCCGGTCAGTCTGTCTAAGGACCAACTTGCCCGCTCACCTGGGAGCGCACATCAGCTACCTGCCTGCTTGCCTGAGGTCCGACGGTCTGCCTTACTACTCCGGTCAGTCTGTCTATGGACCAGCTTGCCCGCTCACCTGGGAGCGCTTCTCCGTTATCTGCCTGCTTGCCAGCCCGGAGGCTCCGTTGTCACGTGCTGTGACCACCAGCTACTCCAGACTCTTGCCCGCTCACCTGGGAGCGCATCTCCGTTACCTGCCTGCTTGCCAGCCCGGAGGTCCCGTTGTCACGTGCGGTGACCATCAGCTATTCCAGAGACTCTTGCCCGCTCACCTGGGAGCGCTTCTCCGTTACCTACCTGCCTGCCAGCCCGGAGGTTCCGCCGTCACGTGCCGTGACCACCTGCTATTCCAGAGACTCTCGCTTGCTCACCTGGGAGCACACATCTACCACCTGCCTGCTAGCCTACCCGGAGGCTCTGCCATCACAGGTCGTACCTACCCCTTACCCAGAGACTGCCCTGATCACTTGCCGTAACTCCCTGTCCGTTCACCCAGAGACTGCCACCCGCTCCCTTACAAGGGCCGCCCCCTTGTATAGTAGCTCAGAGGTTCCGCCTCCCGGACCCGTTACAGTCCGCCTCCCGGACCCGTTACAGTTTGCTCGGGCCCTGGAACCCGGTGGCACCCAAGCTCCCTCGCTCTCGGACCTCGCTCTTGAACTGTCCCGTCAGAGGTCCCAACAGGAGGCCATCCTGGGTCACCTGCGGAATGTTAATACTCGCCTGAACACTCTGTCTGATCCACCAACAACCTCCGCCAGTGCCATATCTTGCAATCCGGCGGCTCCGCTGCTCACTAATACTATGGTATCCTACCCCGGACCCCGGCTTTCTGCACCTCCTCGCTTCGGAGGCGACCCCGTCCAGGCTCGGGGCTTCTTGAATCAGTGCACCCTGCATTTTGAACTTTTGTCCTACCAGTTTAACTCCGACCGGGCCAAAATTGCCTTCATCATGTCCCATCTCACCGGGGAGGCCCTGGCCTGGCTGAATCCTCTATGGGAGAGAGGAGACCCCCTGGTGTCCAACTTGCCTGCTTTTCTCACGGCTTTCCGGAAAGTCTTCGACGAACCCGGACGGAAGACCTCATCTGCATCATCGTTGCTACGCCTCCGTCAGGGGAGTCTCACCGTGGGCCAATATGCCATACGGTTCCGTACCCTTGCCTCGGAGCTGGCCTGGGATAACGACGCTCTGGTTTCCGTCTTCTGGGAGGGTCTGTCCGGCCGTATTAAAGATGAACTTGCCGGTCGGGACATTCCTACCACTCTCGATGACTTAATAACTCTTGCCATCCGAATTGACCTACGGTTTCAGGAGCGTGCCAAAGAGGTCACCCGTGAGAGAAGGATTCCACGTTTAGCTCCTACTTTCCAGAAACCCGTCATTCCCTCCATCTCTCCCCAGGTAAAACTCTCCTGAGCCTATGCAGGTCGACCAGACCAAGATGGTCAAAACCCGTCAGGACTCACGCCGTGCCGAGGGGAGCTGCTTCTACTGTGGCAGTAAGGAGCACCGGATCCGTGCCTGCCCGGAGAGGTCGGGAAATGCCTGTGTCTAGGTTCGCTCAGAGAGGTCCACCTAGACAAGAATAAATCCTCTCCATCCCTGCTGTTGTCAGTTTCGATCATCTACGGGGAGAACCGTTATTTTGAACTAGCCCAACTTGACTCTGGAGCAGCCGGGAACCTTATTTCACAGTCCCTGGTTGAGAAATACCGCATCCCCACCAAACCTCTGGCTGTACCCTTGTCTGTCGCTGCCGTGGATGGGGGCCTCTTACCTCGCCCCATTCAACTCATCACCGAATCCATTACCCTGCAGGTGGGAATGCTGCATTCTGAAAGTATCTCCTTTCATGTTCTGCCTGGACTCTCTCACGCCCTCTTGCTAGGTCTGCCCTGGCTCCAGAGACATGCACCCGTTCTAGACTGGCAAACCGGAGAGGTCCTTCGCTGGGGACAAGACTGTCATAAAACCTGCCTGGTTCCCGTCCATCCCGTCCGTCCCTCTCCTACCCCAGCTAATCTACCTGGACTTCCGATTCCTTATTGGTCTTATGCAGATGTCTTTAATAAAAAGGAGGCAGAGACATTACCACCACATAGACCATACGACTGTCCCATCGATCTGCTACCCGGTACTACTCCTCCCCGTGGGCGTATCTATCCTTTATCCGCTGCTGAGACCCGGTCAATGTCCGAATATATTGAGGAGAATCTGGCCAGAGGATTCATCCGGAAATCTACCTCCCCGGCGGGAGCAGGCTTCTTTTTCGTCAAAAAGAAGGACGGCTCTCTCCGTCCCTGTATAGACTATAGAGGCCTAAACCTGATCACGGTGAAGAATAAGTACCCCCTTCCGCTCATTCCAGAATTATTTGATCGTCTGAGGGGGGCTAGGATCTTCACCAAACTGGACCTTCGTGGGGCGTACAACCTGGTTCGTATTCGTCAGGGGGATGAATGGAAGACGGCATTCAACACCCGGGACGGCCACTATGAATACCTGGTAATGCCCTTTGGTCTCTGTAACGCTCCTGCCGTCTTTCAAGAGTTGGTCAATGACATCTTCCGGGACCTTCTCTACTCCTGCGTAGTGGTGTACCTGGACGACATCTTGGTCTTCTCTCCGGATCTCCAGACTCACCGGAGGGACGTTCGTCAGGTCCTGCTCAGGCTAAGGCAGAACCATCTCTACGCTAAATTTGAGAAGTGCCTCTTTGAGCAGACCTCGCTTCCGTTTCTGGGCTACATTATCTCTCAGACCGGCCTTCAAATGGATCCTGAGAAACTGTCTGCCATCGAGAAATGGCCCCGACCGGAGGGGTTGAAGGCCATTCAGCGTTTCCTGGGCTTCGCCAACTACTACCGCCTCTTCATACCACACTTCTCTTCCCGGACGGCCCCAATTTCTGCGCTCACCCGTAAAGGTACTAATCCCAAAGAGTGGCCACCCGAAGCAGAGGAGGCCTTTCTTTCCCTTAAACAGGCCTTCTCTTCCGCCCCGGTGCTGCATCGCCCAGATGGCAACAAGCAGTTCTTCCTGGAAGTTGACGCCTCCTCCTCTGGAGCCGGAGCGGTACTTACTCAAAAATCATCTTCCGGGAGGATGGTAACTTGTGGCTTCTTCTCTAAACTCTTCTCCTCCTCTGAGCGCAACTATTCCATAGGAGACCGAGAGTTATTGGCCATCAAACTGGCATTGGAGGAGTGGCGTTACCTGCTCGAGGGGGCTCTTCACCCGGTAATAATTTACACTGACCACAAGAACTTGGCTTACCTCCAGCATGCCCAGAGACTTAACCCGCGCCAAGCCCGGTGGTCCTTGTTTTTTGCTCGTTTTGATTTTGTCCTTCATTTTCGCCCGGCTGACAAAAACGTCAAGGCGGATGCCTTGTCTCGATCCTTTCTGGTGTCTGATCTCGAGGAGGATCCGAAACATATCATCGATCCCGCCAGAGTAATGCAGGTGGCTCCCGTGAGTCTAAATCGTCTTCCTCCTGGTAAGACGTTCGTACCAGTACCTGATCGGGAGAAGATTCTACACTGGGGTCATTCGTCCAAACTAGCTGGCCACGCCGGTCAGAAAAAGACCCTCCAGCTTATTACCCGGCACTACTGGTGGCCTAACCTGCACAAGGATGTAATAGACTTTGTTTCTGCCTGTGTGTCCTGCGCCCGCAACAAAGTTCCGAGACACCTGCCGGCCGGCCGCCTCCTACCTCTGCCAGTACCTGCTGCCCCCTGGCAGCATATAGCGATGGACTTCATTACTGATCTGCCCGTCTCTGCCGGTTGTACGGTCATTTGGGTGGTCGCTGACCGCTTCTCCAAGATGGCTCACTTCATTCCACTGCCAGGTCTTCCGTCTGCACCCGAGTTGGCTAAAGACTTTATCCGCCACATCTTCCGTCTTCATGGCCTGCCCCGTCACATCGTGTCGGATCGTGGGGTACAGTTCACTTCCCGTTTCTGGAGAGCCACTTGTAAATTGCTGGACGTCACCCTGGACTTCTCCTCCGCTTACCACCCACAGTCTAATGGTCAAGTGGAGCGGATCAATCAGAACCTGACCAGTTACCTTCGGCACTTCGTTAATGCCCACCATTCTGACTGGGTGGATCTCCTGCCATGGGCCGAATTCTCGTACAACAATCACGAGAGCGAGTCTTCCTCCAAATCCCCGTTTTTTGTAGTCTACGGTCAGCATCCTCGGATCCCGTTTCCCGTCTCCACCTCGGCGGACAATCCGGCTGCGGAATCTCTTGTTAACAAATTTTCCTCCATATGGGAGAGTACCCGGTCCGCACTCCTTCTGTCATCCGAGCGTATGAAAAGACACGCTGACAAAAAACGTCTGGACCCTCCTCAATTCCGCCCTGGGGATAAAGTCTGGCTCTCGTCCAAATATGTCCGGCTCAAGATCCCTTCCTATAAGTTAGGGCCTCGGTTCATCGGCCCACTGGAGGTCATCAGTCAGATCAACCCGGTGGCCTATAAATTGAAACTCCCGGCCAACTTACGGATCCCTAACTCCTTCCATGTGTCTCTCCTCAAACCTGTGGTACTTAACTCTTTTTCCAAGTCTACAGGTACGCCTCCTGCTCCGGTTTCTGCTGAGGACGAGTTTGAGGTAGAGAACATTCTTGCCACCAAAAGGGTAAGAGGAAAGACCTTTTTCCTGGTAGATTGGAAGGGGTTTGGTCCTGAGGAGAGAACGTGGGAGCCCCGGGAGAACATCCATGCCCCTCTCATCCTAGCTAAATTTCTGTCTGGCCTAAAAAAGGGGGGGCCTAAAGGGGGGGGTACTGTAGTGCCGGCGTCCCTGCCCTCTGCTAGGCAGGGACGCTGCTCCTCTCACCGCTCTGCTCCGTGCCCGGCTTCCTCCCCCCGCTCTGCTGTCAGCGCGCGCTCCGTCCCGGCGTCCTCCTCCTGCTCTGCTCTCAGCGCGCGCTCCTTCCCGGCCCCTGTGCTTAGGGCGCGCGCGCGCGCGCTCCCCTCCTCTTAAAGGGGCCGCGCGCGCCGCCCTAAAGAGTCCCCGGCCAATGGCCGGAGGACTTCATCATATATAAGGCACCTCCTCCAAAATGGAGGTGCCCGAGCAATGTTGTTTGCACCTGTGTCTCACCAGTGCTTCAGCCCTCAGGTCCCGTTGCCAGTTTCCTGCCAGTTTCCTGCCAGTTTCCTGCCAGTTTCCTGCTAGTTACCTGCCAGTACCTGCCAGTTACCTGCCTGATTCCTGCCTGAATACTTGTTACCTGTCTGCCAGTCTGAGGTCCGACGGTCTGCCTTACAACTCCGGTCAGTCTGTCTAAGGACCAACTTGCCCGCTCACCTGGGAGCGCACATCAGCTACCTGCCTGCTTGCCTGAGGTCCGACGGTCTGCCTTACTACTCCGGTCAGTCTGTCTATGGACCAGCTTGCCCGCTCACCTGGGAGCGCTTCTCCGTTATCTGCCTGCTTGCCAGCCCGGAGGCTCCGTTGTCACGTGCTGTGACCACCAGCTACTCCAGACTCTTGCCCGCTCACCTGGGAGCGCATCTCCGTTACCTGCCTGCTTGCCAGCCCGGAGGTCCCGTTGTCACGTGCGGTGACCATCAGCTATTCCAGAGACTCTTGCCCGCTCACCTGGGAGCGCTTCTCCGTTACCTACCTGCCTGCCAGCCCGGAGGTTCCGCCGTCACGTGCCGTGACCACCTGCTATTCCAGAGACTCTCGCTTGCTCACCTGGGAGCACACATCTACCACCTGCCTGCTAGCCTACCCGGAGGCTCTGCCATCACAGGTCGTACCTACCCCTTACCCAGAGACTGCCCTGATCACTTGCCGTAACTCCCTGTCCGTTCACCCAGAGACTGCCACCCGCTCCCTTACAAGGGCCGCCCCCTTGTATAGTAGCTCAGAGGTTCCGCCTCCCGGACCCGTTACAGTAATTGCTAGGGGGCTGCAAATGGAAGCAAAATGGATAGGGAAATAACTTAAAATAACATAATAAAAAAGACTGATAGAGGCGCCTTTTAGGCCCCCTCTCCTGAGCGACCTTGTACGTCGCTTTGGGTGTGGTGGGTGACAAGTCAGGGCAGCCGTTCAGTCCTCTGTAGGCCATTCACATCACTCTCTCCATGTAAAGGGGGGTGTTTCTGTACATCTGCCGCTTTAGGATCTGCCCGCATTGCAAGCCACTCTCCCTTTTGACTACCCCCTTGTGCCATATCAGCTCTGAGGTGACTATGGGGAATGGAGAATCAGAGTTTGATTCTGGAGAGTGAGCCTGATAAATAGGTACCTCATCCACGTAAGGTAGCAGTCAAGTAAATTAACCACTCCTCAGCAGTTGATGTTGCAAGACAAAATTGCCATCCATGAAAATTTAGAGGCTCTCTAATTGGAATGAGTAGTTTAAATCCTTTAATGAGCATCTATTTGAGGGCAAATCTGGTGCCTGCAGCCATGGTATATCCAACTCCAGTAGCGTACACTAAAGTTTCCCACCATTACCGCGCACACACGGATGGTATAGTGAGACTGTGAATGGTAATTAAATTAGTTAATTTTGGCTGCTTTGATGAATTTCTGAGTACAGATCATCGTAAAAAACATGAATCTGTCAATGCATGTATGTAAAAAAGCTATCAAGTTATGGACTGCGCAAGAGATGTATGTGACCAGAATGAACACTCATTTCCAGCAGATGATACCGATATGAGACCACAAGAAACACAACAAGATGGCAAAAAGTAAGAACTTGATAGCCACGTCCCCTATTTGATGCTCTCCTCATTTTTTGAAGTGGTTTTTATGCACATTACTCCCACAGACACTGTTGCAGATAAGAATAATTCATTTTTACGCACATTACTATAACAGACACAGGTGCATAAGAGTCAAAAAATTTATTATTATGCACATTATTTCCACAAATAGTTGCAGATTAGAAAAATTTGTTTTGGTCTGTAACGCAATCAACCCTGAGTAGATGCCTGTAATACGCCATCCCTACTCCGCCAGTTAACAGTAAACAAATTGCAGATATGAGTGGTATTATTAGAGAACAGAATATGTTTAAATTGTTCCGAAAATAAATTTTGCTTGTACGTGACAGCACCAAGGACTGTATTGCAATCAACCCTGTATCTAATATTCTAATCCCTACTCCGTCAGCTAACCCTAATTGATTTTCATATATGAGCTTTATTATTAGAGAATAGAAACTGTTTAAATTGTCCCTGAAAATAGTTTTTCTTGTACGTGGCAGCACCACGGTCTGTAACGCAATCAACCCTGAGTTGATGCCTGTGATACGCTATAACTACTCCGCCAGCTAACCCTAAATGAATTGCAGATAAGAGCAAATTAGAAGGAGGCACTGTGAAACACCCTGGAAGAAGCCTAGAGGAGGTCTTCAGAAAACCTTTTTTTTAGTATTTGGAAGGAGTGGGACTCATAGACTCATAAAGCCGATGCACAATATGCAAGGAATGCCAAAGATTAGAATTAGGCACTTTAATACACCCTGGAACAGACGTAGAAGAGGGCCTCAGAAAACCTTTTTTTAGTATTTGGAAGGAGTGGGACTCCTAGACTGGTAAAGCCAATGAACTATGTGCAAGGGCTGAAAAACATTTACCCCTAGGGGGTATTCATATACAGGTGCATCTCACTAAATTAGAATATCATCAAAAAGTTAATTTATTTCAGTTCTTCAATACAAAAAGTGAAACTCATATATTATATAGAGTCATTACAAACAGAGTGATCTATTTCAAGTGTTTATTTCTGTTAATGTTGATGATTATGGCTTACAGCCAATGAAAACACAAACAGCATTATCTCAGTAAATTAGAATACTTTATAACAATATGCTTGAAAAATGTTTTTAAAATCCGAAATGTTGTCCTACTGAAATGTATGTTCAGTAAATGCACTCAATACTTGGTCGGGGCTCCTTTTGCATCAATAACTGCATCAATGCGGCATGGCATGGAGGCGATCAGCCTGTGGCACTGCTGAGGTGTTATGGAAGTCCAGGTTGCTTTGATAGCAGCCTTCAGCTCGTCTGCATTTTTGGGTCTGGTGTCTCTCATCTTCCGCTTGACAATACCCCATAGATTCTCTATGGGGTTAAGGTCAGGCGAGTTTGCTGGCCAATCAAGCACAGTGATTCTGTTGTTTTAAACCAGGTATTGGACGGTGTGGACAGGGGCCAAGTCCTGCTGGAGAATGAAATTTCCATCTCCAAAAAGCTTGTTGGCAGAGAGAAACATGAAGTGCTCTAAAATTTCCTGGTAGATGCCTGCGCTGACTTTGGTCTTGATAAAACACAGTGGACCTACACCAGCAGATGACATGGCTCCCCAAACCATCCCTGATTGTGGAAACTTCACACTAGACCTCAAGCAGCTTGGATTGTGTGCCTCTCCACTCTTCCTCCAGACTCTGGGATCTTGATTTCCAAATGAAATGCAAAATTTACTTTGCATTTACTTAGTGTGTCAATGACTGCCTTCTGGACATCTGTCAAGTCAGCAGCCTTCCCCATGATTGTAGAGCCTACTGAAACTGACTAAGGGACGTTTTTAAATGTTAGGAAGCCTTTACAGGTGTTTTTGTTAATTATTCTAAATTACTGAGATAATGACTTTTGTGTTTTCATTGGCTGTAATCCATAATCATCAACATTAACAGAACTAAACACTTTAAATAGATCACTCTGTTTGTAATGACTCTATATAATATATGAGTTTCACTTTTTGTATTGAAGAACTGAAATAAATTAACTTTTTGATGATGTTCTAATTTTGTGAGATGCACCTGTATATGTAAGATGATTTTACAGGTAGGCCTTTAGAAATCATATAGTAAGGCATCATAAACACCCTTAAAAAATTAGAAGCAAAGGTCGGATCATGATCCTTTAGATATGGTGGAGGAGGAGGAAAATAAAATTACAATTACAAAACAAGAACTGTATGCCCTTGTTTAGGTGGAAAGGAGTGCATGGGAATACACCAGAAAAAAATAACATTTTATTTGACTTTATGTTGCACTGCTGTCATCCAGGCCTTGGTAATTTTTATAAAGAGTCAGCCTGTCAACATTTTCAGTTGACAGGCGGATGTTTCTATTGGTTATTATGCCCCTGGAGGCACTAAAAACCCACTCTGACAAAACGCTAGTGGCAGGGCAGGCCAGCACCTCCAAGACGTAGTGGGACCGATCATTCCACATGTCCAACTTAGACGCCCAATAGTTATACGGCACAAAGGAATCACGGAGGACACTGGTACGGTTGGCTAGGTACTCCTTCACCATCTTCATTAGCTTTCCCTCCTTGTCAGAGTACCCCGCAAATGAGGACCTGGGCTCTGGGAGCATCCAGTGAAACTGCCCCAGACCTTTGATAGTGCCCCCTGCTTCTGTTGGACTTGTTGTGTTTCCCTCCTCTGTACTTCTTGGTTGTCCAAAGAACTCTGACTCTGCCGCCAGTGTTGTCAGATGGAATTTTTTTTGACTAATTCTTCTACTAAGGCCTTCTGGTATTGCACCATTTCAGTAGCTCTCTCCGCCGCAGGAAGGAGAGATGGAAAGATGTCCTTGTATCGTGGGTCGAGAAGGGTAAACAACAAGTAATCGGTGCTGCCCAAAATGCATATAACTCTAGGGTAAAGTGAAAGGCAGCGGGACATAAAGTCAGCCATGTGTGCCAGACTCCCAACAGGCAAGACTTCCCTGTCCCCACCAAGAGGACGAGTCTCCATCTCCTCCTACCTGTCCTCCTCCTGCTCCTCTCCTTTAGGCCATCCACGCTGAACAGATGAGAAGCTGATGTTGGTAGTACCCTCTTTAGCTCAAACAACCATCTCCTGTTCCTCCTCCTTTTCATTATCTCCCAATCCGCTTTAATAAGATGAGGCAGGGCTGGGTAGTATCACCCTGTCTACTTTCTTCCTCCATCGCCGCCTGGTCCACATGCAGAACTTCCACTTTCATTGTGTGCAGCGAGCGTTTGACTAGACACAGAAGCGGGATCGACATGCTAATTATGATGTCATCGCCGAATACCATCTTGGTTGATTCCTTGAAGTTTTGGAGAACCGCACAGATGTCAGAAATCCTTGGCCACTTGTTGGTTGTTATGTGCGGAGGCTAAGCAGAATACAGATGGGCATGATGGAGCTGGTATTTAACTACTGCCCTCTGCTGCTCACAAAGCCTTGCCAACATATGCAATGTTGATTCGCAGTGCGTGTGCAGGTCACACACCAGTCGGTAAGGTGGCTGTTGCAAGCGGTGCTGCAGCACTGCCAGACTATCTGCAGCTGTAGGTGACTTGTGGAAATGGGCGCACACACACCATACCTTCAAAAGTAGCTCAGACAAATCAGAGTAGGTTGTCAGAAGGTGCTGAACCACTAAGTTGAGCACGTGGGTCAGGCATGGTACATGTGTGATGTTGCCAAGCTTCAGAGCTGACACCAGGTTATGGCCATTATCACACACGACCATGCCTAGTTGTAGGTTCAGGGGAGAGAGCCACAAATCTGTCTGGTCTGTCAGACCTTTCAATAACTCTGCCGCAGTGTGCTGTTTGTCATCTAAACATGAGTTTAAGCAGAGCCTGATGCCGCTTCGCCGAGGCAGTGCTTTCAACTTGAGGCTGATTTGGATGGTAATTCTGAGATGAAGGATGAGGAGGGGGTGCAGGAACTGTTGTAGGAGGAGGGGGAAACCCTGATGTGACTTGGGCCCACAATTCTTGTGGTTGGTAGCACATTTGCAGTCCCTGGGTCTGACTTGGTCCTGGCTTCCAGCATGTTCACCCACTGTGCCGTGAGGGAAATGTAGTGTCCTTGGCCAAAAGCACGTGTCGGTTGTTAAGTGGACCTTCCCAGTAACTGCGTTGGTCAGGGCACGGGTTATGTAATGGGACACTTGCTGGTGTAAGGCGGGTATGGCTTTCTGCTAGAAATAGTGGCGGCTGGGGAGCGAGTACCGAGGAATGGCTGTCGCCATGATGTTGCTGAAAACCTGTGTCCACAAGCCTAAATGGCAACATTTCCAGGGCAAGGAGTTTTGAAATGTGACCGTTTAGTGATTAGGGCTGTGGGTGGATGGCTGCATATTTCCGCTTGCATTCCAAGGTATGTGGTAGGGACAGCTGAATGCTGTGCTCAAACAAGAAAGAAAGTGGACGTGGTTGCTGTTGATGGTTGTGCATGTGCAACAACTGGTGCAGGGCGTAAGGTATCCATGCCTGCATCCTGGACAGGGGATTGGCAAGCATGTAACACAGGGGAAGAGGCAATGGTGTCACCCGCAGACACTGATTGTGGACGCAGGCGTTCGGCCCATCTAGTCAGGTGCTTGGATGATATGTGCCGGAGCATGCTGGTGGTGATCAGGCTGGTAGTGGTCTGGCCCCTGTTGAGCTTGGTACTGCACAGTTTGCAAATGGCCGTTCTCTTGTCTTCCGCACTTTCTGTAAAAATATACCTGACTGGGGAACAGCTAACCATTGGCTTGGGTTCTGGCCGCTTGTGGGTGCTCTGGGGAACAGTTGACTGCCTTCTCCCCCTGCCAGTCCCACTGCCTCTTCCTGCCTGTTGCGTGGCTGCAGATGCCTCCTCCTGACTTGTTCTATTAACATGACTTGTTGGCAACTGTGTCTCATCATCATCCAAATCTTGAGACAGTAATTGCTGTTCACCACCATCATCATCTTCTGACCGAGGCTGCTCAGATATTTGGGCATCACCGCACACAATCTCTTTGTTTCCCACTTGAAACTTGCACTGTGAGAGGTCAGAAGCCATTAAAGGAAAGGTAAAGAGCTCCTCTTAGTGTCCAAGTATGGGGTTACTTGTCTCCTTAGACACACCATGCTGGGAGGAAAGAGGATCAGGGAGAGGATTATGTGGTCCAGACTCCTGGCTAACGAGACTGGACCGTGTGGAAGACAGGGTGCTGATAAACAGATTGGAAACAATATCTGCCATCCAACCCACAACCTGCTCATTCTGTTCTGGCTTAAACAGTGGTGTCCTGAGCCCGAGTGGAACAGGAAGCTAACTATCGTGGATGAGTGTGTTTGTTGTGCTCGTGCAGCAGGCACAGTTTCAGTATTTTTCCTGATGTGTTGGCAGCGTTTTTCCTGCCAACACATCAGGATTTGCAGTATAACTTTCTGCTGCAAATCATAAATGTGTGCAAATAGCCTTAGCCCCTGTCCTGTGTCCCCCCCGCCCCCACCACACGCACACATTCATCATAAATCTACGCTCCAGACTGAGCAAACCTGGAAAAGCAGTTGAGAGTAGCAACATCATTAATACCACCTAACATCACAGCCTCACCAAAGAGAAGCCGCCCCAGCCATCACAATAGTGGGGAGGTAATTAAATGTCTGGCCAAATATAGCAGGGTAATTTTCAAGTTGATAGGTTTTGCTCTGCCCCCGAATGATGGAATAAATATCCAAACGGCCTTAGCAGAAAAACGGTTCCCCACCCCTGATATAACTGGTAATGATTGGTGACAGGAAAAGTTAAACATGAACCTATGGAGAAGTTGAATCAAACAGAGAAGTGAAAAATTGAAACAGCACAACCTGGTGGCCTAACGTCATAGTCTAATAGTCACTGTGCTCTACTTTTTTACTCAATTGGTAATTTATTCGTATTACAATTTGCATTAAAAATGTATAAAATACACAATATTGATATTTAAATTTAGTGTTCGTGGAAAATAATACAATAATTTTTATTCTTGACAGATGACTGTACTAGGAGCTCAGAGGAGCCTCTCATACTTTCAGATTTTGCAACAGATGATCATGATATCACACCAAATGCGTATGAAGAACATGTCATTATCGCAGATATACCTCAATCCCTTCTCAGAAAAAGTCTTTCATCCAATCATTTTCAACAGGTCCTTTCTTCTGCTTCATCAACGACCGATATGTCATAGAAGGAATAATGAATATGAAATAGCTCTAAAAGAGGAGAAAACATTTTCATGCTCAGAATGTGGGAAATGTTTTAATAGGAAATTGAATCTGGTTCGACATCAACGAATTCACACAGGGGAGAATCCATTTTCATGTTCAGAATGTGGGAAATGTTTTAATAGGAAATTGAATCTCGTTAGACATCAGAGAATTCACACAGGGGAGAAGCCATTTTCATGTTCGGAATGTGGGAAATGTTTTAATAGGAAATTGAATCTCGTTACTCATCAGAGAATTCACACAGGGCAGAAGGAATTTTTATGTTCAGTATGTGGGAAATGTTTTATAGGGAAATCAAATCTTGTTAGACATCAGAGTACTCACACACAAGAGAAGCCGTATTCATGTTCAGAATGTGGGAAATGTTTTACTGACAAATCACATCTCATTGAACATCATAGAATTCACACAGGGGAGAAGCCATTTTCATGTTCAGAATGTGGCAAATGTTTTACAAAGAAATCAACTCTTCTTGTACATCAGAGAAGTCACACAGGGGAGAAGCCATTTTCATGTTCAGAGTGTGGGAAATGTTTTACAGTGAAAGCAAGTCTTGTATGTCATCAAAGGATACACACCGGGAAGTAGCGATTTTCTCTTTATTATCATTTTATTGAAAATATGTAAGAAAAAAATGCAATCTTTAATAAAATCATACATCTACAAGTAAAAGGGATAACAGAGCATTAGATGATTATTAGAAAATGTATATAATTACCAATGATTGTTATTGAAAATTCTATATACAAATGTATAAAATATTTAACATTTACATAACAAGTTATCTGATGCCGCTCTCTTCTGTTTGATGTGACATCTGCATTGGAGAGTTTCTGCTATAGATCAGAACAGATTCCATCCAACAGCTAGCCCGTCTGTTAACAACTTAATGACCACTGATATTCATTAAAATGGCTGCCATATAGGGTCCTTATTTCTCACCTTAAAACATAGGTGATAAATAAGAAAATAGCGCCCCCCCATGGATAAAAATCCCACACGGGATGTTGAAGACATCTTAATGACATCTGTATCTGACATCCAATTAACTCGTTAAATGCTGCTGTCAATCACGACAGTGGCATATAAGTTGTTAAAAGGTGGGTAAAACACCTTCTTTACAAATTATTATGTAAAGAAAAAAAAACAAACACGCACACCAATCACGAAAACCCGTTTTGTCATTAAAAATGCAGCCTTTGTGTTACAACAAAAAAACCTTCACATAATTGATTTTGCCACATCTGGAATGGACCAAACTATAAAACTGTCTTTTTATTGTAAAAACCGTAAAAAAGTAATAAAAACACGTCAAAAATGTAGTTTTTTCGGCATATTGACAGACAATATGTTTAATAAAAGCGATAAAAAAGTCACATGTAAATAAATTATATATATATATATATATATATATATATATATATAAATATTATGAAAGCGCCAAATTGTCCCGCAAAAAACAAGCCTTAATATGGCTCATTTGGCAAAAAATAACTTTCCAGCTCTTAGAATATGCGATGCAAAAGCAAATGAATGTAAAATATTTTTGTGAGTATAAGTAACAAGGCCTAAAAAAATTATATGACTATTGGTATAGATGTAATCGTACTGACCCGAAGAACTAATTGTTCTTATCACTTTTACCGCACAGTAAACCACACAAAAAAAAATATATAAAAACAATAACTGAATTTTTTGTTTTTGTCTATTCTCCATCTGAAGAATGTTACATAACCCAAAATGGTACCGAAGAAAAATCAAATTGATCAGAAAATAAACAGAAAATAATACAGCTTTGTTTGCCAAAAAATAAAAAAAATTACAGCTCTCGGAGAATGACAACGAAAAAAAAAAAAATGTATAAAAAAAAAGCAAAACGTAAAAAAACCGATATAAATCTAGTATCGACGTAATCGCAGTCTCGAAGAATAAAGCCATCATGAAACTTACACCACACGAAAAACAGCATAAAAATAAAAACTATTGTTGTACTGCTGTGTATTTGTTCATCATACCTCTCAAAAATCGGAATAAGGCTTGGTTCACATTAATCCTCTGCTCTCCGCTACTGATACGATCTGCAAACAAGAACTAAGGAAAGAAGGTAAAAGCTGTCCCTACAGTAAGACTAAGCTGAATCCCTACGATGTCGCGGGCTGCCTGTTCCTTGCAAACAGACCCGCCTTAGTCCTAGGCTAGTCTGAACGAAGACCTATAGAATAAATGGACGGGGTCCCTAAAAGAACTAAGGACTGGAACAGAAAAGGGACACCTCCTGAATAGAGAAAGTTGTTGCAGAAAACAAAAGATAAACTGACAAAAGGGTACTAGAGGTCCCAAGCGAACTGAGAGATATAGGCACCGAAGCACCTGGCTAGCAAAACAGTCAAACAACACTGAAGTCCAGCACAGCCAAAAAGGCGGAGCTGGAATATAAAGGCAGATGGTCATGTGACCGCAAAACACAAGATGGAAAAAACAAACAGGAGGGTTCTAACAATTACGTGTGACCAAACAGTAGTTTCTGACAAAATATGGGGCATTATCACGGAGAAATTGCTCAATAAATTGTGGGATTGTGGAATCCAGTTTCACCTATTAACCCTTTGAACCTGACAGATTTGCAGCTAATAAAAAAAATAGTTTTTTACGACTAAAATTATGTATTTTCCAATGTTCCAAAATTTTGTGCGGCACCTGTGGGTTCAATACTGACTACACACCTTTATGAATTCCTTAAGAAATTTCCAGTTTGGGTTAGCTTGTAGGGGTTTCTGTCACCCACAATCTATTCAAATGGAATCTGCATTCTAAAAGCCAAATAGTGCTGCTTCCCATCCGTTTCCTGCCGTGTGCTCAAACCGTAGTGTACAACTGACTCGCCCCCTGGGCCGTGGGGTACCCGGAACCGGGCTTCAGTGCGATGATGGGGGTAGTAGTGGCAACCCGATCCCGTGGCTCAGGGTGGTCAGACCAAATGCTGTGGCAGCCTATTTGTAGAGTTATGAATGTCCGACTACGCCACCCGTGGATTGCGGTCAGGGATGACCCCCGCTGCAAGGCAGACCACTGAGGCTGGTGTTGGTGTGCAGCACAGGGATAGGATAACTCCCCACGGGAAGAGTGTAGCCTCAGGGCAATGTAGGTGGATGCTGGGGGTGATGGTGCAGGCGCAGCATAAATAACACAGAGTCCAATGATGCAGTCCAGGGTTTTTACTCACAGTTGTTATCCATGTCACTTCTGTCAGCAATGACTGCCCAAGCCGTGCTGCGTCCACCAGGTGAGGGGCTCGGTTAACCCCCAGGCAATTCAGGAGTATGGCACAGGACCCCCTTCTGTCCTTTCTCTGGCCTCTCGTGCCCCACCAGTGACCAAACTTCTGTCCAGCTGCCGCAGATCTATGCGGGCAAACGTTGGCCCCCGTTTCCCGCTATCCTATATGGTGCCTTCCTAGCAGGTTTGGCGGGGGGTCGCACCAATAGATGATCACGACCTCCGGTTTTTGGCTGAAGGATAATTTACCTCCACCAACTTGGGAATCCGGTACCCTTCCACGACCTGACCCTTCACCCGATATCACGCGGGTTTGCAATGGTTACTGTCCGTTCTGCTCTCTCTTAGGGTCCCTTCTGCCTTCTTGTCTCTGGAGCCTTTCTACGCCTCTGTCTTTCCTTCCTTCTTTTTCTTCTCTCTGGCTCCGGCCTTCACCCTAGGCCTGCCTCGTGGAGCTGAGCTCAGTCTGAGCCACAGCTCCCTGTGAGCTCTCTCTGGCTGAACTACTTCTCTGACCACTGACTAAAGATGGCTCCCACCTTTTATCTGCTTCTCTGTGTGAGCCCAGGTGACCTGCACCCAATGAGCTCCTTCCTATGCTCCAGAAACCGTCCCCTTCTGCTCCTACATCACTGGGTTCTCTCCCCCCTCCCCACTCCAGCCAGGGACATAGTCAGTTGTGCCTGCAATAAATGGGAGCACCGTCGAGCTGTCCCCCGGAAATGGGGTGAGTGTGTGTATGCAGCTACTGAGCCCTGGTCCATACTCCATCCTTACCCGGGAGTGAAATATCACACCTCTGGTTGAGGTGCAATACCCCTGTAGCAACCGAACCCGCGGGGCGCTACACAACCACATATGGGGTACTGCCCAGGGCTGTGGAGTCGGTAAGCCAAACCACCGACTCCTCAATTTCCCTGGCTGACGATTCCACAGCCCTGCCTCACTAACTACTGAGCGTGTACATAAAGTGCAACACATCTTCATCACAACTAAAAGCCTAAATCCTTTGATCAGCAATAGAACAGACATTTATAGGACATTTCATAACTTTCTCAAATTCTTATGAAAACATTTGCAGCGCATACTGCACTGAACTTCTGAACCCAATGTATCATATATTTTAGGAGTCGGACCATTTTATTCCGACTCCATCAAAATGGACTTTGACTCCACAACCCTAGTACTGCCACACTGTATCACTGTGTTTGGGAGAAATTGGGAGTCCATTTTTTTCGTTTTACCCCTATTATAAATTTGATACTAAAACAACACTTTAATGGGAAAAAATGTAATTTTTTTGTTTTCACATCTGAATGTTATACATTTCATGAATTACCTGTAGGTTAAAAGTGCTCAGTACAGCCCTAGATGAATTCCTTGAGGGGTCTAGTTTCCAAAATGTGGTCACTTGTGGGGATTTACTGCTGTTTTGGCATGTCAGGGGTTCTGCAAATGCGACATGGCATCCACAATCTATTCCAGTCATAGTTATGCTGCAAAAGTCAAATAGCGCTCTTTCCTTTCCGAGCCCTGCCATCTGCACAAAACAGCAGTTTTTGACCAAATATGGGGTATCATCCAAAGAAGTTGCATAACAAATTATGGGGTCCATTTTCTCCTTATCCATTGTGAAAATTACAAAATTTGGGGCTAAAATAACATTTTAGCGGAAAAAATCGATTGTAATATTCATTTTCACATCCACATTTTCAAACATTCTGTGAATTACCTACAGGTTCAAAATGCTCAACAAACCCCTATGTAGCCCCATTGCCGGCACCCCTGCATGGTGTCTTCTTCTTTCTCCATGCAGAGACGCCGCCTTACTCACCTGCCCGGCCCTCGTTGTGGTCCCCAGTGCTCTGTTCCTGCCTCCTGGTTCGTGCATTGTGTTGGTGGCGCGCCTAGTGCGTGTGCTCCCCTGCTCTTAAAGGGGCAGCACGCGTACATTACAAAATGTCCCCAGCTGACAGCTGGGAGGCATTTTGATGATCTGTTCACCTGCAAGGTATCTCCCAGGCGTGGGAGACATCTTATATAAAAGGCACCCTCCCCAATAGGGAGATGCCTGAGCAAACCCTATAGTTCGTAATTCTATGATAGGTGGTTGGTGTGTGTGCAATTGTATGTTGCCAGGTCCCCCGTCCCTAGTCTGTTTTAATATCCCGTATCCTGTGTCCCGTTAGTCCACCATAGTTAGTCCTTTTTTCCTGTGACCGCTTCAGCGGTGTCCGAAACCGCCTCTGCGGTGCCTGTACCCCATGGCTGCATCAGCGCTACCTGTCTGCCACCCTGGGGGCTGAATACCCAGGCTGGAACTCTGAACCTGTCCCTGTGGCCATCCTGTCTGCACAGCGTGAACCTGTTCCAGTGGCCGTCCTCTCTGCACAGTGTGATCCTGTCCCAGTGACCGTCCTGTTGGCACAGTCTGAACTTGTCCCAAGTGGCCATCCTGCCTTATTGAGAATCTGAAGTAACATCACTGCCCTTTGTGGTTGGCAGCTACTGCCTGACGTCGCCATGGAGTGGCACCTGGCAGCTACCTGCTGCACAAGCCTGATCTCACCACTAAAGGCTGTAGTGAATACCAAAGTGGCTGCTTAGTCATGCCCCTAAGTCCGGTCTGTGGCACAGTCAGTCCACTAACTACTAGCGCCAAGGAGCGTAACAGTTTGCTCAGGTCATGGATCCCACTGATCCCAAGATTCTATAGGTCACTGACCTGTACCAAGAACTCTCCTGTCAGCGTGACCAGCAAGAATGTTTCTTTCATATTTGAGGACTTTAACTACTTGGGTGGGGATGCTCTGACCGCAGCTGCCTCGCCCGCTCTAACTCAAGTTGCCGCAGCTACAGGCAAGTCTACACTGCCTCTGACTTATACTCCCGGAGTTAAACTCCACTTATCAGCTCCACCATGATACAGCGGAGACCCTAAGCAGTGCTGTTGATTCTTGAACCAATGCACCCTGTACTATAAACGTTTGGACCATCAGTTCCCGACTGATTGGGTTAAGGTTGGATTCCTGATGTCCCACCTTGCTGGAGAAGCATTAGCATGGATTAACCACTTGAGGGAGAAAGGGGATCCCGTGACCATGGACCTACAGGCTTTCCTGGTGACCTTCAGAACGGTCTTTGATGAGCCATCTTCTCTGTGAGGAGTCATCAGGAGCTTGAAGAAGAGGGGGCATAAAGGGGGGTACTGTAGCCCCATTGCCTGCACCCCTGCATAGTGTCCCCTTCTCCCTTCATGCAGGGACATCGGCTTATTCACCGAAAGGGCCCTTGGCGCGTTCCCTGGCATGCTGTGTTCCTGCTTCCTCGTCCACGCGCCGCACTGTGTGTCGGTGGTGTGCCTAGTGCGCTCGCGCCCCTGCTCTTAAAGGAACAGCACATGCCATGGCACATGGCTTAAAGCTGGGAGGCATATTGATAATGTGTTCACCTGCAAGGTGTCCCCCAGCCAATAGCTGGGAGACATCTTGTATAAAAGGCACCCTCCCCAATAGGGATGTGCCTGAGCAACCCCCATAGTTCTGTGTTAGGTGGTTGGTGTGTATGTTGCCAGGGCCCCCGTTCCTAGTCTGTTATAGTATGCCAAATCCTGTGTCCCATTAGCCCCTGTTTCCTGTGACCGCTTCAGCGGTGTCCGAAACCGCTACTGCGGTACCTGTACCCCGTGGCTGCATCAGTGGTACCTGTCACCCACCATGTGGACTGAATAATCAGTCCGAAACTCTGACTCTGTCTCTGTGGCCATTCTGTAGGCACATCCTGTCGGCACAGCCTGAACCTGTCCCAGTGGCTGGCCTGTCGGCACAGCCTGAACCTGTCCCAGTGGCCGTCCTGTCTGCACAGTGTAAACCTGTCCCAGTGGCCGTCCTGTCTGCACAATGTGAACCTGTCCCAGTGGCCGTCCTGTTTTATTGAGAATCTGAAGTAGCGTCTCAGCCCTTTGGGGTCAGCAGCGACTGATGGACATCGCCCTGGAGTTGCACCTGGCAGTTCCTGCCGCACAAGCCTGACCTCACCACAGCTCTATGCTATGCAGGCTGTCTGCCCTGAACAGGCACAAGTTACTTTAATCGTGCACTGCGCATGATCGAAGTAACTTCCTGATGCCTGGTGACCCGGATGTCATCATGACGATATCGGGTCACCCTGGCGACGATCGGGACCCCGTGTACACAGCGCGGGTTCCCGATTCAATTGCTCCCGGAATGCAGCAATTGACTTTAATCACAGCATTCTGGGGGTTAATATGCCGGGAGCGATGCTGGACCATTCCTGGCACATAGTACCTGGTGTCAGCTGTTAGAATCAGCTGACACCCGGCGGCGATCGCGCCCACACAGCCTCTGTGCGGGCTCTATCGCCAGAGTGTAATAATCCGTACCTGGTCCATAAGGCCTAGGGCGCAGGTACGTATTATTATGCCTGACGTCAGAAAGGGGTTAATCTTATCACCGATCAGAGGCAGTGTTTGCCGTGCTGTCATGCAGATGACAGTGTGGCAAACACCTGATGTTCGGGTCCCCCATTCTCACGCTGTCATCTGACAGCGTGGAAACCGCAGCTCTCTGATCTATGGTAATGATCTTACCGCCGATTAGAGGCAGTGTTTGCCACGCTGTCATGCACATGACAGCGTGGTAAATAGTAGATGTCCGGGCCCCTCATTCCCATGCTGTCATCTGACAGCGTGGGAGCTGCAGCGCTCTGACCGGTGGTATTAATCTTACCAATGATCAGAGCCGCCGGAGTTTTCTGCATGACAGCCAGGTGTCGAACCCGAGCGGTAACACGGACTTCCCAGGGAAATCCGTGTTCGGGGTCCGGGTCGGAACAGTAGGTGTTCGGTATGGACCCCAAACTTTATTGTTCGGGTTCGACCATCTCTAGACATTGTACAATGTGTGTGTGGGGGGAATGTAATGTGCGGACATTGTACAGTGTGTGTGTGTGAATGTACTGTGCAGACATTGTACAGTGTGTGTGTGTGGGAATGTACTGTGGGGAAATCGTACAGTGTGTGTGGGGGATTGTACTGTGGGGACATCGTACAGTGTGTGCGTGGTGTAAATGTACTGTGGGGACATCGTACAGTGTGTGTGTGTGTGTGTGTGTGTGTGTGTGTGTGTGTGTGTGTGTGTGTGTGAAGGAAATGTACTGTGGGGACATTATACCCTTACCACATCCCCATAGTTATTTCTACCTCCCATCCACGATCTATCACAAATTTCTGCAACCTTTCGAACCTCATACCCATTCACCCAGCCCGAGCTTCTCCAATCCCTCTAACAAGAGCTCTATGGAACGCTCGCTCTGTCTGCAATACATGCAAAAATTTCATATATTCATAACCTTTTCATTACTAACAACTAACCACAAATCCAAGCGACTCTACTCTGTCCTCCTCCTCCTGGACCTGTCATGTGCCTTCAACACAGTGAACAACTTCTTCTTACTACAGATTTTCTCATCTCTTGGCATCACAGACTTGACCCTATCTTGGATGTCTTTATACCTAACAGACCGGACGTTCAGTATCTTTACCTCCTCATCTCGCCCCCTATCTGTTGGTGTCCCCCAAGGTTCAGTTCTTGGACCTCTGTTTTTCTCCATCTACACCTTCGGCCTGGGACAGCTCATAGAGTCCCATGGCTTTTAGTATCATCTCTATGTTGATGACACACAGATCTACCTCTCTGGATATCACCTCCTTACTAATCAGAATCTCACAATGCCTGTCCGCTATTTCATCCTTCTTCTCTGTTAGATTTCTAAAACTTAACATGGACAAAACGGAATTGGTCATCTCCCCCCCCTCCCCCCATCTCACTCAACCTCCCCAACAGAACTATCCATCAAAGTCAATGGTTGCTCAGTCTCCCCAGTCCCGCAAGCTCGCTACTTCGGGGTAACCCTCGACTCTCATCTCTCCTGTTCCTCCGCTATTCCCCGGGCTCTCCGCTTTGTCAATCCCTTTACTGGCTCCCCATTGCCCAGAGTCTCCGGTTTAAAACCCTAACCATGACATAAAAAGCCATCCTGTCTCCTCCATACATCTGTGACCTAGTCTCTTGGTACTTACCTGCACGCAACTTCCTATCCTCACAAGATCTCTTTCTCTACTCCCCTCTTATCTCCTCTTCCCACAATCGCATACAAGACTTCTCCCGTGCATCCCCCCTTCTCTGGAACTCTCAACCCCAACATATTAGGCTCTCGCCTACCGTTGAAACCCTCAAAAGGTACTTGCAGACCCACCTCTTCCGACAAGCCTACAACCTGCTGCAACCCTCTCTCCAACATACTGTGGCACGACCAGCTCTACCGTCAC
This sequence comes from Phyllobates terribilis, assembly GCF_046119375.1. Taxonomy (NCBI): domain Eukaryota; kingdom Metazoa; phylum Chordata; class Amphibia; order Anura; family Dendrobatidae; genus Phyllobates; species Phyllobates terribilis. The sequence goes on from NW_027362765.1 coordinate 72,968,494, forward strand.
CTACTGTATCCTTGTAAGGTGCCCCAGCGAGGTAGTCCTCGGCGAGCTGTGGCCCCTACTCGCTCTGGCACCCTACAGACAAGGTGTGTCCTCCCTCTGATGTGCTGCAGTGTATGTGGTGCTTTCCACTTACTTCAGACCAGCCTGTCGCCTCTGTCACCAGACATTTCTCTTCTGGAACCAGAGCAGCAATAAATTCAGAGGACACGAGGGTTCATAACCATAACTGGGACTTTAGTTGGGGAAGAGGAATATGTACATTATTTACAGGCAGATATAATGGATAAGGCCCAACGGGTTGTCATCTTTCCCACAGGTACTTGATACAACGTCAGCCCTGGTTCCCTCTTTAAGTGAAGCATCTCTTGTTGCTGTTGTCTAGAGAATCTTCCTCACCAATGACAGTATATCCAGATCCTAGTTTTCCCCACATCCTAGACTTAAGTCCTAGCTTCTTCAGCAGACAGAATGTGCCCCCGGGTCCTCAATAGCTCTCTTTTGAGTTTCTCCGGCCAGCTAAGGGGACTCTTGTGGAGGGAATCTTCACTCTGGTGATCCTACTTTCTGGGATAAGGGGCTCACATCTGCCCTAGCAGCCACTATACCGAGGCTGCCCGTACTGTTCCAAGTACTATCTCTCACTGACTTGTCACTTCCTGCTTCTGGAAACTAAGCAGAGATTTTCTTAATGTGCCCACCCTCTATGGGCTGTCCTAAATGTCTGCAATACTACTGGCAGACTTAACCTGTCATCTGTATCCGGGACAGTGGCATCTTGTGGCTGGTTACCAATACTACAGACCACAAGGAAACATATTAGAAACAAAGCATTTATTCACATCCTGTGCCTAACCATAGACCTGGGTTGCCCTTTACTCTACTGGGCTGGATTATCACAGCTAACCAATTAATTGGACCTAACTACAGCCCAGAGAGATCTAACTATAGGGAACATTATCTTTAACCCTTTTAGTTCCAGAGGAAAGCTACTTTCTTCCCCACTACAACATCCTCACCCATCTCTTGTAGTCTGTGGGTGAGGATGTAGTCCTCTCTCCTCCTGTACCAGTCGCTGTCACGTTTTTGTTCAAGATTGTTGTAATTGTTTTTATTATGTATACCCCTTTTCTCATGTAAACACCATGGAATAAATGCCACTAAAGTAATAAATAATAATATACATCATACACACACGGCTCTGCTCCATACACATCATACACACACGTCTCTGCTCCGTATACATCATACACACACGGCTCTGCTCCATACACCTCGTACACACACGGCTCTGCTCCATATACATCATACACACACGGCTTTGCTCCATATACATCATACACACACGGCTCTGCTCCATACACCTCGTACACACACGGCTCTGCTCCATATACATCGTACACACACGGCTCTGCTACATACACATCATGCACACACGGCTCTGCTCCATACACCTCGTACACACACGGCTCTGCTCCGTATACATCGTACACACACGGCTCTGCTACATACACATCATGCCCACACGGCTCTGCTCCATACACCTCGTACACACACGGCTCTGCTCCGTATACATCGTACACACACGGCTCTGCTACATACACATCATGCACACACGGCTCTGCTCCATACACCTCGTACACACACGGCTCTGCTCCGTATACATCGTACAGTCATGGCTAAAAGTTTTGAGAATGACACCAAAATTATATTTTCACATGATCTGCTGGTCTCTGGTTTTTATCAGTGTTTGTCTGATGTTTATAGCACATACAGAAATATAATTGCAATCATATTATGAGTACCAATAGGTTATATTGACAGTTAGAATGAGTTAATGCAGCAAGTCAATATTTGCAGTGTTGCCCCTTCTTCTTCAAGACCTCTGTAATTCTCCCTGGCATGCCCTCAATCAACTTTTGGATCAAATCCTGACTGATAGCAGTCCATTCTTGCATAATCAATGCTTGCATTTTGCCAGAATTTGTTGTTTTTTGTTTGTCCACCCGTCTCTTGATGATTGACCACAAGTTCTCAATGGGATTAAGATCTGGGGAGTTTCCAGGCCATGGACCCAAAATCTCTATGTTTTGTTCCATGAGCCATTTAGTTATCACCTTTGCTTTATGGCAAGGTGCTCCATCATGCTGTAAAAGGCATTGTTGGGCGCCAAACTGCTCTTGGACGGTTGGGAGAAGTTGCTCTTGGAGGATATTCTGGTACCATTCTTTATTCATGGCAGTGTTTTAGGCAAGACTGTGAGTGAGCCGATTCCCTTGGCTGAGAAGCAACCCCACACATGAATGGTTTCAGGATGCTTTACAGTTGGCATGAAACTGGTGGTAGTGCTCACCTCTTCTTCTCCGAATAAGCTGTTTTCCAGATGTCCCAAACAATCGAAAAGGGGATTCATCAGAGAAAATGACTTTGCCCCAGTCCTCAGCAGTCCACTCCCTGTACCTTTTGCAGAATATCAGTCGGTCCCTGATGTTTTTTCTGGAGAGAAGTGGCTTCTTTGCTGCCCTCCTTGAAACCAGCCCTTGCTCAAAGAGTCTTCGCCTCACAGTGCGTGCAGAAGCACTCACACCAGCCTGCTGCCATTCCTGAGCAAGCTCGGCACTGCTGGTAGTCCGATCCCGCAGCTGAAACAGTTTTAAGATACGGTCCTGGCGCTTGCTGGTCTTTCTTGGGCGCCCTGGAGCCTTTTTGACAACAATGGAAGCTCTCTCCTTGAAGTTCTTGATGATGCGATAGATTGTTGACTGAGGTGCAATCTTTGTAGCTGCGATACTCTTCCCTGTTAGGCCATTTTTGTGCAGTGCAATGATGGCTGCACCTGTTTCTTTAGAGATAACCATGGTTAACTGAAGAGAAACAATAATACCAAGAACCAGCCTCCTTTTAAAGTGTCCAGTGATGTCATTCTTACTTAATCATGACTGATTGATCGGCAGCCCTGTCCTCATCAACACCCACACCTGTGTTAATGGATCAATCACTAAAACGATGTTAGCTGCTCCTTTTAAGGCAGGACTGCAATGATGTTGAAATGTGTTTTGGGGGTTAAAGTTCATTTTCTGGGCAAATATTGACTTTGCAAGTACAATAATTGCTGTTAAGCTGATCACTCTTTGACATTCAGGAGTATATGCAAATTGCCATTACAAAAAATGAAGCAGTAAACTTTGAAAAAATTATTATTTGTCTCATTCTCAATACTTTTGACCATGACTGTACACACACAGCCATGCTCCATACACATCATACACACACGGCTCTGCTCCGTATACATCATACACACACGGCTCTGCTCCATACACCTCGTACACACACGGCTCTGCTCCATATACATCGTACACACACGGCTCTGCTACATACACATCGTACACACACGGCTCTGCTCCGTATACATCATACACACACGGCTCTGCTCCATACACCTCGTACACACACGGCTCTGCTCCATACACATCATACACACACGGCTCTGCTACATCCACACTGTAAACCCCTCCTGACCCCACACATAAACTTCCCCTCATCCAGCACCATGACAACCAGCACAGCAGAGTCCTGCATCCACTGAGGCCCCTGATCATGTGACCCCTGACTCCTCCCCTCCTGTGACATCACCACAGGTCCTGTGCGCACAGAACAGCCATATATGTGGTGGCGGCTCTGCAGGTGGAGGTATGTGGAGATTCCCCATTACTATTAACCCCCTCAGTGCTGAGCCTGTGATAAATCCCTGTATGTGACTATAATGTGATTGTGTGTTATACCGGGGGCAGGACGGGGCCATGACTGGATGTAGTGATCATGTGAAGCCGGTAACAGCTCCGGAGATTTCTTACATGGGATCTTTATGATGTTACATCGTCATCTTCTCCCCATTCAGGTCCCTACAATATCGGATCCTCTCAGTGGAGATCTTCTATATAAGAGAATTTTCCTGATTGACCATCAAGGATGGATAGGGACAGGGACAAGATGGCGGAGAGGATATTACACCTCACCCTAGAGATCCTCTTCCGGCTTACTGGAGAGGTGAGAGATTCTGATAACATCACATTACATCATTCTTATCTATGGGAATAACAGATGGACAGAACTGGAGAGGTGAGGACTCTGGAAATGTCTGTAGTGAGATTTATTAATGTGTCTCTCCATAACCAGGATTACACAGTAGTGAAGAAGACCTCTAGTGAGCACTGTCAGGACCCTGTGTCTGAGGGATGGGGAAGACCCCTGAGCCCAATCACGGAGCCTCCACCTCACCCCCTTATATATGAGAACATCAATAACCAGAAGATCCTAGAACTCACCTACAAGATGATTGAGCTGCTGACTGGAGAGGTGACATTGCTGGGGATGCTGGGACATTATACAGTAACGCTATGAAGGGATCGGGGGGATGACGGTATCATTGTATGTGTCAGGTTCCTATAAGGTGTCAGGATGTCACCGTCTATTTCTCCATGGAGGAGTGGGAGTATTTAGAAGGACACAAAGATCTGTACAAAGACGTCATGATGGAGGTTCCCCAGCCCCTCACATCACCAGGTAATAGACAGGACTAAATACACACGGCCTATAATTATCTGTATGTAAAGAATGAATTCAGTCCCTGTATGTGTTTCCTCCAGTTCCATCCAGTAAGAGGACAACACCAGAGAGATGTCTCCATCCTCTTCTTCCACAGGACTGTAAACAAGAAGATCCCGATGTTCCTCAGGATCATCAGGTAGATGGAGAGAAGGCATCATGAGATCTCCCCTATCCCCTATGCTGTATAGACGGCTGTGAAGGTCTTGTGTTCACTCTGGTTTTATTCATCAGTATTATAATCTGAACAGGCAATGTATTAGAGACACCGGCACTTTCCTGATTTGAGCTTCATTGTGTGGAGTGACTCCCGTGACCCTGGAGTGTAGTATAAAATGAAGTGATGAGTTATCAGCCGAAGTCTGCATTAAAATTGAAAGATTAAGTGATCTGAGCAACTTTAAACATGGGCATCGGTGATACATTAACCAGGACCAGTAACTACCAAAATTGTGGACATTTTCCTTGCAATGGTATCAAGGCTATACTGAGAATGTTGTGATTCAGGAAAAACATCCCATGTCAACACTTCAGACTTGTGGAGGTGAATTAATAATGTGGGAATGTTTTCTTGCCACATCCTGGTACCTATGATATCTGTAGTTGGAGGTTAGACGCTGGAGCTTATATGAGTATTAGGGCCAACCAAGTTCATCTCTTCATGGCAGCTGTTTATTGTATGGTACAAGGATCCACAGAGGTTGACTAGTCCGGGGGCAGCGTGGAGAGGTGGCTCAATATGAAGTAGGGGCAGTGTGAGGGTAAAAGTTTGACTGATAATGATTCTGGTGCTGTATTTGACAATTGATCTGGTGATGCATTCATATATTGATTGTTCTGGTGATCTATCCATGTACCGATGATGGTTCTAAAACTGTATTCATGTACTGATGATGGTTTTCATACTGTATTCATGCACTGATGATGTGGAGCACTACAGAGCACTGACAACAGCCATTTTGCGCCGAGCAGGCACATCTTCCTGGTCTTTTTGGTCTGTTGCTGAGCACCACCTTAGTATATTGGGAATAACAACATCATAATATCCAATTATCACGTTTTTTATACCATCTTATGAGGTTTTTTTTCATATCTAACATAGTGGTGGCATCCAAGCGGAATCCGCCTGAACAATGGACCAGTCAGTTCTTTAGGCTTCAAAAGCAGTGAAGCGGCTAAAAGCGATTCAAAAAGTTGCTTTGACATTGCAATGCATATGTTCATTGTTTTTTCTGGTGGGTTCAATGTGGAATCTGCTTGAAAAAGATGACGTGTGCATAAATCCTTAGTCTGACTTACCAGTTGGGGCTGTAACCACTTAAAATGTCTAGGGCAGAATTAATGCCAAATACAGAGGTCATTTTTGGTCGCCATGTTCATTTATTATCATTTCTGCTTCATTAAATCATTTAATGTGACTTATTCTGTCTATGACTTTCATAATCTTTGTTCCAGGGTAAAGATCTGACCCATAGTAGTACTATAGAGACATATATGAGGGGTGATGAGCGGTGTAAAGAGGAGATTCCTACAGAAAACCGCACAGGTGAGTAGTGACCACTAAATGCAGGGAAGTCACAGGGTCTAATCAGTCACTGGATGGTATAATTATGTGGTGTATATTTTTGGGCTCGCTACAGAGATTTTGTCAGATTTTACAATTATGTGGTGAATTTGTTTTAGGTAACAATATGTTACACTGGGTATTTTAATTGGATTTTTTTTTATACCTAAAGATTTAGCACGTAATAAACCATTTTTCACATGGTTCTCTCTTTGTTTTAGAAGAGATACTTTTGTATTCAGTCTTGTCTAATACCGAACACTGTGCTCAGTGAAGGTGTCTAAATTTACTTTTGAAACTTGTCAGTGTTGGGGATTCTCACTCTGGACCCCTGATTAGTGTTGAGCCACCCCCGTAGTGTTCGAGTTCGGTTCGGTTCGTCGAACACCCGTGTGTTCGCCGAACTGTTCGTCGAACTGTTCGTCGAACACCTTCGAACACCGTTAAAACCAATGGCAGGCAAACAAAAACACATAGAAACACATAGAAAACACCTTCAAAGGTGTCCAAAAGCTGACAACCTGCTCAGAAGACACAACTAACACATGGAAAAATGACAAGTACATATAGTCATGCGAAAAGAAAAGAGGTGGAGGAGTAAAAGGAGGGGGAGACACAAATATAGGCATGTCATGCCCTTCTAAAATCCAAAAAGTGAGAAGCCGACACGTTCAGTCCGCTCCTGCCCGTGCCACCTCCGTGTCGCCGGGTTTGTGCCAGCGCCGCGGTGAACCCTGACGGCCAGCCCCCCTCTCCCAATACTGGTGCCTGTCCGCTGGTGGGTCGAGCGAGCCCCCCTGTGGTGGAGGCAGCTCTAAGCTTTTTAATTTAAATTGTCTCTCTAATTTGAATGAATACACTTTAAATCCATTTACAAGGATCTATTGGAGGGCAAGTCTCATGCCAGCAGCCGCGTAATTCCAGCTCCAGTAGCGTCCACTAAAGCTGCTGCAGTTAAAAAGCTTTTATAAGGATCGAGCTCGGCTGTCCACCGCATGGCATCCTACTGCCAGTCCCAGCCCCTATGCCTTGGGGTGCCTCCTGATGCTCTTCACTGAGTATCCCGTGGTCCCGAAGCATTTCCTTTGAAAAAATTAAGTGTCCAAACTACAGGTGGTGTAGCTTGCTTAACAGCCGGGATAATCCGCTGACTAGCAGACACTGCTACTAGGCACAAAGTATTTCCTGGGCTAGATGCAGTTAAAAATTTGTAATTAGATACTCTCGTTGGATGCTGAGAAAGCATTCCATAGAGTCTCCTGGCACGCCATATATGATTCTCTTAAAAAGCTTGGGGTAGGGGTCTAGGGGACCCTTTTATAGCCAAAATCACGGCCCTGTATCACAATACGTCACCTAGGCTGAAGATAAATGGAACTGTAGCACCCTGAGGGCTCGGTTGCTACAGAGGTATTGCACCTCACCCAGAGGTGTGATATCTCACTCTCAGGTAAGGATGGAGTGTGGATCAGGACCCGACACCTGCATGCATTACACCACATTGCCGTGGGGCAGGGCGACCAATATGCCTCTGAGATGGGCACGACAGTCCCTGTCCCTGGCTGGAGTGGGGGGAGGGAACACTGAGGAAGGGGAACCCTGTAGTGCAGGAGCAGGGAGGAAGCAGTTCCTGGGTGCATTGAGAAGGGAGTATAAAAGGTGGGCACCATCTTAGTTCAGTGCAGAGAAGTCTGAGCAGAAGTGGCAGGGAGCAGGGGCTCTGCATGAGCTCTGCTCCGGAGGCGGGCCTAGTTACAGAGGCCCAGGCCTGGAAGAGGGAGAAGGAAGGAAGAGGAGCGGAGAAGGCTCCAGGAACGAGGAATGAAGGGATCCCAGGGGTGCGGACGGGCGAGTCGCCACCGCACGCCCGAGTCCACCTGCGTGGAGGGGTCAGGCCAAAGGGGGAGACTGGTCCCCGAAACTAGTGGAGGCAGGAAACGACCCTCAGCTAGAAACCGGAGGCTCTGACATTTTATGTGGCGCAGCCCCTCGCTACACCCGCTAGGAAGGCACCACATAGGGTCAGGGAAACTGGCGCCAAGTTTACCAAGAGGAGGCCCGAGGCAGCCGGACAGAAGGGTTGGTATGAAAGGCCAGACAAAGGACACACAAAGGGGGTCCTGTGAAGCGCTCCAAAGTTTTCTGGGAGTTGTCTGAGCCCCTCACCTGGTGAGCACAGTACGACGTGGGCAGCCGTTACCTGCAGACGTGGTCTGGATAATAAGAACTGTGAGTAAAGGCCCTGGACTGCATCACTGACTCCGTGTCGTTACTGCTGCTGCCCTGCACCATCACCCCCATCCTCCGCATACACTGCCATGAGGCTATACTCCTCCCGTGGGGAGTTATGCTACGCTCTGCTGCACCCACAACACCAGCCTCAGCGGTCTGCCCTGCAGCGGCGGTTCACTCTGACCGCAATCCACGGGTGGCGTAGTCGGACATTTAAACATCAAAACCACATAAATAGTTCCGCCACTGGTTTGACCACCCTGAGCCACGGAACCGGGTCGCCGCCACGAAGACTACAACCACCAGCATCCACCAAAAAGGGTCCGGCTCCGGGTGTCCCAAGGCCCAGGGGGTGCATCAGAACATTTTCATCACCTTTCACAATCACCAATGGGACAAGGCAGGGATGTCCTCTGTCCCCTCTCTTATACATCCTAGTGACGGAGCACCTGCTCTCATCAATTCGCCATAACCCCAATATTAGGTGGATTGAGGTGGGAGGCACCGAGTACAAGTGCTCTCTATTTGCTGATGATGTCCTAGAATATATCACTCAATCACATATATCCATCCATGCTGTTATGGCTGAAATAGATCACTTTGTTACATGGTCAAATTTTAAAATCAATGCAGCGAAGTCTGAGGCCCTCGATGTCTCCCTCCCCAAATCCATATAGGATTCCATCCAGTCCAACTTTCCCTTTGCCTGGCCCTCACAGGGTATCAAATACTTAGGAATTCCTATTCATAGAGACCTCTCCCATCTATGTTATCTTAATTTTGGGCCCTTTATTGAACAACTCCATACAGACCACGGTTGGCAAGTTAGAACTGTAAGATTCACTACGTGAACCACTGGTGTTTTGTGGAAAAGCACATGTACACTGTGTTCCAAATTATTATGCAAAAAGTGTTTAGGAATGATAAGGGAAGAATTTGTTTGTTTGTCAGTTAAACTCATTGATGGTGATGTGTGTCAGGGCTCTTTATATCACTGTAAGCAATTGCAGACACCTGTGCTAATTAGTTTGGCAGGTGTGTCCAATGAAAGGCAAGACTACTTAAGAAGGCTGTCTCACATTATTAAGCAGCCTACATTTTCTGCCAAAATGGGAAAGAAAAAGGATGTGTCGGCTGCTGAGAAGCAACAAATTGTGGAGTGTTTAGGTCAAGGCATGACTACAATCAACATTGTGCGATGATCAGGATGAAGTGTCTTGGCAATCAAGAAGTATGTAGCTGATTCACAGTACACACGTGTGCGTGCTGATAAGGGCAAATTGAGGACTCTTTCCTACAGGCAATTACGTCAGGTTAGAAGAGCAGCGGCAAAAAAGCCTTGTCATAGCAGCAGACAAGTTTTTGAAGCTGCTGGTGCCTCCAACGTCCCCCGAACAACAAGATGCAGGGTCCTTCAGAGGTTTGCAGCTGTGCATACGCCATCCTGTCGACCTCCTCTATCCACTTCACACAAGCAGAAACGGCTCCAGTGGGCTAAACATTACATGAAGACTGATTTCAAAACTGTTTTGTTCACGGATGAGTGCCGTGCAGCGCTCGATGGTCCAGATGGATGGAGTGGAGGATGGCTGGTTGATGTACACCCCACGCAAACACGGCTACAGCGCCAACAAGGAGGAGGTGGAGTAATGTTTTGGGCTGGAATCATGGGGAGAGAGATTGTCGGCCCCTTTAGGATCCCTGAAGGCGCTAAAGATGAACTCCATAATGTATGTGGATTTTCTCAAACAGCACTTCCTGCCATGGTTCAAGAAGAAGAACCGTGTATTTCACAGCAAGATCATTTTTTTGCATGATAATGCACCATCTCATGCTGCACATAAAACATCTGCATCTCTGGCTGATATGGGCATAAAAGGGGACAAACTTATGGTGTGACCCCCATGCTCCCCTGACCTCTACCCCATTCAGAACCTCTGGAGCATCATCAAAAGGAGTGTCTATGATGGCGGGAGGCAGTTCACATCTAAGCAACACCTCTGGGAGAGTATTCTGTCCTCATGCAAAACAATTGAAGCAGAAACCATCCAAAACCTGACAAATTCAATGGACGAGAGAGTTCAGAAGCTCCTTTCGAACAAGGGGTCCTATGTGAAAATGTAACATCACCTAGAATAAAGTTTTGAGTTGAAAACTGTTTGATTTCAGTTTCTAATAACCTACTAATGCTTATAATTTCAAAAATGACCATTTTTTTGGTCTTTATTAAAATGAAAAGGTTGATCGAAAAGTTTGGGGAATCTAAGAGTGTAGCAACCCAGTAGTCATGATTACTTCGAATTCTGACAATATGAAGGTCATGTTGCAGGTAGTGCAGCAAGAAGGCACTTATGTGTCTTGCGCATCTCGGAGCCCCAAAATTATTTTCCGGGCTAGATGTAGCTAAAAATTATTATTAATTTTAAATCTGGTGGAGCTTAGTATAGATGGCCTAATAGGATCAGTGCTGCACACTGCTACAAAGCCCAAATTATTTTCCAGCCAAGATACAGATAAACATGATTAGTAATTTTAAATCTGGTGGAGCTTATTATAGATGGCCTAATAGAATCAGTGCTGCACACTGCTACAAAGCCCAAATTATTTTCCAGCCAAGATACAGATAAACATGATTAGTAATTTGAAAGCTTAAAACGGTTGGTAGGGTGATTTTAACCAATCATCAAGCTTTTACTCTCCCCAGGATGACACAGGGGTAGAAAAGTCGTTTCGGATCCATGATTTGTTCATCTTTATGAACGTGAGTCTGTCTACATTATCAGTGGAGAGCCGCGTGCGCTTATCTGTCAGCACACCACCAGCAGCGCTGAACACACGTTCAGACAGAACGCTGGCTGCGGGGCATGACAAGATCTCCAAGGCGTAAGTGGCTAGCTCCGGCCATTTATCCAGATTGGAAGCCCAAAAAGAGCAAGGGTCCAGTGACACAGTCATGGCTTCAATGTTTACTTGGAGATACTCCTGTACCATCGTCTCTAGGCGTTGACTATGTGTCAGACTTCTTGTCTCCTGTGGCCTTGCAAAGGATGGGCTAAAAAAGTGGTGAAATGATTCCGCAAAATTGATGTTACCAGCAGATACTGTGGTTCTGTTACGGTTTGAGTGCTGAACACTTGACGGTCCCACGGTTGGCAAGTTGGAACTGTGAGATTCACTACGTGCACCACTGGTGTTTTGTGGAAAAGCACATGTAAGATTCTGCAACAGTCTCTGCTGATACTCCTGCATGCGTGCATCCCTTTCTATGGCAGGAATAATTTCGGCAAATTTACTTTTGTACCGGGGATCTAACAGTGTGGCAACCCAGTAGTCAGGATTATTTCTAATTCTCACAATTCGAGGGTCATGTTGCAGGTAGTGCAGCAAGAAGGCACTCATGTGTGTTGCGCATCCAGGAGCACCAAGTCCCTGTTGTGTTGGTGGCGAGGTAACAATCATGCTTCCTTCCTCTGTCCTCTCCCCCCAACCTCGCACAACAGAAATGTGATCAAGGTCTCCCTCATCTGATGAGTCTTCCATCAGTTCGTCCTCCACTTCTTCCTGGGCTCCTGCACCTTCCTCACTAGTTTGGCTGCTACCATGCGCCCTGGTAAAACCATCTCCCCCACCCTCACATGCCTGCCGCCTTGGTGCTGCCGACCGTCTGGACCTTGCAGATGTTAGCCCTTCCGCATACAACTCCTCCTCCTCTACTTCCTCCACCTCCTCTTGTGCCACCACCTGACTCCGAATTCTGTTTAACATGTGCTCCAGCATGTAAATCACCGGAATAGTCATGCTGATAATGGCATCGTCAGCACTAAACATCTTCGTCGCCATTTCAAAACTGTGCAGAAGGGTGCATAGGTCCCTGATCTGAGACCACTCCTCCAGCGTGATTTGCCCCACCTCTGGATCTCGTTGGCCCAGGCTATACGTCAGAACGTATTGCACCAGGGCTTGTCGGTGCTGCCACAGTCGCTGCAACATGTGCAGAGTTGAATTCCACCGGGTAGGCACATCGCATTTTAGCCGGTGAAGTGGCAGGCCCAACGACTTCTGTAGAGATGTAAGTCGCTGAGCTGCGGGATGCGAACGGCGGAAGTGAGCACACAGCGACCGTGCCCTCTGCAGAAGGCCATCTAGTCTGGGATAGTGGGCTAAAAATTGCTGGACAACCAGGTTCAACACGTGAGCCATACAAGGCACGTGTGTGACATTGCCCCGGCGAAGGGCCGCACCCAGGTTTGCAGCATTGTCGCACACGGCCTTCCCTGGTTTCAGGTCCAGTGGAGACAACCATTCATGAAATTGGTTCTCCAGAGCTGACCACAACTCCTCAGCTGTGTGACTCACATTTCCCAGACATTTCAAAGTAAAAACCGCCTGATGACGTTGAGCCCTACTGCCAGCATAGTAAGGAGGTGTGCAGGATCCCTTCTGCGCAGTTAGAAAGCTTGTGGCATGACCAGACAGGCTTTGGGTGCAGGTGGAAGACCGAGAGGAGGTTGAGGAGGCAGAAGCAGTGGAGGAACTTTGACATAAAGAGGATTGACGCACAACTCGTGGGGACGGCAAGACTTGGACAGCAGCCCCTTGTCCTGCTGTCACCATAGTTACCCAGTGCCCAGTCAGCGACATGTAACGCCCCTGTCCATGCCTACTCGTCCAAGTGTCTGTGGTGAAATGCACCCTGTCACACACAGAGTTTCTCAAAGAAGCGGTGATGTTGTGTGCGACATGCTGGTGGAGCGCAGGCACACCTTTCTTTGAGAAGTAGTGCCGACTGGGCATCTGGTACTGGGGCACTGCGACGGACATAAGGTCTCGAAAATCCTCTGTGTCCACCAGGCGGAAAGGCAGCATTTCTGTAGCCAAGAGCTTGCAGATGGTGAAATTCAACCTCTTAGCTTTCTCATGGCTAGGAGGAAATGGTCTTTTACTTGTCCACATCTGAGGGACCGAGGGCTGGCTATTGTGCTTAGACGGGGTTGATAAGGGTGTCCCTGGCAAACTGCCGGTCTGTGAGGAAGATGCAGGCGGACATGTTAGGTTGCCTTGATCCAAAGGTGGTGCTATCGATGTCGGACAGCGCTCAACACCAGCTGGTGTTACCACCTCCAAAGAAAATGATGACCTGCCAATCACGCTGGCTGTTGCGGGTAAAGAGGTGGCAGGTGTGCGCCCCAAAACAGGTGTGACTGCTGTCCCCCCAGTCACAGAGGATGAAGAGGCCGCGGATGCACAAGATATGGCAGACGGTGGTTGGCCCGGCCGGCTAGGCCGCATTGTAGCACACTGAGCTTCCCACTGCAACTTATGCTTCATGTCCATGTGCCGGTTCATGCATGAAGTACTCAAACTATGTATTTTTTGGCCTCTACTTAGCTTTTGCTGACAAATGTTACAGATAACACGAGTTGGGTCATCTTTATCGATCTGAAAAAATGCCCAGGCTATGCAAGGCTTAGCACCCATGCGACCTGAAGAGCCACCACGACTTGTGGTGAGAGGCAGAGTTGTGTTTGAGGATGCAGTTGTTGACGTGCTTCCAGTACTACGTTTCTGTCCAGGAAGGCGCAACCTGACCTCGTCGTCACTAGCATCTTCCTCCACCTCCTCTGCTGACCTCATCTCTTGGCTGACTGTGGGTTGACAGTAAGTGGGATCTCCAACCTCATCATCATCACCCTGTGCGTTATCACACCCGTCGTCCTCAGAGCCAACCTGTTCCTGCCCTGACAAAAAACTAAAGTTGTCGCTCCAATCAGGTATTTGAGTCTCATCATCGTCTTCCTCATTGTCTCCACCAACAGGAGTTACAGTTTGGGAATGAGGGTCTACATTATGGTCAGAACCTTCTGCGTCTGGTCCTGGATCCGACTCATAAAGATTCTGGGCATCAGTGCAGATCATTTCCTCGTCTGGATTCACAGAAGCGCTGGAGTCGACCTCTGAATCCCAGGCTATAGTATGAGTAAACAGCTCTGCAGACTCAACCATCCGTTCTACCTCATACTCAGACGGGCAGCTGGAGATTTGGGAGCTGTGAGGAAGCAAGTGCGATTGGGGTGACACCTTTGAGGACTGGAGTATTTGTGATGTTGAAGTTGATGTGGAGGAGAGCCCACTTAAAGGAGCACTTGATATCCGTTGAAGCACCTGCTGTTTTTGTGCCTCATCTGGAATTTGTAGCGATTGGCGTGGCCGTAAGAAAGGGATCTTATCACATTGTCCGCTAAAAGAAGTAGACATTTTAGTTTGGCTGGAAGATGGTCTTTCTTCTGCAGATGTTACTATTGCTTTAACACCTACCCCACGGACACAACCTTTTTTCCCCTTCCCAACACGCCTATTCCCCTTTCCACCAGCAGCAGGCCTTTTTCCACTCATTTTGGTGGTTAACTAATTCACAACTCTGGAGTTGTTTGCACAAAAAAACAATGGATGGGAACCGAGCAGAGCTGAGTGGCCAAACTGTGGTATTAGGCCAAAACTATTGGCTGGGTTAGATGGAGAAAAAAATTATATTCGATTTGCAACCTGATGGAGGTCAGTATAGATGGACTAATAGAACAAGTCCCACACACAGCTAGAAGCCCAAATATTTTTTCAGAGGTAGATGCAGAAAAAAATTATATTCAGTTTGCAACCTGATGGAGGTCAGTATAGATGGACTAATAGAGAAAGTCCCACACACTGCTAGAAGGCCAAATATTTTTTCAGAGCTAGATGCAGACAAAAAATTATTTTGAATTTGCAACCTGATGGAGGTCAGTATAGGTGGACTAATAGAACAAGTCCCACACACTGCTAGAAGGCCAAATATTTTTTCAGAGCTAGATGCAGAAAAAAATTATATTCAGTTTGCAACCTGATGGAGGTCAGTATAGATGGACTAATAGAACAAGTCCCACACACAGCTAGAAGCCCAAATATTTTTTCAGAGGTAGATGCAGAAAAAAATGATATTCAGTTTGCAACCTGATGGAGGTCTGTATAGATGGATTAATAGAACAAGTCCCACACAGCTAGAAGCCCAATATTTTTTCAGAGGTAGATGCAGAAAAAAAATTATTTTTAATTTGCAACCTGATGGAGGTCAGTATAGATGGACTAATAGAGAAAGTCCCACACACTACTAGAAGGCCAAATATTTTTTCAGAGCTAGATGCAGAAAAAAATTATATTCAGTTTGCAACCTGATGGAGGTCAGTATAGATGGACTAATAGAACAAGTCCCACACACAGCTAGAAGCCCAAATATTTTTTCAGAGGTAGATGCAGATAAAAATTATTTTTAATTTGCAACCTGATGGAGGTCAGTATAGATGGACTAATAGAGAAAGTCCCACACACTGCTAGAAGGCCAAATATTTTTTCAGAGCTAGATGCAGATAAAAATTATTTTTAATTTGCAACCTGATGGAGGTCAGTATAGATGGACTAATAGAGAAAGTCCCACGCACTGCTAGAAGGCCAAATATTTTTTCAGAGCTAGATGCAGAAAAAAATTATATTCAGTTTGCAACCTGATGGAGGTCAGTATAGATGGACTAATAGAACAAGTCCCACACACAGCTAGAAGCCCAAATATTTTTTCAGAGGTAGATGCAGATAAAAATTATTTTTAATTTGCAACCTGATGGAGGTCAGTATAGATGGACTAATAGAGAAAGTCCCACACACTGCTAGAAGGCCAAATATTTTTTCAGAGCTAGATGCAGATAAAAATTATTTTTAATTTGCAACCTGATGGAGGTCAGTATAGATGGACTAATAGAGAAAGTCCCACTCACTGCTAGAAGGCCAAATATTTTTTCAGAGCTAGATGCAGAAAAAAATTATATTCAGTTTGCAACCTGATGGAGGTCTGTATAGATGGATTAATAGAACAAGTCCCACACACAGCTAGAAGCCCAATATTTTTTCAGAGGTAGATGCAGAAAAAAAATATATTCAGTTTGCAACCTGATGGAGGTCTGTATAGATGGATTAATAGAACAAGTCCCACACACAGCTAGAAGCCCAATATTTTTTCAGAGGTAGATGCAGAAAAAAAATATATTCAGTTTGCAACCTGATGGAGGTCAGTATAGATGGACTAATACAGAAAGTCCCACACACTGCTAGAAGGCCAAATATTTTTTCAGAGCTAGATGCAGAAAAAAATTATATTCAGTTTGCAACCTGATGGAGGTCAGTATAGATGGAGTAATAGAACAAGTCCCACACACAGCTAGAAGCCCAAATATTTTTTCAGAGGTAGATGCAGATAAAAATTATATTCAGTTTGCAACCTGATGGAGGTCAGTATAGATGGACTAATAGAACAAGTCCCACACACTGCTAAAAGCCCAAATATTTTTTCAGAGCTAGATGCAGAAAAAAATTATATTCAATTTGCAACCTGATGGAGGTCAGTATAGATGGACTAATAGAATGATGCTATGCCCAAAAGATTTTACTTCACTAGGTGCAGTAAAAAAATTGGTATTCTATAAACAGGTGGTATATCTTGCAACACAGATAGGCTACTCCACTGACTAACACACTCTGCAATAGGCCAAAAAGGATTAGCTTTGCTAGATTCAGCCAAATGCTGTGAAAAAAACTTGCACAGCACTGGCACAGACCTGCCTGGCAAAAACTGATAGGAACTGATGTAACCTAGTCCTGAAAAGGACTGCAATTACAATTAGTCTTTTCTCCCAACCTATCTATTTAAGAGCACAGACCTGCCTGATAAAAGTCGTAGGAAATGCTGTAACCTAGTCCTTAAAAGGACTGCAATCACAACTATTCCCTACTCCCAAGCTATCTGTAGATTTGTGCGAAAATTGGCTTGAAATTAACAAGGTATAGCGCACACAGCAACAGCAGTGCCGTCTAACACGCAGCTGCAGCAGTGAGAAAATGGTGGCGACGGGGAAAATGGCTTGGTCTTATTGGGCAAGGATATGTGACATACACTGCCAATGACACATGCCCTTGCTTGTGTGAAAAACAGCAGTTCGCTCCGTGTGTGCGCTGCTGATAGGCTGACAGATTGCACCTCCCCACTGTAAATGCGGGAAAGAGAAAAAAAAAAATGGAGATCTTCATTGTTCCTGCAGAGATCCATCCCCTGCCCCTCCCCCCGCCCCGCTGTACACTCAAACTGCGTATTAACATTAATTTTCATCATTACTGAGAAAAAATCCAGTTATGATTTTGGTGCACGAACAGTTATCGAACATAACCTCGAACAGCCGAATTTTTCTCAAATTGTTCGTGTTCGCCGAACGGCTCGAACACCGCCCAAAACAGCTCGAATTTGAGATTGGCGAACAGTTCGAGTAGAACAACGCTCATCTCTACCCCTGATATGGAAGGCAGAAACATTACTAGTGAGCCACAGGCTGCACTGCTATGTACACAATACATTTCTCAGCCTGAAAACATTCTTCTTAACAAGCAAAATATTCTGGTATATAAATTTACATTTTTAGAAGGGTTCATCATGCAGAACTACGTTTTCCATTCTTAAAATGACACATTTCAGAATCCAGACTGACCTCATAATAAATGGGATCACTCTGCTTCTGATTGCATTGGTTGTACAACACATCAGTTTTGGACATGAATCCCGTTTGTCCTAAAATGAAACAGACAAACACAAATGTTAATGTAACCTAAGACTGACCGCCAAAAAAAGGAGAGAAGTCCCATTTTTTGTAGATCATGCTTCCCGCTCTAGTGAATGTACCTGTGAAAAAACCTGGTAATACTCAGATGTCATCCGTGTTATCATCTCAGTGCTGTCCATTCGTCACTGAGCAATTGATCTGATTGATGCCTAAGTCTATATTCTCATTCTGAAGGGCACTCTGTCTGGGGGTTACATCTCTATACATGAAAACAGTATACAAATGTTCATCTGATGTGTCCATTATCCCCTTTTGAACGCGCTCATTTTAAGTCTTTATTACAAAGCTATTTTTTTTATTTATTTATTTTTCATTTTTAATTGTCCCATTGTAAGAGCCTTGGTATTTTTGTTTCTTTGTCATCATAACAGCTTGAGAAGTTTTGTTTTTTTTCAGGACGAGTTGTATTTGTCAGTGACAGAATTTAGCCGTATAACTTTTAACCAACTTTTATTAACTCTTTATATGGAGAAATAAAACAGTTAGTTGTTTTTTAATGTTTTTAAAGGGGTTGTCCACTACTTTTACATTGATGCCCTATCCACAAGCGGCACCCTCGCCGATCAGCTGTTATTGGTGGCGGCGGCCGCCGGAAGTGCTCACCTGCGGGGCTCCGCCGTTAAGTGGTAGTGGCCGTCGCGGTGTACTGCAGATCCGCCTCCCACTCACAGAGCCTTGCAGGTGAGCACTTCCGAATAACAGCTGATCATACATCTGAACAACAGCTGATCATACATTGATGCCCTATCCTATGGATAGGGCATCAATGTAAAAGTAGTGGACAGCCCCTTTAATTTTATGCTGTTCACGTGCTGCACATATAAGGCATTGTCTTTATTCTGTAAGTCAGCACCATTATTGTTTTATTTATTTTTATTACTTTTGTACAGAAAATCAATTTTTTTTTGTGTCGCCATATTCTGTGAGATAGACGTTATAGAATTTTCAGCGGCGAAGTATGATGCCTTATTTTTTGTGTGATAAGTTGTAGTTGTCAGTGGTGCCATTTTCTGGTACATATGAAATTTTAAGCACGTTGTATTACAATTTCTTGGACGTACAATGTACAAATGAAACAGCAATTCTAAAATTGGTACTACAGCGGGATAAGCTGTTGTTTTCACTGGTGTGATTTGATAACTTTTTATTTCAGTTTTTGAGAGACTATATGAGCAAAATTTAGCAATTCTGTTATTGTTTCCTTTCGCCACCACCATGTATAAAAGAATATAAAGGACTTGTATGCACTGCTTACTTACATAAAAAAAGAACAAAACCATACACTTGCCAAAACCATGACGGCTTATAAATCATCTCCTCTGCCCTGCTCTGTACTAGATTACATACCCTTCCTGACAGCTATATGAGATGGACACCATCTAATAGCACTGACGTACAGGCCTCTTTTTGAGTCTCCATTGAACATGTAACTTGTAATTATTGGTGAAAAGCTAAGTGAAATATGACCCTATGGAGAAGACGAATCCAAGAGAAAAGTGAAAAATTGAAACAGCACAACTTGGTAGGCTAACACCATAATCTAATGGTCCCTGCTATGTGGTCAACTTTCTTAGTCAATTGATAACTAATTTGCATTACAATTTGTATGAAAATGTTTTTAAGTATATAATATTGATAGGATTTAAATGCAGTGTTATTGAAAAATAATAAAATGAGTTTTATTTTTGACAGATGACTGTACCAGGAGTTCAGAGGGACATCTGATATTTTCAGATTTTGCAGCAGATGATCATATTATTGTACCAGATATATGTGAAGAACATGGCAATATTTCAGATACACCTCAATCCCTCCTCAGAAAAAATCTGTCATCTGATAATTTTCATCAGGTCCTTTCTTCATCTTCATCAAAGACCAATACGCATAATTTATGTCATAGAAGGACTGTTGAACATGAAATGGCTCTTGATGCGGAGAAACCATTTTCATGCTTAGAATGTGGGAAATGTTTTACAGAGAAAAACTACATTGTTACACATCAGAGAAGTCACACAGGGGAGAAGCCATTTTCGTGTTCAGAATGTGGGAAATGTTTTAGTCAGAAATCACATCTTGTTACACATCAGAGAACTCACACAGGGGAGAAACCATATTCATGTTTAGAATGTGGGAAATGTTTTAATCAGAAATCACATCTTGTTACACATCAGAGAATTCACACAGGGGAGAAGGGATTTCCATGTTCAGAATGTGGGAAATGTTATAGCGAGAAATCCAAACTTGTTATACATCAAAGAATTCACACAGGGGAGAAGCCATTTTTATGTTCAGAATGTGGGAAATGTTTTATAGAGAAATCACATCTTGTTGTACATCAGAGAATTCACACAGAGGAGAAACCGTATTCATGTTCAGAATGTGGGAAATGTTTTAATGGGAAATCAGATCTTGGTAGACATAAGAAAATTCACACAGGAGAGAAGCCATTTTCATGTTCAGAATGTGGGAAATGTTTTACAGAGAAAACAAATCTTGTTAGACATCAAAAGACACACACAGGGAAGTCATGATGTTTTTTTCCATTTTGTTGACAATGTGTAAGTAAAAAATGCAAGTTATAATGTAGTAAGGTGGTGCACGCATGTGGGGTGCATGCATGTGTCCTCTTAAGCAAAGTGTCCTCATCGCTAAGTGTCCAGCAGTTATTTCAACGGCAGTTAGTGAGGACAGGATTCAGTTAACCCAAATCCTGCCTATGCCAACTTCAATCACTCACCCACCTCACATCGAAACCCTCCTAACCTTATTAACATCAGATGTACTTCTTCATCTTCCTCTTTTTATTGTGCACTCTGGAATCCATGGTCTGAATGCAACAAGCTTCCTTTCCTGCACAACTACTTTCTGACCAACTCTCTAAATCTGCTGGTCCTCACTGAAACTTGCATTCAGGATTCTGAGACTGTCTCCATGGCCGCTATTTCTCATGGGAGCTTACATTTTTCCCATTCTCCGAGACTTGCAAACAGACTTGGTGGTGGAGTCGGCTTACTCCTGTCCCCACAATGCACTTTCCAAATCAACCCCAGTTCCATCACTCCCATTCCCTTCTTTTGAGGTACACACCGTCAGGCTTTTCCATCCCCTCTCCCTCAGAATAGCGGTCATATACAGTCCCCCAGGCTCACCCACCCAGTTCCTTGAACATTTTTCTGCCTAGCTACCGCATTAGTCTTTGTCCAGCTTTGTTTAATCCCCTACCTAGATAACTCCCTCTTTCCCTCTCTGACCACAACATTCTCTCCTTCGTACTCACAAATCCTCGCCCACCCCAGCACACTCCAGCTATTAAACATTTAGAAATCTACAAGCCGTTAACCCTCATACACTTACAGATTTCCCTACACTCATCACTGCCCCCAATCTCCTCTTTCTTCAGTCCTGATCTGTCTGTATATCACTACAGCGACACTCTCAGAAGCACCCTGGGCCAAGTAGCGCCCCTCACCCTCAGAACCTCCAAACACAAAGTAAAACAGCCCTGGCTCACACCGCAAATTCGATTTCACCAGCGATGCTCTGGAAGTGCTGAAAGCCTATTTAGGAAAACTCGCACACCAGAAAACTTTATCAACTATAAATTTAGGTTAAGAACCTATAGCTCTGCCCTTCACATCGCCAAACAGACCTACTTCACCACCCTGATCTCACTATCCAGCAACCCAAATAGACTCTTTAGAACTGAAGAGGGAGTGAAAGGTGTTAAAAGTGCAGGCCCCTACCACAGACATTTGTGCTGATGATCTGATCTCTTACTTTACAGAGAAAATAGAAAATATCCATCAGGATATCCGCTCCCAGCCAAAAAGTGACAGTGACTCCCATCCCTCCCCACATCTCCTCTGGCTCAGTTTCCACATTTGACACAGAAGAAGTCTTCAGGCTCCTCTCTTTTTCTCTACCTATTACATACACCTATCATTACTCCATTATTAAAAAAAAAACTCTTTTGACCCATCTTGCACAAATAACTACAGACCAGTCTCCAATGTCCACTTCATCTGTAAACTCTTGGAGCGCTTAGTCTACTCCTGCCTTACCCGTTACCTCTCCACTCACTCTCTTCTAGATCCATCACAGTCTGGCTTCCGCCCCCTACACTCCACAGAAACTGCACTCATCAAGGTGACCAATGACCTTTTGACAGCAAAACGTAATGGTGTCTACTCTCTGCTCATTCTTCTTGACCTCTCTGTGGCTTTCGACACTGTTGACCACCATCTCCCACTCTCTATGCTCCGCTCAATCGGCGTAAAGGACACTGCTCTCTCCTGGTTCTCCTCCTATCTTTCTGACCACCTCTTCAGTGTATCGTTCGCTGCCTCCACTTCTTCCCCTCTTCCTCTCACTATTGGGGTTCCACAGGGGTCAGTCCTTGGCCCTCTTCTATCATACACAGCCCCAATTGGACAGACTATCAGCAAATTTGGTTTCAGTACCATCTTTATGCTGATGACAAACATCTATACACTTCATCCCCTGACCTTACCCCGCTATACTACAGAACTCCAGTGACTGTAGTAGTTTCCAACATCGTGTGCGCTCTCTATCTGAAACTCAACCTTCCCAAAACTGAACTTCTTCTGCTCCCGCCGTCTACTTACCTCCTTACATCTGACATCTCGCTCTTCGTGTGTGGCACCGCAATAACGTCTAACCAGCAGGCTTGCTGTCTGGGTGTTATGTTTGACACCAATCTTTCCTTCACCTCCTATATACAATTTTTTTGACCGCTCTTGTCACATTTCTAGAATCCACCCCTTTCTCCCCATGGAAACAACAAAAGCCCTCACTGTTGCCCTGATCGACTCTTGCCTTGACTACTGTAATTCGCTAATAATTGGCCTCCCCCTCACTCGACTTTCACCTCTCCAGTCCATCCTTAATGCAGCAGCCAGGGTTATTTGTCTGGTCAATTGTTACTCAGAAGCTTCATGCTCTATGCACTGGTGCCCATACTTTATAGGGTCCAATTTAAATAGCATGTTCTCACCCACAAAGCTCTCCACAGTGCAGCACCCCCCTACATCTCCCTTATTTCTGTTAATTGGCCTACCTGTTCTCTACACTCCGCAAGTTATTTTCAACTAACATCCGCACTAATCTGTACTTCCTACTCCCGACTCCAAGACTTCTACCGAGTTGCACCTATTCTTTGGAATGCTCTACCCCAAGAAATTAGGATGAACCACCACTTACACAGTTTTAGGAGCTCCTTAAAAACACATCTGTTTAAGGCGGCCTATCACGTTCCCTTATTGAAGTCTTTTTTATATATAGCCCATTCACTATTTCTCTGCACTCCACTACACCCAAAAGCACTGCAAATATTGGCTGGTGACAAGCTCATGCAGCCTTTATCTATTACCCATTCCTTCAAGATTTCTGGACCATCATTGTAAGTAAGCACCTGTACTTTGTCACCCCCACCTCATTGTAGACTGTAAGCTCTTATGAGCAGGGTCATCATTATTTTTGGTTTAATTATTGTATTATCTTTATGTTACTTTTGACTGTGGTATATGAACCTCTGAATTGTAAAGCGCTACACATCTACAAGAAAAAAGGAAAACAATTTAGAGCCATATTTATTAGAAAATGTATACAATTACCAATGATTATTTGTTATTGAAAAGTAAGTAGTATCCATAAAATACACCTATGTATGAATCATATACATATACAATATTTAACATTTACATAAACAAAACAAAACCAGTCCATCTGTCAAATATACGCTGCTCAAAAAAATAAAGGGAACACTTAAACAATACAATGTGACTTCAAGTCTATAACACTTCTGTGAAATCTACCTGTCCAGTTATGAAGCAACACTGCTGTTGTGCAAATGGAACAGACAACTGGTAGAAATGATAGGCAATTAGCAAGATACCCCCTATAAAGGAGTGTTTCTGCAGGTGGTGACCACAGACCATTTCTCTGTTCTCATCCTTTTTGGCTGTTGTTTTGGTCACTTTTTCATTATGCCATTGCTCTCTCCCCTAGAGGTACAGTAGCATGGGGCGGTGTCTACAGTACAACCCACAGAAGTTGCTCCAATAGTGCAATTCATCCAGGATGGCACATCAATGCGAGCTGTGGCAAGAAGGGTAGCTGTGTCTGTCAGCACAGTGTCCAGAGCATGGAGCAGATACCAGGAGATGTGGAGGGAGCCATAGGAGGGCAACAACCCAGCAGCAGGACCGTTACCTCCTCCTTTGTGCAAGGAGGAATAGGAGGAGCACTGCCAGAGCCCTGCAAAATGACCTCCAGCAGGCCACAAATGTGCATGTGTCTGCACAAACGGTTAGAAGCCGACTCCATGAGGGTGGTATGAGGGCCCGATGTCCACAGATGGGGGTTGTTCTCACAGCCCAACACCGTGCAGGACGCTTGGCATTTGCCACAGAACACCAGGATTGGCAAAGTCGCCACTGGCGCCCTGTGCTCTTCACACATGAAAGCAGGTTCACACTGAGCACGTGACAGAGTCTGGAGACGCCGTGGAGAGCGATCTGCTGCCTGCAACATCCTTCAGCATGACCGGTTTGGCAGTGGGTCAGTAATGGTGTGGGGTGGCATTTCTTTCCAGGGCCACACAGCCCTCCATGTGCTCGCCAGAGGTAGCCTGACTGCCATTAGGTACCAAGATGAGATCCTCAGACCCCTTGTGAGACCATATGCTGGTGTGGTTGGCCCTGGGTTCCTCCTAATGCAGGACAATGCCAGACCTCATGTGGCTGGAGTGTGTCCGCAGTTCCTGCAAGATGAAGGCATTGAAGCTATGGACTGGCCCGCCCGTTCCCTAGACCTGAATCAGATTGAGCACATCTGGGACATCATGTCTCGCTCCATCCACCAACATCACGTTGCAACACAGACTATCCAGGAGTTGGCGGATGCTTTAGTCCAGGTCTGGTAGGAGATCCCACAGGAGACCATCCGCAACCTCATCAGGAGCATGCCCAGGCGTTGTAGGGAGGTCATACAGGCACGTGGAGGCCACACGCAATACTGAGCCTCATTTTGACTTGTTTTAAGGACATTACATCAAAGTTGGATCAGCCTGTAGTGTGTTTTTCCACTTTAATTTTGGGGGTGACTCCAAATCCAGGCCTCCATTGGTTAATAAATTTGATTTCCATTGATGATTTTTGTGTGATTTTGTTGTCAGCACATTCCACTTTGTACAGAACAAAGTATTCAATGAGAATATTTCATTCATTCACATCTGGGACGTGTTATTTGAGTGTTCCCTTTATTTTTTGAGCAGTGTATATATGATAAACCAAGGAGGATGTTAACGATAATTCTTATAAAAAAAATATAGTGGTTTTTTTTGATTATCTTCGTAAACTAATATTAAAGAAAAATGTAGAATATGTGTAGAAGAAAATAGTCCATTTATCCATAGTAAGTCCACTAAATTGGTTGAAGGTAGTATCTCATTCATCTTTTCTCCATATCCTCAATGGAAGGCTTGACTCCATTTTGTGTCCATGAAAGTCAGAGTCCAAGTGCAGCAGAGGTCTTGTGGTAGCTCCCAAGTCCACTCCCTCCGAGACCCCGTGTGTGATGTAATAATATAAATAAATTCCACTCAGCACCTGGTGAGTCCATCTATGGCATTCTGAGCTTATAGTATGACGTTACCGAAACTAAGAGTACAGAAATATTACATGTATGTCAGCAGAACCTTTTACTATGGGTGAAGCAATGTACTGGTATTGGAAACTAATAATTTGATATGACTTAATATTTAACATGGTCCCATGGTGCCTATATAATAAAAGATATGTATTTGTAAATGTTTCGGCTGATCGGAGCATGTATATTGTCCCTTTTGTAAAAGACCATTTTTTGATGGTTCTCACAATGAGGTTTCACTGTGGTTCAAGCCTCATTCAGACAGGTGTAACTCAGTCTTATTTCATCATCTGTATTAAATGGACTCTCTCAGCACAGAATGACTAAGTCCCACCACTCGGTGCTTCATAGCAGGGATGATCATTTAAATACACCTTCCCACCTGTACGGTGTCCATTTTAAGACACGATCAGATATCAAAATCAAACATCAGAATGATGTCAGTTTGAGGCTAAATACCCTGTCTGAGAACTGATTTTGACAAGTGACTTTTACAACTGTAATAATAATAATAAAAAAAAGTCACTGTTCGCTGATGGGACTTGAACCCAAAGCTCTGTCTAGAAGCCAGTGCACTAACCATTGAGCTATAAACTCAGTTGAAGAAATCTAGGCATTCTATTTGGTTGTGATTTTCAGTGCAAACATGTCTGAAACTCATTGGGACCTTAACAAATACAGTACCTCCTCAAAGCCAAATTCAAATGATGTGTGAGTATGATGTGTGACTTTCTTCAAACATCAGAATCAGCATCACAATGACTTTTAGTCACCCTGAGTATTTGCATGATTGATCTCATAAGACAAGAAAGGCTACCAGTCTCTATCACTTAACCTGATAGCTCAATGGTAAAGCATCAGCCTCTGAAACTACAGTGAACATTTTGGGCTAATGGCCCCTTTCCCAGGCTAGTAATATCAGTCCGCAGCTGTCTGTTCAGCTGCTATGAGGAGGCAAGTTCCAGAATGGACCAGGGAAATGCAGTCGATGTTGTCTTCCCAGACTTTTCAAAAGATTTTGATACAGTGCCTCATAAAAATAAACCTCATAAAAAGTTGGTACATAAAATGAGAGCAATGGGACTAGGGGGAAATATGTGTAATTAGGTTAACAGCTGGCTCAGAGATAGGAAACAGAGGGTGGTTATTAATGGATCACACACTGATTGGATCATAGGGTACCTCAGGGGTCAGTAATAGGCCCTCTTCTTAACATTTCTAAATGAACTCTGAAAGGGCACACAGTAAAATTTCAATATTTGCAAATTATACTATCTTCTGCAAGGTAATTGACACAGAGGAGGATAATTTAATATTCCAGATGGATTTATGTAAGCTGGAAGCTTGAGATGATAAATGGTAATTTTAGTTTAATGTTGAAGAAGTTCATGCACTTGGGTGCAGGAAATAAAATGTACAATTATGTATTAAATGGTAAAACACTGGGTAAAATTGTCCCTGAAAAAGGTTTGTGCATATGGGTGGAGGGCAAACTCAATTTTAGAGAGCAGGGGCTCCAGTCGGTGATTAAAATAGTTGTAAATTCATGAATGATGAAAGAAATCAGTGGACAATGTTAGTGCTGCAGCCACTGTGTATAACATTTATGGGATGAGCTTTGTGTTAGGAAGTATATGGAAATTCTGCAGCCCCTCAATCTGGAGACGGAAGCTAGGTACGTACAGTGGTGGCCAAAAGTATTGGCACCCCTGCAATTCTGTCAGATAATACTCAGTTTCTTCCTGAAAATGATTGCAATCACAAATTCTTTGGTATTATTATCTTCATTTAATTTGTCTTCAATGAAAAAACACAAAAAAGAATTGTCCTAAAGCCAAATTGGAAATAATTCCACACCAAACCTAAAAAAGGGGGTGGACAAAAGTATTGGCACTGTTTGAAAAATCATGTGATGCTTCTCTAATTCGTGTAATTAACAACACCTGTAACTTACCTGTGGCACCTAACAGGTGTTGGCAATAACTAAATCACACTTGCAGCCAGTTAACATGGATTAAAGTTGACTCAACCTCTGTCCTGTGTCCTTGTGTGTACCACATTGAGCATGGAGGAAAGACAGAAGACCAAAGAACTGTCTGAGGACTTGAGAAACCAAATTGTGAGGAAGCATGAGCAATCTCAAGGATACAAGTCCATCTCCAAAGACCTGAATGTTCCTGTGTCTTCCTTGCGCAGTGTCATCAAGAAGTTTAAAGCCCATGGCACTGTGGCTAACCTCCCTAGATGTGGACGGAAAAGAAAAATTGACGAGAGATTTCAACGCAAGGTGATGGATAAAGAACCTCGAATAACATCCAAACAAGTTCCAGCTGCCCTGCAGTCCGAGGGTACAACAGTGTCAACCCGTACTATCCGTCGGCGTCTGAATGAAAAGGGACTGTAAGGGAGGATCCCCAGGAAGACCCCACTTCTTACCCCGAGACATAAAATAGCCAGGCTGGAGTTTGCCAAAACTTACCTGAGAAAGTCTAAAATGATCACGGCACTCCAGCTTTAGGAAAGGTAAATTCATCTTTATAAAACTTGATTTTGCTGAAGAAAAGAGCATTCTTTTAGAAGAGTGAAAATAGGTAGTGTCCAGAGATCCCTAAATATGTCACTCCATGGTCCAAATTTTGCGTATTGTGCCCATTTTTTTCTTCCATTAATCGGTGCATTTTTCCTGTATCTGATCAATGGACACAATTTATCTTATTCCCACGAAAAGGTACCATTCTGTCCCACATTGTATGAAGGTATGAGACAACATGAATAAGAATCAATGAAATTTGCCATCTCACACATTGACAAGCGTGTAAATATTCTGAACCATCAGGACACCTAACAATAATTTAACAAGTATGTTAGTCTGCAGGACATGCACATATGGTGTTAAAAAATCCAGTCTCCTCCAACCCTTTCAGCTGGCCATTCCATCTCCAAAATTGGTGCATTTTTCACACCAATATTTCCAATGATGTAAGTTATTTAACAAGACAGTGCCTGATGGTGCAGAAAACTGAATGCTTCGGGAGGCATATTAACTATATTGATCAAACCAAAAAGAAGATGAAGGCACCTTTGGAGGACTTGATCTTGCTGAGGAGATGGCCAATTTTTATGGGCTATTTGTGCAAATAGGTCTTGTTGAGAAATTCCCAAGTGTGTTTTTGAGAAGTCCAATTGTTGCAGATTGTGCCATTGTCTTTTTTATCCATTGATGGGACATTCTTCCATTGTCTCATCACGGCACTCCAGATTTAGGAAAGGTAAATTCATCTTTATAAAACTTGATTTTGCTGAAGAAAAGAGCATTCTTTTAGAAGAGTGCAAATAGGTAGTGTCCAGAGATTAATAAATATGTCACCCCATGGTCCAACTTTTGCGTATTGTGCCCATTTTTTTCTTCCATTAATCGGTGCATTTTTCCTGTATTTCATTAATGGACACAACTTATCTCCTTCCCACCAAAAGGTACCATTCTGTCCCACATTGTATGAAGGTATGAGACAACATGAAAAAGAATCGATGAAATTTGCCATCTCACAGATTGACAAGCATGTAAATATTCTGAACCATCAGGACGCCTAACAATAATTTAACAAGTATATTAGTCTGCAGGACATGCACACATGGTGTTAAAAAATCCAGCCTCCTCCAACCCCTTCAGCTGGCCATTCCATCTCCAAAATTGGTGCATTTTTCACAACAATATTTCTTATTATGTAGCTTATTTAACAATACAGTGCCTGATGGTGCAGAAAATTCAATGTTTTGGGAGGCATAATACCTACATTGATCAAACCAAAAAGAAGATTAAGGCACCTTTGGAGAACTTATCTTGCTGAGGAGATGGACATTTTTTATGGTCTAGTTGTGCAGATATGCATTGTTGAGAAATTCCCAAGTGTGTTGTTTCTCATATGTCCAGTTGTTGCAGATTGGGCCAACCTCCTTTTTATCCATTGATGGAACATTCTTCCATTATCTCATCACGGAACTCCAGCTTTAAGGAAGTTAAATTCATCTTTATAAAACTTGATCTTGGTGAAGAAAAGGCCATTATTTAGGAGAGTGCAAATAGGTAGTGTCCAGAAATCACTAAATATATCACACCACATTCCAACTTTTGCGCATTGTGACAATATTTTTTTCTTCCATTAATCGGTGCATTTTTCCTGTATCTGATCAATGGACACAATTTATCTTATTCCCACGAAAAGGTACCATTCTGTCCCACATTGTATGAAGGTATGAGACAACATGAATAAGAATCGATGAAAATTTCCATCTCACAGATTGACAAGCATGTAAATATTCTGAACCATCAGGACGCCTAACAATAATTTAACAACAAGTATGTTAGTCTGCAGGACATGCACACATAGTGTTAAAAAATCCAGCCTCCTCCAACCCTTTCAGCTGGCCATTCCATCTCCAAAATTGGTGCATTTTTCACACCAATATTTCCAATTATGTAAGTTATTTAACAAGACAGTGCCTGATGATGCAGAAAACTGAATGTTTCGGGAGGCATATTAACTACATTGATCAAACCAAAAAGAAGATGAAGGGACCTTTGGAGAACTTGATCTTGCTGAGGAGATGGCCAATTTTTATGGGCTTATTGTGCAAATAGGTCTTGTTGAGAAATTACCAAGTGTGTTTTTCAGACGTCCAATTGTTGCAGATTGTGCCATTGTCTTTTTTATCCATTGATGGGAAATTCTTCCATTGTCTCATCATGGCACTCCAGCTTTAGGGAAGGTAAATTAATCTTTATAAAACTTGATTTTGCTGAAGAAAAGAGCATTCTTTTAGAAGAGTGCAAATAGGTAGTGTCCAGAGATCAATAAATATGTCACTCCATGGTACAACTTTTGCGTATTGTGCCCATTTTTTTCTTCCATTAATCGGTGCATTTTTCCTGTATCTGATCAATGGACACAATTTATCTTCTTCCCACCAAAAGGTACCATTCTGTCCCACATTGTATGAAGGTATGAAACAACATGAATAAGAATCGATATATCGATATATATATACAGTACAGACCAAAAGTTTGGTCACACGTCATTTAAAGATTTTTCTGTATTTTCATGACTATGAAAATTGTACATTCACACTGAAGGCATCAAAACTATGAATTAACACATGTGGAATTATATACTTAACAAAACAGTGTGAAACAACTGAAAATATGTCTTATATTCTAGGCTCTTCAAAGTAGCCACCTTTTGCTTTGATGACTGCTTTGCACACTCTTGGCATTCTCTTGATGAGCTTCAAGAGGTAGTCACCGGAAATGGTTTTCACTTCACAGGTGTGCCCTATCAGGTTTAATAGTCCTACTGAATAGACTGTTAAAATTTGTATTATGGCAAGAAAAAAGCAGCTAAGTAAAGAAAAATGAGTGTCCATCATTACTTTAAGAAATGAAGGTCAGTCAGTCCGAAAAATTGGGCAAACTTTGAAAGTGTCCCCAAGTGCAGCTGCAAAAACCATCAAGCGCTACAAAGAAACTGGCTCACATGAGGACCGCCCCAGGAAAGGAAGACCAAGAGTCACCTCTGCTTCTGAGGATAAGTTTATTTGAGTCACCAGCCTCAGAAATCGCAGGTTAACAGCAGCTCAGATTAGAGACCAGGTCAATGCCACACAGAGTTCTAGCAGCAGACACATCTCTACAACAATTAAGAGGAGACTTTGTGCAGCAGGCCTTAATGGTAAAATAGCTGCTAGGAAACCACTGCTAAGGACAGGCAACAAGCAGAAGAGATTTGTTTGGGCTAAAGAACACAAGGAATGGACATTAGACCAGTGGAAATCTGTGCTTTGGTCTGATAAGTCCAAATTTGAGATCTTTGGTTCCAACCACCGTGTCTTTGTGCGACGCAGAAAAGGTGAACGGATGGACTCTACATGCCTGGTTCCCAACGTGAAGCATGGAGGAGGAGGCGTGATGGCGTGGGGGTGCTTTGCTGGTGACACTGTTGGGGATTTATTCAAAATTGAAGGCATACTGAACCAGCATGGCTACCACAGCATCTTGCAGCAGCATGCTATTCCATCTGGCTTGCGTTTAGTTGGACTATCATTTATTTTTCAACAGGACAATGACCCCAAACACACCTCCAGGCTGTGTAAGGGCTATTTGACCAAGAGAGAGAGTGATGGGGTGCTACACCAGATTACCTGGCTTCCACAGTCACCAGACCTGAACCCAATCGAGATGGTTTGGGGTGAGCTGGACCGCAGAGTGAAGGCAAAAGGGCCAACAAGTGCTAAGCATCTCTGGGAACTCCTTCAAGATTGTTGGAAGACAATTTCCGGTGACTACCTCTTGAAGCTCATCAAGAGAATGCCAAGAGTGTGCAAAGCAGTCATCAAAGCAAAAGGTGGCTACTTTGAAGAACCTAGAATATAAGACATATTTTCAGTTGTTTCACACTTTTTTGTTAAATATATAATTCCACATGTGTTAATTCATAGTTTTGATGCCTTCAGTGTGAATGTATAATTTTCACAGTCATGAAAATACAGAAAAATCTTTAAATGAGAAGGTGTGTCCAAACTTTTGGTCTGTACTGTACATATATGTTTGCAATCACACACGCGGCCTCACTCTGCACATGTTGTACACACACAGCTCTGCTCTTACACGTCATACACACACGGCTCTGCTACATACCCATCGTACACATAAGGCTCTGCTACATACCCATCGCACACACACGGCTCTGCTACATACCCATCGTACACACACGGCTCTGCTACATACCCATCGTACGCACACGGCTCTGCTACATACCCATCGTACACACACGGCTCTGCTACATACCCATCGCACACACACGGCTCTGCTACATACCCATCGTACGCACACGGCTCTGCTACATACCCATCGTACGCACACGGCTCTGCTACATACCCATCGTACACACACGGCTCTGCTACATACCCATCGTACACACACGGCTCTGCTACATACCCATCGCACACACACGGCTCTGCTACATACCCATCGTACGCACACGGCTCTGCTACATACCCATCGTACGCACACGGCTCTGCTACATACCCATCGTACGCACACGGCTCTGCTACATACACATCATACACACATGGCTCTGCTACAAATACATCATACACACACATCGTACTGTTATGCACACGCCCGGGCAGACTGGCATGAGCGTGATTAGTGATCCCACTGGACCATGAACCGAG
The DNA here is from genome assembly GCF_046119375.1 of Phyllobates terribilis. Taxonomy (NCBI): domain Eukaryota; kingdom Metazoa; phylum Chordata; class Amphibia; order Anura; family Dendrobatidae; genus Phyllobates; species Phyllobates terribilis. The sequence continues at coordinate 73,001,479 of NW_027362765.1, forward strand.
GAGTGCCTGGAGGGGCGTGACTAAGTATCAACCCGTCCGACCAAGGTCGCATGGCGGCTCAATCGACTCCGTGAACCAGGGTGGAACCGAGCAGAGGGACCAGGTGCTACTCCAGGTCAGACCCCGGTCACAGCTGTTGACCCACACCGGGGAATGCAGGAACAGGCAGGTTAGGCTGGCATACAGACAGGTGGATACTGGCAGACACGGCTGGTATGCCGACAGGTAGGTACTGGCAGGCACGGCTGGTATGCAGACAGGTAGGTACTGGCAAGCACAGCTGATATGCAGACAGGTGGGTACTGGCTGGTAGGAACACAGGCAAGACAGGAACCAGTACAGACTAGGATACAGGAACAGGGCTGCAGGTGCGGTAAACAAGTAGAGCAGAGCAAAACCCGCAGGTGCGGTAGACAAGCAGAGCAGAGCAAAACCCGCAGATGCGGTAGTCAAGCAGAGCAGAGCAAAACCCGCAGATGCGGTAGACAAGTAGAGCAGAGCAAAACCCGCAGATGCGGTAGACAAGCAGAGCAGAGCAAAACCCGCAGATGCGGTAGACAAGCAGAGCAGAGAAAAACCTGCAGGTGCGGTAGACAAGCAGAGCAGAGCAAAACCCGCAGGTGCGGTAGACAAGCAGAGCAGAGCAAAACCCGCAGGTGCGGTAGACAAGCAGAGCAAAACCTGCAGGTGCGGTAGACAAGCAGAGCAGAGGAAAACCCGCAGATGCGGTAGACAAGCAGAGCAGAGCAAAACCCGCAGATGCGGTAGACAAGCAGAGCAGAGCAAAACCCACAGGTGCGGTAGACAAGCAGAGCAGAGCAAAACCCGCAGGTACGGTAGACAGGACAGGGCTCTGTTCACATGGAACAGACTGGAAAACACAAGAAGATAGCTGGAACACAGGAGTTAGATATGGAGGCAGGGAAACAGAATGAGCAGAACCAGATACACACAAGGTACTTGCAATGAAGTAGCGAGTGGACACAAAACTCACAAACAGAAGTACAGAGACAACGAGTTGGAGTTAGGTGCAGGTTCAGATACTGCAGGAAAAGGAGAAGGTACAGACATAGAGACAAACAAGTAACGGACTAGGATACTGTTCAGACAGGATCTGAACCAGGAACAAGATACAGGAACGAGCCTGGGAACTCAACCCCAGGGTGGCGGAAACTGACTAGAAGTCACAGGTACAGGTAACAGGCCTGGGTATACAGCCCCCAGGGTGGCAGAAACAGATTAGATACAGGACAGGACGTGGCAACTCAGATGCAAGGAACACACAGATGGAAAGTGTTGCTCAGGCGCCTCCTGCTGGGTGGAGGGGGTTTAAGTATCCAGTGACTCACAGCAATAGGCTGGGGACGCTTTAAGAATCAGAAAGTAACAGCGCCACCGCCCTAAACAATCAGACAAGAGACACAGCAGGTACTGGAGCAAAATGTGCAGCCTGGCCTGATAGGTAAGAGTGCGGTCTTGCATGGTGGGAGGTGGTAAGCCATGCCAGCACGCCGCCAGGGATGTTACACGTACACACAAGGCTCTACTACATACACATCGTACACACACAGCTCCGCTCCGTACACATCGTACACACACAGCTCTGCTACATCCACACTGTAAATCCCTCCTGACCCCACACATAAACTTCCCCTCATCCAGCACCATGACAACCAGCACAGCAGAGTCCTGCAGACACTGAGGCCCCCTGATCATGTGACCCCTGACTCCTCCCCTCCTGTGACCTCATCACAGGTCCTGTAAGCACAGAACAGCCATATATCCAGTGTGCGGCTCTGCAGGTGGAGGTATGTGGAGATTCCCCATTACTATTAACCCCCTCAGTGCTGAGCCTAGGTGTTTTGTTTTACTGCATTCCGAGATGCAGTTTCTGGTTTGACTTCTCATCCTTAGTAGTGTTTAGCGAGCACTAAAATGCTCGGGTGCTCAAAGCAACAAGCCCAATGTTAGTCTATGGGAGACCCGAGCATTTTTGCGGCGGCACCCCCGGCAGTCTGTAGAAAGCCTAAAAAGTGCCCAAAACGATAGTGACAGTGCTCAAAAGACATGGGGACAGCATGGGGATCGCCCCAGGAAGCATTTCTCACCCCCAGGTCACTGCTGTCAACATCGTGGTCAGAGGTATTAAGCCACTTTTACGGGCTCACAATAAAACGTTCAAAAACGAAACTGAAACGGTTTTCCTGTGAAATATGTTAAGGAACTTTCCAGGGTAAAGACTTGTGTATAAGGTAATATAAATAACCCCCCCAAAAAATACTCCTTCACACCTTGGGCTATGTTCACAAGTAGCATTTTTATGCGTTTTTGCACTTTTGTATTGCTTTCAACCGTGACAAATGCATTCACCGGGAAATGTCATTTTAACATTTTACAACCTTATCTGGCCATGTGCTGTGTGACACATGCATACAGTGCTGAAAAGATGTGGGAACAGCATGGGGAAGACCCCTGGAAGCATCTCTGACACCCAGGTCACTGCCTAAAAGTGTGCCCATCAGAAGTGATCCTTGCCGCATCAGAAGATGCAGACTTGCAACTATCCCCGTGCAAGTCCTTGTCCCAGTGCAGTGTTCAATTGTACCTCCCCCATTCCTTGCAATACAAGCGCAAGTATGCAGCCTGCCACCCACCCACCCCCAGGTTGCAATACCATACTGCTAGCTTGCTTGCACTTGAAATGGGGCCTTTTAGTTTGGAGGAGGCCGAAGCTAGCCACTACCTCATGGCTGCTTCGGCAGCGAGGTATCCATACTCAGTCTCCAGCCGCCCGGCGGCCGGGTGTCCACGCTCGGTGCCCAGCCGCAAGGGGGCGGCCGGGTGTCCATACTCGGTCCCCAGCCGCCCCGCGGCCGGGTGCCCACACACGGTCCCCAGCCGCCTGGGGGCAGCCGGGTGTCCATAAACGGTCCCCAGCCGCCCCTATTTCTCCTTGGAACATCCCCCCACACACTTTTCTTAGCCTGGCCTGGTTTAGGGCAGCATTGGACGAGCCCACCAGAGAACCAGACTCCTCCGGTGGACCCTGGCTTCTCCATCAGGGGAGTTGAGAGTGCCAAGGTGAGGAGCATGATGATGATGATAGAAGTTAGCATCTGCTTTGTTTTCTTGGAATGCAAGCGCATGTATGTAGTAGCGGCTAGGCCTGAGGTGGTCAGCGTTTTGGCGCATATCCTACCTCCTACGAAGATTGCTGGATGTTTTCCTGCTACTATCCCAGTTCTATGACTCCCACTAAAACAAAGTTTCAGGTGATGAATGATGGATGAGGTGGTGGCAAAAGAGAAAGAGCAGGAGGAACAGGGACCATTCACATCAATATCAGGCCAGTCAACCACACATGTCTAGTAGGATATGTTTCTGTACCAAAAGGAGAGGTTCGGCTACACAGTTATAAGGCATGCCGTGAGTGCAATGCCTACCAAAAATTTTGGGGCACTCCAATGCCCCTTGGAAGTGACATGGAGGTCAGAGGGCCTTAACTAAACCGTTTTTTTCCATTTATAGCAACTGGGTCTCCTGTGCACTGTTGGCCTAAGCAGTGAATGAGGAACTGCAATGCCCCTTGAAACAGACGTGGATTACAGCATACTAAAAACCTTCTGCCCATTATTGGGGAGTGGGTCTCCCTTAGTGTTCACCTATGCATTGAAAAGCAAAAACTGACTAAAATTAGGAGGAAATGCAATGCCTGTTGGAAGAATGGTGGAGTTTGAAGTGGAATAAAAAGACAATATCAATGCCCCTTGAAAAAGTGGTGGAGGTCGCAGTAGCTTAACAAGACTGTTTTAATGCCCCTTGGAAAAGTGGTGTAGGTCGCATTAGCTTAACAAGATGGTTTTAATGCCCCTTGGAAAAGTGGTGGAGGTTGCATTAGCTTAACAAGACAGTTTTAATGCCCCTTGGAAGAGACGTGGAGGTTGCAGTAGCTTAACAAGATGGCTTTAATGCCTTTAATGCCTCTTGCAAGAGTGATGGCGGTCACAGTAGCTTAACAAGACGGTTTTAATGCCCCTTGGAAGAGACGTGTGTTACGGGTCCGGGTGGTGGAACCTCTGTGCGGGGTCGCCTCCGAAACGAGGAGATGCAGAAAGCCGGGGTCCGGGGCCGGATGCCATGGTATTGGTGGGCAGCAGCGCTGCCGGGTGCGAGTCGTGCGACTAGCGGTGGTTACTGGTGGAGCAGTCAGTGTGTCCAGGTGGGAGTTGACACTCCGCAGGTGGTTCAGGATGGACTCCTGTTGGGATGTCTGACGGGAGACTTCATGGTATAGGTCAGAGAGCGAGGGAGCTTGGGTGCCACTGGGTTCCATGGCCCGAGCAAACTGTTACGGGTCCGGGTGGTGGAACCTCTGTGCCGAGGTGCAAGGAGGGACCCAGAGGGGCGTGACTAAGTATCAACCCGAACCGACCGTGGTCGTACGACGGCAAACGACACAGTGACCAGGGAGGATCCGGGCTGAGGGACCAGGTGCTACTCTGGGGACGACCTTGTAAGAGAGCAGGTGGCTCCCACTGGTCAGATGGCTGGGACTGACCGGTATGACGGATGGACACGGCAAGCAGGCAGAAGTCTCTGGTGGCAGACAGGTGGTCACGGTACGTGACGGCAGAGCAGGAAGTAGTCTCTGGTTTTACCAGGCGGGTGGTCACAGCAAGTGACGGCAGAGCCTCCAGGCAGGCTGGCAGGAAACAGGCGGGCGCTACCAGGTGAGCGGGCAGACCGACAAGGCAGGTAACAGGCAGGTAACAGGTGAGAGCTCCCAGGTGAGCGGACTGACAGAGCAGGCAACAGGCGGGCGCTCCCAGGTGAGCGGGCAGACCAACTAGGCAGGAAACAGGCAGGTAACGGGCAGATAACAGGCTGGCAGGCAGGACGAGGAGACAGGCTAGCAGGGGAACCTGAGGGCTGAAGCAGAGATCAGACACTGTGCAACAACTTTGCTCGGGCACCTCCATTTTGGAGGAGGTGCCTTATAAATGGGAGGTCCTCCGGCAATTGGCCGGGGACTCCTTAGGACGACGCGCGCGGTCCCTTTAAGGGAGGGGGAGCGCACGCGCGCCCTAAGCACATTGCCGGGGAAGGAGCGCGCGCCGGCAGCAGTGGGGGGAGAAGCGCTGGAGGACGCCGCGCCAGAAGCGGGAAGGTGAGACGGATGGCGTCTCTGCCTAACAAGGGGCAGAGACGCCGATGCTACAACGTGGAGGTCGCAGTGGAACAAAAAGACAATATCAATGCCCCTGGGAAAAGTGGTGGAGGTCGCATTAGCTTAACAAGACGGTTTAATGCCCCTTGGAAGAGACATGGAGGTCGCAGTAGCTTAACAAGACAATATCAATGCCCCTGGGAAAAGTGGTGGAGGTCGCATTAGCTTAACAAGACAGTTTTAATGCCCCTTGGAAGAGACGTGGAGGTTGCAGTAGCTTAACAAGACGGTTTAAATGCCCCTTGGAAGAGACGTGGAGGTCGCAGTAGCTTAACAAGACGGTTTTAATGCCCCTTGGAAGAGTGGTGGAGGTCACAGTAGCTTAACAAGACGGTTTTAATGCCCTTTGGAAGAGACGTGGAGGTCGCAGTGGAATAAAAAGACAATATCAATGCCCCTTGGAAAAGTGGTGGAGGTCGCATTAGCTTAACAAGACGGTTTTAATGCCCCTTGGAAGAGCAGTGGAGGTCGCAGTAGCTTAACAAGACGGTTTTAATGCCCCTTGGAAGAGTGGTGGAGGTCACAGTAGCTTAGCAAGACTGTTTTCATGCCCCTTGGAAAAGTGGTGGAGGTCGCAGTAGCTTAACAAGACGGTTTTAATGCCCCTTGGAAAAGTGGTGGAGGTTGCATTAGCTTAACAAGACAGTTTTAATGCCCCTTGGAAGAGACGTGGAGGTTGCAGTAGCTTAACAAGACGGTTTAAATGCCCCTTGGAAGAGACGTGGAGGTCAGAGTGGTTTAACAAGACTGTTTTAATGCCCCATACAAGAGCCATGCAGTACAGCATATTAAAAACATTATTCCCATTATTGGGGAGTGGGTCTCCCATAGTCTTTGCCTATGCCTTCCAAGCAAAAGCTGCCAAAAATTAGGACCGAGGAACTTGCAATGCTGGCAACACGGACCACGGTCACCCTGGTGGTATAGTGGTGGTGGAGGCTGAGGATAAGGAGAAGAGCAAAAAAAAGCCGTATTGAGGAAGCGTATACCCATGTGTGGGTGTGAAGCGGTGCATGGGAATACACCTCCTGAAATAACACAGTGGATTTGACTTTGTTACTCTGCTGTCATTTGGTGGTGATGAGAAGTCTGGCCCAATCCAGCCCTTGTTCATTTTGATAAGGGTCAGCTTGTCAGCATTGTCAGTTGACAGGCGAGTGCGCTTATCAGCTATAATTCCCCCAGCGGCACTAAAAACACGCTCTGATAATACGCTAGCGGCAGGGCAGGCCAGGACCTCCAAGGCGTACAGAGCGAGTTCATTCCAAGTGTCCAGCTTGGATACCCAATAATTAAAAGGCACAGAGGAATCACGGAGGACGCTGGTACGGTCGGCAAGGTACTCCCTCACCATCTTTCGAAACTTTCCACTCCTTGTGAGAGTACCCCGCGCCTCAGGGCCTGTAAGCTGGGCGGGTCTCAGAAAACTGTCCCAGATTGTTGACAGTGTTCCCCTGCCTCTGCTGGATTGGAGTTGCGTCTCTCTCGCCTGTAAGCTAGCGTGTTCAGATGGGAATTTTTTTAACAGTTCTGCAGCAAGGGCCTTCTGGTACTGCCCCATTTTTGTAGACATCTCCACCTCAGGAATAAGAGAGTTAAAGTTCTCCTTGTAGTGGGAGTCTAAAAGTGTCACCAACCAGTAATGACTGTCACCCAACATTTTGGCAACGCGAGGGTCACGGTTAAGGCATCATAACATAGTCAACCATGCGTGCCAGACTGGTAACGGGCAAGACTTCCGTGTCCTCACCAAGATGACGACTGACCATGCTCTCCTCCTCCTCCTCCCCCCTGTCCTCAGGCCACCCACGCTGAACCGACTGTATGACAGTTGTACAGGTACTACCGTCTACAGCGCATGATACCAGCTCCTGTTCTTCCTCCTCCTCTTCCTCTCCCTCATTGTCCCCCAATGCACGTTGGGATGAGATGAGGCTGGGCTGTGTGTAATCGCCCATTACGGGTTCTTGATCCATCACATCATACTCAGGCTGCAATGCCTCTTCTTTAATTCTCTGCAGAGAGCGTTGAAAAAGACAGACAAGTGGGATGCTGACGCTAATGATGGCGTCATCGCCACTCACCATCTTGGTGGACTCCTCAAAGTTTGTCAGGATGGTACATATGTCAGACATCCAGGTCCACTCCTGAGGTCTTATGTGTGGAGTCTGACATGAATATCGACGGCCTTGTTGCAGCTGGTACTCCACAACTGCTCTCTTCTGCTCACAAATCCTTTGCAACATGTGGAGGGTAGAGTTCCAACGTGTGGGGACATCACACACCGGTCTGTGCGCCGGAAGCTGCAAACGCTGCTGCAACACAGCAAGGGCAGCGGAAGCTGTAGCTGACTTGCGAAAATGAGCTGACAGGCGGCGTACTTTGATGAGCAGATCTGGCAACTCGGGGTACGATTTAAGAAACCGCTGAAGCACGAGGTTAAGCACATGAGCCAGGCATAGTACGTGTGTGATCTCGCCTCGCCTCAGAGCCGCCACCAGGTTACGGCCATTGTCACACACGACCATGCCTGGATGTAGGTTCAGCGGTCTCAGCCACAGATCTGCCTGCTCTTTCATAGCTGTCCACAACTCACAAGCAGTGTGAGGTTTATCACCTAAGCTTATGAGTTTCAACACAGCCTGTTGCCGCTTGGCTGAGGCAGTACTGCAGTGCTTCCAGCTTGTAACTGATGTGGTGATATCTGAGATGGAGGCTGAACATGAGGAGGAGGAGGAGGATGATGCGCAGGAGCTGTACACTGTGGAGGCAACTCTGACTGACATAGGGCCCGCAATCCTCGGTGTGGGGAGGATGTGTTCCGTCCCAAGGTCCGACTGGGTCCCGGATTTCACTATGTTTACCCAGTGTGCCGTCAGGGAGATGTACCGTCCCTGGCCACAAGCACTTGTCCACGTGTCCGTTGTCAGGTGGACTCTCCCAGTAACTGCGTTGTTGAGGACACGGCAGATGTTTTGGGACACGTGCTTGTGTAATGTGGGGATGGCACACCGGGCAAAATAGTGTCGGCTGGGGACCGAGTACCGAGGGACGGCCAAAGCCATAAGTTTGCGGAAGGATTCCGTCTCCACCAGCCTAAAAGGCAGCATTTCCAATGCAAGCAGTCGTGAAATGTGCGAATTTAGAACTGTGGCCTGTGGGGCATTGGCTGCGAATTTGCGCTTTCGTTTAAAGCTCTGGGATATGGACAATTGAACGCTGCAATGGGACGTGGACGTGGACGTTGATGCTGTTTCTTGAGAAACTGCCATAACAAGTGAAGACTGAGAGAAGGGGGCATCTTTGCATGCAGTATGAGCAGGGGATTGTCTTGCACGCACAACAGGGGGTTCTATTACACGCACAACAGCTGAAGAAGCAGTGGTGACACCCGCTGACACTGGTCATGGACTCTCGGGTTCGCCCCACAAAGTCGGGTGCTTTGCTGCCATGTGCCTGATCATGCTGGTGGTGGTCAGGCTGGTAGTTTTGTCACCCCTGCTGATGCTGGCGTGGCAGGTGGTACAAATGGCCTTTTTGGGGTTATTAGCAGAGTCTTTAAAAAGATTCAAGACTCTGGAAGACCTACCGGTTGTACTGGCAACGTCCCTCATGTTGGTGTTACGGGGAACTGTTGCCCGCCTTCTGTGTGCGGCCACCACACTGCTTCTTCCTGCCTGTTGGGGTACTCTGCCTCCCTCCCCCTGTGTGCTGCTGGCCTCGCTCTGCGTGTCCTCCTGCCACGTTGGGTCAGTTACTAGATCATCCACCACCTCCTCCTCTTCCACTTGCGCACCACGATCCTCCTCCTCACTTCGTGGCAATTGTGTCTCGTCATCGTCCACCTCTTGTGACAAATTGCCAGCGTCGACTTCCTGTGGCCGTGGCTGTTCAAATATTTGGGCATCGCTACATGGGATCTCCTCTTCCACCACTTCAAGCGGAGCAGGTGAGGGGCACAAATATGGAAATGGACCAGTGAACAGCTCTTCAGAGTGTCCAAGTGTGGGATCAGTTGCTGTCTGACGACACTCGGCATGGTGGGAGGAAGGAGCATCAGGGTGAGGAGGAGTGTGCGGTCGAGACTCGCGGCTACTAAAACTCGACCGTGTGGAAGACAGACCGGAGGTGGTGGTGCCCAGGTAACTGGAAGTGACGCGCCCCTGGGCCTGCTGTGTCGCGCAGCGTCTCGCGCACGGGGGCTTACCCGGAACCGGATCAGATGAGGGTTGTAGTCTCCGAGTGGCGGGGACCCGGTCCGTGCCCAGGGAGTCAACTCAGTGTGTGGCAGTCTTGATAGATGTTATTTGAGTGTCGACTACGCCACCCGTTGATTTGCAGCTATGGAGCTGCCGCTGCAGGGCAGACCGCTGAGGCCGGTGTAGAATTGTGCAGCGTGATAGTATAACCCCCAACGGGAGGGGTATGGCCTCAGGGCAGCCGACGTGGAAGATGAGGGTAGCAGGAACCACTCAGAGACGGTGCGGTGTAATTCAGGGTCTTTACTGGTAACAACGATAGACCCTCCCGGAGTACTTGCTAGCGAACGGGGCCTGGTCAGTCCTTGAGCAGATGGGATCTCCCCTGGCCAGGCGGAGTTGTAGGCCTCCCAAACTGACTGTACTCTTCTGGCTACCTTGCTAGAAGCGGATATAAGTAGCCCACGTCCCTGAGTGTACCGTGTAGTGCTCACCCGTATGGCCGGTGACTCGGGGCCTTCTAATGGCTTCCGCTCCACGATGGCGGCGCTGGTCCCACGCGTGTGACTGTGCCTTCGGGTTTCTGGGCCTGAGGACCTGAAATCCCCTGCCGGTCGGCTTCTGCTGCTGGGTAAGAGTTAGTCCCCACAGCCTCGGACGCTGGGTCCGGTAAGAAAGCTTCTCAGTCAGGGCGAGCTCTGCAGCTGCCAGCCCCTGACTTGTAGTAGTATTGCTCCCACTGAGCTTCTGCTGTTTCTTCCTGTGACTGTTTCTTGTCTCTACTCTCCTTGACTGACTAACCCTGCTTCAGCCCTGGGTTTATATAGGGGAAGGTCTTCCCCTCCCAAGACTGGGCAGGAGGTGTGGCATGCACAGGATCCCTGGCCAAGAGACCTCCCACCTGCTCTCAGACATAACATTGCTTGTTACTGTGGAAACCAGACCCCTGGGGTGCCACATTCCCCCCTAGTGAAATTTAGTACTCCGGGACTAAACATATTTTAGAAAAACATAACAAGATATAACAATAACAATACAATAAAGAAACACATAAAGGTGGTCACGGCATGTCCGTAACCGGGTGCAGTCTTTGAAGAAACAAAGGTGTCCATTTCACCAAAACAGGGAGACGTAACCAGGTAGGGGTCTGTCCTACCCCGAGTCCTTAACAGTCTCTAGTCCATCCTGGGTTACGCTCCAACTAATTGTACAAGGATTCCCGGTAGATCCACCAAGGATTCCTAAAAATAACTAGAAACACAAAATTATACACAAGCAACAATACACAGGTAAACATAAATAAAACAATTTATACACTTTAAATCCTCCAGCGTGCGGGTAACTGGCCTCTAGTGGCCCTAGTGGACCTACGGAGCTGACTGTCTAGCCCTGAACTACAGGGTGTAGGAGCTGTCAAGGGTAAACTGGGCAGCTGTCTACCGGCTCTTTGGCTCACTAGGGATATGGCAGGCTCACTGCAAGCAGAGGGTTGATCCTCCTGGTCTGCGGGTGTGGGGTCTTCTGCCTCCTGGACCGGCTGTTCTTCCAGCTCTACCTGTTGCTCCGTAGGTGCTTGGGATGCTGGTTGGAGGAAGGTGAGTACGGGTACCACAACTGCACCATCGACTTGAGTCCAAGACCGAGGGAAGTCCCCGAGCACAGTACTAACCATATCTTCCCTTTCCTCTACGGGTCGATGGTCTTCTTGTTCCTCTTCAGGGTTCCTCAGTTGTTCGGGACACTTCTTCACGTGGTCCCGGGATACAATGGCTGTAGTTTCCCCTCCGTCTTTACTGATGGTACAAACCTTCGGGTTCTCGTGGCTTGAGGGCAGTATGGTGTACGGGTCCTTCTCCCACTGGTCGTCCAACTTGTGGAGCCGTCTCTTCCTCTTCAAGACCTGCTCTCCGGGTACCAGGGGAACAGCGGGAGCATACTGGTTGTAAGTTTTCTCTTGTCTTTCCCTAGCCTGACAGAGACTTCGCTCCACGCTCTCCTGTACTCTCCGGTACTGCTGCTGCCTCTCTGTGTCCCAGTCTGTTTCTGGTGAAGTGTCCTCGGGTGTCAGGACTCCCATTTCCAGGTCAACAGGTAACTTACCAGGTCTTGCCCTCATTAGGTAAGCCGGGGTACAGTTGGTGGAACCTACCGGGATGTGGTTGTATAGGTCCACCAGATCGGGCAGCTTCTCAGGCCACAGACTGCGTTCTTCCAGGGGCAACGTTTTCAGAAGATCCATTACCACCTGGTTCATTTTCTCACAAAGTCCATTAGTTTGCGGATGATAGGGTGTCGTCCTTATCTTCCGGCAGCCATACAGAGTGCAGAATTCTTGGAAGACCTCCGCTTCAAAGGCAGGTCCCTGGTCTGTCAACACTTGGTCCGGGTACCCGTGTGGACGGCAGAAATGCTGCTGGAAGGCTCTCGCTGCTGTTCGAGCTGTTAAGTCCTTGACGGGGACGACAACCAAGAACCGGGAGTAGTGATCCACGATGGTTAGTGCGTAGACGTAGCCACTTCTGCTTGGGGTCAGTTTTACATGATCCAAGGCTACCAGTTCCAACGGCTGCCGGGTGACGATGGACTGCAGGGGAGTCTTCTGGCTGGCACGGTCCTTCCTTCTCAGGTTGCACGGGCCACAGTCTCTGCACCACTTCTCAATGGTTCCCCTCATGCCTACCCAGTGGAATCGCTCGCGCAGCAGGAACTCCAGCTTCTTCCACCCGAAGTGTCCAGCTCCGTCGTGGTATGCCTCCATCACCATGGCTGCGTCTCTTCGTGGCACCACTACTTGCCAGAGTAGTTCATGCGTCCGGGAGTTAACCATTCTGCGGCACAACTTCCCCTTGTAAAGGAACAGTCGACTCCTCTCTGCCCATAGTTGTTTGGCTTCCTCCGGAGCGTCTGGTTCAAGGCAAGCCTCCGGGCGAGTCAGCATCTCCTTCACCAGTCGGACGGCAGGGTCGCTGTCTTGCGTTTCCACCCAGTTGTAGTGAGGTAAGGGGTTCAACGTAGCAGCCTGCTTACTCCTTACCCGGTGGGAGTACTGGATAGTCCCATGACGGTGGAACGCAGGGAGTTCAACTTCTTCCAGTCCCTCCGGATCTTCTCCTTCGTCCGGCAGGTTGGGCATCCTGGACAGGGCGTCCGCATTGGTATTGGAGCGTCCGGCCCGGTATTTGATTGTGAACTCGTAGTTGGACAGACGGGCCTTCCACCTCTGCTCCAGGGCACCGAGTCTTGCCGTGTCCAGGTGTGTCAACGGGTTGTTATCCGTGTACACGGTGAACCGGGAAGAAGCGAGGTAATGCTTAAAGCGCTCGGTGACTGCCCATACTACGGCCAGGAACTCTAGCTTAAATGAGCTGTAATTCTCGGGGTTCCTTTCGGTGGGTCGCAGCTTTCGGCTGGCGTAGGCGATTACTCGTTCCTTCCCCTGCTGGATCTGGGACAGTATGGCTCCTAGCCCGATGTTACTGGCGTCGGTGTAGAGGATAAAGGGCTGGCTATAATCCGGGTACGCCAGAATTTCGTCCCCCGTGAGGGCCATCTTCAGCTGGCGGAAGGACTCTTCTTCCAGCTCCTCCCATTTGAAGGGCGGCTTCTGGTTCTTGGCCTTCCGGGACTGGCCTATCAGGAGGTCCTGCATAGGTGCTGCCTTTTTGGTGAAACTGGGAATAAACCTTCGGTAGTAGCCTACCAACCCGAGGAACTGCCGCACTTCTTTTACGCTGGAGGGGCTTGGCCATTCCTTAATTGCGGTGATCTTATCAGGGTCGGGAGCCACTCCGTCAGCGCTCACCACGTGTCCCAGGTACTGCACCTTTGGTTTCAGGAGGTGACACTTGGAGGGTTTCACCTTTAGGCCGTAACTCGCCAGAGCTTCGAACACTTCCGCCAGGTGTTTCAGGTGGTCCTCATACGTCTTGGAATATACGATGACATCGTCCAGGTACAACAGGACCGTCTCGAAGTTTCTGTGGCCCAGACAACACTCCATTAGTCGTTGGAAGGTTCCTGGTGCGTTGCAGAGTCCGAACGGCATGCAGGTGAACTCGCTAAGTCCCATCGGGGTGGTGAATGCGGTCTTCTCCCGGTCCGCCTCTGCTACAGGAACCTGCCAGTACCCGCTAGTGAGATCCAAGGTAGAGAAGAAGTTAGCAGATCTTAAAGCAGCCAATGACTCCTCTATCCTTGGTAAGGGGTACGCATCCTTGTGTGTGATACGGTTGATTTTCCGGTAATCTACACACATCCTCATGGTGTTGTCTTTTTTTCTGACTAAGACTAGTGGAGCTGCCCAGGGGCTACAGCTATCCCTGATCACCCCAGCCTCCTTCATGTCTCTAAGCATCCCCTTGGCGTGTTGGTAGTGTGCAGGGGGTATGGGTCGATACCTCTCTTTTATGGGAGGATGGTCTCCCGTGGGGATGTGGTGTTCTACCCCCTTGACTCGCCCGAAGTCTAACGGGTGTTTACTAAACACTCTCTCGTACTCTTGAACCACCCGATAGACTCCCTGTTTCTGATGTGAGGGAGTGGAGTCAGTACCCAAATGTAGTTGCTGACACCAGTCCTCCATTGTTTTCTTAGAGCCGTTACCTTCCTCCGGGTGAGATGGAGGCAAGGGTTCCACAGATTGTATAGCATTTTGGTTAATGGTATATAATTTGGCTAGCGTGGCATACCGGGGCAGGTACACTTCCCTCTTCCCGATATTGATTATGCGAACGGGCACCCTCCCATGGCGTACATTAACCACCCCCCGTGCTGTCAAGATGGTGGGCCTACTGTCTGAGTAAACTGGTTCTACCATTGCCTGGTAATCTCTACCTCTCAGACCAATAGCTGCCCGGCACCAAATCATCATTTCACTTTTTGGGGGCATGGCAATAGGAAAAGGGTCACACATTCTTACGCTACCAATCTCACCGCCGGAGAGTTCCACCTGTTGCCGTCGCATCAGTGCCCGGATCTCTTTCTGGAGCACCCGCTGCTCGCCGGAGCTGGCGTTCTTGGCAACCTGCTGTAAAAGGAAAATCACCTCTGCAAGACAATTTTCAATTACATTAGTTCCTAGAGTTATTTTTGGGTGACTCTCATGTTTGTCAATATCTACAATGATCAGTCCCTGTGCTGCCAGTTCGACTCTACCGATTTTGATGGTCACCTCTTTAAATCCGATCTGTGGCACGGGCTGGCCATTGCTGGCGATGATACTCAAGTCGTCGTCAGGGTAGCGGGTAATATCCGAGTCATTCCAGTACTGCTTAAAGAGCACGTACGGGATGGTGGTGACCTGTGACCCGGTGTCCAGTAGGGCACTCATGGGAATGCCATCCAGTACCACAGGCAAGACTGGACGTCCTCCCACATATCTGTCGCGCCAGTTCGATGGGCCTGGTGATCTTTTTCCTGGGGGTTGGCCCTCTACCCCAGGTTGTGCCCGTTTAAAGAACAGTACCTTGCCATATGTCCGGGTTGATTGCAGCGGCGGCAGATGGGTCGTCCGTCTTCGCTGTATCGGTCACTGGGTCTTCCTCTGGCCGGTGGGGTCCTCCTTGGTCGATGCCACGGGATGTCCTCCGGTCCGGATGCCAGCTGGATCTTCCCTGGGGTGGAAACCTGTAAAGACTGCACAGTTCGGGTTAGCGCAGCAACGCTCTTAGCTAGCTCTTGGACCTGATGGTGTAGGTCTGGAGCCGGGTCATTGTCCAAAGCCTGCGCATCAGCTCCCACAGGCCCTGCCGACAAGGGCGCCGCCTCCTGGTGGTAAGTGATAGCTGGGCGCCTGTGGGTCACAACGCCACCCGGTGCCGGTTCTCGGAGCACCCGGATGGCTCTGTCCTTGAACTGTGCAAAGCCCAGATGGGGATCCTGTAAGGCCATCGCCCGCAACTGGGTTCGGTGGGCATTACAATATAGTCCCTCTATAAATTGTTCAGTCAACAGCCTGTCCTCGTTTCCCACTCCATCAGGGTCGGTCTGCTTAATGGCCCTCAGGGCCTCTTGTAGGTTTAGTGCATAGTCCCTTATACTCTCATGCGCTCGCTGCTTGCACCCGTAGAATCTAAGCTTAATCTCGGCTGAGGTGCGGGTATCAAAGGTATCCTTCAGCCGGGGGTAGTATCCCTGCGACAGTCTTCCTCCCAGGTGGCCAGGATTTTACTTCCCTTTTGGCTGCCCCGGTTAGTTGGGCCACCAGGATGCTCACTTTTTGCTCTTCTGTGAGGGGGTACACCTGGAAGAGGCTATCCAGCTTTTCTCTAAAGTCATGCAGGGTATGTGACTCCCCTGAGTACTGGGGTAGCCAAGCTGCTCCCGGGATATAGGGCATGGTGAAGGGCATAACTGCAGCAGCGGTGGCGCTGGCGGGGGTTGAGGCAATGAAGCTCTCCTCCGCATCCGACATCTTCCTCCCCCCTAGTGGACCGTGGCCTACCTTGCAATGATCCTGTTCCGTAGGCCGCGGCTCCGCAGTAGATCGTCAGGGTTGAGGACCTTCCGTCGCGCTCCGGTGACGTCGGCGTCTGCTGGGCTCCTTCCAGGACCTTACGCAACGTCCGGACGTGAGGCGGGGCTTCAGTTCTCGCGCGCTTTCGGAGTCCACGCCCCTCTTCTTCCCGCGCGGCGTCCTCAAGATGGCGGGAAAACTCCACGGATGGCGGGAAGAAGGCTGAAGATGGCGCCGGATGGCGGGAATCTTCACAGATGGTAAGTTTTAAAAAGTCTCTTTTTCAGGCACGCAGTACCCGGTGCTTGCGGGCGCGAAATCCTGCCGACTACGCCAAAGTTGACGCGCCCCTGGGCCTGCTGTGTCGCGCAGCGTCTCGCGCACGGGGGCTTACCCGGAACCGGATCAGATGAGGGTTGTAGTCTCCGAGTGGCGGGGACCCGGTCCGTGCCCAGGGAGTCAACTCAGTGTGTGGCAGTCTTGATAGATGTTATTTGAGTGTCGACTACGCCACCCGTTGATTTGCAGCTATGGAGCTGCCGCTGCAGGGCAGACCGCTGAGGCCGGTGTAGAATTGTGCAGCGTGATAGTATAACCCCCAACGGGAGGGGTATGGCCTCAGGGCAGCCGACGTGGAAGATGAGGGTAGCAGGAACCACTCAGAGACGGTGCGGTGTAATTCAGGGTCTTTACTGGTAACAACGATAGACCCTCCCGGAGTACTTGCTAGCGAACGGGGCCTGGTCAGTCCTTGAGCAGATGGGATCTCCCCTGGCCAGGCGGAGTTGTAGGCCTCCCAAACTGACTGTACTCTTCTGGCTACCTTGCTAGAAGCAGATATAAGTAGCCCACGTCCCTGAGTGTACCGTGTGGTGCTCACCCGTATGGCCGGTGACTCGGGGCCTTCTAATGGCTTCCGCTCCACGATGGCGGCGCTGGTCCCACGCGTGTGACCGTGCCTTCGGGTTTCTGGGCCTGAGGACCTGAAATCCCCTGCCGGTCGGCTTCTGCTGCTGGGTAAGAGTTAGTCCCCACAGCCTCGGACGCCGGGTCCGGTAAGAAAGCTTCTCAGTCAGGGCGAGCTCTGCAGCTGCCAGCCCCTGACTTGTAGTAGTATTGCTCCCACTGAGCTTCTGCTGTTTCTTCCTGTGACTGTTTCTTGTCTCTACTCTCCTTGACTGACTAACCCTGCTTCAGCCCCGGGTTTATATAGGGGAAGGTCTTCCCCTCCCAAGACTGGGCAGGAGGTGTGGCATGCACAGGATCCCTGGCCAAGAGACCTCCCACCTGCTCTCAGACATAACATTGCTTGTTACTGTGGAAACCAGACCCCTGGGGTGCCACAGAAGTATTATCTGCTATCCAATTAATAACCTGTTCACACTGATTAGTTCACAATACTGGTGTTGTAGTGTGCGTCCCTAGTAATTCGGTCAAGAAGTGGGAGCGAGAACATGTGGCTGTTGGTTGTGGCACATTTTCACCTTGGCCACGGCCCCGTCCTCTACACTCTCCATCACCAGAATGTCCAGTTCCACGTCCCTTGCCACGCGCCTTGCCCATTGTAAATGAAGTAAAATAGCTTACACTCGCACTATCAATGGAAAAAGGGTAATAAAAAGGAGATTAGAACCGTGGAAGAGGAAAACCACAGTTCTATTTCTCTGGCCTACACCAGAATATTTTAAACAGATATATTTGTGACTGAACTGACAGGGAGACACTATTACTGTTTTTTTTGCGCCAAACAGGCCAAAAGCAGGATAATGCAGAGGTTTGACCCGTGGAACTGCAAAACCACAGTTATAGTTTTGTGGCGTACACCAGACTATTTTAAACAGATATATTGGTGTCTGACGGGTCAGGGAGACACTATTCCAATTTTTTTTTACGGCAAAAAATGCCAAAAACAGGATTATACAGAGATTTGACCCGTAGAACTGCAGTTATAGTTATGTGGCGTACACCAGACTCTTTTAAACAGATATATTGGTGTCTGACCAGTCAGGGAGATACTATTACAGTTTTTTGTTACGGCAAAAAATGCCAAAAACAGAATAATACAGAGATTTGACCAGTGGAACTGCAAAACCACAGTTATATTTTTCTGGCCTACACCAGACTCTTTTAAACAGATATATTGGTGTCTGACCAGTCAGGGAGACACTATTACTGTTTTTTTTTATGGCAAAAAATGCCCAAAACAGTATAATACAGATATTTGACCCGTGGAACTGCAAAACCACAGTTCTATTTTTTTGGTCTACACCAGACTCTTTTAAACAGATATATTGGTGTCTGACCAGCCAGGGAGACACTATTACAGTTTTTTTTTACGGCAAAAAATGCCAAAAGAAGGATAATACAGAGATTTGACCCGTGGAACTGCAAAACCACAGTTATAGTTATGTGGCGTACACCAGAATCTTTTAAACAGATATATTGGTGTCTGACCAGTCAGGGAGACACTATTACAGTTTTTTTTACGGCAAAAAATGCCAAAAGCAGAATAATGCAGAGATTTGACCCGTGGAACTGCAAAACCACAGTTATATTTTTCTGGCCTACACCAGACTCTTTTAAACAGATATATTGGTGTCTGAACAGTCACAGGCACACTCAATTTTTTTTTTAGGGGGGGGGGGTGAAATAGCAAAAGGTTAAAAAGACACGTATTTGGACAGTCTGACTGAGGAAAAAAATAAAATACAGGATTTAGATGAAAAAAAAAAAAAAATTTCCTGGCCCCTGAGATAGGGGTGATAAGCCTAGCAATTTGACCAACAGGAGCACACAGGACTGTAATGCAGCGTTTTCTGGTATAACCACTGCGTCTCCTATACAGCCTGCCTGCCTGCCTGCCTGATATCTGGGATGGATATTAGTCCTGAGAAGGACTGTTTGTTTGATTTGGCAGGCTTTAGAGATCCTACACTACCTATTTCACACTATATATCTCTCCCTAACTCAGCAGCACTCTCCCTACACCGTCTGATCCGGAGCGACTGTGTCCAAGATGGCGGCGCCCGGTTTTAAATACTTGAGGTGATGCTGTGCGGCCTGCCAATCACTGTAATGCCCACAAACAACATGGCTGCAGCAATACAGTGACTGGCTGGCAATCCCTGCATGTTCGTTGTCTCTGTAAAGAGCGCTAAACGTGCAGGGCGGAGACCCGAGCTCCCGCCCGAGTAACCCGGAAATGCCCAGTGCTCGCCGAACATCCCGAGTAGCGTGATGCTCGGGCGAGTAACGAGCAGTGTCAAGCATGCTTGCTCAACACTAATCCTTAGTCATATGGCAATGCTTATTAACCTCTTTATCCCATAGGACGTACTCATACATCCTAGGTGGGTTCCCCGCACCCCATGTGGGCTCCGGCACTGAGCTCGCACCTTTCCAGGGACAAGACAGCTGATCTGTACAGCTGTCATGTGTCCCTAACAGTCGCGGGTGGAATCGCGATCCACCCATGGCTATTATCTAGTTAAATGCCACTGTCAATCTCTGACAGCGGCATTTAACATGACCGCGGTGGAAGGACGTCATAAGTCATGACAACCCGGGGTCTGGAGGAGACCCCTGCGGTAGCGAGTGAGCAATTCTGCTACACACAGGCGATCGGAAGATCACAGCTTCTAGTCTCCCATAGAGACTATTGAAGCATGTAAAAAGTAAATAAAAAAAAAGTTTTTTTAAAATATATATTTTTTAAAAAAATATAAAAGTTCAAATCAAATCACCCCCCTTTCGCCCCATTCAAAATAAAACAATAAAAAAATCAAATATACACATATTTGGTATCGTCACTTTCAGAATCACCCGATCTATCAATATAAAAAAAGAATCGGATCGGTAAACCGCCTAACGAGAAAAAAATCAAAACGCCAGAATTACGTTTTTCTTGGTCGCCGCAACATTGCAATAAAATGCAAGAACAGGTGATCGAAAGATCGTATGTACCCCAAAATGGAATCAATAAAAACATCAGCTTGGAGCGTAGAAAAAAAGCCCTCACCCGGCCCCAGATCCCGAAAAATGGAGACGCTACGTGTCTCGGAATATGGCGCCATTTTTTTTTTTCAACAAATTTTGGAATTTTTTTTCACCACTTAAATAAAAAAGAACCTGTACATGTTTGGTGTCTACGAACTCAAAATGACCTGGAGAATCATAATGGCCAGTCACTTTTAGCATTTAGTGAAAAAAAAAAACAATTGTGGTATTACATTTTTTTTGCAATTTTACTGCACTTCGATTTTTTCCCCATTTTCCAGTACATGATATGGTAAAACCAATGGTGTCTTTCAAAAGTACAACTTGTCTCGCAAAAAACAAGTCCCCACATGGCCATATTTATGGGTAAATAAAAAAGTTATGGCTCTGGGAAGAAGGGGAGCAAAAAATGAAAGCGCAAAAACGGAAAATGGCCCAGGGTGAAGGGGTTAAAAGGTCAGTATCTGCATATTTAAATTCCCAAAGGAAAATTGCATGACCTATAATTCTCCTTACACTTACAGTAAAGGAAATAAGTATTTGATCCCTTGCTGTTTTTGAAAGGTTGCCCACCGACAAAGATATGAACAGTCTATAATTTTAAGGGAAGGTTAATTTTAACATTGAGAGATAGAATATCCCCAAAAAAACAAGAAAATCCCATTGTATTAGACTGTGTGCCCACGATGCGTTTTTTAAGCGTTTCCGCAGCGGCAAAAACGCTGCAGAAACGCTTAAAAAACGCATGGTAGAAGGTCTGCCATGTTCCCCAATGATAATCCGCATGTGCTGTGCACATACTGCGGAAATTTCCGCTGCGGATTATCATTGCAGAAAAAAACGCAGCACTACCAATTATTTTGCGGAAGTGCTGCGTTTTCGCCGCCATTGACTTGCATTAGATCGCATGGATTACGCATCACTGTATATGTAGATGCGCATTCCATGCGTTCTAATGTGCGTATGGTACCCAGGTCTAGAGGAGAGGAGACTCTCCTCCAGACCTGGGTACCATAGAAAACTGTAAAAAAAAGACTAAAATAAAAAATAAATATATACTTACCTTCTGGCGGCCCCCGATGCGTTCCTCCTTGCTTGCCGGCAGTTCGCGATGGAATGAAGGACCTGCGCTGACGTCATAGTCATGTGACGGGTTACGCAACGCTGACGTCAACAGGTCCTTCAGTCTACCGCTGCCGGCAGCCGGGACGGAGGGAATCAAGACTGCGGGGGCCATCGGAAGGTAAGTATAGATATTATTTTTTATTTTTAACCATTCTTTAGGTCACACTATATAAATCCATGCAGTTTGCATGGATTTATGTAGTGTGACCAAGTTGACAAGCACTTTCCAAGTGATGCTAAAATCGCTTGGAAAGCGCTTGTCAACCCGCATGCGGAAATGCAAGTGAAGAACGCTTTACATCCGCATGTCCCTGGCAGGAAAATGCATGTACAATCCACATGCGTTTTTTTCTGCCAGGGAGATGCAGAAACGCTCAGGAAAAAATCCTGAGCATTTCTGCATCGTGGGCACATAGCCTAAATTAGATACATTTTTTGCATTTTGCAGTGAGAAATAAGTATTTGACCCCTCTGGCAAACAACACTTAATACTTGGTGGCAAAACCCTTGTTGGCAAGCACAGGAGTCAGATGGTTTTTGTAGTTGATGATGAGGGTTGCGCACATGTCAGTAGGAATTTTGGTCCACTCCTCTTTGCAGATCATCTCTAAATCATTAAGATTTTGAGGCTGTCGCTTGGCAACTCAGAGTTTCAACTCCCTCCATAAGTTTTCTATGGGATTAAGGTCTGGAGACTGGCTAGGCCACTCCATGACCTTAATATGCTTCTTTTTGAGTCGCTCCTTTGTTGCCTTGGTTGTATGTTTTGGGTCATTGTCTTGCTGGAATACCCAGCCACGACCCATCTTCAATGCTCTTACTGAGGGAAGGAGGTTGTTGGCCAAAATCTGGCGATACATGACCCCATCCATCTTCCCTTCAGTACGGTGCAGTCGTCATGTCCCCTTTGCAGAAAAGCACCCCTAAAGTATAATGTTTCCCCCACCATGCTTCACGGTTGGCACGATGTTCTTAGGGTTGTGACGCGCCCCTGGGCCTGTGTCGCGCTGCGTTGCGCACGCGGGAGCTTACCCGGAGCCGGATCTCTTGAGGGTTGTAGTCTCGTGGCGGCGACCCGGTCCGCGCCCAGGGAGTCAAACTGAGCGGCGATGTACTAGCAGTAGATGGTTGGTGACTACGCCACCCGTTGAATGCAGCTATGGAGCTGCCGCTGCAGGGCAGACCGCTGAGGCCGGTGGAAGGATGGTGCAGCGTGGATGGTATAACCCCCAACGGGAGGGGTATGGCCTCAGGGCAGCCGACGTGGATGATGGGGGTAGCAGGAACCACTCAGAGACGGTGCGGTGTAGTTCAGGGTCTTTACTGGTGACAAAGATAGACCCTCCCGGAGTACTTGCTAGTGATAGGGGCCTGGTCAGTCCTTGAGCAGATGGGATCTCCCCTGGCCAGGCGGAGTTGTAGGCCTTCCCAACTAACTGTACTCTTCTGGCTACCTTGCTAGAGGCGGGAATAAGTAGCCCACGTCCCTGAGTGTACCGTGTGGTGCTCACCCGTATGGCCGGTGACTCGGGGCCTTCTAATGGCTTCCGCTCCATGATGGCGGTGCTGGTCCCATGCGTGTGACCGTGCCTTCGGGCTTCTGGGCCAGAGGACCTGAAATCCTCTGCCGGACGGTTTCTGCTGCTGGGTAGGAGTTAGTCCCCACAGCCTCGGACTCCGGGTCCGGTAAGAAATCTTCTCAGTCAGGGCGAGCTCTGTAGCTGCCAGCCCCTGACTCGTTGTAACACTGCTCCCCACAGAGCTCCTGATGTTTCGTGCTATGCTGCTTCTCTTCTCTACTCTTGTTCTGTCTTCTTTCTCACTAACTCTGCCTCAGCCCCGGGTTTATATAGGGGAAGTCCTTCCCCTCCCAAGACTGGGCAGGAGGTGTGGCATGCACAGGATCCCTGACCAAAGGACCTCCCACCTGCTCTCAGACATAATATCTCTATCACTGTGGCAACCAGACCCCTGGGGTGTCACATTTCCCCCTAGTGAAATTTAGTACTCCGGGACTAAACATATATTTTTTTTTTTTTAGAAAAACATAACAAGGTATAACAATAACAATACAATAAGAAAAACACATAAGATGGTTACGGCGTGTCCGCAACCGGGTGCAGTTTTGAAAAGCAAGGTGTCCATTTCACCAAAACAGGGAGACGTAACCAGGTAGGGGCCTGTCCTGCCCCGAGTCCTTAACAGTCTTTAGTCCATCCTGGGTTACGCTCCAACTATGTACAAGGATTCCCGGTAAATCCACCAAGGATTCCTAAAAATAACTGGAAACACAAAATTATACACAAGCAACAATACACAGATAAACATAAATAAAACAATTTATACACTTCAAATCCTCCAGCGTGCGGGTAACTGGCCTCTAGTGGCCCTAGTGGACCTACGGAGCTGACTGTCTAGCCCTGAACTACAGGGTGTAGGAGCTGTCAAGGGTAAACTGGGCAGCTGTCTACCGGCTCTTTGTCTCACTAGGGGTACGGCAGGCTCACTATGAGCAGAGGGTTGATCCTCCTGTTCTGCTTGTGTGGAGTCTTCTGCCTCCTGGACCGGCTGTTCTTCCAGCTCTACCTGTTGCTCCGTAGGTGCTTGGGATGCTGGTTGGAGGAAGGTGAGTACGGGTACCACAACTGCACCATTGACTTGAGTCCAAGACCGAGGGAAGTCCCCGAGCACAGTACTAACCATATCTTCCCTTTCCTCTATGGGTCGATGGTCTTCTTGTTCCTCTTCAGGGTTCCTCAGTTGTTCGGGACACTTCTTCAGGTGGTCCCGGGATACAATGGCTGTGGTTTCCCCTCCGTCTTTACTGATGGTACAAACCTTCGGGTTCTCGTGGCTTGAGGGCAGTACGGTGTACGGGTCCTTCTCCCACTGGTCATCCAACTTGTGGAGCCGTCTCTTCCTCTTCAAGACCTGCTCTCCGGGTACCAGGGGAACAGCGGGAGCATACTGGTTGTAAGTTTTCTCTTGTCTTTCCCTAGCCTGACAGAGACTTCGCTCCACGCTCTCCTGTACTCTCCGGTACTGCTGCTGCCTCTCTGTGTCCCAGTCTGTTTCTGGTGAAGTGTCCTCGGGTGTCAGGACTCCCATTTCCAGGTCAACAGGTAACTTACCAGGTCTTGCCCTCATTAGGTAAGCCGGGGTACAGTTGGTGGAACCTACCGGGATGTGGTTGTATAGGTCCACCAGATCGGGCAACTTTTCAGGCCACAGACTGCGTTCTTCCAGGGGCAATGTTTTTAGAAGATCCATTACCACCTGGTTCATTTTTTCACAAAGTCCATTAGTCTGCGGATGGTAGGGTGTCGTCCTTATCTTCCGGCAGCCATACAGATTGCAGAATTCCTGGAAGACCTCCGCTTCAAAGGCAGGTCCCTGGTCCGTCAGCACTTGGTCCGGGTACCCGTGTGGACGGCAAAAGTGCTGCTGGAAGGCTCTAGCTGCTGTTTGAGCCGTTAAGTCCTTGACGGGGACGACAACCAGAAACCGGGAGTAATGATCCACGATGGTTAACGCGTAGACGTAGCCACTTCTGCTTGGGGTCAGTTTTACATGATCCAAGGCTACCAGTTCCAACGGTTGCCGGGTGACGATGGACTGCAGGGGAGTCTTCTGGCTGGCACGGTCCTTCCTTCTCAGGTTGCACGGGCCACAGTCTCTGCACCACTTCTCAATGGTTCCCCTCATGCCTACCCAGTGGAATCGCTCGCGCAGCAGGAACTCCAGCTTCTTCCACCCGAAGTGTCCAGCTCCGTCGTGGTATGCCTCCATCACCATGGCTGCGTCTCTTCGTGGCACCACTACTTGCCAGAGTAATTCATGCGTCCGGGAGTTAACCATTCTGCAGCACAACTTCCCTTTGTAAAGGAACAGTCGACTCTTCTCTGCCCATAGTTGTTTGGCTTCCTCCGGAGCGTCTGGTTCAAGGCGAGCCTCCGGCCGAGTCAGCATCTCCTTCACCAGTCGGACGGCAGGGTCGCTGTCTTGCGTTTCCGCCCAGTTGTAGTGAGGTAAGGGGTTCAACGTAGCAGCCTGCTTACTCCTTACCCGGTGGGAATACTGGATAGTCCCATGACGGTGGAACGCAGGGAGTTCAATTTCTTCCAGTCCCTCCGGATCTTCTCCTTCGTCCGGCAGGTTGGGCATCCTGGACAGGGCGTCCGCGTTAGTATTGGAGCGCCCTGCCCGGTATTTGATTATGAACTCGTAGTTGGACAGACGGGCCATCTACCTCTGCTCCAGGGCACCGAGTCTTGCCGTGTCCAGGTGTGTCAACGGGTTGTTATCCGTGTACACGGTGAACCGGGAAGAAGCAAGGTAATGCTTAAAGCGCTCAGTGACTGCCCATACCACGGCCAGGAACTCTAGCTTAAATGAGCTATAATTCTCGGGGTTCCTTTCGGTGGGTCGCAGTTTTCGGCTGGCGTAGGCGATTACTCGTTCTTTCCCCTGCTGGATCTGGGACAGTACGGCTCCTAGCCCGATGTTACTGGCGTCGGTGTAGAGGATGAAGGGCTGGCTATAATCCGGGTACGCCAAGATTTCATCCCCCGTGAGGGCCATCTTCAGCTGGCGGAAGGACTCTTCTTCTAGCTCTTCCCATTTGAAGGGCGGCTTCTGGTTCTTGGCCTTCCGGGACTGGCCTATCAGGAGGTCCTGCATAGGCGCTGCCTTTTTGGTGAAACCGGGAATAAACCTTCGGTAGTAGCCTACCAACCCGAGGAACTGCCGCACTTCTTTTACGCTGGAGGGGCTTGGCCATCCCTTAATTGCGGTGATCTTATCGGGGTCGGGAGCCACTCCGTCAGCGCTCACCACGTGTCCCAGGTACTGCACCTTTGGTTTCAGGAGGTGACACTTGGAGGGTTTCACCTTTAGGCCGTAACTCGCCAGAGCTTCGAACACCTCCGCCAGGTGTTTCAGGTGGTCCTCATAAGTTTTGGAGTATACGATGACATCGTCCAGGTACAACAGGACCGTCTCAAAGTTTCTGTGGCCCAGACAGCACTCCATTAATCGTTGGAAGGTTCCTGGGGCGTTGCAGAGTCCGAACGGCATGCAGGTGAACTCACTAAGTCCCATCGGGGTGGTGAATGCGGTCTTCTCCCGGTCCGCCTCTGCTACAGGAACCTGCCAGTACCCGCTAGTGAGATCCAAGGTAGAGAAGAAGTTAGCAGATCTTAAAGCAGCCAATGACTCCTCTATCCTTGGTAAGGGGTATGCATCCTTGTGTGTGATACAGTTGATTTTCCGGTAATCTACACACATCCTCATGGTGTTGTCTTTCTTTTTGACTAAAACTAGCGGGGCTGCCCAGGGGCTACAGCTATCCCGGATTACCCCAGCCTCCTTCATGTCTCTAAGCATCCCCTTGGCGTGTTGGTAATGTGCAGGGGGTACGGGTCGATACCTCTCTTTTATGGGAGGATGATCTCCCGTGGGGATGCGGTGTTCTACCCCCTTGACTCGCCCGAAGTCTAACGGGTGTTTACTAAACACTCTCTCATACTCTTGAACCACCCGTTAGACTCCCTGTTTCTGGTGGGAGTGGAGTCAGTTCCCAAGTGTAGTTGCTGACACCAATCCTCCATTACTTTCTTAGAGCCGTTACCTTCCTCCGGGTGAGATGGAGGCAAGGGTTCCACAGACTGTATAGAGTTTTGGTTGATGGTATATAATTTTGCTAGCGTGGCATACCGGGGCAGGTACACTTCCCTCTCCCCGATATTGATTATGCGAACGGGCACCCTCCCATGGCGTACATTGACCACCCCCCGTGCTGTCAAAATGGTGGGCCTACTGTCTGAGTAAACTGGTTCTACCATTGCCTGGTAATCTCTACCTCTCAGACCAATAGCTGCCCGGCACCAAATCATCATTTCGCTTTTTGGGGGCATGGCAATAGGGAAAGGGTCACACATTCTTACGCTACCAATCTCACCGCCGGAGAGTTCCACCTGTTGCCGTCGCATCAGTGCCCGGATCTCTTTCTGGAGCACTCGCTGCTCGCCGGAGCTGGCGTTCTTGGCAACCTGCTGTAGAAGGAAAATCACCTCTGCAATTCTCAATTACATTAGTTCCTAGAGTTATTTTTGGGTGGCTCTCATGTTTGTCAATGTCTACAATGATCAGTCCCTGTGCTGCCAGTTCGACTCTACCGATTTTGATGGTCACCTCTTTAAATCCGATCTGTGGCACGGGCTGGCCATTGCTGGCGATGATACTCAAGTCGTCGTCAGGGTAGCGGGTAATATCCGAGTCATTCCAGTACTGCTTAAAGAGCACGTACGGGATAGTGGTGACCTGTGACCCGGTGTCCAGTAGGGCACTCATGGGAATGCCATCCAGTACCACAGGCAAGACTGGACGTCCTCCCACATATCTGTCGCGCCAGTTCGATGGGCCTGGTGATCTTTTTCCTGGGGGTTGGCCCTCTACCCCAGGTTGTGCCCGTTTAAAGAACAGTACCTTTCCATATGTCCGGGTTGATTGCAGCGGCGGCAGATGGGTCGTCCGTCCTCGCTGTATCGGTCACTGGGTCTTCCTCTGGCCGGTGGGGTCCTCCTTGGTCGACGCCACGGGATGTCCTCCGGTCCGGATGCCAGCTGGATCTTCCCTGGGGTGGAAACCTGTAAAGACTGCACAGTTCGGGTTAGCGCAGCAACGCTCTTAGCTAGCTCTTGGACCTGATGGCGTAGGTCTGGAGCCGGGTCATTGTCCAAAGCCTGCGCATCAGCTCCCACAGGCCCTGCCGACAAGGGCGCCGCCTCCTGGTGGTAAGTGATAGCTGGGCGCCTGTGGATCACAACGCCACCCGGTGCCGGTTCTCGGAGCACCCGGATGGCTCTGTCCTTGAACTGTGCAAAGTCCAGATGGGGATCCTGTAAGGCCATTGCCCGCAACTGGGTTCGGTGGGCATTGCAATATAAACCCTCTATAAATTGTTCAGTCAACAGCCTGTCCTCGTTTCCCACCCCATCAGGGTCGGTCTGCTTTATGGCCCTCAGGGCCTCTTGTAGGTTTAGTGCATAGTCCCTTATACTCTCATGCGCTCGCTGCTTGCACCCGTAGAATCTAAGCTTAATCTCGGCTGAGGTGCGGGTATCAAAGGTGTCCTTCAGCCGGGTTAGTATCCCTGCGACAGTCTTCCTCCCAGGTGGCCAGGATTTTACTTCCCTTTTGGCTGCCCCGGTTAGTTGGGCCACCAGGATGCTCACTTTTTGCTCTTCTGTGAGGGGGTACACCTGGAAGAGGCTATCCAGCTTTTCTCTAAAGTCATGCAGGGTATGTGACTCCCCTGAGTACTGGGGTAGCCAAGCTGCTCCCGGGATATAGGGCATGGTGAAGGGCATAACTGCAGCAGCGGTGGCGCTGGCGGGGGTTGAGGCAGTGAAGCTCTCCTCCGTATCCGACATCTTCCTCCCCCCTAGTGGACCGTGGCCTACCTTGCGATGATCCTGTTCCGTAGGCCGCGGCTCCGCAGCGGATCGTCAGGGTTGAGGACCTTCCGTCGCGCTTCGGTGACGTCGGCGTCTGCTGGGCTCCTTCCAGGACCTTACGCAACGTCCGGACGTGAGGCGGGGCTTCAGTTCTCGCGCGCTTTCGGAGTCCACGCCCCTCTTCTTCCCGCGCGGCGTCCTCAAGATGGCGTCCAATGGCGGGAAAACTCCACGGATGGCGGGAAGAAGGTCGAAGATGGCGCCGGATGGCGGGAAAACTTCGCGGATGGCGGGAAGCAGGTAGAAGATGGCGCCGGATGGCGGGAAACCTCCACGGATAGCGGGAATCTTCACCACTGGTAAGTTTGAACAGTCTTTGCTTTTCAGGCACGCAGTACCCGGTGGTTGCGGGCACGAAATCCTGCCGACTACGCCAAAGTTGACGCGCCCCTGGGCCTGTGTCGCGCTGCGTTGCGCACGCGGGAGCTTACCCGGAGCCGGATCTCTTGAGGGTTGTAGTCTCGTGGCGGCGACCCGGTCCGCGCCCAGGGAGTCAAACTGAGCGGCGATGTACTAGCAGTAGATGGTTGGTGACTACGCCACCCGTTGAATGCAGCTATGGAGCTGCCGCTGCAGGGCAGACCGCTGAGGCCGGTGGAAGGATGGTGCAGCGTGGATGGTATAACCCCCAACGGGAGGGGTATGGCCTCAGGGCAGCCGACGTGGATGATGGGGGTAGCAGGAACCACTCAGAGACGGTGCGGTGTAGTTCAGGGTCTTTACTGGTGACAAAGATAGACCCTCCCGGAGTACTTGCTAGTGATAGGGGCCTGGTCAATCCTTGAGCAGATAGGATCTCCCCTGGCCAGGCGGAGTTGTAGGCCTTCCCAACTAACTGTACTCTTCTGGCTACCTTGCTAGAGGCGGGAATAAGTAGCCCACGTCCCTGAGTGTACCGTGTGGTGCTCACCCGTATGGCCGGTGACTCGGGGCCTTCTAATGGCTTCCGCTCCACGATGGCGGTGCTGGTCCCACGCGTGTGACCGTGCCTTCGGGCTTCTGGGCCAGAGGACCTGAAATCCTCTGCCGGACGGTTTCTGCTGCTGGGTAGGAGTTAGTCCCCACAGCCTCGGACTCCGGGTCCAGTAAGAAATCTTCTCAGTCAGGGCGAGCTCTGTAGCTGCCAGCCCCTGACTCGTTGTAACACTGCTCCCCACAGAGCTCCTGATGTTTCGTGCTATGCTGCTTCTCTTCTCTACTCTTGTTCTGTCTTCTTTCTCACTAACTCTGCCTCAGCCCCGGGTTTATATAGGGGAAGTCCTTCCCCTCCCAAGACTGGGCAGGAGGTGTGGCATGCACAGGATCCCTGACCAAAGGACCTCCCACCTGCTCTCAGACATAATATCTCTATCACTGTGGCAACCAGACCCCTGGGGTGTCACAGTTGTACTCATCCTTCTTCTTTCTACAAACACGGCAAGTTGAGTTACTGCCAAAGAGCTCATTTTTTGTCTCATCTGACAACAGCATCTTCTCCCAATAATTCACAGAATCATCCAGGTATTCATTTTCAAACTTCAGACGGGCCTGCACATGTGCCTTCTCGAGCAGGGGGACCTTGCGGGCACCGCAAGATTTTAAACTTTTAAGGCATAATGTGTTACCAATGGTTTTCTTGGTGACTGTGGTCCCAGCTGCCTTGAGATCATTAACAAGTTTTACCAAAAGTTGTCTCCTTCTCACCCAGCGTCTTACTTATGGTTTTGTATCCCATTCCAGCTTTGCGCAGGTGATCTTGTCTCTGACATCCTTAGAAAGCTCTTTGGTCTTGCCCATGTTGTAGAGGTTAGAGTCTGACGGATTAATTGATTCTGTGGACAGGAGTCTTTTATACAGGTGACTGTGTAAGACAGCTGTCTTTAATGCAGGTAACGAGTTGATTAGGAGCATCTAACGGGTCTGTAGGAGCCAAAACTCATAATGGTTTGTAGGGGATCAAATACTTACTTCTCACTGCAAAATGCAAAAAAATGTATCTAATTTATACAATGTGATTTTCTTGACTTTTTTTTTGATATTCTATCTCTCGATGTTAAAATTAACCTACCCTTAAAATTATAGACTGTTCATGTATTTGTCAGTGGGCAAACTTACTAAAACAGCAAGGGGTCAAATACTTATTTCCTTCACTGTATATGACAATCATCACAAGGAAAAACACTTAGACCGGTATCCCAAGAGTCTTATTTAGAATTGTTCTATGTTTATGGTGTTGGATTTGAGATATTATGTTATCTCTGTATGTGACTATAATGTGATTGTGTGTTATACCAGGGGCAGGACGGGGCCATGACTGGATGTAGTGATCATGTGAAGCCAGTAACAGCTCCGGAGATTTCTTACATGGGATCTTTATGATGTTACATCGTCATCTTCTCCCCATTCAGGTCCCTACAATATCGGATCCTCTCAGTGAAGATCTTCTGTATAGAATTTTCCTGAGTGACCATCAAGGATGGATAGGGACAGGGACAAGATGGCGGAGAGGATATTACACCTCACCCTACAGATCATCTTCCGGCTTACTGGAGAGGTGAGAGATTCTGATGACGTCACATTACATCATTCTTATCTATGGGAATAACAGATGGACAGAACTGGAGAGGTGAGGACTCTGGAAATGTCTGTAGTGCGATTTATTAATGTGTCTCTCCATAACCAGGATTACACAGTAGTGAAGAAGACCTCTAGTGAGCACTGTCAGGCCTCTGTGTCTGAAGGATGGGGAAGACCCCTGAGCCCAATTATGGGGCCTCCAGCTCACCCCCTGATACATGAGGACATCAATGACCAGAAGATCCTGGAACTCACCTACAAGATGATTGAGCTGCTGACTGGAGAGGTGACACTGCTGGGAATGCTGGGACATTATACAATAACGCTATGAAGGGATCGGGGGGATGACGGTATTATTGTATGTGTCAGGTTCCTATAAGGTGTCAGGATGTCACCATCCATTTCTCCATGGAGGAGTGGGAGTATTTAGAAGGACACAAAGATCTGTACAAGGACGTCATGATGGAGGTTCCCCAGCCCCTCACATCACCAGGTAATAGACAGAACTAAATACACACGGCCTGTAATTATCTGCATGTAAAGAATTAATTCAGTCCCTGTTTGCGCTTCCTCCAGGTCCATCCAGTAAGAGGACAACACCAGAGAGATGTCTCCATCCTCTTCTTGCACAGGACTGTAAACAAGAAAATCCCGATGTTCCTCAGGATCATCAGGTAAATAGAGAGAAGATGTCATGAAATCTCCCCTATGAATTCTCGAAGCTGTGAAGGTCTTGTGTTAAGTCTTATTTTATCCACCAGGGTTTAGAGATGAGAGAATCGGTTTTAGGTGACTTGAATTCACTTCAAATTTTACGAAGTATTTGGATTCTTCTTAATCTGAATTTTTTATTTGTGTAACGCTGAGTCAGTACTCATGGACAAGCTGTGTGTCAGGGTAGTTAGGAGGTCTGAGGTTAGGTACCAGGAGGGCTCGAAGTACAGAGGGGCAAGACAAAGGCGTGTTCAATTAACAGTCTGGGGACAAATGCCAAGAGGGTGTGTAAGGATAAGGGTATAAGAGAAACGGATAGTCAGAGGAAAAGATGGGGTTAGGTCTCTTAGGTTAGAAAGCGTCAAGAGCAAAAAGGATAACACACACAAATAGTCAAGACAAATCCAATGTCCGGCAACAAGATCAGGAAATCAGACACAGACCAAAGCACATACATCACTGAGGAAAGCTTCAGCTGAAAATGGTCTGCTCATAGCTAGCCAGCTAAAGTGAGTGATGAAACCGTGACAATTTGCTTCTTGTGAGTTCAGTAAAATGGCAGCAGATTATTATGTAGAGGCCCAGCAAAGGAATGAAAAAAATGAATAATTCTCACCTTATTGATCTCCTATTCTGCCATCACAGCCCTCGTCCGTTAGTCTGCACAGCTACCTCTGGCTTCTTTTTTCATCAGTTCTCACAATGTCCTCTTTCTCCATCTTTACTCGGCTCTGCGACTGGTGAAATTTGAATTAATTCAATGTGAATTTATTGTTCCTTATTATGCTTTAGACCTCATGGTTAGGGTGAGAATAGTAAAACCTCACTACTCTCCTGTCTGAAGTTTTGAAGGCCAAAAGAGGTTCCATGCGCTACTAGATTGGTGTCTCTAATAAGGTAGCCATTTATATTTGGTGGAGGTAACAGTCTACAGATGATCATAGACATTTGATTTTGACTGGATCTTTTAACAATTTTCTGGTTATGGACATTGCTGGTTAGAATTAGGAGCCAACAGGTTGACTTTATACGACAGACCTGCTGCTGTGTGATAGCTACTGCTGTCATCTCATTTTTAGCCTTCATGGTAATTACTCTTTTTTTGTCTTCAAAAATATTCTACACGACGTCTCCATCTGATCACATTTTTATGCATAAATGTTGTATGGGTGATTTTTGTAACTGATTTTAATCTTTATATGCAATAAAAATTGAATAATCGTTCTAAGCAATTTAAGGCTCCATTTTTCTCTCTGCTATAAACTATGGTATGTATATGGAGTTGCTTTGGGGGACAAAGGGGGCATTGTTCCCATTTTTGAACCTCAAATTATGATGTTAGTGATCCCAATGGGTTGTTGTATAATAACGACGTCTCCATCTGTCTGTGACTTTTGCAATATTTGTTTCAGGGCGAAGATCTGACCCATATTGATTATACAGAGACATATGTATGGTGGGATGAAAATTGTAAAGAGGAGATTCCTACAGATAACCGCACAGGTGAGTGGTGACCACTAAATGCAGAGAAGTCATAGATTCTACTCAGTCACTGACTGGTGCAGTTGTGTAATATATATTTTATGGCTCGTTACAGAGTTTTTGTCATTGATTTGACTGGAACAAAAATCTGAAAAATGTGCAAAAAATATAACCCACAAAAAAATGTACATTATAAGTTGTGGATTCCCCTGTGGAAAAAAATCTGGTACATATGAATATTTAAACCCCCCCCCTCTCACCCCTAGTTAATTTCTTTTAATTTGTAGACTGGGGAAGGTGGATAATGTACAAACAAAAGAATACAGCAGAACACTATAAGAGCTAAGATGTCTGTAGACATTGAATATATGAAATTTGAACTGCATTACAGCTATATAGTATATACAGTACAGACCAAAAGTTTGGACACACCTTCTCATTTAAAGATTTTTCTGTATTTTCATGACTATGAAAATTGTACATTCACACTGAAAGCATCAAAACTATGAATTAACACATGTGGAATTATATACTTAACAAAAAAGTGTGAAACAACTGAAAATATGTCTTATATTCTAGGTTCTTCAAAGTAGCCACCTTTTGCTTTGATGACTGCTTTGCACACTCTTGGCATTCTCTTGATGAGCTTCAAGAGGTAGTCACCGTAAATGGTCTTCCAACAATCTTGAAGGAGTTCCCAGAGATGCTTAGCACTTGTTGGCCCTTTTACCTTCATTCTGCGGTCCAGCTCACCCCAAACCATCTCGATTGGCTTCAGGTCTGGTGACTGTGGAGGCCAGGTCATCTGGCATAGAACCCCATCACTCTCCTTCTTGGTCAAATAGCCCTGGAGGTGTGTTTGGGGTCATTGTCCTGTTGAAAAATAAATGATGGTCCAACTAAACGCAAACCGGATGGAATAGCATGCCGCTGCAAGATGCTGTGGTAGCCATGCTGGTTCAGTATGCCTTCAATTTTGAATAAATTCCCAACAGTGTCACAAGCAAAGCACCCTCACACCATCACACCTCCTCCTCCATGCTTCACGGTGGGAACCAGGCATGTAGAGTCCATCCGTTCACCTTTTCTGCGTCGCACAAAGACACGGTGATTTGAACCAAAGATCTCAAATTTGGACTCATCAGACCAAAGCACAGATTTCCACTGGTCTAATGTCCATTCCTTGTGTTCTTTAGCCCAAACAAGTCTCTTCTGCTTGTTGCCTGTCCTTAGCAGTGGTTTCCTAGCAGCTATTTTACCATGAAGGCCTGCTGCACAAAGTCTCCTCTTAACAATTGTTGTAGAGATGTGTCTGCTGCTAGAACTCTGTGTGCCATTGACCTGGTCTCTAATCTGAGCTGCTGTTAACTTGCGATTTCTGAGACTTGTGACTCGGATAAACTTATCCTCAGAAGCAGAGCTGACTCTTGGTCTTCCTTTCCTGGGACGGTCTTCATGTGAGCCAGTTTCTTTGTAGCGTTTGATGGTTTTTGCAACTGCACTTGGGGACACTTTCAAAGTTTTCCCAATTTTTCGGACTGACTGACCTTCATTTCTTAAAGTAATGATGGCCACTCATTTTTCTTTACTTAGCTGCTTTTTTCTTGCCATAATACAAATTCTAACAGTCTATTCAGTAGGACTATCAGCTGTGTTTCCACCAGATTCTGCACAACACAACTGATGGTCCCAACTAGTGTTGAGCCACCCCCGTAGTGTTCGGGTTCGGTTCGGTTCGTCGAACACCGGGATGTTCGAGGAACTGTTCGTCGAACTGTTCGTCGAACACCTTAGAACACCGTCGAACACCGTTAAAACCAATGGCAGGCAAACAAAAACACATAGAAACACATAGAAAACACCTTCAAAGAGGTCCAAAAGCTGACAAACTGCTCAGAAGACGCTTTCTTTAAAAAAGCCGGCCGG
Organism: Phyllobates terribilis; assembly: GCF_046119375.1. Classification (NCBI taxonomy): domain Eukaryota; kingdom Metazoa; phylum Chordata; class Amphibia; order Anura; family Dendrobatidae; genus Phyllobates; species Phyllobates terribilis. Next base: position 73,036,675 of record NW_027362765.1, read on the forward strand.
CAATTCAGCAGCGGCATACACCGGTACCCGACAATTTAGACAAGAAGGAATAGAGCCTCACACATAGATTAGATAGATAGAAACATGTCAGTCACATATATATGAAGTACAGTGACAGTGTTGCTTACTGTACTTGTCATTTAGTGTAAAGGATTTATTAAAAAATATAATAGTGTTTTCATGCACTGTCTCTTTAAAAAAGCCGGCCGGCAATTCAGCATCTGTACCCGACAATTTATAACAGACAGAATAGAGCTTCACACATAGATTAGATAGATAGAAACATGTCAGTCACATATATATAAAGTACAGTAACAATGTTGCTTACTGTACTTGTCATTTAGTGTAAAGGATTTATTAAAAAAAATAATAGTGTTTTCATGCACCGTCTCTTTAAAAAAGCCGGCCGGCAATTCAGCAGCGGTACCCGACAATTTATAACAGACAGAATAGAGCTTCACACATAGATTAGATAGATAGAAACATGTCAGTCACATATATATGAAGTACAGTGATAGTGTTGGTTACTGTACTTGTCATTTAGTATTAAAATAAAGGATTTATTATTAAAAAAAATTGGCGTGGGGTTCCCCTTAATTTTAGTCTCTAGCGGAGGTTAAGCAGACAGCTGGGGCAGATGTTTGAAGCCTGGGAAGGGGGTAATACCCACGGAGCTTCCCAGGCTACTAATATCAGCCCCCAGCTGAATACATAGCCTTTACTAGCTATTAAAATGGGGGACCCCCCCAAAAAAATGACGTGGGGTCCCCCCTAATTTAATAGCTAGCAAAGGCTAGGCAGACAGCTGGGGGCTGATATTAATAGCCCAGGAAGGGAGCCATGAATATTGGCCCCCTCCCAGGCTAGAAACACCAGCCGTCAGCCGCCCCAGAAATGGCGCATTCATAGGATGCGCCAATTCTGGCACTTAGCCTCGCTCTTCCACGCTGCCCTGTAGCGGTGGCAGGGGGTAATAGGGCTGGGGTTGATGTCAGCTTATAATGCCAGCTGACATCAAGCCCAGGTTAGTAATGGAGAGGCGTCTATAAGACACCCCCATTACTAACCCCATAGTCAAAGTTAAAAGAAAACACAAACACCCAGAATAAAGTCCTTTAATTGAAATAAAGACACAATCCTTTATTGTTCTAAATTAAACCATACTTACCATCACGCCCATTCCAGCTGAAGCCAACGATCTCCTGCAATAAAAGAAAAATAATAAAGCAGCCTCATCCTTACCTTTCCATGGTTCCCACGACAGCTTCAGCTCTGCTACATCGAGATGACAGGCTGGACCGCAGCAGAACGCTGCCATCCAGCCTGTCATCCCGCAGACACTGAGAAGCGCAGGCATGCTTGCGCTCTGCAGTGTCTGGCTGTGACGGCATAAAGATGAGACGAGTTCATGTCCAATGAACTCGGCGCACCTCATGCACGTCACTGACAGCGTGGGAAAATTCTCACGCTGAAGCGCTGAGTGCAGGAGAATTCTCCCACGCTGTCAGTGATGTGCATAAGGTGAGCTCATGTCCAATGAACTCAGCTAACCTCCTGCACGTCACTGACAGCGTGGGAGAATTCTCCTGCACTCAGCGCTTCAGCGTGAGAATTCTCTCACGCTGAAGCGCTGAGTGCAGGAGAATTTTCCCACGCTGTCAGTGACGTGCATAAGGTGAGCTCATGTCCAATGAACTCAGCTCACCTCCTGCACGTCACTGACAGCGTGGGAGAATTCTCCTGCACTCAGCGCTTCAGTGTGAGAATTCTCCCACGCTGAAGCGCTGAGTGCAGGAGAATTTTCCCACGCTGTCAGTGACGTGCATGAGGTGAGCCGAGTTCATTGGACATTAACTCGGCTCATCTGGATGCCCTCACAGAGAGACACTGTGGAGCGCAAGCAAGCCTGCGCTTCTCAGTGTCTGCGGGATGACAGGCTGGATGGCAGCGTTCTGCTGCGGTCCAGCCTGTCATCTCGATGTAGCAGAGCTGAAGCTGTCATGGGAACCATGGAAAGGTAAGGATGATGTTGCTTTATTATTTTTCTTTTATTTCAGGAGATCGTTGGCTTCAGCTGGAATGGGCGTGACGGTAAGTATGGTTTAATTTAGAACAATAAAGAATTGTGTGTTTATTTCAATTATAGGACTTTTTTCTGGGTGTTGTGTTTTTTTTAAATACTTTACTAGAAATTCATGGTGGTCATGTCTAATATTGACGTGACCCCATGAATTTTGGGCTTAGGGCCAGCTGATAATGCCAAGCTGGCCCTAACCCCTTTATTACCCAGTGAGCCACCGCATCAGGGCCCTGGATGAGTTGGGTACAGCGCCAGAAGATGGCGCTTCTATGAACGCGCCATTTTCCGGGGTGGCTGCGGACTGCAATTTGCAGCGGGGGTGGCCCAGAAAGCTTGGGCCTCCCTGCGCTGCGGATTCCAGCCACCAGCTGCCTAGTTGTACCTGGCTGGACACAAAATCAGGGCGAAGCCCCACGTCAATTTTCTTTAAATTATTTCATGAAATAATTAAGAAAAAAAGGGCTTCCCTATATTGTTGTGTCCGGCCAGGTACAAATAGGCAGCTGGTGGTTGGGGGCAGCCCGTTCCTGCCTGCTGCACCTGACTGGACACAAATATAGTGCGAAGCCCCTCGTCAATTTTTTTTTAATTATTTCATGAATTTCCTGAAATAATTAAAAAAAATTGAAGTGGGGCTTCGCACTATATTTGTGTCCAGCCAGGTACAGCAGGCAGGAATGGGCTGCCCCCAACCACCAGCTGCCTATTTGTACCTGGCCGGACACAACAATATAGGGAAGGCCTTTTTTTCTTAATTATTTCATGAATTTCATGAAATAATTAAAAAAAAAACACGTGGGGCTTCGCCCTATTTTTGTGTCCAGCCAGGTACAACTAGGCAGCTGGGGGCTGGAATCTGCAGCGCAGGGAGGCCCAAGCTTTCTGGGCCCCCCCCCCGCTGCAAATTGCAGTCCGCAGCCACCCCGGAAAATGGCGCGTTCATAGAAGCGCCATCTTCTGGCGCTGTACCCAACTCATCCAGGGCCCTGGTGCGGTGGCTCACTGGGTAATAAAGGGGTTAGGGCCAGCTTGGTATTATCAGCTGGCCCCAAGCCCAAAATTCATGGGGTCACGCCAATATTAGACATGACCGCCATGAATTTCTAGTAAAGTATTTAAAAAAAACACAACACCCAGAATAAAGTCCTTTAATTGAAATAAAGACACAATTCTTTATTGTTCTAAATTAAACTATACTTACCATCACGCCCATTCCAGCTGAAGCCAACGATCTCCTGCAATAAAAGAAAAATAATAAACCAACCTCATCCTTACCTTTCCATGGTTCCCACGACAGCTTCAGCTCTGCTACATCGAGATGACAGGCTGGACCGCAGCAGAACGCTGCCATCCAGCCTGTCATCCCGCAGACACTGAGAAGAGCAGGCATGCTTGCGCTCCTCAGTGTCTCGCTGTGACGGCATCCAGATGAGCCGAGGTCATGTCCAATGAACTCGGCTCACCTCATGCACGTCACTGACAGCGTGGGAAAATTCTCACGCTGAAGTGCCGAGTGCAGGAGAATTCTCCCACGCTGTCAGTGACGTGCATGAGGTGAGCTCATGTCCAATGAACTCAGCTCACCTCATGCACCTCACTGACAGCGTGGGAGAATTCTCCTGCACTCAGCGCTTCAGCGTGAGAATTTTCCCACGCTGTCAGTGACGTGCATGAGGTGCGCCGAGTTCATTGGACATGAACTCGTCTCATCTTTATGCCGTCACAGCCAGACACTGCAGAGCGCAAGCATGCCTGCGCTTCTCAGTGTCTGCGGGATGACAGGCTGGATGGCAGCTTTCTGCTGCGGTCCAGCCTGTCATCTCGATGTAGCAGAGCTGAAGCTGTCGTGGGAACCATGGAAAGGTAAGGATGAGGTTGCTTTATTATTTTATTTTTATTACAGGAGATCGTTGGCTTCAGCTGGAATGGGCGTGATGGTAAGTATGGTTTAATTTAGAACAATAAAGAATTGTGTCTTTATTTCAATTAAAGGACTTTATTCTGGGTGTTTGTGTTTTTTTTAACTTTGATTATGGGGTTAGTAATGGGGGTGTCTTATAGACGCCTCTCCATTACTAACCTGGGCTTGATGTCAGCTGGCATTATAAGCTGACATCAACCCCAGCCCTATTACCCCCTGCCACCGCACCAGGGCAGCGTGGAAGAGCGAGGCTAAGTGCCAGAATTGGCGCATCCTATGAATGCGCCATTTCTGGGGCGGCTGACGGCTGGTGTTTCTAGCCTGGGAGGGGGCCAATATTCATGGCTCCCTTCCTGGGCTATTAATATCAGCCCCCAGCTGTCTGCCTAGCCTTTGCTAGCTATTAAATTAGGGGGGACCCCACGTCATTTTTTTGGGGGGGTCCCCCATTTTAATAGCTAGTAAAGGCTATGTATTCAGCTGGGGGCTGATATTAGTAGCCTGGGAAGCTCCGTGGGTATTACCCCCTTCCCAGGCTTCAAACATCTGCCCCAGCTGTCTGCTTAACCTCCGCTAGAGCCTAAAATTAAGGGGAACCCCACGCCAATTTTTTTAATAATAAATCCTTTATTTTAATACTAAATGACAAGTACAGTAACCAACACTATCACTGTACTTCATATATATGTGACTGACATGTTTCTATCTATCTAATCTATGTGTGAAGCTCTATTCTGTCTGTTATAAATTGTCGGGTACCGCTGCTGAATTGCCGGCCGGCTTTCTTAAAGAGACGGTGCATGAAAACACTATTATTTTTTTTAATAAATCCTTTACACTAAATGACAAGTACAGTAAGCAACACTGTCACTGTACTTCATATATATGTGACTGACATATTTCTATCTATCTAATCTATGTGTGATTCTCTATTCCTTCTATTCTAAATTGTCGGGTACAGATGCTGAATTGCCGGCCGGCTTTTTTAAAGAGACGGTGCATGAAAACACTATTATTTTTTTTGATAAATCCTTTACGCTAAATGACAAGTACAGTAAGCAGCACTTTCACTGTACTTCGTATATATGTGGCTGACATGTTTATATCTATCTAATCTATGTGTGAAGCTCTATTCTTTCGGTTCTAAATTGTCGGGTACCGGTGTACGCCGCTGCTGAATTGCCGGCTTTTCATGTTTCACTGTTGGCACTGTTCCCATCGATTTGGGCAATCACTGTAATGCCACAACCACCATGGCTGTGGCATTACAGTGAGTGGCAGACAATCCCTGCATGATTGGTGCTCTAAATAGCACCAGACATGCAGGACACGCTTTTGGTGCACGAACAGTTATCGAACATAACCTTGAACAGCCGAATTTTTTGCAAATCGTTCGGGTTCGTCGAACAACTCGAACACCGCCCAAAACAGCTCGAATTTGAGATTGGCGAACAGTTCTAGTCAAACACCGCTCATCTCTAGTCCCAACCCCATTTATAAGGCAAGAAATCCCACTTATTAAACCTGACAGCGCACACCTGTGAAGTGAAAACCGTTTCCGGTGACTACCTCTTGAAGCTCATCAAGAGAATGCCAAGAGTGTGCAAAGCAGTCATCAAAGCAAAAGGTAGCTACTTTGAAGAACCAAGAATATAAGACATATTTTCAGTTGTTTCACACTTTTTTGTTAAGTATATAATTCCACATGTGTTAATTCATAGTTTTGATGCCTTCAGTGTGAATGTACAATTTTCATAATCATGAAAATACAGAAAAATCTTTAAATGAGAAGGTGTGTCCAAACTTTTGGTCTGTACTGTACATATAAAAAATCAAGGCTGAGAGCTCATCAGCCGCTACTGGATCTCCTACTTGCCCTTTATATTTGTAGGCTTATAGTCCGGGAGAGGCATATTTAATAAATATTAGATTCCATAAAAGAAAGTTACGCCTTGTCGCAGCTGATGGGCTCTCATGTATTGGCTAATTTATGGGTTAAGTACCTTGATTTTTATAAGTATATTCAGTAATGCAGTTCAAATTTCATATATTCAATGTTTTCATATAATACATTTTAGCACTTACAGGGGCTGCTGTATTCTTTTGTTTGCATATTATGTAGTCTTAACAGCTTGCACCTGTTCACATTTGGTTTATTCTGTTTGGAGGTGCTGGTCAGTTTTTTTTTGTTTTTTTTTTAAGAGGTCAGAAATATTCTGTATTGCTGTTTGCGGAAGGTAAGGTGTGAAAGTGAGAAGCCAAGAAAAGAAAAAAAATAGTTTACATAATTCAAAAATAAAAAATATACATATTTGGTGCAGGTAAAAGTATGATTTAAAAAAAAAAAGAAATGAGAGTATACCGTGTGAGTTAAAGAGTTAAAAAAAGAAACACCAAATTGCTATTTTTTAGTGTTTCCTCAAAACATGCAATAAAAACATGACTAAAATGTTACATTCAATTACAGGTTTACTGAAAAATAATTAAAAGTTACTAATCTCAGAAAATTGTGAAATGAATGGTCTCATTATAACTGGAAAAAAATAAACCATCATAAGGGATATGTTGATGGAAGAAAAAAAAACGTTATGGCTCTTTGAAGAAGGGGAGGAAGAATTGAAAGCCACAAATATAAAAAAAAAACACCCATCAGGAAGGGGTTAAACTTGATTTAATATTACTATGATTTGTATATAAATGTTTATATAGAAATGTTCTAAAATGTATGTTGTATATTATCATTAATAATATCATTTTAAGGCACTATTGTTGAAAAATAATAAAAACAATTTTGTTCTTTGCAGATGACTGTACCATGAGCTCAGAGGGACATCTGATATTCTCAGATTATAAAGCAGATCATCATGGTATTACACCAGATGCATATGAAGAATATGCCATTATCTCAGGCATATCGCAAACCCTTCGGAGCAAAAATCTGTCGTATGATACTTTTCAGCAGGTTTTGTCTTCTGATTCATCAAAGATTGCTGAGCAAAATACAAATTACAGACTATTTGTTCAACATCAGAGAGCTCACACAACGGAGAAGCCATATTCATGTTCAGAATGTGGGAAATGTTTTAATAAGAAATCAAATCTTGTTACACATGAAAAAATTCACACAGGGGAGAAGCCATTTTCATGTTCAGAGTGTGGGAAATGTTTTAATAAGAAATCAAATCTTGTTGCGCATCAGAGAAGTCACACAGGGGAGAAAACCTTTCTATGTTTAGAATGTTGGAAATGCTTCAAAGAGAAATCATCTCTTGCTAGACATCAGAGAATTCACACAGGGGAGAAGCCATATTCATGTTCAGAGTGTGGGAAATGTTTTAACCAGAAAACACATCTTCTTAGACATCACAGAAGTCACACAGGGGAGAGGCCATATTCATGTTTAGAATGTGAGAAATGTTTTATAGAGAAAGCACATCTTGTTGCACATCAGAAAAATCACACAGGGAAGTAGACATTATATTTTTATTTTAATCCCTTTTTGTTGAAGGGCTTAATAGCATGTCCTAGGTGTTATAGTGCTGGCATCTACCTTTAAAAAGAATGCCTGGTGCTAGCTCCGATTGCTATTAAGGAAATTACATCCCTCAGTGCAATCGTGGGATGCGGTTGGGTTGCCATGTCAGCCAAGGGCTTGCTGAAGACCTCCATCGCTGCCATCTTGTTATTGCAAAGCAAATTTCTGAGCTACTTAGGAGAGCGTCAATTATATTGCAAGTTTATAGAGCAAACAAACAAATCATTACAGGTTCAAGTCACCTAAAGGGGGATAAAAAAAAAAAATCATGTTTAGGAAAAAAAAAATTCTAATCTCCTCCAATTTTGTTTTTGTTTAATAAAAAGGAAAAAAACAAGCATAGTTGAAATCACTGCGTTTATAAAAGTCTGAACTAACAAAATATCTAATTAAATAACTCAAAAAGTAAAAAAAAAACATGTATATTTCCCTAAATCAATGCAATAAAATAGAATGAAAACATTGTAAGTACTCCAAATTAGTATCAATAAAACATGGTTCTCAGCAACTGGTAACACAAACCATTTTTCATAAAATGTGCAATTCACTTTTTCACCATTAAAATAAAAAAAAAATATATATATATATATATATATATATATATATATATATATATATATACAAGTTTCATATAGATGAAATGCTACTGAAATAGAAAATAATGTTGCTAGGTCATTTTTACCATATAAATGAACATCATAAAAATAAAACTCCAAAAAACAATGGCAGAATTGCGATATTTTGTCAACATTTTTTTTTTTCCTTTTCTCTAGTACATTTTTTGGTAATGAATTAAAAACTGCAACTTGACCCACAAAACAAATAAAGTTATGACTTTTAGAAGAAAAAAGGAAAAATTACGTTGGAAAAATTAGTATACTCCTGTATATAGTCAGTAATGTAAAAATCTGTCTTCACTAAACACACATTTTAGCAGTGAATTAAGAGAATACATTTAGTCCTACCGGAGAAAGAAGCAGGTTTCTCTGGTAAGATCGAGCGGGAGCGATCTGAGGTATCGGGAGGAATCTGAGGTATTACAGGAACCGTTTCTATTTAAAGTCCGGCTGGTTTATTTCAGTCCTCAAACTAAAACCCACATCACAGGAAAACTTAAATACAGCCTTTGTCCGGCACAACGTGACACATTAAGTAACAAGTCCATACAATAGTGCTGGTTAGCCCGCCTGGCTAAGAGTCCAGCTTCTTAGTTAATTAGCAAAGACTCTCAATCCAGGAGATCTGCACACATCCATACCCACAGATGTGGGAGACAAACAGGTCTCATTTTACAAAGTGAACCACACCCAGGCCCATTTTTCTTTATTTATAGGGAACCCCACCTTCCTGAGAGCATCAAAAACAGCCTGGACCTTTCCCAGATGACTTCCCCAATCTGGACTGAAGATTGCAATATTGTTCAGGGTTACCAAACTCTCTGAGTCTAGTAGTCCAGTCATTTTCAGACCATTCACTTTTACAGGACAAGCTTGGGGCACCTCACCAGGTGGACAGTCCACACTGCAAGCTGGATGTGCGTAGAATGAATACAGGCGTTCCATGTTACAGTCCATTTGCTCGGTGGTCAGGGGACAATGGGAAGCTATATGACATGGGCTGTGACATCTCCAGCAAATTACATCCCCCGATGAGAGTAATTCTTATGTGGAGAGAGGATCTAGCCCTTTGGAACGTGGCTGTAGCTCCCTGCAGTCCAAGCAGCATCTGGACATATTGGAAGCAACTGTCGGGGGTAGAGAAAGCAGTCCTTGGCTTCTTGTGACATGGGGATTTGCCAAAATCCCTTTGTTAGACCCAAGGTGGTTATGTACCTTGCTGGCCCAAGTCACTCCATCAGCTCATTGACAAGCGGCATCGGATATGCGATAGGCTTCCGATAATCATTACTGAATCTCCATTCTCCATCGGGTCACTTCCTTGGAAATCAGTTCTCGGTGGGCCTCTGGAATTCGGTAGGGCTTCGAATTCACCCGCACATGGGGTTCTGTCAGAACCTCATGTTCTTTGACCGTACACCCCAGGAAATCTGAGAACATGTCTAGGTTCTGCTGCAGCAATTTCCGGCATTGTTGTTTGGGCCTACGACAGCGTTTCGGCTATTGTGACGTCTTCAATGTCTCCTTCTGGCTTAACCAACAAACATGGACTTTCAACTGGATCCCTTCCTTGCCATGCCTTGTTGGAGTAGTTAACTGGCAGGTGGGACAGGATTTTCAATACCTTAGGATTTTCTGGTGACATCTGGGCCAATAGAACCTCCACCTAACTCGTTCTTGGGTTTTATCGACACCCAGGTGGCCACCCAAGACATGTGAATGGGCCCTATCCAACACCCTCCTTGTATAGGGTCCTGTTACCAACAATTGCTCCATTATTGACTCTCTGACCTTATTAACCCGGTACAATAAGTCCCCACTCATCATAAAATAAGGAAATCTGGTGTCGGCCCCCGAATCCTGTGTTATGCCGTTTTTGCCGTTTACAACAGTTACATTTTTGAACGCTTAGTTAGGACTTTATGTTGGCGGACCCCAAATTTTCTCTGGTCACTCCTATCTCAGGAATGTCGACCTCTGGGGATACTACCTCCTGATTTCCCACCATTACACCGGAGGCAAACCCCTCAGGCTCTGGGGTTGGTGAGACTTCTTTAGGGCCAAACCGTCTCTTTCCCGAGAAATTGAGGTCTCCGTCCCTCCCCCACAAGTCCCAAAACAACACAAAGTCCCAGCGTATGATAATCGGGTGCAATAAATCCTGGTCCACGCCAACCTCATGAGACTCAGTATATCGGGCCGTCTCAATGACCACTCTGGTCACTGGATAGTATTTAGCATCCCTGTGAGTGCAGCGGACACCTACCTTCTTCCCAGGGATCAATTGGTGAGGGAGTGTGGCCCTCACGAGGGTTACCAAACTCCCTGAGTCTAGTAGTCCACTCATTTTCAGACCATTCACTTTTACAGGACAAGCTTGGGGCACCTCACCGGGTGGACAGTCCACACTGCAAGCTGGATGTGCGTAGAATGAATACAGGCGTTCCATGCTACAGTCCATTAGCTCGGTTGTCAGGGGACAATGGGAAGCTATATGACATGGGCTGTGCCATCTCCAGCAAATTACATCCCCCGATGAGACCCCCCACCACCCCTTTAGACTTTGGATGCCCCACCCCCTTTTAAGCCTCTTTTTAAACCACTTTTGGATGAGGTGGAGGAGATCAAACATTTGGGAGCGAAGCGGTTTGTCACGGAGATATGCCCAGTGGTGGGCCCCATTGTGTCCTGACAAAAATGATCACCCCTAAGCGCGCCAAAATTTCCGTTTTTCAATATCGTATATTCTTTGGCATCCTCTAAGGCTAGATCATAGTAGGACTTTTGTGGCTCCCCTGTTAAATATGACACCAGGGCTTCTGCCCACTGCTCTGGCGGGAGTTTCTCCCTATCAGCAACCCTTTCAAAAATGGTTAAAAAAGCCTCTCCTTGTCGTCTCCCGTGATAATTTTCTGCATGGCTCTCCTCACCGCCTTCCAGATAGAAAAATTATAAGCTGACCTTGGAGTCGGAGCTGCCGCCATGCCATGAACTGCTTCTGTGTGTAATTCAATCTGCTGCTGCTGTTGTCGGTTCTGCTGTTGCTGGTGTGGCTGCTGTATTTGTTGCTGGTACTGCTACTGAAGCTGTTGCATCAGCAGCTTACTAGTCTCCTGTTGTGCCAGCTGCTGCTGCCGTAGTGGTTGTTGGTGTTTCTGGGCTTGCACCGGTGTTTAATCAGGTCCTCCATGCTGTGTGATGTTGCTCTCTGGCTTATAGCTGTCTTCACCCAAGACATGCAGTGCTTTTGTAGCAGTCACATGTGTTCCCTGGGAATGCTGCCCGCATTTCTAACACCAAATGTAACAATGCTACTCACTTGGGAGCGATATGAGGTATCACAGGATCCATTTCTACCTAAAGTCTGGCTGGTTTATTTCAGTCCTCATAAACCACATCACAGGAAATCTTAAATACCGTGGCACAAATTGATATATAAAATAACAAATCCATACAATAGTGCTGGCTAGCCTGTCTGGCTTAGAGTCCAGCATCTCAGTCCTTTAGCAAAGGAACTCAATCCAGGAGATCTGTACACCTCTATACCCACAGACATGTGTGAGATAAACAAGGAAAGCAAGTCCACAAAAAACATGACCATGTTTTCCTTGTGTAGTTTGTACAGGATAATACTTATTGGAGACATCAGAAATGTATTACAGTAAAATGAGATAAAAAATCCTCAGATCTCATCTTTCCTTCTACCCAAGCAACCAATCAGCGCTCAGTTTTCATTTTACTGGAGAAACCAGTCAGAGCTCAGCTTTCACTTTACCACAGCAGTCTAAGGCTATGTGCCCATGATGCGGAAATGCTCCCGATTTTTTCCTGGCAGAAAAAACGCATGCGGATTGTACATGCGTTTTTCCTGCCAGGGACAAGCGGAAATGAAGCGTTCTTCACATGCATTTCCGCATGATTTTAGCATCACTTGGAAAGTGCTTGACAACTTGGTCACACTATATAAATCCATGCAAATGGCATGGATTTATATAGTGTGACCGAAAGAATGGTAAAAAATAAATATTATACTTACCTTCTGATGGCCCCTGGTGTCCTTATCCAATGCGTCTCGGCTTGCCGGCAGCTCGCGGTAGACTAAAGGACCTGCCGACGTCAGTGGTCGCGTGACCCGTCACATGACTAAATGACGTCATGGCAGGTCCTTGAGTCCACTGCGATCTGCCTGAAGCCAAGACAAAGACACCAGGGGCCATCATTAGGTAAGTATAATGTTTATTTTTTATTTTATTCTTTTTTTTACAGGTACTATGGTACCCGGGTCCGGAGGAGAGTCTCCTCTCCTCCACACCCGGGTACCATCTGCACATTGAAACGCATGGATTCCGCATGTACAGATGCAGTGATGCAGATTCCATGCGTTCTAATGCAAGTCAATGGCGGCGAAAACTCAGCGCTTCCGCAAAATAATTGGTAGTGTTGCCTTTTTTTCCGCAATGATAATCCGCAGTGGAAATTTCCACAGCATGTGCACAGCACATGCGGATTATCATTGGGGAACATGGCAGACCTTCTATCAAGCGTTTCTGCAACGGAATTGCCGCTGCGGAAACGCTTAAAAAACGCATCGTGGGCACACAGCCTTAAAGTTGAATGACGACCATCGTCTCCTTCCTGTCAGTCATGGACCTCTGTGGAGGGCAGGAGTGTTATGTGTGTGAGTGTGTAACATGGCGTGTTGCGATACCGTAGGCCGATGTACGCACCGAATCATTCACAGAAACGCATGACTGTTCTGCTTCATAATTTCCATATTTCCATTAATAAGCAGGATACATGGTTTGGTTTGACAAATAAATATAGAACCCACCAGGAGAGGATTATCAGAAGTCTGAGGTAACCAACTGGTTGCCGTGTACTGAAATCTCACCTCATGCCACCGAGTGTCAACAGTGAAAGGGATAAAGGCAGGGGAGAAATAGAAGTGTCTGATGTGCTGTATGTGGCCACAGGATATGATAGTAGACGACCATATCGGCCCACTGACATAAGGCGCCAGAACCTAATATAGACCACGTGTAACTAATCTTGTTACATACACAGCTCTGTACACACACGGCTATGCTACATACACATCATACACACACGTCTCAGCTACATACACACATAAACTTCCCCTCATCCAGCACCATGACAACCAGCACAGCAGAGTCCTGCAGACACTGAGGCCCCTGATCATGTGACCCCTGACTCCTCCCCTCCTGTGACATCATCACAGGTCCTGTGCGCACAGAACAGCCATATATCCAGTGTGCGGCTCTGCAGGTGGAGGTATGTGGAGATTCCCCATTACTATTAACTCCCTCAGTGCTGAGCCTGTGATAAATCCCTGTATGTGACTATAATGTGATTGTGTGTTATACCGGGGGCAGGACGGGGCCATGACTGGATGTAGTGATCATGTGAAGCCGGTAACAGCTCCGGAGATTTCTTACATGGGATCTTTATGATGTTACATCGTCATCTTCTCCCCATTCAGGTCCCTACAATATCGGATCCTCTCAGTGGAGATCTTCTATATAAGAGTATTTTCCTGATTGACCCTACACATAAACTTCCCCTCATCCAGCACCATGACAACCAGCACAGCAGAGTCCTGCAGACACTGAGGCCCCTGATCATGTGACCCCTGACTCCTCCCCTCCTGTGACCTCATCACAGGTCCTGTGTGCACAGAGCAGCCATATATGTGGTGGCGGCTCTGCAGGTGGAGGTATGTGGAGATTCCTCATTACTATTAACCCCCTCAGTGCTGCGATCACATTCCAAGAAGCATACTTATTTAGATTTATCCTGTGGTTTTGGTGCTGGATTGGAGATATTATGTGATAAATTTCTGTATGTGCCTCGGGGTTCGATCTGGCAGTCCAGTGGTCTTCTGTTGGCATCTCAGCCGATCCTGACGCTGTCCGGGTGCTGATTACCTTTTGACTTTCCTCCATTCCATTCTGACAGCTGGTGTTTTCCATTTCTATCTAGCTTTTCCTATCACACTGCAGGTGCTTCTATTTAATCCTCTCTCCTGTATGTATTATCTTCTGGTGATTGATTCATTTAGATCTTCTGTCTGTTGATGCTTAGATCCAGTCTGTGAGTTTCCAGCAAAGGGTTTCCGCCTTGCTGTTTCTTCACTTCACTTTAATAATAATAATAATAATAATAATAATAACAATAATAATAATAATAATTTTTATTTCTATAGCGCCAACATATTCCGCAGCACTTTACATTTTAGAGGGGACTTGTACAGACAATAAAAGACATTACAGAAAAACAATAATCACATAAATCAACACATACCAGGAGGAGAGAGGGCCAAACTCGCAAGCCTACAGTCTATGAGGAAATAGGGGAGACACGAAAGGTGGATGGTAGCAATTGCTTGTATTGTGCGGTCAACCATCAATGTAATAAATAGGGTAATCACATAATGCTAACTGAATCAGTCACCAACCAGTATGTGAACAAGTACAGACACAGAAGTGTATTAAGTACATGGGGGGGTGTGAACAGATAATACGAGGGTCCTGATTTGGAAGAAGTGTTGTATGGGAAAAAAAAGGGATAGTTAGATAAGTGAGGTGAGGCGATAGCCCAGTCTAAAAAATGTGTTTTTAGGGTATGCTTAAAACTGTGGGTATTGGGGACTAAACGAAGAGTCCTGGGTAGTGTGTTCCAAAGAATTGGCGCAGCACGTGAGAAGTTTTGGAGACAGGAGTGGGAAGTTCGCATTATTGAGGATGTTAATCTCTGGTCTTTAGCAGAATGGAGGGCACGGGTAGGGTGGTAGACTGAGACGAGGGAGGAGATGTAATGCGGTGCTGAAGCATGGAGCACTTTGTGGGTAAGGGTGATGAGTTTCTATTGAACTCTATAGCGGATAGGTAACCAATGCAATGACTGGCACAGGGTGGAGGCATCGGTGTAGCGGTTGGCGAAGAATATGATCCTGGCTGCCGCATTCAGGACAGATTGGAGAGGGGAGAGTTTACTAAAGAGGGAGACCAATTACGAATTGGAATCTCGTAGTAGAGAGTTGCAGTAGTTCAGACGAGAATGAATCAGAGCCACAGTAAGAGTTTTTGCAGAGTCAAAGGTAAGAAAAGGTCGAATTCTAGAAATGCTTTTGAGGTGGAGATGACATGAGCAGGCGAGTGATTGGATCTGGGGAGAGAAGGAAAGATCTAAATCAAGTATGACCCCGAGACTGCGGACTTGTTGCTGGGGAGTAATGGTGAAGCCACACACGGAGATGGCAATATTAGGCATAGGAAGGTTAGTGGAGGGAGGAAACACAAGAAGTTCAGTTTTTGACGGGTTCAGATTCAGATAGAGGGAGGACATCATGATAGAGACGGTGGAAATACAATCGCTGGTGTTTTGTAGATTTAGCTGTTAGATCATTAGAGACTTTAGTGAGGGCAGTTTCAGTGAAGTGTAAAGAGCAGAAACCGAATTGTAGAGGGTCAAGAAGAGAGTTATCTGAGACATAGCGGAAAGTAATGGATGTATGATGGAGTGTTTAAATGAGAAGGGAAAGATACCGGATGAGAGACAGAGATTAAATATTTTAGTTAGATGAGTGGTAACAGCTGGGGAAAGGGACTAAGGAGATGTGAGGGAATAGGGTCACTGGTGTAGGTAGTAGGTGTCACGGGTGTGTTGCCACGAAGATCGTCACGAGTACACAGCCTGACTTCTCGCAGCTGACTTGTTGGTGCTTTGTGTTTCTCGGCAGTGAGGGAGTTAATTCTCTCTCTCTCTCTGGGCTAGATGAGGTCCAGCCTCGCCCAGCTGCAATCAATACTTCTGTAGTGAGACTCCTTCATATACCTGCTGGTCTGTTTGGGAGGTGTCGGTGAAAGCATTTCATTCAGACTGACAGAGCGGATCGTGGTGTTTGGAGTTGCTGAGATAAGTGTATTTGGAAGTGTTTTTTCCCTTTCCTCTCTTTATCATTTATCTCCTTTCCCGTTGGTTTTCCCTCTGTTGTAGTTGAGTAGTTGTTTGTATGCAAGGTGGTTTTGGTTTTTCCCTTGTACTGTCTCGTTCGTCTAAATACTGTGTTTGGGCATATTATTTCTTGTTCCCTTTGGTTGTGATCGGGGTCCTTCTCAGGACTAGATTACTGAGGTGCAGGGATCTTCAGGAGGTAGGGGTTACGCTGGCGGCCTGGACCTCTGTACCTTTAACAGTACCTCCAGGTTGAGGGATTAGTCAGGGCCCCAGCTTAGGGTCAGCTTAGGCCCCCTACCTCCAGTATACAGAGACAGCGTGACATTTTCACCGACCCACTTAGTTTTTCTCCAGCTACTATGGATCCAGTAGCCGGTCTAGCTCGGCAATTGCAGAGTTTGTCCATGGAGCTGGCGGACGTTAGGTCCAAGGTTTGGCATCCTCAGGAGCAAGCCGGACCAGAACCTAAAGTAGCTCTCCCTGATAGGTTCACTGGGGGGCGGGACAAGTTTTTTGTTTTCCGGGAGGCATGTAAATTGTACTTTCGGCTGCGGCCTCGGTCATCGGGGAGTGAAGAACAAAGGGTGGGAATTGTCATCTCGCTCCTACAAGGGGACCCACAATCTTGGGCGTTCTCTCTTCCCCCGGGTTCCCCGGCTCTCCAGTCAGTGGATAGGTTTTTCGCTGCCCTGGGACTCGTATATGATGACCCAGATCGGATCTCCCTTGCTGAGTCTAAGTTACGTAGGATCCAGCAGGGAGATCGTCCGGCAGAGGAATTCTGTTCGGAGTTCCGTAGGTGGGCCACGGACACCCAGTGGAATGACCCGGCTCTTAGGAGCCAGTTTTGTCATGGTTTATCCGACAAATTACAGGATGTGTTGGCACAGTATGACTCTCCCGTGTCTCTGGAAGCCGCTATGGCCCTCGCTATTCGCGTGGACAGACGGCTTCGGGAGAGGTGCGGGATAACTCTACCCCCTGTGATGACTCCACCTCCTACAAGGTCCCCTCATATGGTGGTTCCCCTGGTCAGTCCAGAGGAGCCTATGCAATTAGGAGGGACATCATTTCGGGGGAGGGGACCGGTGGTGCGCCATAAGGCAGGAAGGTGTTTCTTCTGCGGGAGAAAGGGACATTTTATTGGGGGGTGTCCATCCCGTCCCTTGCAGAGTGAAGAGTCGTCGGAAAACTGTTGATCCCAGGTTGTGTGGTGGACGGCAATCTGGGAGTAGGTATTTCGTCCCTAGGTTCGTCTCAGTTTCTCGTACCGGCGGAGGTGGTGGTGGGTACGAGAACTGAGAGGCTATCTGTTCTTCTGGATAGTGGGGCCGGGGCTAATCTGGTTGATGCTCGGTTTGCCCGGGTTCAAGGTATGCGGTTGAGTGAGTTGGCTAAACCCATCCCCATATTCTCGATCGATGCCAGGCCTCTCGGGCAGGGAAGTTTTTTGCAAGTTGTGCATGACGTAAAACTTCAAGTGGGGGCAATACATAAAGAACTGTTGTCTTGCTATGTGTTGGAGGGTCTTCCCACTCCTATTGTGTTGGGCCTTCCTTGGTTAGCTAAGCATAACCCGGTTATTAATTGGCAAACCAGGGAGATAAGCCAATGGAGTAAATTCTGTAATAAAAACTGCATGAACACGGTCATTGGTGCGGTTACTCCTTGGGTCTTACCTCCATTTCTGGCGGACTTTGAGGATGTATTCTCGGAGAAAGGGTGTCAGGAACTACCTCCTCATCGCGTGTATGACTGTTCTGTAAAACTGCTCCCTGAGGCCAAGTTACCTAAAGCTAGGTTGTATAACCTTTCTGGTCCTGAGAGGCAGGCCATGAAGGATTATATCTCAGAAAGTCTGGCTAAGGGGCATATTAGACCTTCATCTTCACCGGTGGCTGCGGGGTTCTTCTTTGTTAAGAAGAAAGATGGAGGCCTACGCCCTTGCCTGGATTTCCGTGAACTTAATCGGATTACGGTCCGAGATCCGTATCCGCTCCCACTTATTCCCGATCTCTTTAATCAGATCGTGGGCGCCAAATGGTTTTCTAAGTTGGATCTCAGGGGGGCGTACAATCTGATTAGGATGAAGGAGGGGGATGAGTGGAAGACGGCGTTTAACACTCCGGAGGGGCATTATGAGAACCTTGTCATGCCATTCGGTCTGACTAATGCCCCGGCGGTGTTTCAACACTTTGTTAATGACATTTTTCGCCGCTTGGTGGGACAGTTTGTTGTCATATATCTGGATGATATCCTAATTTACTCGCCGGATCTGGTGTCTCATCAGGAGCACGTTAGGCAGGTGTTACAGATCTTGCGGGATAATAAACTGTATGCCAAGTGGGAAAAGTGTGTGTTCGCCGTACAGGAACTCCAGTTTTTAGGCTTCCTGGTTTCAGCGTCCGGTTTTCGTATGGACCCTGGGAAAGTGCGGGCAGTTCTTGAGTGGGATCGGCCAGAGAATCTTAAGGCACTACAACGTTTCCTGGGGTTTGCTAATTATTACCGGAAGTTCATTCGTAATTTCTCGTCCATGGTTAAGCCTCTCACTGACATGACTAAAAAGGGGACGGATTTTTCCAGGTGGTCTGTCAAGGCTTGTCAAGCATTCTCCTCTTTGAAAAAATGTTTTGCCTCGGCGCCCATACTCATTCAACCTGATGCGTCTCAGCCATTCATTGTAGAGGTAGACGCTTCCGAGGTAGGGGTGGGAGCAGTATTGTCACAGGGTTCGTCCCCTGGTAAGTGGCATCCGTGCGCCTTTTTCTCTAAAAAATTGTCGTCCGCTGAGAGGAATTACGATGTCGGCAATAGGGAACTCTTGGCCATTAAGTTAGCTTTTGAGGAGTGGCGCCATTTTCTGGAGGGGGCTGTTCATCCGGTCACCGTCATCACCGATCACAAGAACCTGCTATATCTGGAGTCCGCGAAACGTCTGAATCCCAGACAAGCTAGGTGGTCATTGTTTTTTACCAGGTTTAATTTTGTCGTTACATATCGTCCTGGGTCAAAAAATGTAAAGGCGGATGCCTTATCTCGTAGTTTCCCGGGGGCCGGGAATACGGACGACCCGATTCCTATCCTTCAGGAGGGGGTGGTGGTTTCGGCAGTATGCTCTGAGCTGGAGGAGGAGGTATTGGAGGCTCAGGGGGACGCCCCTGTTGGACCTCCAGGGAGATTGTTTGTTCCAGATCAGTTGCGACAAAAGGTGATCGAGGCACACCATAACTCAGTTTTTGCAGGACACCCGGGGAGTAAAGCTACTGTGGATCTCCTCTCGCGTCGGTTTTGGTGGCCTAATTTACATAAGGAGGTGGTAACTTTTGTCGCGTCCTGTGGGGTTTGTGCGCGCTCTAAGACCTCACATACCCGTCCGTCTGGGGCCCTCTTACCTTTGAAGATCCCGGAGCGTCCTTGGACTCATCTGTCTATGGACTTTATTACGGACCTCCCTCCGTCTTCGGGTAAAACGGTCATACTCGTTGTAGTGGACAGGTTCAGCAAGATGGCACATTTTATCGCTCTTCCGGCTCTCCCTAATGCTAAAACTCTTGCGCAGGTGTTCATTGGGGAGATTGTGAGGCTTCACGGGGTACCCTCCGAGGTGGTGTCTGATCGGGGGTCTCAGTTTGTGTCTAAGTTCTGGAAGGCGTTTTGTGCACGGCGGGGGATGCAGTTGTCATTCTCATCGGCTTTTCATCCTCAGACCAATGGTCAGACGGAACGTATGAACCAGAGCTTGGAGACATATCTCCGGTGTTTTGTGTCAGAGAACCAGGAGGACTGGGCTTCTTTCTTACCTCTGGCAGAGTTTGCTCTTAATAATAGGCGGAGCGAGTCCACTGGTAAGTCCCCGTTTTTTGGGGCATATGGTTTTCACCCCCAGTTTTGTACTTTCAGTGGGGGGGGCTCTTCGGGGGTTCCTGAGGAGGAACGATTTTCCTCATCTCTCGCTTCAGTATGGAGAGGGGTGCTGAAGAATCTGAATACTATGGGGAACCGATACAAACGTAGGAGGAGAGTGTCTGGTCCGGACCTAAGTGTGAACGATCGGGTATGGTTGTCTACGAGGAATATAAAACTTAAGGTTCCCTCCTGGAAACTGGGTCCCAGGTTCATCGGGCCATACAGAATCAGTTCTATTATTAATCCGGTGGCATTCCGTCTTGACCTCCCCCCTACGTTTAAAATTCACAACGTGTTTCACAGATCATTGCTTAAGAGGTATGTGGCGCCGGTGGTACCGTCACTTTTACCTCCCCCTCCAGTGGTTGTCAATGGTAACTTGGAGTTCCAGGTATCGAGGGTCATTGATTCACGCTTTAATCGCCGGTCCCTTCAGTACCTGGTTCATTGGAAGGGGTATGGTCCTGAGGAGAGGATGTGGGTTCCTGCGTCGGATATCAGCGCAGACCGATTAGTTCGGGCCTTCCACACGACTCACCCGGATAAACCTGGCCCTGAGGGTCCGGAGGCCCCTCGTAGAAGGGGGGGTACTGTCACGGGTGTGTTGCCACGAAGATCGTCACGAGTACACAGCCTGACTTCTCGCAGCTGACTTGTTGGTGCTTTGTGTTTCTCGGCAGTGAGGGAGTTAATTCTCTCTCTCTCTCTGGGCTAGATGAGGTCCAGCCTCGCCTAGCTGCAATCAATACTTCTGTAGTGAGACTCCTTCATATACCTGCTGGTCTGTTTGGGAGGTGTCGGTGAAAGCATTTCATTCAGACTGACAGAGCGGATCGTGGTGTTTGGAGTTGCTGAGATAAGTGTATTTGGAAGTGTTTTTTCCCTTTCCTCTCTTTATCATTTATCTCCTTTCCCGTTGGTTTTCCCTCTGTTGTAGTTGAGTAGTTGTTTGTATGCAAGGTGGTTTTGGTTTTTCCCTTGTACTGTCTCGTTCGTCTAAATACTGTGTTTGGGCATATTATTTCTTGTTCCCTTTGGTTGTGATCGGGGTCCTTCTCAGGACTAGATTACTGAGGTGCAGGGATCTTCAGGAGGTAGGGGTTACGCTGGCGGCCTGGACCTCTGTACCTTTAACAGTACCTCCAGGTTGAGGGATTAGTCAGGGCCCCAGCTTAGGGTCAGCTTAGGCCCCCTACCTCCAGTATACAGAGACAGCGTGACAGTAGGGCGCAAGAAGCCTGATTACTTCTTCTTCCGTGACTGGTTCAAAGACAGAGAGTGAGCTAGATGTAATGGGAGATGGAGGACCCTTCATGATATTAGGGGATTGGGAGAAAATTTCCTGTCTGATATGGTCAATTTTTTCTTTGATATAATTAGCCTGATCGTCAGCGCTGAGGTCGGTAGTCGGGAGTTTCGTTCGTGGATGTAGGAGGGAATGAAAAGTGTCAAAGAGGCGTTTAGGATTTTTGGAAAGTGAGGTGATGAGGGTATTGAAATAGGTTTGTTTGGAGAGGTGAAGGGCGGAGTTGCATGTTTTAAGCATAAACTTATAATGGATGAAATCTTCGGCCAGATTGGATTTTCTCCACAGACGTTCAGCTCACCTGGAGCACCGCTGGAGAAAACGTGTTTGTAGCATGTGCCAGGGTTGTCGCCGTTTGTGCTGAGTTGTTCTATTTGTGGGAGGTGCGGCTTCATCCAGGGCGCATAGCATTATTTTGTTATAGTGTTTCAATGCAGAGTCAGGACATGAGAGGGAGGAGATCGGGGCCAATGATGTCTGCAATTTCTTTATAAGTTTCTGGGTGTTAATGGCACCTATATTTCAAGTGTGGTAAGTCGGGGTGTCCTGAGCGGAGCGACAGTTACTGACAGAGAATGACAGAAGGTTGTGGTCAGAGAGCGGGAGAGCGGGAGAGGGAAGTTAGTAAAATCATGTATAAAGAAGGTAAAATCCGGTGCCACATGCGATAAATCCTTTTATTCCAAAAATATAAAAATCACAACATGTCCCTAGGAGGGGAACAACTGGACGCGTTTCGAGGACACCGCCCCTTAATCGTCAGTATACAAATAAATTAAAAAACAACACATTTATAATAAAAACTGTGACCACCCCTAAACATGTGTGATAGATTAGTATACAAATTAGGATATTAACTCCAACTTAGACAAGATTTGCGTGCAACGAATTCACATAGAATATTCAGATATAAACTTAGGGAAAAAACAAACAAACAAAGAAAAATTGTGGATATTGAAATTAAATGCACGGATACCGCAAGGTATGAATTATAGATCAGATTTAATGTTTTTCTATTAAATTATGCATATATGCTTGCACTTACAATATTATATGCATGTTCTGTTTCTGTGCATTTATATGGCAAATCTATTACATTTATAAAAAAAAAAAAAAATTTTGTGTGTTTTTTTTTTTTCCCCTTAGTTTATATCTGAATATTCTATGAGAATTCGTTGCACGCAAATCTTATCTAAGTAGGAGTTAATATCCTAATTTGTATACTAATATATCACACATGTTTAGGGGTGGTCACAGTTTTTATTATAAATGTTTTGTTTTTTAATTCATTTGTATACTGACGATTAAGGGGCTGTGTCCTCGAAACGCGTCCAGTTGTTCCCCTCCTAGGGACATGTTGTGATTTTTATATTTTTGGAATAAAAGGATTTATCGCATGTGGCACCGGATTTTACCTTCTTTATATATCCTTGCAAGTGTATGCTGGACACTAATCCGTGAGCCTGGGATTCCTGTGAGTATCAGGTGATATGAGCTAATTATCTTTTTTCAGTCTACTAGTAAAATCATGCACTGAGCAGAGTTGGGAGAAGATCAGGTCCGGCGTGTTTCCATCTTTGTGAGTAGGAGAGTTAGTAAGCTGTGAAAGGCCGAAGTAGGAGGTTAGAGATAAAAGTTGGGAGGCAGATGGGGAGAGTGGGTTTCTGATGGGGATGTTGAAGTCCCCTATGATGAGGGTTGGGATGTCACAGGATACAAAGTGAGGAAGCCAGGTGGCAAAGTGACCCAAGAACTGACGAGAGGGGCTCGGAGGGCGATACACAACGACCACTTGCAGGGAGAAGGGCCGGTAGAGTCTGACAGTGTGGACCTCAAAAGAAGGGAAGATAAGTGAGGGTACTGGGGGGATAACCTAAAAAGTACATTTGGCTGATAGGAGCAGACCAACGCCTCCACCTTGTCTGCTTTCAGGTCTGGGGGTATGTGAAAACTGTGGGCCACCATACAAGAGAGCAGCAGTGGTGGTGGTGTCCGGCTGCTGGATCCAGGTTTCAGTAAGAGCCAGAATGTTAAGGGAATTTGAAAGGAAAAAGTCATGGATGTAGGAGAGTTTGTTACATACTGACCAAGGATTCCAAAGGGCACAGTTGAAGGAGACAGAAGGCATGCAAGGAATACTAATGAGATTAGCAGGGTTTCTGAGTGTAGCAGAGTGTTGTAATAAATAATAGAAAAAATTCAGCTCATCCCTGAGACGCTGTTTCAATCCGGGAGGAGCACGGTATCGCCGCTGCTGCACAGCGCTGAAGGTAATTGAGGAAATTAGAGTTGGAACCAGCTCAACACACCGGAGTAATTAAAAATTCGCAAAATCTTATTTGGAAATCCTTCAAAAATAAAATTGCTGAAAAATTGGGCATCTCAGACAACAAAGCAATAAAGAGGGGTGGTGTGTATTAAAGGAATCAGTCCATACGTGTTTCGAGCTACATGGCTCTTGAACACCGGATGCAGAGTGTTGCACCTATCTTCTGTTTGTTGTTAGGAGCTAGGCAGAGTATTTGTGTTATTCTTTGTTTGGTATTTCATTATTTACCTTATTCACTCTGGGAACTGTTCTTTGTGCAGTACATTTCTCCTCTTGAAGGTAATTCACACTCTGCTTTGCCCTCTGGTTCTTTAGGAGGAACGTGAAGCAACTCGACAACTGTTTAGGCAGTTCTAGGTCCAAGTTGTCATCTCCTAGTTTGTGATTAGTGCTATTTCTGTACCCGCATTTACCACTAAGTATTGCGGTGTCTGAATACCTAATCTGTCCAAGAGTCTGCAGGGTCAGTTGTGGTTTTTAGTGTTTAACCAATTATTCCGGAGTGATCTACACAGGCATAACAATGTGACTATAATTGAATTTTGTGTCATACCGGTGGCAGGATGGGGCCATGACTGGACGTAGTGACCATGTGAAACCGATAACAGCTCTGGAGATTTCTTACATGGGATTTTTATGATATTATATCATCATCTTCTCCCCATTCAGATCCCTACAATATCAGATCTTCTCAGTATAAGAGAAAATTCCTGATTGATCCGTCAAGGATGGATAGGGAAAGGGACAAGATGGCGGAAAGGATATTACACCTCACCCTAGAGATCCTCTTCCGGCTTACTGGAGAGGTGAGAGATTCTGATGACGTCACATTACATCATTCTTATCTATGGGAATAACAGATGGACAGAACTGGAGAGGTGAGGACTCTGGAAATGTCTGTAGTGAGATTTATTAATGTGTCTCTCCATAACCAGGATTACACAGTAGTGAAGAAGACCTCTAGTGAGCGCTGTCAGGACCCTGTGTCTGAGGGATGGGGAAGACCCCTGAGCCCAATCATGGGACCTCCACCTCACCCCGTGATACATGAGGACATCAATGACCAGAAGATCCTAGAACTCGCCTACAAGATGATTGAGCTGCTGACTGGCGAGGTGATAGTGCTGGGAATGCTGGGACATTATACAATAATGCTATGAAGGGATCGGGAGGATGATGGTATCATTGTATGTGTCAGGTTCCTATAAGGAGTCAGGATGTCACCGTCTATTTCTCCATGGAGGAGTGGGAGTATTTAGAAGGACACAAAGATCTGTACAAGGACGTCATGATGGAGGTTCCCCAGCCCCTCACATCACCAGGTAATAGACTAAATACACACGGCCAATAATTATCTGTATGTAAAGAATGAATTCAGTCCCTGTATGTTTTTTCCAGTTCTATCCAGTAAGAGGACAACACCAGAGAGATGTCCCCTTCCTCTTCTACCACAAGACTGTAAACAAGAAGATGCTGATGTTCCTCAGGATCATCAGGTAGATGGAGAGAAAGTGTAATGAGATCTCTATGATGTGTAGGAGGCTGTAAAGGTCTTGTGCTCAGTCTTGTTTTTATCTACCAGTATTATACACTGAACAGACAATTTATTAGAGACACCAGCCATTTCCAGATTGGAGCTTCCCTATATGGAAGTTAGACTTGTGATTGCAGAGTGTAGCATGAAATAAAGTCACTCCATATAAGAATGGGAAAATTAAGTGTTCTGAGTGACTTTTAACAATGCATGGTTATCAGTGCTCTGGCCAGGTTGAGTATTTCAAAAATTTCCAACCTCTTGAGGTTTTATGGGGTATACTTATAATGTGGTGATTGAGAAAAAATCCAATGAAAGGGGATCCTTTGGACATAAACAACTCATTAAGGATGATATTAAGACTGGGTTTGAGGAAGAGATGGTGCGCGGTCATGTAAACTGCAGCTGAATACAGCTCTGGTGTCCAACAAATGTGTCCAAATGCACAAATGGGCTAAAGAAGCAGACAACCATTTCCAGTGCCACTACTATCCGTTGGAAAAATGAAAAAAAAAAAATCAATGGACACCTCTTGGGTCCTCTAATATTTGTGGATAAATATTTGGATGCTAGGGCTTATCTAAGCATTCTGTTGGACCAAGTTTATTAGTTTACAACCGCTGTTTACCCAATGGTATAAGGACATTGTACCCAGTCACAATGCTTGATTGCTTCCAGTATCATGGCAGTAAATTTTACTTGCTTTTCAGGCCTTCAACATCCCCAAATCTTATCCCTTTTACGACCTCATCAGCTGTCATGTGCCGCTAAGAGCCATGGGTGGAATCACGATACACCCGCGGCTGGTAACATGTTAAATGCTGCTGTCAAACTCTGACAGCGGCATTTAAAAAGGCCGAGCCGGAGGCGCGTCATAAGACCCGCTCATCGTCGCGCCCGTCACATGATCGTGAGTAGCCAATGGGTTGGCATGAAAACCTAGGGTCTGCAGGAGACCCCTGTGGTTGTCATAGCCGATCTGCTATGAGCGCCGCCCAGCGGTCGGCGTTCATAGCACATGAGCTTTTTTGTTACACATAGCAGGGTTGCAGACCTGCTATGTGTAATACAGGTGATCAGATGATTGCAGCTTCTAGTCTCCCATGGAGACTATTGAAGCCAGTGAACAGTAAAAAAAATGTTTTTAAAAAAATAAAAGTTCAAATCAAACCCTATTCAATTAAACAATTGAAAAAAAATACACATATTTGGTATCGCCTCATGCAGAATCGCCCGATTTATCAATACATAAAAATAATTAATCCGATCGGTAAATGGTGTAGCGAGAAAAAGACTCAAAACACCAGAATTAAGTTTTTTTTGTCGCTGCAACATTGCAATAAAATGCAATGCAGGGGAAGAAAGAATATGATCCAGCTCTCAGATTCATATTTTCACGATGTGTTAAAACCAATAGTCCTTTATTATAAACATTTAAAAAATTAAGGGGAAATATGACAAAATTAATAACAGGTGGCGGGAAACCTCTGGCAAGGGGATGAGGGGGGACGGAGGCAGAAAAAAAATTACGCAACCAGACGCGTTTCGTAGCGTTCTTAGGTTTTGGTATACAAAGTAAAATGCAATAACAGGGAATCAAAACATCATATGTACACCAAAATGGTATCAATAAAAACGTCAGCTCTACTAGCAAAAAATAACTCAGCCCCAGATTCCAAAAAATGGAGATGCTACGGGCCTCGGAAAATTACGCCTTTTTTTTTTTTTTTTTTTTTTAACAAACTTTGGATTTTTTTTCACTACTTAAATAAAAATTAACCTATACATGTTTGGTATGTATGGACTTGTAATGATCTGGAGAATCATAGTTTTAGCATTTAGTGAACATGGTAAAAAAAAAAAACATATATATTGTGCAACTGCACTTTTTTTTTGCAATTTCATTGCACTTGGAATTTTTTTCCCGTTTTCCGGTGCACAATATAATAAAACCAATGGTGTCGATCAAAAGTACAACTCGTCCCTCAAAAAACAAGCCCTCACATGGCCGTATTGACGGAAAGATAAAAAAGTAATAAAGATAAAAAAATAAAGAGGAAAAAATGAAAGCGCAAAAATGGAAAAACACAATGTGGTAAAGGGGTTAATCTTATATATAATTTCTGACACATGGTAGAACAGGTTGTTAAGAGGATGTGAGTACCTCTATTTAATTTGCAAAAATTGCAAGAAGATAATCTGTCCTCATCAGCCAATGTTCCTGCAGAACTATTTTATCACCTAGTGGAAACTATTATATGATGAATTACTGAAGTTCTGGAGGCCAAGGGAGGTCCAATCCTATATTATATATAGGTGTCTCTCCAATAATGTGGCCATTCAGTGTATGCTTTATACTTGGTGGAAATGACAGGATAAAGCTGATCATAGACATTACAAGTTGTCTGGATCTTCTCACAATTTTCTGGTTATGGAGACTGCTGGTATTAACTACTGATGTGGTTGTCTTGTTAATTTATGATCTTTCCTTCTAAATCATTTCTTACGACTTATCCATCTGTCTGTGACTCTATTTGTTCCAGGGTAAAGATCTGCCCCATATTAATACTACAGAGACATTTGTGAGGGGTGATGAGTGGTGTAAAGAGGAGATTCCTACAGATAACCGCACAGGTGAGTAGTGACCACTAAATGCCGAGAAGTCACAGATTCTACTCAGTCACTGAATTGTAGAATTCGTCTTTGATTGTTTTAGGGTTTGTTCACAAGTTTTTTATTATGTGAATTTTTTGGACTAAAGTTTAAACGTCTAAATAAAAAATGCTTATCTACACTATTCTGTATGATCATATATGTAAAAGATATTGTCACGGGTGTGTCAGAAATGACAGACAGTCGCCCTGTAGTTAGTTTCAGAAGATCTCTTCGTTTGGCATTACAGACACCTTCGTAGCTGTCTCAGTCTAGGACCCAGCGGCTACCTCCCTCTGGCTAATTGACACCCAGGCTGGGTGTTTAAATACTGGCTGTTGCTAGAGGGTGATGCCGGTGATATTCTCAGGACCCCTTGTGAAGGCTTGGAGCAAGTGCAGTTCTTTCTTCCTTTCTGGTGCTAAGAGGACGTGTGTGCAATCTCTCTGAAGTAGACTCAAGCTAAGCTACTTCCCCCGTGTCTGTCTCTCCTTGATATCTTTAGTGTTTAGTGGGGACTGACTAGCGCTCATCCCCCCCGTTCCCTAGCCAGACCCTAGCTCTAGGGAAAGACAGGGTTTTAGGTTCCTGTTCGGCGATTGGCGATATTGATCCCCAATATACGGACGGTAGGGAAGGACAGGTTGATAGAGCAGCCAAGGAGGTCTCTATCCCCTCATCCTTAGTGTCTGGGCTCCCTTCCCCTCATCCCTTCGCGTGTCATTTTGTCTTTCTTACACTGTGCGTGACAGATATACTTCTTTATTCACTGTCCAGTATGATGTCTCCAAATATACTTTTCAGTTTTGTGTCAGAGCTTTGAATTCAAAGACTCCTGATTTGGAAGGCGGAAACATTACTAGTGAGCCACAGACTGCACTGTTATGTAAAAGACAATTTTCTCAGCCTGAAAACCTCAATAGCATTCTCCTTTACAAGCAGATTATATTGGTATATAAATAGGGAAATGTTTTTTTTACTTGATAGTTTATTAGAAAAAAAATGACAAGTAAAGGAACCCAGATGGACCCCATAATAATCAATTGGGCTAATCTGCTTCTATTTGCATCAGTTTCATTTTGAACAAGTGTGACCACATCCTAAGGCTGTTTTACCAAAAGAAAAATTATGTCTGTTTGCATCCAATTTGTGAATCAAACTTTTCTACTGGGTCTGTGAAAAAAATCTTATTGCACTTACAGTGGTGGCCAAAAGTATTGGCACCCCTGCAATTCTGTCAGATAATACTCAGTTTCTTCTTGAAAATGATTGCAATCACAAATTCTTTGGTATTATTCTCTTCATTTAATTTGTCTTCAATGAAAAAACACAAAAAGAATTGTCCTAGAGCCAAATTGGATATAATTCCACACCAAACCTAAAAAAGGGGGTGGACAAAAGTATTGCCACTGTTTGAAAAATCATGTGATGCTTCTCTAATTCGTGTAATTAACAGCACCTGTAACTTACCTGTGGCACCTAACAGGTGTTGGCAATAACTAAATCACACTTGCAGCCAGTTAACATGGATTAAAGTTGACTCAACCTCTGTCCTTTGTCCTTGTGTGTACCACATTGAGCATGGAGAAAAGAAAGAAGACCAAAGAACTGTCTGAGGACTTGAGAAACCAAATTGTGAGGAAGCATGAGCAATCTCAAGGCTACAAGTCCATCTCCAAAGACCTGAATGTTCCTGTGTCTTCCGTGCGCAGTGTCATCAAGAAGTTTAAAGCCCATGGCACTGTGGCTAACCTCCCTAGATGTGGACGGAAAAGAAAAATTGACGAGAGATTTCAACGCAAGATTGTGCGGATGGTGGATAAAGAACCTCGACTAACATCCAAACAAGTTCAAGCTGCCCTGCAGTCCGAGGGTACAACAGTGTCAACCCGTACTATCCGTCGGCGTCTGAATGAAAAGGGACTGTATGGTAGGATACCCAGGAAGACCTCACTTCTTACCCCGAGACATAAAAAAGCCAGGCTGGAGTTTGCCAAAACTTACCTGAGAAAGCCTAAAACGTTTTGGAAGAATGTTCTCTAGTCAGATGAGACAAAAGTAGAGCTTTTTGGGAAAAAGCATCAACATAGAGTGTACAGGGAAAAAAAAGAGGCATTCAAAGAAAAGAACACGGTCCCTACAGTCAAACATGGCGGAGGTTCCCTGATGTTTTGGGGTTGCTTTGCTGCCTCTGGCACTGGACTGCTTGACCGTGTGCATGGCATTATGAAGTCTGAAGACTACCAACAAATTTTGCAGCATAATGTAGGGCCCAGTGTGAGAAAGCTGGGTCTCCCTCAGAGGTCATGGGTCTTCCAGCAGGACAATGACCCAAAATACACTTCAAAAAGCACTATAAAATGGTTTGAGAGAAAGCACTGGAGACTTCTAAGGTGGCCAGCAATAAGTTCAGACCTGAATCCCATAGAACACCTGTGGAGAGATCTCAAAATGGCAGTTTGGAGAAGGCACCCTTCAAATATCAGGGACCTGGAGCAGTGTGCCAAAGAAGAATGGTCTACAATTCCAGCAGGGCATTGTAAGAAACTCATTGATGGTTACCGGAAGCGGTTGTTCGCAGTTATTTTGGCTAAAGGTTGTGCAACCAAGTATTAGGCTGAGGGTGCCAATACTTTTGTCTGGCCCATTTTTGGAGTTTTGTGTGAAATGATCAATGATTTGATTTTTGCTTCATTCTCTTTTGTGTTTTTTCCTTGCAAGCAAATTAAATGAAGATAATAATACCAAAGAATTTGTGATTGCAATCATTTTCAGGAAGAAACTGAGTATTATCTGACAGAATTGCAGGGGTGCCAATATTTTTGGCTCCCACTGTAGCTGCCATCAGTTCTGCCATCTGAGTGCTGTCTTTTCTTCACTGAGCAGTTGATGTCAGAAGCTTTGGAAAAACTTTTTTAAATATATAAGAACAAAAATGTTGGATCACACAACGATTATAAAAAGTGACACATGGACGAAAAATGGATCCACCACTTTGAAAAAAATCATTTTATCATCTGTGCACAAAAAAACCCAGATCTGATTAAAGCCTAAAGCCACATTCACATTCTAAAGTACTGTTCGCTGATTACTTTCTCTGGGTGACATCTTTATACATGAGAATGGTATAAAAATGTGCCCCATTCAGCGCAATGAGGTGAATGCAGAAAGACACAACAGCTCAGGTAATGGTCACACTGCAAGTGCATACCTGTCTCCATCTGGGCCTAATGTTAAAGTGGTTGTCCAGTCAAAAGTGATAAGCCACTGCGGGTGACTTAAGACTTATGAATCCCCCCAGCACAGGCACTGTGCGCTGCGGGGATTTGCTGGTATGGGACCCGGGACCGGAAGCCATTCAGTGCCACCATGCTCCATACACTTGTATGGAGCGAGGCCATTCCCTGTCTAGTGACGTGGACGGCCAGTGGGCGCATCTGACTAGAAGGCGCGGCCTAACTCAATACAAGTGTATGGAGAGCGAGACGCGCCCACTGTCTGGGGGTATGTATAACGTATACATACCCTCCGTAACCGGAACTCATACCGGCGAATCCGCACAGTGCCTGTGCTGGGGATTCATAAGTCTGCAGTCACACAGAGTGACTGCAGACTTATCACTTTTTTACCGGACAACCCTTTTAACATTACATTTTCCATAAAATATCATACATATGACCTCCGACCAAATGCATTGAGTATGAGGTTAATAGCCATGCTAAAAATCATGCCAGTTGAATTTTCTAGATACAGATTTTTTTAGCCCAGTGTGTAGCACCTTTTTACATTGAAGATGGGTGCAGGAGACGGCTTCTAAATATTTCCTCTTCCATTATCTGGACCAGAATAGTGTATGTTGCAATTTTTTTCCTTGTGGACAATCAGACACCATTTTATTTATGGTGCAGACCTTCACAATGTGAATATCTGAAGAGCTGATCACAGGTGGTGAGGTGAGAGAGACGATGATGGACAGATTTTTTATCGGCCAGGAAGTGTGTGCCTGAGGTTATGGCAAGCAATGTTAGAAAATAGAGAAGGGAGCTGAGCTTCATCATGGATAAAAATTACAAAGATTAAATAATACAAAGAACTTGTTCTTCTTTCTTGTATCATCTCTACGCTTTCTTCAAAGCCATGGCTTATTTGTACATAATCATACTCCTACTCGCATGTGCCCTCTTCTGTGGTAGACTGCATGTAGATATCAGGGAGGTTATGAGAAAGACACTACCTAATAGTGCTGAATTAATGTCAGTCTTTGAGTCTCCACTGAACATGTAACCAGTAAAGATTGGTAACTGGCTAAGTGAAACGTGAATCTATGGAGAAAACTACTTCAAGAGAGAAGTGAAAAATTGAAGGAGCTCAATCTGGTGGCCTAGCATCTTAATCTATTAGTCCCTGATTTGAGGTCCATTATTTTAGTTGATAATTGAATTAAAAATTGTAGGGTAATGTTATGAAATATACAATGATGTGTTATCGAAAAAATAATAAAATCAGTTTTGTTCTTAGCAGATGACTGTACCAGAAGCGCAGAGGGATATCTGGTATTTTCCGATTTTGCAGCAGATGGTCATGGAATCAAACAAGATACATGTGAAGAACATGCTATTAACTCTGATATGCCTCCAGCTCTTCTCAGAAAAGATCTACCATCTCACTTTTTTCAACAGATCCTATCTTCTACAACATCAACGACCAATATGCAAAACAAAAGTCAAACCAGACCTGTTGAACATGAGATAGCTCAAATGGGGGAGAAGCCGTTTTCTTGTTCAGAATTTGGGAGATATAACAGTATTAAGTCAAGACTTGACGCACATCAGAGAAGTCACACTTGGGATAAGGAATTTTTATGTTCAGAATGCGGTAAATTGTTTACAGAGAAATCAA
Organism: Phyllobates terribilis; assembly: GCF_046119375.1. Lineage (NCBI taxonomy): Eukaryota > Metazoa > Chordata > Amphibia > Anura > Dendrobatidae > Phyllobates > Phyllobates terribilis. Next base: position 73,069,434 of record NW_027362765.1, read on the forward strand.
ATCTTGTCACACATCAAAGAATCCACACAGGGGAGAAACCATTTTCGTGCTCACAGTGTGGGAAATGTTTTTATCAGAAATCAGATCTCGCTAAACATCAAAGAATTCACACAGGGGAGAAGCCATTTTCATGTCCAATTTGTGGGAAATGTTTTAATGAGACTTCAAATCTTCTTAGACATCAGAGAACACACACAGGGGAGAAGCCGTTTTCGTGTTCAGAATGTGGGAAATGTTTTAATGAAAAGTCAAATCTTGTTAGACATCAGAGAATTCACACAGGGGAGAAGCCGTTTTCATGTTCAGAGTGTGGAAAGTGCTTTAATGAGAAATCACGTCTTATTACTCATCATAGAACTCATAAAGGGAAGTAGCCAATTTCATTTTTTTCATAAGTTGTACACTACAAGTACAAGTTAAATTACAATTCATAGTAAAGTCACATATTCAAAAATAAAGGGAAAACTGTTTGGAGCACTAAATTATTATTAGACCATGTATACATTTGCCAATCACCATTAATTATTGAATAGCAATTAGTATGCAAATTATACACCTATATGTGTATAAATTATTTAACATTTATATGTTGCATAACTGCGGCTTAAAATGGTTGTCTGGTGACACTTTCTTCTATCCTATTCAACATCAGTCAGGGAGAGGTTTTTCCTATACATAATCAGAACAGTTTCCCGGAAAACATTTAATTCCCAACTTGTCTCATCTAATTAATAGTGTAACCTGATAAATAGATGAGACCGGGTATGTACTTAGAAATTATAAGGTCTCACAGCAAATGTCTCAATTAGGAGCACCCTCAAACCACTCCACCCCAACCAACCAAACAAAACCATTATTTGGCGGGATCATGGAAGAGCATACCGTATTTTTTGCACTATTAAACGCACCGGAACATAAGACGCTCCCCAAATTTTGGGGTGGAAAATAGAAAAAAAATATTTTTTATAAGATGGGGGTCCATCTTATAGTCTGAATAGGTACAGTATCTTACCTTGGGGAGCAGTGGAGCGAGGGTCACAGGAGGCAAGGTCCCTCAGGAAGGTTGCGGCTGCAGCAGAAGAGGTCAGATGCTGTGGAGCCTGTGCCTGGCTGAGGCCCTTAGCATGGCCGGTTCCTGTGGCTGGGGCTGAGGCCTCTGGCTGGGGCCGTGGCCTCTGGCTGGGGCCTGTACTGGGCTGAGGCCGGTACCGAGCTGCGGCTGGTACCGGGTTGTGAAAATGGCAGCCGAAGTTACCGGTCTGCGCATGCGCTGGCTCGGGCGGCCATTTTCCTGTAGATCACAGCTCTAGGAAGATGGCCGCGCACATCGAAAAACCTGTGCAGGCCACACTGCTTCGCCGCTCCCAGCCCGACACCGGCCCCAGTACCGGCCAAGCACAGGTCCCAGCCCCATCTGCTCTGCCTCACCTCTGCTGCCGCTGACGCCGCCGCTACCACCACCGCGTTCCTGGAGGGCTCTGCGATCGCACTTCACCACCACCGCAGGTAACGTTCGGACCATAAGACACACTCCTCATTTTCCTCCCAAATATTGGGGAAAAAAAGTGCTTCTTATGGTCCGAAAAATACGGTACTTCCCAACTTTTAGAGACAGAGAAGAAGTAAGTGTATTATGACAAGCACACAAAAATAGTTCCCTTTGTGTCCCACCTACTACAATACCCCTTCCATAATATCCACACAGTATAACAACCCCAGAGATACCACACATTATGATGTCCTAATTGTCAATTGCCCACACACAACATGCACAGTATGATTCCCCCAACAGAGAATTAAAGGGCATTTATCAGTAGTATCAACTCTCCTAAGCCATCTATATGGGCATCTATGGCATAGAAAGTTGAATAACATGATACAGATATGCGATCTGATGTCTTATTCTAAAGAAATCCACATTTTTCTTAATCTGTAAATGAGTTATTAAGCTCTATGAGCCAGACATAGACCTCCCTAAGAATCTGCCACCAGAGCTTATTTTAAATGTAAGGGGGCATTACCAGTGTGAGACATGTAATGACTGAAAGTCTGCTCTCCTGATCTACATGTCTTAACCCGGTAACTCCCCTTGCATTGAAAAAAAAAGACCCTGTAGGCGGATTCTCAAGGAGATCTGTGTCCAGACTGTGGATCTTAACATCTAATTTACATACTAAGAAAAACATTGATTTCTCGGGAATAAGACATCGGATTGCAAATATCAAAGTATAATTTTATTCAACTTTCTATAACGTGACCCTCATAGATGGCTTAGGAGGGTTGATCATACTGACTGATTCCTTTTAAGCACACTCTGTTCTCCCACACAACATGTAGCCCCCACAGTGCCCTTGTTATAGTATGAAGCTACCGCAGTGTCCCAATGCAGTATTGTTCCGTCTTTCTAAACCCTCTCCTATGAAATGTGCCTCTGTCACTAGGGGGAACCTCACTTGTACTGAGGAATGCAAGCACGGTCCTTTTTAACATAAGCGTGGCTAGCACTTGTGGTACTGCCCAGCCAGGTAATCTATGTCTTACTGCAGAGAGTTGATTATCTGTTCTATTCAGCTCTCGGCTATGAGTCTTGGGTAGGGTCACTCGATATTTAGACCCTGACCGGCTTACTTCAAACTGCCAGATATAACCTGTTACTTATCTGGTCTGTTACTTTGATTAGCTCTATGTCCTAAATCTCCCAGTTTTTAATTATTGACTTGGGCTTGTATTTTTCACTACCCAACTTTCTCAGGATTCCATCCCTGACCTCCTGTTGCATCATAAGTCTCTACTAGCTCACTACACAGGCATCAGCCACTCCGTGAATATAATCCAGAGGGCTGTGCTTAACCCCTTTATCCCCGAGGGTGTTTTGCACGTTAATGACCAGGCCAATTTGTACAATTCTGACCACTGTCATTTTATGAGGTAATAACTCTGAAACGCTTCAACAGATACCACTGATTCTGAGATTGTTTTTTCGTGACATATTGTACTTCATGGTAGTGGTAAAAATTTCTTCAATATGACTTGCGTTTATTTGTGAAAAAATCGGAAATTTGGTGAAAATTTCGCAATTTTCAAACTTTGAATTTTCATGCGCTTAAATCAGAAAGATATGTCACACAAAATAGTTAATAAATAACATTTCCCACATGTCTACTTTACATCAGCACAATTTTGGAACCAAAATTTTTTTTGTTAGGAAGTTATAAGGGTTAAAAGTTGACCAGCGATTTCTCATTTTTCCAACAAAATTTACAAAGCCATTTTTTCAGGGGCTACATCACATTTGAAGTGACTTTGAGGGGCCTTTATGACAGAAAATACCTAAAAGTGACACCATTCTAAAAACTGCACCCCCCTAGGTGCTCAAACCCACATTCAATAAGTTTATTAACCCTTCAGGTGCTTCACAGGAATTTTTGGAATGTGGAAGAAAACAATGAACATTTAACATTTTTTCACAAAAATTTTGCTTTCATTTTTTTCCATAAAATGTTACTTTAGACCCCAATTTTTTTATTTTCGCAAGGCTATCAGGAAAAAATTAACCCCAAAATTTGTTGTGCAATTCCACCTGAACATGCCGATACCCCATATGTGGGGGAAAACCACTGTTTGGGCACACAGCAGGATTCAGAAGGGAAGGAGTACCATTTGACTATTTGAGTGTAAAATTTGCTTGAAATTAGCGGATGCCATGTTGCGTTTGGGGAGCCCCTGATGTGGCTAAATAATGGAAACCTCCCACAAGTGACACCATTTTGGAAACTAGACCCCTCAGGGAACTTCTCTAGATGTGTGTTGAGCACCTTGAACCCCCAGGTGCTTCACAAAAGTTTATAACGTAGAGCCGTGAAAATAAAACAAACTTTTTCCACAAACATTATCTTTTAGCCCCATTTTTTTATATTCACAAGGTTAAGAGGTGAAAATGGACCCTAAAAACTGTTGTTCAATTTCTCCTGAGTACGCCGATACCCCATACGTGGGGAAAATACACTGTTTGGGCACTATGCAGGGTTCAGAAGGGAAGGAGCACTGTGTAACTTTTTGAATGCAAAATTGGCTGGAATCGAGAGCGGACGCTATGTCACGTTTGGAGAGCCCCTGATGCGCCTAAACAGTGGAAATGCCCCTCAAGTGACCCCATCTTGGAAACTACATCCCTCAAGGATTTTATCAAGGGGTATAGTGAACATTTTAAACCCAGAGGTACAACACATAATTTGATAACATTAAGTCATCATATTGAATAAGTTGTCATAAGTCTTGAGCGCAAGTGCTCACTAGTTGAGTTTGCATCGGGTACTCGGGTATGCACCAAGTTTTGCACTTGCTCAAATGACATGCTCGAGTCCCCGCCCCGCATGTTTCACGGTTATTAGACACCCCAAAAAAACATGCGGGGATCACTCTTGCATGGCAGGCAATCCCGCAAGTTTTTTTGGGCTCTATAACAGCTGCAAAACATATGGGGCAGAGACTCAAGAATGTCACTCAAGCACCCGCGATACTCGGTGCAAACCCGAGCGCCCGATGCAAACTCAAGTAGAGAGCACTTGCGCTCAATACTAGTCACCATATCGTTGTAATATTTTTTTCTTTACTTTTGAAAAAAATCCCAACCCCAACACAACCCTAATCCCAAACCTAATACAACCCCAACCCTAGCACAACTCTAACGCTAGCACAATCCTAACCCTAGCACAACCCTAACCCTAGCACAACCCTAACCCTAGCACAACACTAGCCCAACCCTAACCCTAGCACAACCCTAACCCTAGCACAACCCTAACCCTAGAGTTTATTTTTTACGCCGATCCTCATGCGGTATAAGTGATTAGACGACTTTATTCTTCGGGTCGGTGCAATTACAACAATACCAGATTCATAACGAGTTTTTATGATTGACAGCTGTCACACTAAAAAACGCTTTATTTTGCAAGACTAGTTTTTGCATCGCCATATTTTGAGAGCTATACTTTTTCTATATTTTAGCTGGCAGAGTCATGTGATGGCTTGTTTTTGTGCGAGAAGTTGACATTTTTATTGGTACCATTTTCGGGCACGTGACATTTTTTTATTTCTTTCTATTCCGATTTTTGGGAGGGAGAATAAACAAAAACCAACAATTCAGAAATTGTTTTCTGGAGGTTTTTTTATGCTGTTCCGCGTGTGGTAAAATTGATAAGGCAGTGTTATTCTTCGGGTCAGTGCGTTTACAGCGGGACCACATTTATATAGTTTTTTTCATGTTTTGCCGCTTTTACACAATAAAAACTATATTTTTTATGGAAAAAAATATTTTTTTTGTATTGCTTTAGGCTGTGTGCCCACGTAGCGTTTTTCAAGCGTTTATGCTGCGGAATTTCCGCAGCATAAACGCTTGTGAAACGCTAGGTAATCCGCACCCCATGGTCCCCAAGGGGATTCTGCATGTTCTATGCACATGCTGCGGATTTTTCCGCAGCGTTTATGCTGCGTACAAAAATCCGCAGCATGTCATTTAATTTTGCGGAAGCGCAGCGGAACTCCCGCCATTGACTTGCATTGAGACGCATAGAAACCGCGACTGTACATTTGTACAAGCGGCTTCTATACGTCTCTATGTGCGGATGGTACCCAGTTCTGGAGGAGAGGAGACTCTCATCCAGACCTGGGTACCATTGTACCTGTAAAAAAAGAATAAAATAACAAATAAAGCTTATATTCACCTGTCCGGCGGCTTCTCTCTGAATGCCGGCATCGCTTGAGGACCTGCGGTGACGTCACAGTCATGTGACCGCAGGCCCTTCACCGCTCTGTCTCGCGAGATGCCGGCATCCAGGAGCCAGACAGGAAGCAGCGCTGCAGCCACGCCGGGGCCTCGGGGGTGAGTATAGCTTATTTGTTTTCATTTTTACGGTTCACACTATATAAATCCATGCTGTTTGCATGGATTTATATAGTGTGACCTAGTTGTCAAGCACTTTCCAAGTGATGCTATCGCCTGGAAAGCGCTTGTCAATCTGCATGCGGAAACGCATGTGGATCCGCATGTATTCTGCAGGAAAAACGCATGCACAATCTGCATGCGTTTTTTTCTGCCAGGGAGATGCAGAAATGCTGCAGAAATTTTCTGCTTCATTTCTGCATCGTGGGCACATAGCCTTATTCTGAGAGATATAACTTTTTTATTTTTCTGCTGATGGAGCTGTATGGCGACTTGTTTTTTGTGGGACAATATGACGTTTTCGGCGGTACCATTTTTTTTATATTCGTCTTTTTGATCGCGTTTTATTCCATTTTTTGTTTGGCGGTATGATGATAAAGCATTGTTTTTTGCTTCGTTTTTTTTTTTACTGTGTTCACTAAATGGATTAACTAGTGAGACAGTTTTATATGTCAGGTTGTTCCGGACATGGCAATACCAAATATATGTACCTTTTACTGTTTTTTTTTTCTTCATAATATTTATTTATGGGTACAGTATATTTTTATTTTTTTGGATTATTTTTTTCATTTTTTTAAAAATATTTTTGCAATTTTTTTTTTCACTTTCTGATACTTTTTTTTTCCTTTTACACTTTGTCCCACTATGGGACTTTCACTTTTTGCAGCCTGTATAGCATAGAAATGCAGCAGCACAGGGAGAAGTTACTTTGATTGCGCACTGCGCATGATCAAAGTGACTTCCTGCTCTCTGGTGACACGGATGTCGTCATCGGGTCACCATGACAACTTCCAGGACCCCACACAGACAGCGCAGGACGCCGGAGAGGAGGTAAGTAAGAGGAGGTAAGTAAGCGGCGCATACCTCCCCTTGCTCCCGAAATGCTGCGATCGACTTCGATCGCAGTATTTCGGGGGTTAATGTGCAGTGAGCGGTGCGGGACCGCTCCTTGCACATAGTACCGGGTGTCAGCTGTGACAATCAGCTGACACCCAGCGGTGATTTCTTCCGCACAGCCTCTGTATGGGCGCGATCGCCAGGGCATATTAATACGTATCTGGTCCAATAAGCCTAGGGTGCAGATACGTATTAATACGCCCCACGTCAGAAAGGGGTTAAGTCCATATCCATGTATTATTGATTAAAAGGTGAGGGCCATGTTTCCCAAGGAGCCGGCTAAGCGAAGTTGCCTGTGCAAAGTACTATTATTCGCTGCCAACCTTCCACACATGGTGTTCCATTACAAATATGACCACCACTGCTCTCCCCAGTACAGTGTAATGTGCCCACTGCACCCCTCAGTACTGTATGAGGCTGACACAGTGCTCCCCAATGCAGTTTAGTGTCTTCCTTCTCAGAAAAATGCACTGAAACAGAAAAAATTGATTCACTGCTCCAGTTTATGCTTTGTCTGACGCTCCTAGCAGCAGGCACAATCTAGTGAAATCATCGTGCTTACCATGTCAGGAAATCCTATGCGCTGACAGCTCCCTGTTGTACCATTATAACCAATTTTATCTGTGTAAATTTAGGGAAATTAGAATATTCTGATATTTTAAATTAAATTAGATTTAATATAGAGCAATAATTTGTAATCTGTGTCCTCCAGAACTTATTCACATCATTCCTTCCACAGTGGTGTGCGCCTGACTATATTGACGATGTACTATACTTATTGATGGGACTATTTCACTTATACGGTATCTATAATATAACCGTGGATGCATACCTCTGTCTGAAGCCTCGATAGACTGCGCATGCGTGACGCGCAGTCTGGCTCCAGACAGAAGCAGGCATCCAGCCGTTACAGGTAAGAGGAGGTGTATGGCGCCGGAGATCGCGATATGCGTAGGCACTGAACGCATACCGCGATCTCCGGCGCCATACTTGCCTGACCGGGAGGAGCGTTGCCGCGGCGCCTCTCTTCGCAGGAGACCGGGGCAGGAGTGAGGCTCATAGCGCTATCCGGCTCCATTTTACTGAAGACACATTTACAGTGTGTCTTCAGCAAACTGGCGCCGGACAGCGCGGTGCTCCGGCGCCGCATTCCTCCCCACGGCCTCCGGCAGAACGGGACGCAGCGCTGGAGTACAGAGAAGAAAGGTGAGTATAAGTGTTTATTTTTTTTGTATGTGTGTACAGTGTGAAAGGGATGAAGGGGCCACATATACCAGGATTGTGGGGTGAGGGGTACCACACATACCAGGATTGAGGGGTACCACGCATACCAGGATTGGGGGGTGAGGGGTACCACATATACCAGGATTGGGGGGTGAGGGGTACCTCGCATACCAGGATTGGGGGGGTGAGGGGTACCACGCATACCAGGATTGGGGGGGGTGAGGGGTACCACGCATACCAGGATTGGGGGGTGAGGGGTACCACGCATACCAGGATTGGGGGGTGAGGGGTACCACACATACCAGGATTGAGGGGTACCACACATACCAGTATTGGTGGGTGAGGGGTACCACACATACCAGGATTGGGGGGTGAGGGGACCACGCATATCAGGATTGGGGGGTGAGGGGACCACGCATATCAGGATTGGGGATGAGGGGTGCCAGGGTGCCACGCATACCAGGATTGGGGGGGTGAGGGGTGCCACTCATACCGGGATTGGGGATGAGGGGTGCCACGCATACCGGGATTGGGGATGAGGGGTGCCACGCATACCGGGATTGGGGATGAGGGGTGCCACGCATACCAGAATTGGGGATGAGGGATGCCACGCATACCGGAATTGGGGGAGAGGGGTGCCACGCATACCGGGATTGGGGATGAGGGGTGCCACGCATACCGGGATTGGGGACGAGGGGTGCCACGCATACCGGGATTGGGGACGAGGGGTGCCACGCATACCGGGATTGGGGACTAGGGGTGCCACGCATACCGGGATTGGGGATGAGGGGTGCCACGCATACCGGGATTGGGGACGAGGGGTGCCACGCATACCGGGATTGGGAACGAGGGGTGCCATGCATACCGGGATTGGGGACGAGGGGTGCCACGCATACCGGGATTGGGGACGAGGTGTGCCACGTATACTGGGACTGGGGGCGAGGTGTGCCACGCATACCGGGATTGAGGACAAGGTGTGCCACGCATACCGGGATTGGGGACGAGGGTTGCCACGCATACCGGGATTGGGGACGAGGGGTGCCACGCATACTGGGATTGAGGACTAGGGGTGCCACGCATACTGGGATTGGGGACGAGGGGTGCCACGCATACCGGGATTGGGGACGAGGGGTGCCACGCATACCGGGATTGGGGACGAGGGGTGCTACGCATACCGGGATTGGGGACGAGGTGTGCCACGCATACCGGGATTGGGGACGAGGGGTGCCACGCATACCGGGATTGGGGACGAGGGGTGCCACGCATACCGGGATTGGGGATGAGTGATGGGGTGCCATGCATACCAGGATGAGGGATACCATACACTCCAGGATAGGGATTAGGGATGGGGTACCATGCATACCAGGATGAGGGATACCATACATACCAGGACAGGGATGAGGGATGGGGTACCATGCATACCAGGATTGGGGATGAGGGGTGCCATGCATATCAGGATTGGGAATGAGGGGTGCTGCGCATATCAGGAAGGGGATGAGGGGTGCCACGCATACCGGGATTGGGGATGAGGGGTGCCATGCATACCAGGATTGGGGATGAGGGGTGCCATGCATATCAGGATTGGGGATGAGGGGTGCCACGCATACCGGGATTGGGGATGAGGGGTGCCATGCATACAGGGATTGGGGATATGGGGTGCCATGCATACCGGGACTGGGGGTGAGGGGTACCATGCATACCGGGATTAGGGATGAGGGATGGGGTGCCATGCATACCAGGATGAGGGATACCATACATACCAGGATAGGGATGAGGGGTGCCACACATACTAGGATTAGGGGTGAGGGGTGCCACGCATACCAGGATTGGGGGTGAAGAGTGCCACGTATACCAGGATAGGGGATGAGGGGTGCCATTCATACTAGGATAGGATGGTGGAAACAGGATGGGTGCAGCACAAATACAAGGAGGGGGGGCAGCACATACCAGCATGGGAGACCATATACCGATAAAAATGCTCGCCACCCAGGCGTAGAACGGGTTCAATAGCTAGTCTATAATATAACCGGGAATGAGTGTCTCCGTCTGAAGCCTTTATAGACTGCGCATGCGCAACGCGCAGTCTGGCTCCAGACAGAAGACCGCATCCTGCTGTTACAGGTAAGAGGAGTGTATGGCGCCGGAGATCACGGTATGTGTAGACACAACGCATACCGCGATCTCCGGTGCCCTACTTACATACTTTCCTGACCGGGAGGAGCGTTGCCGTGGCGCATCTCTTCGCCGGAGACCGGGACAGGAGCGAGATGTCGGATCGGCGCATCCGCATAGTGCTATCCAGCGCCATTTTACTGAAGACACATTTGCAGTGTGTCTTCAGCAAAATGGCGCCGGACAGCACGGTGCTCTGGCACTGCACTCCTCCCCCGGCCTCCGGCAGAACAGGACGAAGCAGCGCTGGAGCACAGAGAAGAAAGGTGAATATAACTGTTTATTTTTTTTGTATGTGTGTACAGCGTGAAAGGGATGAGGGGTCCACACATACCAGGATTGTGGGGTGAGGGGACCATGCATATCAGGATTGGGGGGTGAGGGGACCATGCATACCAGGATTGTGGGGTGAGGGGATCATGCATACCAGGATGAGGGGTACCACACATACCAGGATTGGAGGATGAGGGGACCATGCATACCAGGATTGTGGGGTGAGGGGACCATGCATACCAGGATTGGGGGGTGAGGTGTACCACACATACCAGGATTGGGGGGTGAGGGGACCATGCATTCCAGGATGAGGGGTACCACACATACCATTATTGTGGGATGAGGGGACCATGCATACCAGGATTGGGGGGTGAGGTGTGCCATGCATACCAGAATAGGGATGAGGAGTACCATACATACCAGGATAGGAATGCGGGGTACCATGCATACCAAGATGAGGGATGGGGTGCCATGCATACCAGGATGAGGGTTATCATGCATACCAGAATAGGGATGAGGGGTACCATGCATACTAGGATGAGGGACTGGGTGCCATGCATACCAGATTTCTGGGATCAGGAGGCCACACATACCAGAATTGGGATGAAGGGTGCCATGCATACCAGGATGAGGGGTACCATACATACCAGAATGGGGATGAGGGGTGCCATGCATACCAGGATGAGTGGTACCATACATACCAGGATAGGGATGAGGGGTACCATGTATACCAGGATTGGGAATGAGGAACACATGCATACCAGGATAGGGATGAGGAGTGCCATGCATACCAGGATGGGGGTGAGGGAGCCATGCATACCGGGATTGGTGATGAGGGAGCCATGCATACCAGAATTGGGGATGAGGGGTGCCATGCATACCAGGATTGGGGATGAGGGGTGCCATACATACCGGGATTGGGGAATGAGGGGTGCCATGCATACCGGGATTGGAGATGAGGGGTACCTTGCATACCAGGATTCAGATGAGGGGCCATGCATACCAGGATAGGAATGAGGAGTGCCATGCATACCAGGATGGGGGTGAGGGGTGCCATGCATACCAGGATGTGGGTGAGGGGGCCCATGCATACCGGGATTGGGGATGAGGGGTGCCATGCATACCAAGATTGGGGATGAGGGAGCCATGCATACCAGGATTGGGGATGAGGGGTGCCATGCATACCAGGATGTGGGTGAGGGGCCCATGCATAGCAGGATGAGGGATACCATACATACCAGGATAGGGGTGAGGGATGGGGTACCATGCATACCAGGATAGGGATGAGGAGTACCACACATACCAGGATTGGGGATGAGGGGTGCCACGCATACCAGGATTGGGGGTGAGGGGTGCCATGCATACCAGGATTGGGGATGAAGGGTGTCATGCCTTCCAGGATTGGGGTTGAGGGGTGCCATGCATACCAGGATTGGGGGTGAGGGGTGCCATGCATGCCAGGATTGGGGGTGAGGGGTGCCATGCATACCAGGATTGGGAATGAGGGGTGCCATGCATACCAGGATAGGGATGAGGGGTGCCATGCATACCAGGATGGGGATGAGGGGTGCCATACATACCAGGATAGGATGGTGGGGGTAGCACAAATACCAGGAGGGGGGCAGCACATACCAGCATGGGAGACCATATACCAATAAAAATGCTCGCCACCCGGGCGTAGAACGGGTTCAATACCTAGTCAGATATATTATGTTCAGCTATCGACCATGGCATGTTGCATCCTAATCATGTTTCAAAATTTATTCCTTGATACAAGGTTTTTGTATGTTCATATATTAGTACCTCTTTGCCGTTCCCCTGCTACTCTGCCCTGCTGTTCAGCATTTTCATCATGTCCAGGGTTTTTACATATGTGGATTTAAAAATATGATAATAAACTGTACCTTATATTCTATATAGTTTTATATTTTTCATTTGCTTTGATATTTATTATATCAGGATATTTTGTAGGAATTTGTTCTTCATGATGGAATCCTGCAGTTAAGTTTTATGATTTTTTTGAGCTTTGATATTAGGTGGCGTCTTCCTTCTTGTTTTCCAGGTAGGTTATGACGCACCCCCTGGGCCTGTGTTGTGTAGCGTTGCGCACGCGGGGAATACCCGGAGCCGGATCTGTCGGGGTTAGTAGTCCTCGTGGCGGTGACCCGGTCCGTGCCCAGGGTGTCAAACTAAGGGGCGGAATTTAGCAGAAGATGTTATAGTGTTCGACTACGCCACCCGTTGAATGCGGTTATGAAGCCGCCGCTGCAGGGCAGACCGCTGAGGCCGGTGGTACAGTTGTGCAGCGTGGGTAGTATAACCCCCAACGGGAGGGGTATGGCCTCAGGGCAGCAGACGTGGATGATGGGGATAGCAGAATTGCACGCAGGCACCAGGAACCACTCAGAGACGGTGCGGTGTAGTTCAGGGTCTTTACTGGTGGCAAAGGTAGACCCTCCCGGGAGTACTGGCTAGCGATCGGGGCCTGGTCAGTCCGTGAGCAGATAGGATCTTCCCCGGCCAGGCGGAGTTGTAGGCCTCCCCAACTAATTGTACTCTTCCTGGCTACCTTGCTAGAAGCGGGTAAAAGTAGCCCACGTCCCTGAGTGTACCGTGTGGTGCTCACCCGTATGGCCGGTGACTCGGGGCCTTCTGGTAGCCTCCGCTCCACGACGGCGGTGCTGGTCCCTTGCGTGTGACTGTGCCTTCGGGTTTCTTGGCCAGAGGACCTGAAATCCCCTGCCGGACGGTTTCTGCTGCTGGGTATGGAACAGTCCCCACAGCCTCGGACTCCGTGTCCGGTGAGATCTCTTCAGTCAGGACGAGCTCTACAGCTTCCAGTCCTGGACCCCTTTTATCACTGCTCCCACAGAGCTCCTGATCTTGCTCTCCCTGCATCTGCTCCACTCCAGACCAGACTGTGTCTCTGTCTGGGACTCCTCTTCTTCTCTTCTTTTTCTTTTTCTTACCTAACCCCACCTCAGCCCCAGTTTATATAGGGGAAGTTCTTCCCCTCCCAGGACTGGGCAGGAGGTGTGGCATGCTTAGGGTTCCTGACCAGGAGACCTCCCACCTGCTCACAGACGTAATATTGCTATTACTGTGGTAACCAGAACCCTGGGGTGCCACATTCCCCCCTAGTAAAATTTAGTACTCCGGGACTAAACATATTTTTGAAAACATAACAGGGTATAAACAGGAACAATACAATAAGGAAAAACACGTTAGGGTGGTCACGGAGTGTCCGCAACCGGGTGCAATTTTTGAAGCAAAAAGGGTGTCCATTTCACCAAAGAACGGGGAGCCGTAACCAGGTAGGGGTCTGTCCTGCCCCGAGTCTTTAACAGTCTATAGTCCGTTCCTGGGTTACGCTCCAAACATACAGTACAGACCAAAAGTTTGGACACACCTTCTCATTTAAAGATTTTTCTGTATTTTCATGACTTTGAAAATTGTACATTCACACTGAAGGCATCAAAACTATGAATTAACACATGTGGAATTATATACTGAGCATAAAAGTGTGAAACAACTGAAAATATGTCTTATATTCTAGGTTCTTCAAAGTAGCCACCTTTTGCTTTGATGACTGCTTTGCACACTCTTGGCATTCTTTTGATGAGCTTCAAGAGGTAGTCACCGGAAATGGTCTTCCAACAATCTTGAAGGAGTTCCCAGAGATGCCTAGCACTTGTTGGCCCTTTTGCCTTCACTCTGCGGTCCAGCTCACCCCAAACCATCTCGATTGGGTTCAGGTCTGGTGACTGTGGAGGCCAGGTCATTTGGCGTAGCACCCCATCACTCTCCTTCTTGGCCAAATAGCCCTAACACAGCCTGGAGGTGTGTTTGGGGTCATTGTCCTGTTGAAAAATAAATTATGGTCCAACTAAACGCAAACCGGATGAAATAGCATGCCGCTGCAAGATGCTGTGGTAGACATGCTGGTTCAGTATGCCTTCAATTTTGAATAAATCCCCAACAGTGTCACCAGCCAAGCACCCCCACACCATCACACCTCCTCCTCCATGCTTCATGGCAGGAACCAGGCATGTAGAGTCTATCCGTTCACCTTTTTTGCGTCGCACAAAGACACGGTGGTTGGAACCAAAGATCTCAAATTTGGACTCATCAGACAAAAGCACAGATTTCCACTGGTCTAATGTCCATTCCTTGTGTTCTTTAGCCCAAACAAGTCTCTTCTGCTTGTTGCCTGTCCTTAGCAGTGGTTTCCTAGCAGCTATTTTACCATGAATGCCTGCTGCACAAAGTCTCCTCTTAACAGTTGTTGAAGAGATGTGTCTGCTGCTAGAACTCTGTGTGGCATGGACCTGGTCTCTAATCTGAGATGCTGTTAACCTGTGATTTCTGAGGCTGGTGACTCGGATAAACTTATCCTCAGAAGCAGAGGTGACTCTTGGTCTTCCCTTCCTGGGGCGGTCCTCATGTAAGCCAGTTTCTTTGTAGCGCTTGATGGTTTATGCAACTGCACTTGGGGACACATTCAAAGTTTACCCAATTTTTCGGACTGACTGACCTTCATTTCTTAAAGTAATGATGGGCACTCGTTTTTCTTTACTTAGCTGTTTTTTTCTTGCCATAATACAAATTCTAACAGTCTATTCAGTAGGACTATCAGCTGTCTATCCACCTGACTTCTGCACAACACAACTGATGGTCCCAACCCCATTTATAAGGCAAGAAATCCCACTTATTAAACCTGACAGGGCACACCTGTGAAGTGAAAACCATTTCCGGTGACTACCTCTTGAAGCTCATCAAGAGAATGCCAAGAGTGTGCAAAGCAGTCATCAAAGCAAAAGGTGGCTACTTTGAAGAACCTAGAATATAAGATATATTTTCAGTTGTTTCACACTTTTTTGTTAAGTATATAATTTCACATGTGTTAATTCATAGTTTTGATGCCTTCAGTGTGAATGTACAATTTTCAAAGTCATGAAAATACAGAAAAATCTTTAAATGAGAAGGTGTGTCCAAACTTTTGGTCTGTACTGTATATACAACAGAGTTCCGGTTAATCCACAAAAGACACCTATAAAATAACTGGAAAAACATAATTATTTACAAGCAACAGTAAACAGGTAAATACCAATAAGACAGTCTGAACACTTTAGATCCTCCAACGTACGGGCAACTGGCCTCTATTGGCCCTAGTAGACCTACGGAGCTTACTGACCGGTCCTGAGCTACAGGGTGTAGGAGCTGTCAAAGGTAAGCTGGGCAGCTGTCTACGGACTCTTTGGCTCACTAGGGGCACGGCAGGCTCAATATAAGCAGAGGGTCGATTCTCCTGGTCTGCTTGTGTGGGGTCTTCTGCCTCCTGGACCGGCTGATCTTCCAGCTCTACCTGTTTTTCCGTAGGCACTTGGGATGCTGGCTGGAGGAAGGTGAGGACGGGTACCACAACCGCGCCATTTACCTGTGTCCAAGACCGAGGGAAGTCTCCGAGTACAGTACTGACCATCTCTTCCCTTTCCTCTGCGGTTCAAGGGTTTTCTTGATCTTCTTCAGGGTTTCGTAGCTGCTCGGGACACTTCTTCAGGTGATCTCGGGAGACAATGGCTGTGGTTTCTCCTCCATCCTTACTGATTGTGCAGATTTTTGGGTTTTCATGGCTTGATGGCAGTACGGTGTACGGGTCCTTCTCCCACTGGTCGTCCAACTTGTGGAGCCGTCTTTTCCTCTTCAAGACCTGCTCTCCAGGTACCAGGGGAACAGCGGGAGCACACTGGTTGTAAGTCTTCTCCTGTCTTTCTCTTGCTTGACGGAGACTTCGCTCAACGCTCTCCTGTACTTTCCGGTACTGCTGCTGCCTCTCTGTGTCCCAGTCTGCTTCTGGTGAAGTGTCCTCGGGTGTCAGGACTCCCATATCCAGATCAACAGGCAGCTTACCAGGTCTTGCTCTCATTAGGTAAGCCGGGGTACAGTTGGCAGAACCTACAGGGATGTGGTTGTATAGGTCCACCAGATCAGGCAGTTTCTCAGGCCACAGACTGCGTTCTTCCAGGGGCAATGTTTTCAGAAGGTCTATCACCACCTGGTTCATCTTCTCGCAAAGTCCATTGGTTTGCGGATGATAGGGTGTTGTTCTTATCTTCCGGCAGCCATACAGAGTGCAGAACTCCTGGAAGACTTCCGCTTCAAAGGCAGGTCCTTGGTCCATCAGCACCTGCTCTGGGTATCCGTGTGGACGACAGAAGTGCTGCTGGAAGGCTCTAGCTGCTGTTTGAGCCGTTAAGTCCTTGACGGGGACTACAACCAAGAACCGGGAGTAGTGATCCACGATGGTTAACGCATAGACGTAGCCACTTCTGCTGGGGGTCAGTTTTACATGGTCCAAGGCTACCAGTTCCAACGGCTGCCTGGTGACGATGGACTGCAGGGGAGTCTTCTGGCTGGCACGGTCCTTCCTTCTTAGGTTGCATGGGCCACAGTCTCTGCACAACCTCTCGATGGTCCCTCTCATGCCTACCCAGTGGAACCGCCCGCGCAGCAGGAACTCCAGCTTCTTCCATCCGAAGTGCCCAGCTCCGTCGTGGTATGCCTCCAGTACCATAGCCGCGTCTCTTCTTGGCACCACTACTTGCCAGATCAGTTCATGCGTCCGGGAGTTAACCATTCTGCGGCACAACTTCCCCTTGTAAAGAAACAGTCGACTCTTCTCAGCCCACAGTTGCTTGGTCTCCTCCGGAGCGTCTGGGTCAAGGCGGGCATCTGGCCGAGTCAGCATCTCCTTCACTAGTCGGACGGCGGGGTCACTGTCTTGTGTTTCCGCCCAGTTGTAATGAGGTAAGGGGTTGAACGTAGCGGATTGCTTACCCCTTACACGGTGGGAATACTGGGTAGTCCCATGACGGTGAAACGCGGGGAGTTCAACTTCTTCCAGTTCCTCTGGATCTTCCCCTACGTCCGGTAGGTTTGGCATTCTGGACAAGGCATCCGCGTTGGTATTGGAGCGTCCTGCCCGGTATTTGATCGTGAACTCATAGTTGGACAGGCGGGCCATCCATCTCTGCTCCAGGGCACCGAGTCTTGCAGTGTCCAGGTGTGTCAACGGGTTGTTATCCGTGTACACGGTGAACCGTGAAGAGGCGAGGTAGTGCTTAAAGCGTTCGGTGACTGCCCACACCACTGCCAGGAACTCTAGCTTAAATGAGCTGTAATTCTCAGGGTTTCTTTCGGTGGGTCGCAGTTTTCGGCTGGCGTAAGCAATTACCCGTTCTCTCCCCTGCTGGATCTGGGACAGTACGGCTCCTAGCCCGATGTTACTTGCGTCGGTGTAGAGGATAAAGGGCTGGCTGTAATCAGGGTACGCCAGAATTTCATCCCCCGTGAGGGCCATCTTCAGCTGGCGGAAGGACTCTTCTTCCAGCTTCTCCCATCTGAAGGGCGGCTTCTGGTTCTTGGCCTTCCTGGACTGGCCTATCAGGAGGTCCTGCATAGGAGCTGCCTTTTTGGTGAAACTGGGAATGAATCTTCGGTAGTAGCCTACCAACCCGAGGAACTGCCGCACTTCCTTTACGCTGGAGGGTCTTGGCCATTCCTTAATCGCGGTGATCTTATCAGGGTCGGGAGCCACTCCGTCAGCACTCACCACGTGTCCCAGGTACTGCACTTTTGGTTTTAGCAGGTGACACTTCGACGGTTTCACCTTCAGACCGTAGTTTGCCAGGGCTTCGAACACTTCCGCCAGGTGTTTCAGGTGGTCTTCGTAGGTTTTGGAATAAACTATAACATCGTCCAGGTACAGCAGGACCGTCTCAAAGTTCCGGTGTCCCAGACAGCATTCCATCAATCGTTGGAAGGTTCCTGGTGCGTTGCAGAGTCCGAACGGCATGCAGGTAAACTCGCTAAGTCCCATCGGGGTAGTGAATGCGGTCTTCTCCCGGTCCGCCTCTGCGACAGGAACCTGCCAGTACCCGCTAGTGAGATCCAAAGTGGAGAAGAAGTTAGCAGATTTTAAAGCAGCCAAAGACTCCTCTATCCTTGGTAAGGGGTACGCATCTTTGTGTGTGATACGGTTGATTTTCCGGTAATCTACACACATTCTCATGGTGTTGTCTTTTTTTTTAACCAAGACTAGTGGAGCTGCCCAGGGGCTACAGCTATCCCTGATTACCCCAGCCTCCTTCATGTCTCTAAGCATCCCCTTTGCGTGTTGGTAGTGTGCAGGGGGTACGGGACGATACCTTTCCTTTATGGGAGGATGATCTCCCGTGGGGATGTGATGTTCCACTCCCTTTACTCGCCCGAAGTCCAGCGGGTGTTTACTGAACACTCTCTCGTATTCCTGGATCACCCGGTAGACTCCCTGCTTTTGGTGAGCAGGTGTGGAGTCAGTACCCAAATGCAGTTGCTGACACCAGTCCTCCATTTGTTGCTTAGAGCCGTTACCTTCCTCTGGATGAGATGGAGGCAAGGGTTCCACGGACTGTACAGAATTTTGGTTGATGGTATACAATTTGGCTAGCGTAGCATACCGGGGCAGGTACACTTCCCTCTTCCCGATATTTATTATGCGAACGGGCACCCTCCCATGGCGTACATCAACCACCCCCCGTGCCGTCAAAATGGTGGGCCTACTATCTGAGTAGACTGGTTCTACCATTGCCTGGTAATCTCTACCTCTCAGACCAATAGCTGCCCGGCACCAAATCATCATTTCACTTTTCGGGGGCATGGCAATAGGGAAAGGGTCACACATTCTCACGCTACCAATCTCACCACCGGAGAGTTCCACCTGTTGCCGTCGCATCAGTGCCCGGATCTCTTTTTGGAGCACTCGCTGCTGGCCGGAGCTGGCGTTCTTGGCAACCTGCTGTAAAATGAGAATCACCTCTGCAAGACAATTTTCAATCACATTAGTTCCTAGAGTTATCTTTGGGTGACTCTCGCGCTTGTCAATGTCTACAATGATCAGTCCCTGTGCTGCCAGTTCGACTTTACCGATTTTAATGGTCATCTCTTTAAATCCGATCTGTGGCACGGGCTGACCATTGCTGGCGATGATACTCAAGTCGTCGTCTGGGTAGCGGGTTATATCCGAGTCATTCCAGTACTGCTTGAAGAGCACGTACGGGATGGTGGTGACCTGTGACCCGGTGTCAAGTAGGGCACTCATAGGAATGCCATCCAGTACTACAGGCAAGACTGGACGTCCTCCCACGTATTTGTCACGCCAGTTCGATGGGCCTGGTGATCTTATTCCTAGGGGTTGGCCCTCTACCCCAGGTTGTGCCAGTTTAAAGGACAGTACCTTGCCATATGTCCGGGTTGATTGCAGCGGCGGCAGATGGGTTGTCCGTCCTCGTTGTATCGGTCGCTGGGTCTTCCTCTGGCCGGTGGGGTCCTCCTTGGTCGGCGCCACGGGATATCCTCCGGTCCGGATGCCAGCTGGATCTTCCCTGGAGTAGAAACCTGTAAAGACTGCACAGTTCGGGTTAGCGCGGCAACGCTTTTAGTTAGCTCTTGGACCTGACGGTGCAGGTCTGTAGCCGGGTCATTGTTTAAAGCCTGCGCATCAGCTCCCACAGGCCCTGCCGACAAGGGCGCCGTCTCCTGGTGGTAAATGGCAGCAGGGCGTTTGTGGGTCACAGCGCCACCTGGTGCCGGTTCTCGGAGCACCCGGATGGCTCTGTCCTTGAACTGTGCAAAGTCCAGATGAGGGTCCTGTAAGGCCATTGCTCGCAACTGGGTTCGGTGGGCATTGCAATGTAGACCCTCTATAAATTGTTCAGTCAACAACTTGTCTTCGTTTCCCACGCCGTCAGGGTCGGCCTGCTTAATGGCTCTCAGGGCCTCTTGTAGGTTTAGTGCATAGTCCCTTATATTCTCATGTGCTCGCTGCTTGCACCCGTAGAATCTAAGCTTGATCTCGGCTGAGGTACGGGTATCAAAGGTGTCCTTCAGCCGGGCTAGTCCTCCTCCTCCCAAGTGGCCAGGACTTTACCTCCCTTTGGGCTGCCCCTGTTAATTGAGCCACCAGGATGCTCACTTTTTGCTTTTCTGTGAGGGGGTACACCTGGAAGAGGCTATCCAGCCTTTCTCTGAAGTCATTTAGGGTATGGGACTCCCCTGAGTACTGGGGTAGCCAGGCTGCCCCCGGGATGTAGGGCATGGTGAAAGGCATGACCGCAGCAGCGGTGGTGCTGGCGGTGGCTGTAGCAGTGAAGCTCTCCTCCGTATCCGACATCCTCCTCCCCCCTAGTGGACCGTGGCCTACCTTGCGATGATCCTCTTCCGTAGGCCGCGGCTCCGCAGTGGATCGTCAGGGTTGAGGACCTTCCGTCGCGCTCCTGTGACGTCGGCGTCTGCTGGGCTCCTTCCAGGACCTTACGCAACGTCCGGACGTGAGGCGGGGCTTCAGTTCTCGCGCGCTTTCGGAGTCCACGCCCCTCTTCTTCTCGCGCGGCGTCCTCGAGATGGCGTCCAATGGCGGGAAAACTCCACGGATGGCGGGAAGAAGGCAAAAGATGGCGTCGGATGGCGGGAAAACTCCACGGATGGCGGGAAGAAGGCAAAAGATGGCGTCGGATGGCGGGAATCTTCACCACAGGTAAGTTTAACAGTCTTTTTCAGGCACGCAGTACCCGGTGGTTGCGGGCACGAGATCCTGCCGACTACGCCAAAGTTGACGCACCCCCTGGGCCTGTGTTGTGTAGCGTTGCGCACGCGGGGAATACCCGGAGCCGGATCTGTCGGGGTTAGTAGTCCTCGTGGCGGTGACCCGGTCCGTGCCCAGGGTGTCAAACTAAGTGGCGGAATTTAGCAGAAGATGTTATAGTGTTCGACTACGCCACCCGTTGAATGTGGTTATGAAGCCGCCGCTGCAGGGCAGACCGCTGAGGCCGGTGGTACAGTTGTGCAGCGTGGGTAGTTTAACCCCCAACGGGAGGGGTATGGCCTCAGGGCAGCAGACGTGGATGATGGGGATAGCAGAATTGCACGCAGGCACCAGGAACCACTCAGAGACGGTGCGGTGTAGTTCAGGGTCTTTACTGGTGGCAAAGGTAGACCCTCCCGGGAGTACTGGCTAGCGATCGGGGCCTGGTCAGTCCGTGAGCAGATAGGATCTTCCCCGGCCAGGCGGAGTTGTAGGCCTCCCCAACTAATTGTACTCTTCCTGGCTACCTTGCTAGAAGCGGGTAAAAGTAGCCCACGTCCCTGAGTGTACCGTGTGGTGCTCACCTGTATGGCCGGTGACTCGGGGCCTTCTGGTAGCCTCCGCTCCACGACGCCGGTGCTGGTCCCTTGCGTGTGACCGTGCCTTCGGGTTTCTTGGCCAGAGGACCTGAAATCCCCTGCCGGACGGTTTCTGCTGCTGGGTATGGAACAGTCCCCACAGCCTCGGACTCCGTGTCCAGTGAGATCTCTTCAGTCAGGACGAGCTCTACAGCTTCCAGTCCTGGACCCCTTTTATCACTGCTCCCACAGAGCTCCTGATCTTGCTCTCCCTGCATCTGCTCCACTCCAGACCAGACTGTGTCTCTGTCTGGGACTCCTCTTCTTCTCTTCTTTTTCTTACCTAACCCCACCTCAGCCCCAGTTTATATAGGGGAAGTTCTTCCCCTCCCAGGACTGGGCAGGAGGTGTGGCATGCTTAGGGTTCCTGACCAGGAGACCTCCCACCTGCTCACAGACGTAATATTGCTATTACTGTGGTAACCAGAACCCTGGGGTGCCACAGTTATATAGTTTGTTTTATACTAGGACCCAGACAAATTTATGGATTTCCACAGTTATGAGATTAGTTGGCTATTACAACTATCCCAAGTATTCAGAGATACTGGCTACATTAAATTGGATGATATAGCCAATACTCACCTGACAGACAAGCGTATGCTAAAAGATTTGATGTATATAAGTGCACCAATTATTGGTGGAATAAAGTCTCAATGTAACATTATCTACAGAGACAACTAATTACGGGTATAGGTTTTCCCCTCATTTTCAGTTGATAAAGAATCTTGGTGATAAATGGGCAGAAGCTAGTAGCAAATGTTCTAATTTTTTCTCAAGCTTTAAATTGAACATAGTTGCATGGTTACATAGGTTGAAAAAAAGAAAGAGGTCCATCAAAGTTCAACCTTTCTCCACCAATTATACATTCACTATTGTTAGATTATGACTACCAACATATAGAGCATGAACCTGATGAAGCAAAAGGGTGAAACATGCATTTTCTTTTAAGCTACACAGCATTCTAATATTTAATCATGTTGATGTACACTGCTCAAAAAAATAAAGGGAACACTCAAATAACACATCCTAGATCTGAATGAATGAAATATTCTCATTGAATACTTTGTTCTGTACAAAGTTGAATGTGCTGACAACAAAATCACACAAAAATCATCAATGGAAATCAAATATATTAACCAATGGAGGCCTGGATTTGGAGTCACCCCCAAAATTAAAGTGGAAAAACACACTACAGGCTGATCCAACTTTGATGTAATGTCCTTAAAACAAGTCAAAATGAGGCTCAGTATTGTGTGTGGCCTCCACGTGCCTGTATGACCTCCCTACAACGCCTGGGCATGCTCCTGATGAGGTTGCGGATGGTCTCCTGTGGGATCTCCTCCCAGACCTGGACTAAAGCATCAGCCAACTCCTGGACAGTCTGTGGTGCAACGTGACGTTGGTGGATGGAGCGAGACATGATGTCCCAGATGTGCTCAATCAGATTCAGGTCTGGAGAACGGGTGGGCCAGTCCATATCTTCAATGCCTTCATCTTGCAGGAACTGCTGACATACTCCAGCCACATGAGGTCTGGCATTGTCCTGCATTAGGAGAAACCCAGGGCCAACCACACCAGCATATGGTCTCACAAGGGGTCTGAGGATCTCATCTTGGTACCTAATGGCAGTCGGGCTACCCCTGGCGAACAAATGGAGGGCTGTGCGGTCCTCCAAAGAAATGCCAGCCCACACCATTGCTGACCCACTGCCAAACCGGTCATGTTAAAGGATGTTGCAGGCAACAGATCGCTCTCCAGGGCATCTCCAGACTCTGTCACGTCTGTCACATGTGCTCAGTGTGAACCTGCTTTCATCTGTGAAGAGCACAGGGCGCCAGTGGCGACTTTGCCAATCCTGGTGTTCTGTGGCAAATGCCAAGCGTTCTGCACGGTGTTGGGCTGTGAGCACAACCCCCATCTGTGGACGTCGGGCCCTCATACCACCCTCATGGAGTTGGTTTCTAACCATTTGTGCAGACACATGCACATTTGTGGCCTGCTGGAGGTCATTTTGCAGGGCTCTGGCAGTGCTCCTCCTGTTTGTCCTTGCACAAAGGCGGAGGTAGCGGTCCTGCTGCTGGGTTGTTGCCCTCCTACAGCCCCATCCACGTCTCCTGGTGTACTGACCTGTCTCCTGGTAGCCCCTCCAGCCTCTGGACACTACGCTGACATACACAGCAAACCTACTTGCCACAGCTCGCATTGATGTGCCATCCTGGATGAGCTGCACTAACTGAGCAACTTCTGTGAGTTGTAGAGTCCGTCTCATGCTACCACGAGTGTGAAAGCACAACCAACATTCAAAAGAGACCAAAACATCAGCCTGAAAGCATTGGTACTGAGCTGTGGTCTGTGGTCCCCACCTGCAGAACTACTCCTTTATTGAGGGTGTCTTGATAATTGCCAATAATTTCCATCTATTGTCTACTCCATTTGCACAACAGCATGTGAAATTGATTGTCAATCAGTGTTGCTTCCTAAGTAGACAGTTTGATTTCACAGAAGTTTGATTTACTTGGAGTTATATTCTGTTGTTTAAGTGTTCCCTTTATTTTTTTGAGCAGTGTATTTTGTGGTCCTCCACTGAATTTCTCTGTAGAATATACCGTATTTTTCGAACTATAAGATGTACTTTTTTAAAGTGGGGGGTGCGTCTTATAGTCCGATATATATACTGTGGCTGTGGGTGGTGGGGGGAGCTGCAGCGGTGGAGGAGCGGGGCACACGAGGCAGTAGCCAGCTTCTGCATCCTACACTGTGCCCGCTGCTAAAGAGAATGAATATTCACTGCTCCCCACGCCATAGCGCATACACTGTATTTGCAGCGCAGCTCCTGGTATATATGGCACCCTTCATCCCTCATCCTGGTATGTATGGCACCCCTCAACCTGGTATGTATGCCCCCCCTCATCCCTCTTCTTGGTATGCTTGGCACCCCTCCATCCTGGTATGCTTGGCACCCACTGATCCCCATGGGCGTGGGTTGTAGTGAATATTCATGATCTTTAATAGCGGGCACACGTGACCGCTGGCTGCAGCAGGAGCCGCGCTGTGGCTACAGTGTACGCGCTATTAAGCAGAGTGAATGGTCACTGCTCCCCACGCACACAGTCCTGGCATGGGGAGCAGTGACTATTCCGGCACAGCATCTCACAGTGTGAGGGCGCATGGCAGTTATGCAAAGCAGCGCTGGAGCAAAGAGGTGATTATAATTGTTTATTTCTTGTGTGCAGCGTGATGGGGATCAGGGGGTGCCAAGCATACCAAGATGAGGGGTGCCAAGCATACCAGGAAGACAGATGAGGGGGGCCATATACATACCAGGATGAGGGTTGAGAGGGGCCATACATGCCAGGTTGAGAGGTACCATACATACCGGGATGAGGGGTGCCATACATAACAGAAAGAGGGATGAGGGGGGCCATACATACCAGGATGAGGGATGAAGGGTTGCCATACATACCAGGATGAAGGGTGCAATACATACCGGGATGAGGGGTGCCATACATAACAGGAAGAGGGATGAGGGGTGCCATACATACCAGGAAGAGGGATGAGGGGGGCCATACATACCAGGATGAGGCATGAAGTGGGCCATGCATACTAGGATGGGGATGAGGGATGCCATGCATATTGGGATGGGGATGAAGGCCACGCATAACAGGAATGAGGGGGCCATATATTCCAGGATGGGGGATATTAACAGAATTGGGGGACAATACCCCTATAATAGTGTCAGCAGAAAACCCCCTCCCCCTTAACAGGGCATTGTGACCACATTTTTTGCTTACATTTTTTTTCTATTTTTCTCCTCTAAAACCTAGGTGCGTCTTATGGTCCGTTGCGTCTTATAGTCCGAAAAATACGGTACATGTTTTTTTAATCATTTATCTTCAATAAAATGTATGAATTTTTAAACTATACGCATCTATTCTTTTCTTTGGGCGGTATATATTGTTAGATTATGTATAACCAACAATGTTATTTATTGTAATAAAACAATCAAGTCCTTTTTAAATGCTGAAATAGTATCCGCCATTACTCCCTTTTGTGGCAGGGCATACCACAGTCTGAATGCTCTAACCGTAAAGAACCTTTTCCTATTTAGATGCTGGAATCATCTTTCCTCCATACTTAATGAATGCCCATTGATCCTATGTAAGGTCCTTGGAAGGAATAAGTCATGTGCCAGTTCATTGTATTGACCTTATGTGTATTTACACGTTAATGAGATCACCTCTGAGGAGTCATTTTTTCGAACCTAAACAAGTGCCATATTTCTAGACCTTCATTTTAAGAGGTAGTTTCCATATTGTTTGATAATCTATAAACCATTGTGAAAAGACTAAAATTAATAGAAGGCACGTGTGTTAAGGATTAGTGTTGAGCGAGTATGTTCTATTAACCCTTTCGCCGAGTATGCTCGGGCCGAGCTCCGAGTATTTATAGCTGCTCGGTGATATGGTTGAATCGCTCCCGTGTGCATGATTTGCGACTGTTTGACAGTTTTATTACATGTGAGGAATGTCTATTTCTTACACATTCCTCACATGTAATAAAGCTGTCAAACAGTTGCAAATCATGCACACGGGAGCGATTAAACCATATCACCGAGCAGTTGTAAATACTCGGAGCTCGACCCGAGCATACTCGGACAGAACATACTGTTATGATCTGCAACAAAACTAAGGAAAGAAAAGGAAAGCTGTCCCTACAGTAAGACTAAGCTGAATCCCTACGATGTAGCGGGCTGCCTGTTCCTTGTGAACAGACCCGCCTTCGTCCTCGGCTAGTCTGAACGGAGATCTATAGAATAAAGGGAGGGGTCCCTAAAAGAACTAAGGACTGGGACAAAAATGGGACACCTCCTAAACAGAA
This sequence comes from Phyllobates terribilis, assembly GCF_046119375.1. NCBI lineage: Eukaryota > Metazoa > Chordata > Amphibia > Anura > Dendrobatidae > Phyllobates > Phyllobates terribilis. Next base: position 73,096,075 of record NW_027362765.1, read on the forward strand.
GTTGTTGCAGAGCAAAAAGGACAAACTGACAAAAAGTACTAACGGTCCCAGAGGACCAAGAACTGACAGAGATAGGCACCGAAGCACCTGGCTAGAGAGACAGACAAAACAACATTGAAGTCCAGCATGGCCAGAAGGGCGGAGCTGAAATATATAGGCAGATGGTCACGTGACCGCAAAACACAAGATAGAAAAAACTAACAGGAGGGTTTTAACAGTACCCCAGGCCTATCCGGAAACTTCCTGTGGAAAGCTTTAACAAGCCTAGGAGCAGAGACATCATCCGTCCTTACCCAGGAGTTGTCTTCGGGACCGAAACCCTTCCAGGCGACAAGATACTGTAATCTCCCTCTATGCCATCTAGAATTCAAGATACGCGAAATTTCAAATTCGCTGTCTTCCACCACAGGGGGAGCTGTGACAGTGGCGTCCCTATCAGGTACGTCAGCCTTTTTCAACAAGGAAACATGAAACACAGGATTAATCTTCCAGGAAGTAGGGACATCCAACCTAACAGCAGACGGGTTAACAACCTGAAGCACTTTAAATGGACCCACAAACTTAGGACCCAGTTTTTTAGAGGGAATCCTCAACCGCAGATTCTTTGAGGACAACCAAACCATGTCACCCACAGTAAACAAAACCTCTTTACGTTTCCTGTCAAAATACTTCTTGGACTTCTTGCTAGCCTCTTGAAGGTTGCAAGGTACATTAGTCCAAACTCTCTCCAAATCACCGGAAAAAAATTCTCCTCCTCCGGCACCGCCGACCCTAATTTGGAGAACGAACCAAAAGTCTCCCAGTACAACAAAAAAAAGGAGAACACCCAGCAGAGGAGGATGTATGATTGTTAAGAGCAAATTCGGCGAGAGGCAGAAACTCAGACCACACCTCTTGATTGTCTGCCACTAAACAACGCAAAAACTGTTCAACATCCTGGTTCTTTCTTTCAGTCTGTCCATTAGACTCAGGATGATAACCAGAAGAAAATGACAAATGGACTCCCAACCTGTCACAAAAAGCATGCCAAAAGCGAGCCACAAACTGGGGTCCTCTATCAGAAGCAATATCCGTGGGAACGCCATGGAGCTTGACAATCTCCTTAACAAATGCCTTAGCGAGTGTCTTGGCGCAGGGCAACTTAATGAATGGAACCAAATGACACATCTTACTAAAACGGTCCACGACCACCCAGATGACAGTAAAACCCTCGGACACAGGAAGATCAGTAATAAAATCCATAGTGAGATGCATCCAAGGCGCACTAGGAACTTCCAGAGGGCAAAGCAACTCCGCAGCAGGAGTATGTGAAGCCTTCGACCTAGCGCACACAGTACACTGACGCACCCATTTGATGACTTCCTTCTGCCATCCAGGCCACCAAAAACTGCGACTGATCAATCTCTTAGTCTCTGAAATTCCTGGATGACCTGCCAACAGAGACTCATGAAACTCCACAAACAAATCTCTCCTAAAGGCTCTAGGCACGAACAACCTCCCATGGGGAGTGTTAGATGGAGCATCATCTTGAGCTTTCAGAATCCCATTCGCCAAAACGGAGTCCAAAACCGCCACCACAGCTCCTTTCTGTAAAATGCTCTCCTCCTCCTCGGCACCGACCGTAGGAGAGAAGCTGCGAGATAAAGCATCAGCTTTAACATTCTTAGTACCAGGGATATAGGTAACAGAAAAATGAAACCGAGAAAAAAAAAGTGCCCACCTAGCTTGACGGGCATTCAAGCGCTTTGCAGCATCCAGATAGGTCAAATTCTTATGATCTGTGAAAACCTGAATAGGAAATCTAGTGCCTTCCAAAAAATGATGCCAATGTTCAAACGCGAGTTTCATAGCCAGCAACTCTCGATTTCCAACATCATAATGCAGTTCGGTTTCCGAAAATTTTTTCGAAAAGAAGGCAAAAGGATGTACTCCACTCTTGTTCTCCTGAGACAAAACTGCTCCGACCCCCACCGATGAAGCATCGACCTCGACCAAAAAAGGCTTGGTCTCATCAGGCTGCATAAGGATAGGGGCAGAACTGAACCTCTCTTTGATATACTCAAATGCTTCAATGGCCTCAGTAGTCCACTGGACCGTATTCGCACCTTTCCTGGTGAGATCGGTTAGAGGTTTAACAATTACAGAAAAATTCTTAATGAATTTCCTGTAATAATTGGCAAAACCCAAAAATCTCTGTATAGATTTCAAACCAATAGGCCTAGGCCATTCCTGCACAGCCTGAACCTTCACAGGGTCCATTTCAAAGCCCTCGCTGGAGACAATGTAGCCCAAAAAACTAATTTTCTGCACAGCGAACTCACATTTCTCCAGCTTAGCAAAGAGTGAATTGTCACTCAATAACTGCAAAACTTCACGTACACTCTGCCAATGGGACTCCAGATCTGGTGAATAAATCAAAATGTCATCCAAACACACAACCACATTCTTACTAATCAGAGGTCTCAGGACGTCATTAATAAGGTTCTGAAAAAATGCAGGTGCATTGGTAAGACCAAAAGGCATCACCAGATTCTCAAAATGACCTACCGGAGTGTTAAAAGCAGTTTTCCATTCATCACCCTCCTTCACACGTAACAAATTGTATGCCCCCTGGAGATCAATTTTGGAGAACCACTTGGCTCCCACTAACTGGTTAAATAAGTCAGGAATTAACGGCAATGGGTAGGAATTGCGTACGGTAATCTTATTAATTTCACGAAAATCCAGACATAGACGTAAACCGCCATCCTTTTTTTTAACAAAGAAGAATCCAACTGCCACAGGCGACTTAGAAGGTCTAATGTGACCAGCAGCCAGGCTAGTCTGTATGTACTCCTCCAAGGCCTTTCTTTCAGGGATAGTCAGATTAAACAAGCGACTTTTGGGAAGAGTAGCACCCGGAACAAACTCAATGGCGCAATCATAATCCCTATGAGGAGGTAAAACTTGCGACTCCTCCTCCGAAAAAAACCTCCAAAAATCTTGAATAGGTACAGGTAATTCGACTTTTTCCACAGCCGCAATGGGACCATTACAACATTTATCATAGCACTTCGGACTCAAAGACTTAATCACATTAGTAGACCAGTCCAATAAAGGATTGTGCAGTTTTAACCAAGGCAATCCTAGAACAACTAGAGAGGGTAAATTATCCAAAACAACCAAGTCCAAAATTTCTTGATGAACTCCATTGATAGTGAGAGGAAATGCAGCAGTCTTGTGAGTAATACATTTCAAAGGAGTGTTATCAATAGCAACCACAGAATTAGGTGATTACAAAGGTTTGGATTTCAATTTAAGGTTTTCCAAAAACCCTCAATCACATTAAGTGTTGAACCACAATCCACAAATACCTGAAATTCAATCAAATCTCCCTGCAGAGTAGTACTCCCAGAAAGGAATACTCCTGCAGAGCGTAAACAAGGTATGCGGGCGTAACTGACCTTTTTTTTTTTTCTTTACTTAAACGACACTCACAATACTTAATCAAATGGTCATTTTTACCACAATAAAGACACAAACCTTCGGCGAATCTCCGATCTCTTTCCTGAGAGCGGAGTGACATCGCCCCAAGCTCCATTGGTTCTCCACTGTCAGAGAAGAGCAGAGCAGATTTTCTGGGAACTAGGACCTGAAGTTACAGGAGTCTTTACATCATTAACCCTGGACCTCAGTCTCCTGTCTGTATGAACAGCTAACTGCATAGCTTCCTGCAGAGTCTCAGGTGCAGGGAATGCAATTAGCAAATCCTTAACCCTTTCACTCAGACCAGCAAGAAATAAACATTTCAACGCAGAATCATTCCATTTAACTTCTGAAGCCCACCTTCTAAAGTGTGTGCAATAAATTTCAACATCATCTGACCCCTGATTCAAACGTTTAAGTTCTGATTCAGCAGATGAGATTCGATCAGGATCGTCATATAATAGCCCCATAGCAGGAAAAAATTCTTCAACAGAACTTAAACACGGATCATTAGGTTGGAGAGAAAAGGCCCAACGCTGTGGTTCTTTGCGCAAAGGTGACATAATAAAACCAATGCGCTGTGATTCATTCCCAGAGGATCTTGGTCTCAAACGAAAATATAACAAACAAGCATTTTTAAAAGAAAAAAAATCTTGCTGTTTACCATAAAAAACATCAGGCAGTCCCACCTTCGGTTCCACAAAATGCGCTCCAGGACAGCTACTCACGTGTTGCTGAAGCTCGGCCACCTCCAGAGACAATCCCTGCAGGCGTTGAGCCAAATCCTGGATGGAAACCATACTGAGCCCCGAATTTCTTTCCTTTTAGTTTTTTTTTTTATTTTGGGCTGGACTTACTGTTATGATCTGCAACAAAACTAAGGAAAGAAAAGGAAAGCTGTCCCTACAGTAAGACTAAGCTGAATCCCTACGATGTAGCGGGCTGCCTGTTCCTTGTGAACAGACCCGCCTTCGTCCTTGGCTAGTCTGAACGGAGACCTATAGAATAAAGGGAGGGGTCCCTAAAAGAACTAAGGACTGGGACAAAAATGGGACACCTCCTAAACAGAAGTTGTTGCAGAGCAAAAAGGACAAACTGACAAAAAGTACTAACGGTCCCAGAGGACCAAGAACTGACAGAGATAGGCACCGAAGCACCTGGATAGACAGACAAAACAACACTGAAGTCCAGCAAGGCCAGAAGGGCAGAGCTGGAATATATAGGCAGATGGTCACGTGACCGCAAAACACAAGATAGAAAAAACTAACTTGAGGGTTCTAACACATACTCGCTCAACCCTATTAAGGATCATTATCCATTTGTAGAAGCCATCCTCTTTTCAACTTCAGCTTTTTTACAGATAGTGTCATGTTTCCATCAAGAATTTGTTGAAATTTTATTGAATCCATTCTTCCCTCTACCCGTGAAATGTTCCCCGTGCCACTGGCTGCAACACAACCCAAAAGCATGATTGATCCACTCCCATGCTTAATGGTTGGCAAGATGTTCTTTTCCTGAAATTCTGTCCTTTTTTTCTCGACACATACCTTTGATCATTCTGGCCAGAGTTCTATTTTAACCTCATCAGTCCATAGGACTTGTTTTCAGAAGGCATCAGGCTTGTTTAGATATTCTTTTGCACACTTCTGACGCTGAATTTTATGGTGAGGACAAAGGAGAGGTTTTCTTCTGATGACTCTTCCATGAAGGCCAAATTGTGCAGGTGTCTCTGAGCAGTAGAACAATGTACCACAACTCCAGAGTCTGCTGAATCTTTCTGAAGGTCTTTTGCAGTCAAGCAGGGGTTCTGATTTGGCTCTCTAGCAACCCTACGAGCAGCTCTCATATAAATTTTACATTTCGAAATGAGGAAAGGGCAACTTGAAAACGCTTTGCTATCTTATTACAGCCTTCTACTGCTTTATTGGTCTCCACCATTTTAATTTTCAGAGTACTAGGCAGCTGCATAGAAGAATCCATGGCTGCTGTTTTTTTGGCACAAGGTTAGAGGAGGCTGGGTTTCTATAAAGCTTGGAAATTTGCATCACCTTGCCTTTTCTAACGATGATAATGAACAAGCCATAACCCCAACATGCTAATTAAGGTGTGAAAACTTGGTCAAAGTTATCTGAGCACACAAATCTCCAAGGATGCCCGAACTTTTGTATCAGCCCATTTTCCTTTTAGTAATTTTTAAAATGTAAAAAATGCCTATATATATATATATTTATTTGCCTAAAATAAAAAGGAAATGTGTCACCTTTAACTTTAAGCCTTTTAGAGATCACTTCATCTTCAACTTGCTTAACTTTTCACAATAACAGTGATTTTGACGAGGGGTGCCCAAACTTTTACATGCCACTGTACGTCTGCATCATTTACAGACTTCTCAGCACGTGACATTGGGTGCAACTACAAGGGTTAAATCATCTTCGCTCACTCAAACTTGCACTCAACCTCTGTTATAAGCTGCAAAGTGAGCATAAATCACACCTGACACAGTCCACACACCAAACACAAAGGGTGATGAGTCAACAAAAGGCCACACACTCTCTGAAAGGCTGTGGATTCTTGAGAGCATACAAGAACCAAACTTATTAAAGTTTTAAGCCTTAATAAAAGAAAATACCATGCTTACAAGAACAGGTATAAAAATAGAAAACTAAAGTGATATAAATAAGCAAAGCAGTTCTTAAAAAAAAAAAAAAGAACAGAAATTCTTAACAATTTCCATCTAGTTATTCTTCTGTTTCTTCGAGAGTAGGAAAAATGATTTATAGATCACATCCAGTTCAGGCTGACCCCCAAATATGAACAACTTTACATCTACTAAATGCCTGGTCTTTGGCTCAAGATTACAGTACGGCCTAGATTGTAATATTTAAATCACAGGTTTGTAACTGGACCATGGGCTAATTAAGGATGAACACTTTACATATTAAATACCCTGTTTGAGTATATACCCTCTGAGTTCCTATAAAAAGAGTACATAGATGTTATACCCTTTGTATAGTGTCAAACACGTGAGAGACTTAATTTCATGTACTTTTACTGATGTTATAATTTCCCTTACAGTCTGTATCATATTGAGGAGGTCATGTGGTCAATCACAGTATACAGCATTGGGTATTGCAAAAAGGCCATATATCTAAAAATGTGGCTTTAGCCAAGAAGGCTACAAAAAAATGAAACAAAGAATAGGAAAGTGTGAGGAGCTGCACACTTACTAAAGACTGAGACTTTTCCATCACGGAGCTCCGTTTCCGTCAATATTATTATTGTGTTTATTAGAGATTTGCTTGCTGTGTTTTATTGTTCTGTTTGCTCGACAGTTTATGCACACAAATTTTACTTGTAAAGTGTCCAGCATTCCAGTAACCTCATCAGTATCTCAGGAGCCTCTAACCATTGTTCAACCAGTGTCTAGGCCCATTGTGCGAGTATTGAAAGAAGATCCAGAGAAGATGTCACCACAGGGAGTCTCACATTCAGACCCAGGTGATGAGTTTGACCTGAGAAAATACCTCCACTAATGCACACTTTGCTTTGGGGGGGATGGTGAAAGCAGTTCTGCCCATTCAGGGGGCTGATCCCACGGAAGGAGAAAAGAAGCCACATGTTTAGTGGGGAGTTGGTGGAATGACATAAAAGGAATAGGATCGAGACTAAGGACCTGGAAGGATGGATGCATGGCATATCGAGTGTTGGAGATCAGTTACCGACTGCACTGGATATAGGTGCTACAGTTGTGGGATCTGTCATTTGGATTGAAACTTTCTTAAAGGATTGTTGGTGCTGGATTGTTGGTGCTTCCATCGTTTTACCTGTCGTCCGGAGGATCGGGGACTGTGCCTACAGACTATACTGGCACAAAGGTGGAACTACCGTCCCAAGAAGGGGATCTTGTGTACTGAGACAGTTGTATTTTGGACATTTACCTGGAATTGCTGTATTACCATGGATGTGAGGAATAAAATATCATTGCATCGTTAACCTGCCTAGGTGATTATTAAAACCAACAATCTCATATCTTTACAGAAAGAAAACCTAAATAAGCATAAATGACACCGAAAGAAGGCAAAGTGGCCAGTCACAGTATATAAAAATGAGTGAACCAAAAGGCCAAAAATCATGTGAACAGGTAAATTTGAATTTTGCCTGATTCACACATCTCTACTGTAAGAACATAAACAAAAAGAAACATGTACACCACCCAAAAATAAGAATAGCGTAGTACACTAGCCTTGTTATGAGAACCAATACCAAAAAACGCCAATACCAAATTGTGTGCACACCAGACATACAAGTAAAACAAGCTTTAGTAAATATTCATGCATAATTTACAAAGTGAACCATATTGTTATTAAAAATTGATTTCTTGTGGGGTTTTAAATCTTTTTATCAGTCACATTAAGACTGGAATAACATTTCTGACATAAGGGATGCCACCACTCATCATAAATTATACGATTTTATTGGCATCTGCTACTTCAGAATGTCAAAAAGTTTCCAACTCTGGCGGAAATCTCTAAAGCCTGTGGTCTGTGGATTTTAAATTTGGTATAAGATCTCTGCCTCTGGTGTAAGGGAGTGGCGGGCTGGGGAAAAACAGAAGACACAGATACTTGGCATTTACAACAGAAGCTCACAGTTATGAACACTGTTAAAGTAGAAATTGGTGACAGACAATGACCAGTGAAAATGGACGCATAATTGTCAAACTAATCAGAAAACATCATGTTACATACAGTACAGACCAAAAGTTTGGACACACCTTTTCATTTAAAGATTTTTCTGTATTTTCATGACTATGACAATTGTACATTCACACTGAAGGCATCAAAACTATGAATTAGCACATGTGGAATTATATACTTAACAAAAAAGTGTGAAACAACTGAAAATATGTCTTATATTCTAGGTTCTTCAAAGTAGCCACCTTTTGCTTTGATGACTGCTTTGCACACTCTTGGCATTCTCTTGATGAGCTTCAAGAGGTAGTCACCGGAAATGGTTTTCACTTCACAGGTGTGCCCTGTCAGGTTTAATAAGTGGGATTTCTTGCCTTATAAATGGGGTTGGGACCATCAGTTGTGTTGTGCAGAAGTCTAGTGGATACACAGCTGATAGTCCTACTGAATAGACTGTTAGAATTTGTATTATGGCAAGAAAAAAGCAGCTAAGTAAAGAAAAACGAGTGGCCATCATTACTTTAACAAATGAAGGTCAGTCAGTCCGAAAAATTGGGAAAACTTTGAAAGTGTCCCCAAGTGCAGTTGCAAAAACCATCAAGCGCTACAAAGAAACTGGCTCACATGAGGACCGCCCCAGGAAAGGAAGACCAAGAGTCACCTCTGCTTCTGAGGATAAGTTTATCCGAGTCACCAGCCTCAGAAATCGCAGGTTAACAGCAGCTCAGATTAGAGACCAGGTCAATGCCACACAGAGTTCTAGCAGCAGACACATCTCTTCAACAACTGTTAAGAGGAGACTTTGTGCAGCAGGCCTTCATGGTAAAAATAGCTGCTAGGAAATCACTGCTAAGGACAGGCAACAAGCAGAAGAGACTTGTTTGGGCTAAAGAACACAAGGAATGCACATTAGACCAGTGGAAATTTGTGCTTTGGTCTGATGAGTCCAAATTTGAGATCTTTGGTTCCAACCACTGTGTCTTTGTGCGACGCAGAAAAGGTAAACAGATGGACTCTACATGCCTGGTTCCCACCGTGAAGCATGGACGAGGAGGTATGATGGTGTGGGGGTGCTTTGCTGGTGACACTGTTGGGGATTTATTCAAAATTGAAGGCATACTGAACCAGCTTGGCTACCACAGCATCTTGCAGCGGCATGCTATTCCATCCGGTTTGCGTTTAGTTGGACCATCATTTATTTTTCAACAGGACAATGACCCCAAACACACCTCCAGGCTGTGTTAGGGCTATTTGACCAAGAAGGAGAGTGATGGGGTGCTACGCCAGATGACCTGGCCTCCACAGTCACCAGACCTGAACCCAATCGAGATGGTTTGGGGTGAGCTGGACCGCAGAGTGAAGGCAAAAGGGCCAACAAGTGCTAAGCATCTCTGGGAACTCCTTCAAGATTGTTGGAAGACCATTTCCGGTGACTACCTCTTGAAGCTCATCAAGAGAATGCCAAGAGTGTGCAAAGCAGTCATCAAAGCAAAAGGTGGCTACTTTGAAGAACCTAGAATATAAGACATATTTTCAGTTGTTTCACACTTTTTTGTTAAGTATATAATTCCACATGTGTTAATTCATAGTTTTGATGCCTTCAGTGTGAATGTACAATTTTCATAGTCATGAAAATACATAAAAATATTTAAATGAGGTGTGTCCAAACTTTTGGTCTGTACAGTATATATATATATACACACACACACACACATATATATATATATATGTATATATATTTGATTATTTGTTGTATTATTTCTCATATAACAAACAAAGCATGTGATCAATATGATGCCAAAAGGCTTCTTCTCTACAATGTATTTTTAAACTTTCCTGTTGTCTGTCTCAATGGTACCTTAACTTGCATAGTACTGCGGTGTGATTGTTCCAGAGCTTTAAATTATGAAGAAAGGGACAAAAATTTTTCAAAACAGCTCAATTTATTCAGTTTTAGAGTATTAACGCCACGGACAGAAATACATGCACTTATACGCACCACTATGCTATCAATGAGGTTGTTAATGGTTGTCTGGAGTTGACAGTGTAGTGTTTCTTTCACCATTTCTTTTTTTACTTTAAATATTTTTATTGGGTTTTAACAACATTGATATGAAAACAAAACATTCCAATTACATTGAACAATAACAATAAAAGGGTTGATGGTTGTTATTGTTAAACATTAGAATATAAGTATAATCAGCTTGATGAGGTATTAATATAAGTGCTTACGTGAACCAAATAATTATGTGTGTGCTAGAGGAATGTAAAGAAGAAAAAAGGGTGGAAAAAGAAAGAATGGGAAGAAAAAGGAGGTAGGGGAGGACAAAACAAAAAAAACACCACTTAATGAAACCAGCACTTCAGAGGCGACCACATCTACCACGACATTCTATTTTAAGTATTATTTTCTGACAACCAGATTGCCAGCTCATTCCCCTCACTGAATAATATCCAACATGTCCATTGGGGATGAAAAGCTTTGAGGCGATTCTTATCATGTGCAATCATGTTTTCCGTTTTCATAATATTGTTAACCTCTTCCACCAAGTCACTAAAAGTGTGAGTTTTTGTGGATTTCCAGTGACGTAGTTCTTTCACTATTTCGATACACGAGGCCGACCAGCTCTCACTCAGCTCCGTAGATTCTAGGTAACATCTTAACATCGAATGAATAAAGGAGAATATGCCAAACACACAAATAACTGTTAAAAGTAGATCTTTATTAATGATTGGTAACAAGTTTTAAAGTGGGTTGTGCGACGCTTGTCTCTGCCACCTGATCTGACATCGGTTATGGGCACACGATGCTATAGCCGATCAGGACAGCTACCGGGAAAACCATCCGTTGCTTAGCTAGCCTCATCTAATTAATAGGTCGCCGTAATAATTTGATGTTAACCAGCTGAGCATATGATAATTGGCAACTGTCTTAACTGAGTAAACAGTGCTTCTCAATGTCCGATTTCAGAACAGACACTGGACAACCTCTTAAAGATGCATTAATACTATGTAATATTCTTTGTATAAGGTTGATCCAGTGCCAGTTCCATAGCCATTGGTGTTTAGGGTACACGAACAATAAAGATTCCAGTAAGCAATGATACAGTTTTGCATTAACTTTGAGAAGCTATCCTCTCCGCATGGACTGATATTGTCACAGAACAATTTTAACATCTAGTGAAGTCTGCTACGACAAACTGCTGCAGTTCTGAAGGAGATCAGAGGTCCAGAGTTCTCTTCTGTTGGGTGCCTCTATAAGTTATTATTTGGAATTCAGTAACAATGGTTTTTTGGTAATTGTATACATTTCTTAATCATAATTTAGTGCTGCTTTCATTTTCTATCAATTGACATGTGACTTAAATTGGACTGTAATTGCGCAATTGTTTTTTTATGATTTGTAAAAAAATAAATAAAAATCTACTTCCTTGTGTGATTTTTCTGATGTTTAATAAGATGTGGTTTGTAGGCAAACATTTTCCCACATTCTGAACATGAAAAGGTTTTTCCTGCGTGAGCTCTTTGATGTCCAATAAGAGAGGAGTTTTCAGCAAAACACTTTCCACATACGGTACATGAAAATGGCTTCTCTCCTGGGTGAAGGCTTTGATGTCTAACTAAAGCCGATTTCTGGTTAAAACTTTTGCCACATTCTAAACATGAAAATGGTTTCTCCCCTGTGTGAATTCTCTGATGTCTTATAAAATCAGATCTCTTAGGATAACATTTCCCACATTCTGAACATGAAAATGGCTTCTTCTCTACATGAATTCTCTGACGTCTAACATGATCTGAATTCTGCCTATAATCTTTTCCGCCTTCGGAGTATGAAAATGATTTTTGCCTTGTGTGAATTCTCTTATGTCTAGCAAAATCTGATGCCCGGAAAAAACATTTCCTACATACTAAGCATGTATATGGTTTCTCCCCTGTGTGGGTTCTCAGATGCGCAACAAGTTCTGATGTCTCTTTAAAACATTTCCCACATTCTGAACATGAAAATGGCTTCTCCCCTGTGTGAATTCTCTCATGTTTAGCAAGATCAGACTTCTGAGAAAAACATTTCCCACATTCTGAACATGAATATGGCTTTTCCCCAGTATGAATTCTTTGATGTGTAACAAGTTTTGATTTAACGCTAAAACATTTCCCACATTCTGAACATAAAAATGGTTTCTCCCCTGTATGAATTTTGTGATGTCTAAATAAACCTGATTTATAGCCAAAACATTTCCCACATTCTGAGCATGAAAATGGCTTCTTCTTATCTGTGTGAATTCTCTTATGTGCATCAAGATAGCATTTCCCTGTAAAACATTTGCCACATTCTGAACATAAAAATCGCTCCTCTGCTGTGTGAGTCTTTTGATTTTCAATCTCCCTACTGTTATCTTTATTCTGAATAAAAACCTGAGATGAATCAGAAGATATGATCTGTTGAAAAGGATTTGGTGATGGAGTTTTGCTGAGAAGGGCTGAAGGTATATTTGGGAAAGTGGCATGCTCCTCATATATGTCTGGCATGAAATCATGATCTTCTTCTTTAAAATTTGAAAGTATCAGAATTTCCTCTGAACACCCGGTCCAGTCATCTGCCAACAATAAAACTGATTTTACACTTTTCAATAAATAATAATAATTATAATATATATTACATTTTATAACATTTTTATACAAATTGTAGTAATATTATCAACTAAGGCAATGAGGACAGTAATAGACGTGAAAGCAACTAATAGATTATGATGATTATAATGTTAGGCCACAAAATTTTGCTTTTTCAATTTTTCACTTCACTTTCTTGTCACCAATGTTTTCTAGTAAGTCAGTGATATTAGGTGGTGTCTGTCTCATACCCTCCCTGACAACTAAATGCAGTTTAGTACCGAGCAGAGCCAAGATGTAAAGCAGTAGGGTAATGTACAAAGAATGTACATACATTTTATTTTACATGGAAGTGGATACAAAATAAAATATCTTCTCGTATGTGTGATAAAATCTGATGGAAACATTGGTTTTAATCATTAATGTACATGGGGGACCTGAAAAATAATTTACCAGTGTCCTTTGCAAGACATGGATCAGTCCCTGGTTCTTTAGTAGATCATTTAACTTAACCTAAATAAAATGTATATTCTATACATACAAGTTTGGCTATTTCTGCATCAAGATTCTTTTATTTTTTCCCAAATTTGTTCGTAAAAAATATCATATGGAACAGAAATTGGTGTAAAAAAGATGGAGCATAGATAATTTTTCCTGCTCTAAAGCGACTTACATGATTTCAAACCTGCACGAAAACAACCTAATCTCATTATGAAGCTCTTCTGCCTGACCTAAACCAAGATTTAACAAAACATTAAAAAAGAGTACCTGCAATTAAAGGGAATATGTCAGCAGGTTTTCCCAATATAAACTAAAGCCACCAACTCCTCTTGTTTGACAGTCCAGCAATCTGTCCCCAACTTCCCCTACATATTCAAAAAATACTTATTTATAAATTTCCCACATCATATGCCAACTTGTGTGCCACGGTCTGATGTGTGTTGCTGGTCTTTGCCCAATGCCTCCTCTAATCCCGCAATTGTGTAGTCGTGCCTTCATTCATGCCTTCCCTTCTAACACTCTCGCACCCCTCCAATCTATCCTAAACTCTGCTGCCAGACTAATCCATGTGTCCCCCCGCAACTCCCTGGCCTCACCCTTCTGTCAATCCCTTCACCGGCTCCCCATTGCCCAGAGACTCAAGTTCAAGACCCTAACCTTGGCATACAAAGACATCCACAACCTGTCTCCTCCATACATCTGTGACCTAGTCTCCCGGTACATACCTGCACGCAACCTCCAATCCTCACAAGATCTCCTTCTCTACTCCCCTCTTATCTCCGCTTCCCACAATCGCATACAAGATTTCTCCTGTGTATCCCCCCTACTCTGGAACGCTCTACCCCAACATATCAGACTCTCGCCTACCGGGAAACCTTCAAAAGGAACCTGAAGACCCACCTCTTCCAACAAGCCTACAACCTACAGTAACCACTGCTCCACCATACTGCTGCACAACCAGCTCTACCCTCACCTACTGTATCCTCACCCATCCCCTGTAGATTGTGAGCCCTCGCGGGCAGGGTCCTCTCTCTTCCTGTACCAGTCGCTGACTTGTTTTGTTCAAGATTATTGTAATTGTTCTTGCTATGTATACCCCCTTTTTCACATGTAAAGCGCCATGGAATAAATGGCGCTGTAATAAGAAATAATAATAAGGTCGATGACACATCCTACGTCATCCAGACAGTGCTGTAAATCTTGTCCAGTTAAAGCACAGACCTGCGCATGCGCTCTTTGCTCTGCTACTTTCAGCACATGCGCATTACAGGACTTTGTACTGCCTTTTAGTAGGACAGAGCAAAGTGCACCTGCACAGGTCAGTGAAGGCGGGAAATTTGCAGTGTTATTTGGATCACGTAGGACATGTCATCCACATCAGCCAACGCAGTAGGACACAAATGTGGGGATAGAGTAAGCACCATGCAAAGACAAACAACGTCCATTGGACCGGACCGTGCTGATTAGCATACGGCACAAAAGAGCTATAGAAGGTATTTTTGGGGAGTTAAGGGCTGTGGCAAGAGGAGTCAAAATGGTTCCATTAGCTGATATTGGTAATACTTGCTAACAAGTTTTCTTTACTTTTTAAAGCACCACTCGAGCAATTTTTTTTATTTCACTGCTGGAGTGGTGATTAACCCCTTTACAGCCTGGGGCGTAATAGTACGCACCAGGCTGTCACCACCTGTTCAGTGCGGGCTCCGGCGCTGAGCCCACACTGAACCGAGCACATGTCAACCAATTTATACAGCTGACATGTGCCCGCAAGAGCCGCGGGTGGAATCGCGATCCACCCGCGGCTGTTAACATGTTAAATGCCGCTGTCAATCTCTGACAGCGGCATTTAACAGCGCCACGCCGGAAGTGCGTCAGTTATCCCAACCATCGGTGACCCCGTCACGTGATCGCGGGTCACTGATGAGTGGGCATGACAACCCTGAGTCTGCAGCAGACTCCAGTGGTTGTCATGTACTGATCGCTATGAGCGCCACCTAGTGGCGGCGCTCATAGCACAGGAGCATTTCTGCTACATAGAGGTGATCTGCTCATCAGGCGATCGGACAGTTGCTGCTTCTAGTCTCCTATGGAGACTATAGAAGCATGCAAAAAGTGTAAAAAAAATGTTTTTAAAAATATTTAAAAAATTTAAAATATATAAAAGTTTAAATCACCCCCCTTTCACCCGATTCAAAATAAAATAATAATAAAAAAACCACATACACATATTTGGTATCGCCGCGTTCAGAATTGCCCGATCTATCAACATAAAAAAAGAATTAATCTGATCGGTAAACGGCGTAACGAGAAAAAAAATTCTAAACGCTAGAATTACGTTTTTTGGTCGCCGCCACATTGCAATAAAATGCAATAACGGGCGATCAAAATATCGTATCTACCCCAAAATGGTATCAATAAAAACTTCAGGTTGGTGCTCAAAAAATAAGCCCTCAACCGGCCCTAGATCCCGAAAAATGGAGACGGTACGGGTCTTGGAAAATGGCGCCATTTTTTTTTTTTTTAATCAAACTTTGAATTTTTTTTTTACCACTTAAATAAAAAATGAACCTAATACATGTTTGGTGTCTACAAACTCATAATGACATGGAGAATAATAATGGCAGGTCAGTTTTTGCATTCAGTGAACGTGGTAAAAAAAATAAATAAAAAACATCTGTGGTATTGCACTTTTTTTGCAATTTCATCGCACTTGGAATTTTTTTCCCGTACACGATATGGTAAAACCAGTAATGTCGTTCAAAAGTACAACTCATCCCGCAAAAAATAAGCCCTCACACGGCCATATTGACCAAAAAATAAAACACTATGGCTCTGGGAACAAGGGGAGCAAAAAACGAAAATGCAAAAACGGAAAATCCCAGGGTCCTTAAGGGGTTAAAATCCAAGTCCCTTGCCGCCTGTCGGATACTCACCTTCCAGTGTTTTCGCCGCTGCTCCGGGCTGTCTCCTTCATTTTGTGACCTGCCGGCTGCTCCAGTGTTTGCTGGAGTGAGCCAGAGGTCACTAATCAATGTATGTCTATGACAGCCTCGTTCTGGCCTCGTTTTGGCCCTCATAGACTTGCATAGAGAGCTTGTGATGTAGCTTCTGACTTCCAGCCATTCAGAAACTGTGTCAAAAAATGGCACCGCGGGAACCGGAGCGGAGGCAAAAGACGGTGAAGACACTGGAGGGCGAGTATATGACTGGGGGCAGGGGGCTTATGTTTAAAGCACCACTCCAGCGATGAAGAAACCCGCTCTGGAGTGGCGTTTCAATGGTTTGGAAGACTATTGCTCAGCATAGAAGAAGGCTAGGAACAAGTATACCAAGCATTTCTATTCATTTCATTCTCAACAATTACCTGTAAAGTTGGCATTGCTTCAAGTGAAACAGCATAAATTTTATCCATGGCACTTAAAATAATTATGAAGTTACCAACTCCTTTAACAGATGTGTTGGGGTCTTGATTTTGTGTTTATTTACCACTATATAGGTATGACAGTTTCTTCTTCTGAACTTACCAGAGCAGCTCTCCTGACAGACTGCACAGCTTCAGTCCATAAAATGGCTACTGGTGCAGAAGCATGTTACCAGATCAGTCCATCAGCCTCGTCCAATGGAAAAGCAGGTTTCCCATATGACATGTTTGTCAATTGGAGGAGGCTGATTGACTATCTGGACACATGCTCCTCCACCAGCATCCATTGTATGGCTCGGAGAGCTGTGCAGTCTGTGAGGAAAGCTGCACTGGCAAATTCAGGAGAAGAAACTGTCATACCTACAGTTGAAACCAGAAGTTTACATCCACTATATAAAAAGACATAGGCATGTTTTTCTCAATATCTAACATGAAATCAGAATAAACCTTTCCCGTTTTAGGTCAATTAGGATTACTATAATTTTAATATTTGCCAAATGCCAGAATAATGAGAGAGAGAGAGAATGTTTTAAGGCATTTTTATTACTTACCGCAAAGTCAAAAGTTTACATACACTGAGATCACTATGCCTTTAAACAATTCTGGACTGCCCATATGATGATGTCATGTGTTTGGAAGCTTCTGATCGTTTTTTTTGCAACATCTGAGTTAATTAGAGACACACTTGTGGATGTATTTTAATGCACACCTGAAACACACTGCTTCTTTGTGTAGCATCATGGGAAAGTCTAAAAAAATCATCAAAGATATCAGGAAGAGAATTGTGGTCAGGCACAAGTCTGGCTCATCCTTGAGTACAATTTCAAGATACCTGAAGGTGTCTCATTCATCTGTACAAACAACTGTACACAAGTACAAAGAAGATGGGAATGTCCAGCCATCATACCACTCAGGAAGGAGAAGGGTTCTGTGTCCCAGAGATGAACGTGCTTTGGTCCGACATGTGCATATCAACCCAAGGACAAAAGCAAAAGACCTTGTGAAGATGATGGTGGAAGCTGGTAAGATTGTGTCAATAACCACAGTGAAACAAGTACTGTATCAACATGGGCTGAAAGACCACTCTGCCAGGAAGAAGCCATTACTCCAAAAGAAACATAAAAAAGCAAGATTAATGTTTGCAAATGCACACAGGAACAAAGACCTTAATTTTTGGAGACATGTCCTGTGGTCTGATGAAACTAAAATTGAACATTTTGGGCATGATGACCATTGTTACGTTTGGAGGAAAAAGGAGAAGCTTGGAAGACTAAGAACACCATCCCAACTGTGAAACACGTGGGTGGCAGCATCATGTTGTGGGGTTATTTTGCTGCAGGAGGGACTAGTGCACTTCACAAAATAGATGGCATCATGAGAAAAGAAGATTATGTGACAATACTGAAGAAACATCTCAAGACATCAGCCAGGAAGTTAAAGCTTGGGCGGAAATGGGTCTTCCAAATGGACAATGACGCGAAGCATACTGCCAAAATGGTAACAAAGTGGCTTAAGAATAACAAAGTCAATGTTTTGGAGTGGACATCACAAAGCCCTGATCTCAATCCTATTGAAAATTTTTGGGCAAAGCTGAAAAGGCGGGAGGAAGCAAGGCGACCTACAAACCTGTATCAGTTACACCAGTTTTGTCAGGATTAATGGGCCCAAATTCCAACCAACTATTGTGAGAAGCTTGTGGAAGGATATCCCAAACGTTTGAGCCAAGTCATTCAGTTTAAGGGCAATGGTACCAAATACTAATGAAATCTAAATAAAATTTTGACTTTGCAGTAAGTAATAAAAATGCCTTAAAACATTCTCTCTCTCATTATTCTGGCATTTGGCAAATATTAAAAATAATGATAATCCTAATTGACCTAAAACGGGAAAGGTTTATTCTGATTTCACGTCAGATATTGAGAAAAACATGCATATGTGTTTTTTTATATAGTGTATGTCAACTTCTGGTTCAACTGTATATAATAGTAAGTGCCACAAAATCACACTGTACTCAATATAGTCCATTAATTCTAGCATTAATATTAGCAAGCTGTGGGGGTAGTTACATTTCTCTGACTAGCACTGACAATTGGTGCTTAGCTACACTTTTATGTCATCCTGTCCAATGGGGCCAAAAACAGTTGGAGTTCAACGGTACCAAGGAAACTCATAGCATGCAGCTGAGATATCTCAAGCAGAACCTGTGGATACTATTACAGATTTACCAGAATCAAGCGACAATTTTCCAAGCTTCTCACTAAGAGAACATAACTCTCTATCAGCTCATCCTTGATCTTCTGAATATGATACCTATGGTAATAAAGTTGCAGGCAAATATCGATGACACTTGACAACGGAGGTATATAGATAAATAGAGAGAGAGATTATTTCCTGGTAGATAAAAAAAACTCACTTTTCTTCTAAATAAGTTCCAAAATTGGTATTATTTCATGGTTGGACCACTCTCTTATATCCCTAACTGTAGATGAATGGTTTAATCCTCTACACCCTTTTCAATGGAAAATTAACAATTTTATACTTTCTCATCCAGACTTTAGTAACTGCTTTAAGGCCATGATCACACGAGCGTAGATTCTCTCATGTCAATCAGATCAATTATGTTAATGACACTCTGATCAAACTCTGATCCACATTTGCTCAGAGTGTCAACATAGTGTGATCCGATTCCCCATCTTCTCCATTCTGTAAGTCCACGGAAGTCAGACTGCACTGAGATGACATGCGAGTGCAGTCCAATGTTTTCCACACACCCATAGACTCGGATGAGTGTGTTCTATCCGATTTGCGCAAATTTTCAAGTCGCAGCATGCTGAGTTTTTTTCTCATGCCAAATCGGAATGAGAATAAAAATCGCTGATCAGCACTATCCGATAATATAACATTGGGCCGAGTGCTATTCGAATAGCACTCGTCCGATGTATACGCTCGTGTGAGCGAGCCCTAAAGATAATTTATCTAGGACTTGTCCCCTTTCTCAAGCATGTGTTAAAGCAAAAAGTGGTAGAAATATGGGCAGCACGGTGGCGCAGTGGTTAGCACTGCAGCGCTGGGGTCCTGGGTTCAAATCCCACGAAGGAAAACATCTGCAAAGAGTTTGTATGTTCTCCCCGTGTTTGTGTGGGTTTACTCTGGGTTCTCCAGTTTCCTCCCACAGACATACTGATAGGGAGTCTAGATTGTGAGCCCCAAAGGGGACAGTGCTGATATTATCTGTGAAGTGCTGTGGAATTAATGGCGCTATATAAGTGAGTAAAATAAAAAAATAAAAAAGGAATCAAAGACATCCTTAAAAAAAAAATTTTTCAGTTGGTAACTCTACACAAAACTTCTTTCTCTGTAGATAGGTTGCAAAAATTCTGGTTCCTACGCTTAATTTTTGTCAAAGTTTGATTTTTTGTTAAAAAAAAAAGTATCAACTTAATTTATATGTTCACAATAATAGAGCTTTGCTAACTATAAAATTAAGTAAACTAATCAAAAAAGCACATTTAATAGACACAAAAAGGGAAAAAAAAATCATAGACCCTAGAATAATTGCGAATCAATTTTTTTGCTCTTATTAGGAATCATGATATATCCTGGCTTCTGACCCCCAGACGAATCAACCTACTCATCAACAAATGAATGACATTCTATTATCTGTAAACCACCCCAACATCAGATCACAACATCGTGCGAGAACGTCCTTCTGCATAGATGTTCCTGAAATCACCAAAGCTATGGAATCACTGAAACCATACAAGGCTCCAGAAATTGACGGGTTTATGGATACGTGCTATAAGAAATATGCAAATATTGAATAAATTGGCTCAGGAAGGTTCCTTTCCAGCAGAAATTATATCAGGAACTTATGTAACTGTCCAAAAACCTGGTAATGATGAAGTTTTTATGTTTCTATGACCAGAATAGAATGTAGACATCTCAATTGTATTTGTTTCTACCTGTTAAATGTTGCCTCTTGAAATTGTGCCACAAAATTGAGTAGATACAAAACATATTTTTTTTTTGTGGGTTACTTTGATTTTATCAGAAAAAAAAACTGAAAAGTAAATTTACTTTGTACAATGTACCTTAAAACATTCACCACTTACAGTAATAGCTGAGTAGAATCTGTGACTTCCCTACATTTAGTGTTTACTACTCACCTGAAACAATCTCCTCTTTACACTCCTCATCATCCATAACACATGTCTCTATAATATTAAAATGGGTCAGATCTTCATCCTGAAATCAATTTTGTACAAGTCACAGACAAATGGAGAAGTCACGTGAGATGGTTTCCAGGAAAAGAAAATATCATAAACATGAGGACCAAAAATGACAGCATTACTAATCACATAGCTGTAGGTCTCTGGTATAAATCCAACCTGTTGGCTCCTAATTCTAATCAGATAATTGTGAGACGATCCAGACAACATCTAATGTCTATGATCAGCTTTATCCTGTCATCTCCACCAAGTATAAAACATTTACTGAATGGCCACGTTATTAGAGACACCCATCGAGAAGCACATTCGATCTCCTCTGGTCTTCAGGACCTCAGCAATTTATCATGTTATAGATACCATTTTATGTTAAGATCATTCTTCCGAAAAATATTTGCCCACTTAGATATGATAGCCTCTTACAGTTTTCATAAATTAGATGGAGGTACTGACATGCTATGAACAGCCCGTATTACTTCCCTCAGAAATGCTCTAAAGGATTAACATATGGAAATTCAGGGAAGCATTAAAAACGTACTGTCATGTTCCTGGAGGTAATCCAAGACTATATAACCCATGTGCCATGGTACAGTTTCCTTTAGCCATAGAGTAAACAGATGCCATGAAGTAATGAGCCTTGTTGGTCACGATACTTAGGTAAGCTCTAGTGTATAAACATTCACCCAGAGATATCAGAGCGTTCAGGATATGCCAAGAAAATATTCCCTGCATCATTACTCCATCTCCACCTGCCTGACAGTAAGGAATAATGGGTTCATGCTGTTTGTCAAATTCTGACCCTTTCAGCCATATGGTGCCTTAGAAATCTGGATTTACCTGACTACGCAAATTTTTAACCCAACTCTCTGATCAAATTTTTGCACTTTTTTTGAACAAGTCTTGCCTCACTGTTTCTCTAAAATAACACTAGTACTGATCTGTATTGTGCATTTGGATGCCTTAAATGGTCATTCACCAGCATTTTAATCAGCTGCAATTGTCTGTGTACCGCCTATTCACCAGAACTATTCTTCTTGAACAAGGTTAACAGTCTTTGAAATACTTTGTCCAGCTGTTCTAGCATCGATGACCACACCTCATTTATAGATTAATTCCTTGTTAATTCACACTGAAATGAACCCCGAAAAATTAAGTCAATTAATTTTATGCTGCACATTGGGGTCACTGGTTTACTTCCATACATTAACACTTCAATTGTAAAAGGGCCGGTGCCTTTAATAAATTGGTCGTTCAGTGTATAATACTGGTGGATAAAACAAAACTGAACACAAGACCTTCACAGCCTTCTACACATCATAGAGATCTCATGACACCATCTCTCCATCTACCTGATGATCCTGAGGAACATCGGGATCTTCTTGTTTACAGTCCTGTGGAAGAAGAGGATGGGGACATCTCTCTGGTGTTGTTCTCTCACTGGATAGAACTGGAGGAAACATATAAACATATAGGGATTGAATTTATCCTTCACATACAGATAATTATAAGCCGTGTATATGTAGTCCTGTCTATTACCTGGTGATGTGAGGGGCTGGGGAACCTCCATCATGACGTCCTTGTACAGATCTTTGTGTTCTTCTAAATACTTCCTCTCTTCCATGGAGAAATAGACAGCTACATCCTGACACCTTATAGGAACCTGACACATACAATAATACCGTCATCCCCCGATCTTTCCATAGCGTTACTGTATAATGTCCCAGCATTCCCAGCAGTGTCACCTCTCCAGTCAGCAGCTCAATCATCTTGTAGGTGAGTTCTAGGATCTTCTGGTCATTGATGTCCTCATGTATCAGGGGGTGAGGTGATGGTCCCGTGATTGGGCTCAGGGGTCTTCCCCATCCCTCAGGCACAGGGTCCTGACAGCGCTCACTAGAGGTCTTCTTCACTACTGTGTAATCCTGGTTATGGAGAGACACATTAATAAATCTCACTACAGACATTTCCAGAGTCCTCACCTCTCCAGTTCTGTCCATCTGTTATTCCCATAGATAAGAATGATGTAATGTGGCGTCATCAGAATCTCTCACCTCTCCAGTAATCTGGATGAGGATCTCTAGGGTGAGGTGTAATATCCTCTCCGCCATCTTGTCCCTGTCCCTATCCATCCTTGACGGGTCAATCAGGAAAATTCTCTTATATAGAAGATCTCCACTGAGAGGATCCGATATTGTAGGGACCTGAAAGGGGAGAAGATGACAATGTAACATCATAAAGTTCCCATATAATAACACAATTACTGGAAAAAATAAGCAGTAACATATGAGGAGATAGAATTTGTAGATATATTATACTGTCTGTTGGTTTTGATTGGAAGATTTAGCGATATCACACCTTCACATGAACATTAGTTAATCACTGGCAACAGCAGTGATGGCAACACGTACATAATCTCTGTAAACCATCATGGAGTAGAACAGTCACAATACATACATAATGTCATCAGCATGGGGGCGTCAGTGAATTGGTCGAATTTGGGGACAGAATTCTGCCTTATATGTCATTGGGATCAGAAGATGAGGACAGTCGAGAACCTGAAAATGGGATGTGTCATAAAGATGGAGCGCGGCCTGAACGCCATGTGCTTTATGTCCGTCCCCCAGAATCTGCCGTCTACACGGGGGGCGGTGGAGATTATCACTACAGGAGCCGCTCAGGTCACAGGGACTCCAGAAATATGGAGGAGACCAGCAGAGATACAAAGAGCGATGACACTGGGAGGGTCCGGGGAGCGGCCATGAGGGGGATTTACAGGAGGCATTAATTATAACAGCCGCAATTATAAATGTCACCTGAAGAAACAAGTGATATATATATATATAGAAAAGCAGAGAGGTTTCCCCAGGAGACGTGTGCGCTTCTCTCTATTCATCGTCTATGGGACGACGGAGAACTGAGCGCGCCTATAATTGGTAACAATGCAGGAGGCAACTTATAAGAAGACGATAAGGGAAACGCTAATATTTTCGGTCCCCAGAGAAAGAATAAACCTCATTAATAATAAGTAATGGGGAATCTCCACATACCTCCACCTGCAGAGCCGCACACCGCATATATGGCTATTCTGTGCTTAGAGGACCTGTGGTGAGGTCATGACGATTTGCTCAGGCTCATGTGTAGGAGGAGCCATTCTAGAGTTTGCAAAAAGTGCGGAATATCATGTGACTGATCACATGACTGCGTCATCATTACAGGTCCTGTAAGCACAGAACAGCCATATATCTAGTGTGCGGCTCTGCAGGTGGAGGTATGTGGAGATTCCCCATTATTAATAGTTTCCAATACAAGTATATGGCTTTACTTATAGTAGAAGGTTTTGTTGACAAATATGTAAATGTACATCTAGCTTTGGTGGATGGTAGCATCATGCTATAAGTCAGAATGACAGACGGGCACATCAGGTGCTGGGTTTGGTACATATATATACAGTACAGACCAAAAGTTTGGACACACCTTCTCATTTAAAGATTTTTCTGTATTTTCATGACTATGAAAATTGTACATTCACACTGAAGGCATCAAAACTATGAATTAACACATGTGGAATTATATACTTAACAAAAAAGTGTGAAACAACTGAAAATATGTCTTATATTCTAGGTTCTTCAAAGTAGCCACCTTTTGCTTTGATGACTGCTTTGCACACTCTTGGCATTCTCTTGATTAGGAATGTGTAAGAAATAGACATTGCTCACATGTAATAAAGCTGTCAAACAGTCGCAAATCATGCACAGGGAGCGATTTAACCTTATCACCGAGCAGCTGTAAATACTCGGAGCTCGGCCCGAGCATACTCGGCGAAAGGGTTAATAGAACATACTCGAACGAGGGGGCTGCTAAGTGTGCTGCTCCTGCAACTCTTCTGGAAACTCAAGCTTTCCTTTCAAGATGCAAAGAAAGAGGAGTAAAATATTCTCTTCAACCAATCAAATAGATTGACCATCCATGAACTAATTGACTATTTTACTATAACTTTTTCATGGATACTATATGTTACTACAATAACACTGTTCTACAGCCAAATTGATTCAGAGATGAAAACAGTTGAACTTAACTAATTTTTTGCTGCTGAAAACAAATATGATGCTTAAATTTGCTGATTGGCTCTAATTTTTAAGAAGCATAGGTTGTAGTAATTACTTACAACACCTTTCATGTAGACTTCTAGGAAAATTGAGTCTTTATTAGTTCATCATCATTATTACTTTGTTAGTAGCTAGTCTGTTACATCTTTTATTTAGCCTCTTGAGCCTTCAGTATCATCTTAGGGGACCAATCAAAAAACGCCAACTCAGCTCCGATTATGTAATCCTAATTCCAGTTGCATCACCTACTGTGTTAAATGCTCTCTGTGTAAGGTATACGGTTTTAGGATTTCTTAGCTTAGTTTCTTAGCATATTGACATGTTTCTATATGTTTTTTTCAGATATGCTTCGTTCTTAACAAAGCGGATAGTTTTTGCTACATATGCGGAGAAGTCACTTTGCGACACACAAGCGAAATTTGATTACCATGATAAGGAAAGCCTACAACCTGTATTTTGGCTGCAGAATAGGAGATCAGGACAAGAGTTTGGCTCCACACATATGTTGCTATAGATGTGCATCACATCTTACCCAGTGGTTGCCTGGGAAGAGGCAATAAATGCCTTTTGCAGTCCCAATGATCTGGAGAGAGCTAACCGATCACACTACCAATTGCTATTTCTACATGGTGCCCCCTATTAGGAAAGGAATTTCAAGGAAGAAAAAGTAGACTTTACAGCAGGGGTCCTCAAACTACGGTCCGCGGGCCACATGCGGCCCGCGGAGGACTTTTATCCGGCCCACCGGGCTATGGGCGGAGGAGAGGAGAGCGGTGCCATTGCCCGCCCTTCCCCCCGCTTGCTCAGGGCCTCAGCAGGCGGATACTTACCTCTCCCCGTGCCTCTGCAGATCTGCTGTCTTCCTGCTCTGCGCTTCCTGTGACGTCTCAGGTCAGAGGGCGCGGTGACGTCTTTACACCGCGCCCTCCCGAGTGCCGTCACAGGAAGCGCAGAGCTGGACAACGCTGCCGCGACGCTGGAGTCCAGACCAGAGTAGAGCAGCGGCAGCAAGTGAGAAGTGAGGTGAGTATTGGATTTTTTTTTTTTTAATGTATGGAGGCATAGGTCATTATATGGGGGGGTGACATCCTGCAAGGGGTATCATATGGCGGGCTGACATCCTGCATGGGTTATGATATGGGGGGTGACATCCTGCATGGGACATTATATGGGGGGGAAAGGGACATCCTGCATGGGGCATTATATGGGGGAAAGGGACATCCTGCATGGGGCATAATATGGGGGGGGGGTGACATGCTGCATGGGGCATTATATGGGGGGGGGGATGACATGCTGCATGGGGCATTATATGGGGGGGAGGGTGACATGCTGCATGGGGCATTATATGGGGGGGAGGGTGACATGCTGCATGGGGCATTATATGGGGGGAGGTTGACATGCTGCATGGGGCATTATATGGGGGGGTGACATGCTGCATGGGGCATTATATGGGGGGGTGACATGCTGCATGGGGCATTATATGGGGGGGTGACATGCTGCATGGGGCATTATAAAGACAGGGGAGTGATATCCTGCATGGGGCATTATATGGGGGAGTGATATCCTGCATGGGGCATTATATGGGGGGGTGACATCCTGCATGGGGCATTATATGGGGGGTGACATCCTGCATGGGGCATGATATGGGGGGTGACATCCTGCATGGGGCATTATATGGGGGGGAAAGGGACATCCTGCATGGGGCATTATATGGGGAGGAAAGGGACATCCTGCATGGGGCATTATAAAGACAGGGGAGTGATATCTTGCATGGGGCATTATATGGTGTGAGAAAGGGACATCCTGCATGGGGCATTATATGGGGGGTGGCATCCAGCATGGGGCATTATAAGGGGGGGGAACAGCCTGCATGGGGCATTATAAGGGGGGGGACAGCCTGCATATGGCATTATAAGGGGGAAACTGCCTGCCTATTGGGAACATTTACCTGCCCATTGAGGACCTATGCTGCCTATTGGGGACCTATGCTGCCTATTGGGGATATTTACCTGCCTATTGGGGATATGTACCTGCCTATTGGGTACCTATGCTGCCTATTAGGTACATTTACCTGCCTATTGGGGACCTATGCTGCCTATTGGGTACAGTTACCTACCTATTGAAATACCGGTTGATTTAACTTTACTTGTTCTTCATTTTAAATATTGTATTTGTTCCTGTATTGTTTTTTTTCACTTCAAAATAAGATATGTGCAGTGTGCGTAGGAATTTGTTCATAGTTTTTTTTAAAAACTATATTCCGGCCCTCCAATGGTCTGAGGGACCGTGAACTGGCCCCCTGTTTAAAAAGTTTGAGGACCCCTGCTTTACAGTATCCAAACATTCTATGTGGAATATGCCCAGTACCCTATACAGAAGAATTGCCGGTTCCAAAAGCACCAGAAACATTTTTAGTCGAGTCAAGTGTGGAAGAAGAGTGCATTTGGTGTCATGAAGCATCGTCCTCTCACGACCCAGACTTTCTTTCTGCAACTGCAACTGATACTTGTTTGAGCATCGGGGTGCTCAGTACTCGATCGAGTATTGCTGGTGTTCGAGCGCAATGCTCAAGCCCCATCATGCACGGTAATGCCGTAGCCATGTTGGCTATTGGCATTACTGTGATTTGCAGTCCGCATCACGTCATGGGGTCTTCTATAAGACCCGGTGACGTAATACTCGGCATACTGTGTTCAGGAAGCAGTTCAGGGAGAGTTGTTATTGGAGGGAGAGAATAGTTTTGAGCAGGGATATAGCCAGGGTTTAATAATATTGCAATAGAAGTACTTGCATACTGCTCCTGCGCCATTAAAACAACAGTCCTTATCAGGGCTAAATATTTTCCTTTCTGTAGAAAAACTGCTGTTATTTGCATTCAGTGGAGGGAAAGTTTAGGATTAGAGGCATCTAGGCAGGGTTTAATATTATTATTGCAGTACTAGTATACAACCACTGCTGCTGCATTGTTAAAAGTACAACAGTCCTTCTCAGGGCTAAACCTAATTACCTAATTTAAAATGCGCAAGGCGTGCCATAAGGGATGGAGAAGTGGACGTGCTGCTGATGGTGCACGCAGAGACAGTGGGCCAGGTTAAACTGTGCCTGTTTCGGTAGTGCAACAAACATGCTCAACCACGAGACCCAGCTTTCTGTCCATCTTTGCAAGGGACATGGGACACCACCTTTGAAGATAGAACAGTGCGAACAGGTGGTTGGTTGAATGCCACACGTAGCATGCCTGGACCACATGCTCAACTTAGTGGTTCAGTATTTTCTGAAAACCTACCCAGATTTGCCTGAGTTACTTGTGAAGGTATGTCGCTTGTGCGCACAACTCTGCTATAGCTGCCGCTGGTCTGGCAGTGATGCAGCAGCGCTTGCAAGTGCCAGCTCACCGACTGGTGTGCGACATGATAACGCGCTGGAACTCCACATTTCACATGTTGGCAAGGCTTTGTGAGCAGCAGAGGACAGTGGTTAAATACTAGCTACAACATGCCCATTGGTATTCCAGTCAGCCCATCTGCACATAACTGACAAATGGGCATGGTTATCTGACATCTGTAAAGTTGTACAAAACTTTAAGGAATCAACCAAGATGCTGAGCGGCAAAGACGCCATAATCAGCGTAAGCATCCGCTTATATGTCTACTCAAACACTCTCTGCTCACAGTTCAAGAGGAAACTTTGCACGTGGACCAGGTGGAGACGGAGGAGGAAAGTAAACAGGGTGATACTACCAAGCCCAGCCTCATCTCATCTTCTTAGAGTGGATTGGGTGATAATGAGGAGGAACAGAAGATGGTTGCCTGCGCTACATAGGGTAGTACCCACACCAACTTCATCCCGTCTGTTCAGTGTGGATGGGCTTAAGAGGAGGAAAGGGAAGAGGAGGAGATGAAGAGTCATCCTCCTGGTGGTGACAGGGAAGTCTTGCCTGTTGGGAGCCTGGCACACATGGCTAACTTTGTCCCGCTGCTTTTCCCATTAAACTCGCGTTATACGCATTTTTTCCAACACTTATTATTGGCTGTTCACCTTCTCTACCCATGCTCGATCTTTCAATCTCGCCTTCCTTCAGCAGAGAGGGCTAGTAAAATGGTGCAATACCAGCAGGCCCTTGTTGAACAATTAATAAAAAAATTCCCTTTTGACAACGCTGGCAGCAGAGGTCATAGGTCCTTGGGCAACCAAGGAGGAGAGACGAAGGAGACACACACCAGGTTCAACAAAAGCAAGGGAACACTATCAAAGGTCTGGGACAGTTTCATTAAACCCTCTCAGCACCAAGGTCCTGATGCGCAGGTAGTCTGACAAGGAGGAAAAAGATTTTGAAGATGGTGAAGGAGTACCTAGCCGACCATACCATCATCCTCCATGATTCCTCTGTGCTGTACAACTATTGGGTATCCAAGCTGGACACATGGCATTAACTGTCCCTCTATGCCTTGGAGATGTCAACCGAAAATACTGACAGACAAAACCCAAGACAAAAACATAATAAACAAATGTAAATAAATAAATAGTAATAGAGCATGAAAATAATATAGGGTGCTTAATTAACAGAATTTTGATTAAAAAAAAGTAAAAGCCATCTCACCACATCATGGTGACCCTTTTCAGAAGGGTACTAACCCCTAGTATTAAAACCCTATTATTTGTCAAGTAATGTACATGTGGATAAGGGTTGAGAAAGACTAAGACCCGGATAATGCACACTCAGGCATGGGGAACTACATGAGTGCAAAAAATCTGAAACAAAAACCTAAAGCGATGAACTGGAATATAAGTTGATTTGCATGCCAGCGCATGTTCACACTGGCCACTAAACTGACAAAACCCATGACAAAAACATAATAAGCAAATATCCTGCAGTGAATAAATAGCAATAGTGCAGGGTCAACAGGCGGCCCTCATTCAAAATCTTTATAGGGTCAACAGCCAGGCTTCACTCAAAATCTTTATAGGGTCATCAGGAGTCTATCACTCAAAATCTTTATAGGGTCAACAAGCGGCCCTCATTCAAAATCATTATAGGGTCTACCTGCGGCCCTCGCTCAAAATTTACAAGGCCTAGATTGGCCGAGACTCAACCCCACCGGATGACAGCAGCGGAACATAAAGTCAATTCAAATGTAGGATCATCATGCATCACTCACTCCAAATTTTTAGAGGGTCATTGTTAGTGTTGAGCGAATTTGTTCGGCATTTCAAATTCGTGTTCGGGGTACCGACTTGTTCATCTGCGTGACAGCGTGGCAAATCAGGGATATTCATGAGCGGAGCCGATTTTTTTTAGCGCGAACAAGTCAGAACCCCGAACACGAATTTGAAATGCCGAACAAATTCGCTCAACACTAGTCATTATGCATCATTCTCTCCAAATTTTTAGAAGGTCATTATGCGTCACTCTATCCAAATTTTTAGAGGGTCATAATAGTCACTCTCTCCAAATTTTAGAAGGTCACTAAGTATCACTCTATCCAAATTTTAGAGGGTCATTATAGTTACTCTCTCCAAATTTTTTGAAGGTCATTATGTGTCACTCTAGGAGGTCAGGCGGTCAAAATCATTAAGAAATGTCTAATTTCATAACTGACCCTGACAACTTTTGAAAATATGTAGAACAGTGTAATTAGTTTATGAAAATATTACATTAAACCGCTATATTTTTTTTAAGAATTATCTTCACATCCTCTTTGATAAATGGGAAGAAGTAAGACTATCGCGTAATAGCTATATATACATAACATATAAATTTAACATTTAGTGAGCTCTGTAATACCCAATCTCAGAGCTTGAAGAGGGAATGAGATATGATGACCCAAGCACAAAAATCAAGCTTCTAGAATGTCATCTGGTGATTCTCCAATTATCTTCTGATGGATGAAGACAAGCGCTAACTCAAATCTAGACATGTTTTGGTTTAATTTATATGCAGAATTTGAAAAAGCATATAAAAATTATATTCTAAGCGGAAGTCTTTCAATAAAGAAAAACTGAAAAATATGATGGTTGTTTGATGTATTTAAAGGGAATCTGTCAGTAGGATCAACCCTCCAAAGCCGACTACAGGGGCATGTAGGTCATAGGAAGCTGAATAAAATGATACCTTGATATCTGTCATCTGATGTCTTATTCCAGAAAAATACGTGTACAGTGATACCTTGACTAACAAGTGCATCTACTTAAGAATTTTCCGAGATACGAGTTGATTTATTGTTTTATGATGCTAGCCGAGATCTGACTTACCAGTGAGCGAGCTTAGGACACTGCCCACGTGGTTAATCTACCGTGCAAGCATCTCTGTCTTTGCTGTTGCACTCTTGACCATTTCTTGTGAATCCTTTTCTTGGTGTGGACTCTATTTTTTTTTAAGCACACGGCCTCAAGCTCCAGAGAGGATGAAGTACTACTCCTGCTAAGCTTCACAAGTAGAAATGGATATAGCCAGCAACACCCTCTCAGACACACCAGGTATATATACACCCAGGCCAGAGAGCCAATTAGCAAGAGAGAGGTAGCCGCTCGGTCCTAAAGACAGCCTCTTGTCTAAGAAGCTGTCTGCAATGTCAAAAGCAGAGATCTCCTGCAACTTACTGCAGGGCGACTGTCTGTCACCTCTGACACACCCGTAACAACTGCACTATTATGTGCGCTCTATGACTCTTTGGAGTGTTGGCTTTATGGTTCAATATTTGCTATATTTATATGCGAAGATGATTAAGTGAAGTTTTTAAAATAAAAATAAAGTACAGTACAATAGTTTTACACGTGTAATAGTTTTTCATACTGTACATTACTGTATTTGTTATTAATAAATTCTCATGCAGCGTTGTAGTAAGTGAGGTCACCGGAGCTCATCAGCTGATTATCAGCTGATGAACCCATGTGACCTCTGTCCCGGCAGCTCAGCACTATACACTGATAGGAATTATTACACTCCTTTCAGTGTATATAGTGCTGTCCTCTAGAACAGTCACATCAGTGATTACTTATGTGACTGCTCTAGAAGTGACCCAGATCGCCGTGGGACACTCTGGATTATGTCATCACGTCGGACAGGTGAGGGATTATGGTTGGTTGTTTTTTATTTTTGTTTTTTTTACCTGACATGACAATGGCTTCAGTGGATTAGGCGTTAGGTGAATATTTCTGTTGTTTATTATTTTCTGCTTTTTACAGGGGACATTGGTTTCAGCAGATTATGCGTTAAGTGAATATATGGTGTTCTTTATTTTTAAATAAATGATTAAAACCATGTGGACTTTTATTTCAAATAAACAATTTTTCAGGCCGCGTGTTTATTTAAAAACTTTTACTATGGGGTTAGTAATGGGGGCATCTTATAGACGCCTCTCCATTACTAACCTGGGCTTCATGTCAGCTGCCAATGCAAGGCTGACATGAACCCCCACCCTATTACCCCACTTGCCACTGCACTAGGGCAAGTGGGAAGAGCAAGGCTAAGTGCCAGACTTGGCTCATCTTATGGATGCGCCATTTTTGGGGCGCTGAGGGCTGATATTTTTAGCCTTAGAGGGGGCCAGTATTTATGGCCACTTCTCTGGCTATTAATATCAGCTCACAGCTGTCTGTTTAGCCTTTGCTGGTTAGATTTTATAGGGGGACCCTACATCAATTTTTTCTGGGGTACCCTGTAATCTAGCCAGTAAACGCTAAGAAAACAGATGTGGACTGTTATTACTAGCCAGGGAACATTTTTGGCTAATGGCCCCTTCCCTAGCTAGTAATACCAGCCCCCAGTGGTTGGCTTTCCTTCTGTTGGTTATGAAAATGACGCAGGAGCCCAAGCCATTTTTTTTATTTAATTCTTCATTTTATTTCATTTATAAGAAATCCCATGCCCACTGTGCTTGTTTTGGACGCTGCGTAAACTCACCCACAGCATGTCAATTTCTGTAGCGCAGACGCTGAGTCTCCACTGCAGATTTTGACCGATTAAAATGTCATTACATGGGGTGGATCTGCATGTACTGACAAAACAAGTGCGGCATTAGAATGCAGCATTTAGGAGGCAGCAAAAATACGGTGCGTCCATAGCGCTAGTGGTTGCTGATCGTGGGGACGTAACGCCTAACCAAGCAGCTGTGAGCTGTTATTAATAGCCAGGGAACATGTTGGCCTAATGGCCCCCTCCTAGGCTAAAAATAGCAGCCCTCAGCTGCCCCAGAAATGACACTTCATATCTGAACGGCATTAGGAGTAATGGGATTAGGTGTCATTGACACCAAGCCCTAGGTTTAATGATGAAGAGGTGCCAACCAGACACCCTCATTACTAAACCTGTAAATAAAAAGTTAAATAAACACACACACTGAGAATAAAACACTTTATTTGAAATACAACAGACACATTCTTTAATCATTTAAATTAACCGATATACTCATCCCTGGTCCTACAGTAATCCAAGGGTTAAAGCGATGTCCCGCGTTTCTTTTTAAAATTTTTATTTTAGCTCCAAAAAGCATTCATTGCTGTACAAAAACACATGCAAAAAATGCATCAAAATCACGGCAAACTGTGCGTTTTTTTCCGCAGCGTTTTTGTTGCCAAGAGATGCAGAAATTTCTGCAACCAAATACTCAAACACTCTCTGCTCACAGTTCAAGAGGAAACTTTGCACGTGGACCAGGTGGAGACGGAGGAGGAAAGTAAACAGGGTGATACTACCAAGCCCAGCCTCATCTCATCTTCTTAGAGTGGATTGGGTGATAATGAGGAGGAACAGAAGATGGTTGCCTGCGCTACATAGGGTAGTACCCACACCAACTTCATCCCGTCTGTTCAGTGTGGATGGGCTTAAGAGGAGGAAAGGGAAGAGGAGGAGATGAAGAGTCATCCTCCTGGTGGTGACAGGGAAGTCTTGCCTGTTGGGAGCCTGGCACACATGGCTAACTTTGTCCCGCTGCTTTTCCCATTAAACTCGCGTTATACGCATTTTTTCCAACACTTATTATTGGCTGTTCACCTTCTCTACCCATGCTCGATCTTTCAATCTCGCCTTCCTTCAGCAGAGAGGGCTAGTAAAATGGTGCAATACCAGCAGGCCCTTGTTGAACAATTAATAAAAAAATTCCCTTTTGACAACGCTGGCAGCAGAGGTCATAGGTCCTTGGGCAACCAAGGAGGAGAGACGAAGGAGACACACACCAGGTTCAACAAAAGCAAGGGAACACTATCAAAGGTCTGGGACAGTTTCATTAAACCCTCTCAGCACCAAGGTCCTGATGCGCAGGTAGTCTGACAAGGAGGAAAAAGATTTTGAAGATGGTGAAGGAGTACCTAGCCGACCATACCATCATCCTCCATGATTCCTCTGTGCTGTACAACTATTGGGTATCCAAGCTGGACACATGGCATTAACTGTCCCTCTATGCCTTGGAGATGTCAACCGAAAATACTGACAGACAAAACCCAAGACAAAAACATAATAAACAAATGTAAATAAATAAATAGTAATAGAGCATGAAAATAATATAGGGTGCTTAATTAACAGAATTTTGATTAAAAAAAAGTAAAAGCCATCTCACCACATCATGGTGACCCTTTTCAGAAGGGTACTAACCCCTAGTATTAAAACCCTATTATTTGTCAAGTAATGTACATGTGGATAAGGGCTGAGAAAGACTAAGACCCGGATAATGCACACTCAGGCATGGGGAACTACATGAGTGCAAAAAATCTGAAACAAAAACCTAAAGCGATGAACTGGAATATAAGTTGATTTGCATGCCAGCGCATGTTCACACTGGCCACTAAACTGACAAAACCCATGACAAAAACATAATAAGCAAATATCCTGCAGTGAATAAATAGCAATAGTGCAGGGTCAACAGGCGGCCCTCATTCAAAATCTTTATAGGGTCAACAGCCAGGCTTCACTCAAAATCTTTATAGGGTCATCAGGAGTCTATCACTCAAAATCTTTATAGGGTCAACAAGCGGCCCTCATTCAAAATCATTATAGGGTCTACCTGCGGCCCTCGCTCAAAATTTACAAGGCCTAGATTGGCCGAGACTCAACCCCACCGGATGACAGCAGCGGAACATAAAGTCAATTCAAATGTAGGATCATCATGCATCACTCACTCCAAATTTTTAGAGGGTCATTGTTAGTGTTGAGCGAATTTGTTCGGCATTTCAAATTCGTGTTCGGGGTACCGACTTGTTCATCTGCGTGACAGCGTGGCAAATCAGGGATATTCATGAGCGGAGCCGATTTTTTTTAGCGCGAACAAGTCAGAACCCCGAACACGAATTTGAAATGCCGAACAAATTCGCTCAACACTAGTCATTATGCATCATTCTCTCCAAATTTTTAGAAGGTCATTATGCGTCACTCTATCCAAATTTTTAGAGGGTCATAATAGTCACTCTCTCCAAATTTTAGAAGGTCACTAAGTATCACTCTATCCAAATTTTAGAGGGTCATTATAGTTACTCTCTCCAAATTTTTTGAAGGTCATTATGTGTCACTCTAGGAGGTCAGGCGGTCAAAATCATTAAGAAATGTCTAATTTCATAACTGACCCTGACAACTTTTGAAAATATGTAGAACAGTGTAATTAGTTTATGAAAATATTACATTAAACCGCTATATTTTTTTTAAGAATTATCTTCACATCCTCTTTGATAAATGGGAAGAAGTAAGACTATCGCGTAATAGCTATATATACATAACATATAAATTTAACATTTAGTGAGCTCTGTAATACCCAATCTCAGAGCTTGAAGAGGGAATGAGATATGATGACCCAAGCACAAAAATCAAGCTTCTAGAATGTCATCTGGTGATTCTCCAATTATCTTCTGATGGATGAAGACAAGCGCTAACTCAAATCTAGACATGTTTTGGTTTAATTTATATGCAGAATTTGAAAAAGCATATAAAAATTATATTCTAAGCGGAAGTCTTTCAATAAAGAAAAACTGAAAAATATGATGGTTGTTTGATGTATTTAAAGGGAATCTGTCAGTAGGATCAACCCTCCAAAGCCGACTACAGGGGCATGTAGGTCATAGGAAGCTGAATAAAATGATACCTTGATATCTGTCATCTGATGTCTTATTCCAGAAAAATACGTGTACAGTGATACCTTGACTAACAAGTGCATCTACTTAAGAATTTTCCGAGATACGAGTTGATTTATTGTTTTATGATGCTAGCCGAGATCTGACTTACCAGTGAGCGAGCTTAGGACACTGCCCACGTGGTTAATCTACCGTGCAAGCATCTCTGTCTTTGCTGTTGCACTCTTGACCATTTCTTGTGAATCCTTTTCTTGGTGTGGACTCTATTTTTTTTTAAGCACACGGCCTCAAGCTCCAGAGAGGATGAAGTACTACTCCTGCTAAGCTTCACAAGTAGAAATGGATATAGCCAGCAACACCCTCTCAGACACACCAGGTATATATACACCCAGGCCAGAGAGCCAATTAGCAAGAGAGAGGTAGCCGCTCGGTCCTAAAGACAGCCTCTTGTCTAAGAAGCTGTCTGCAATGTCAAAAGCAGAGATCTCCTGCAACTTACTGCAGGGCGACTGTCTGTCACCTCTGACACACCCGTAACAACTGCACTATTATGTGCGCTCTATGACTCTTTGGAGTGTTGGCTTTATGGTTCAATATTTGCTATATTTATATGCGAAGATGATTAAGTGAAGTTTTTAAAATAAAAATAAAGTACAGTACAATAGTTTTACACGTGTAATAGTTTTTCATACTGTACATTACTGTATTTGTTATTAATAAATTCTCATGCAGCGTTGTAGTAAGTGAGGTCACCGGAGCTCATCAGCTGATTATCAGCTGATGAACCCATGTGACCTCTGTCCCGGCAGCTCAGCACTATACACTGATAGGAATTATTACACTCCTTTCAGTGTATATAGTGCTGTCCTCTAGAACAGTCACATCAGTGATTACTTATG
The DNA here is from genome assembly GCF_046119375.1 of Phyllobates terribilis. Lineage (NCBI taxonomy): Eukaryota > Metazoa > Chordata > Amphibia > Anura > Dendrobatidae > Phyllobates > Phyllobates terribilis. Next base: position 73,133,047 of record NW_027362765.1, read on the forward strand.
TGACTGCTCTAGAAGTGACCCAGATCGCCGTGGGACACTCTGGATTATGTCATCACGTCGGACAGGTGAGGGATTATGGTTGGTTGTTTTTTATTTTTGTTTTTTTTACCTGACATGACAATGGCTTCAGTGGATTAGGCGTTAGGTGAATATTTCTGTTGTTTATTATTTTCTGCTTTTTACAGGGGACATTGGTTTCAGCAGATTATGCGTTAAGTGAATATATGGTGTTCTTTATTTTTAAATAAATGATTAAAACCATGTGGACTTTTATTTCAAATAAACAATTTTTCAGGCCGCGTGTTTATTTAAAAACTTTTACTATGGGGTTAGTAATGGGGGCATCTTATAGACGCCTCTCCATTACTAACCTGGGCTTCATGTCAGCTGCCAATGCAAGGCTGACATGAACCCCCACCCTATTACCCCACTTGCCACTGCACTAGGGCAAGTGGGAAGAGCAAGGCTAAGTGCCAGACTTGGCTCATCTTATGGATGCGCCATTTTTGGGGCGCTGAGGGCTGATATTTTTAGCCTTAGAGGGGGCCAGTATTTATGGCCACTTCTCTGGCTATTAATATCAGCTCACAGCTGTCTGTTTAGCCTTTGCTGGTTAGATTTTATAGGGGGACCCTACATCAATTTTTTCTGGGGTACCCTGTAATCTAGCCAGTAAACGCTAAGAAAACAGATGTGGACTGTTATTACTAGCCAGGGAACATTTTTGGCTAATGGCCCCTTCCCTAGCTAGTAATACCAGCCCCCAGTGGTTGGCTTTCCTTCTGTTGGTTATGAAAATGACGCAGGAGCCCAAGCCATTTTTTTTATTTAATTCTTCATTTTATTTCATTTATAAGAAATCCCATGCCCACTGTGCTTGTTTTGGACGCTGCGTAAACTCACCCACAGCATGTCAATTTCTGTAGCGCAGACGCTGAGTCTCCACTGCAGATTTTGACCGATTAAAATGTCATTACATGGGGTGGATCTGCATGTACTGACAAAACAAGTGCGGCATTAGAATGCAGCATTTAGGAGGCAGCAAAAATACGGTGCGTCCATAGCGCTAGTGGTTGCTGATCGTGGGGACGTAACGCCTAACCAAGCAGCTGTGAGCTGTTATTAATAGCCAGGGAACATGTTGGCCTAATGGCCCCCTCCTAGGCTAAAAATAGCAGCCCTCAGCTGCCCCAGAAATGACACTTCATATCTGAACGGCATTAGGAGTAATGGGATTAGGTGTCATTGACACCAAGCCCTAGGTTTAATGATGAAGAGGTGCCAACCAGACACCCTCATTACTAAACCTGTAAATAAAAAGTTAAATAAACACACACACTGAGAATAAAACACTTTATTTGAAATACAACAGACACATTCTTTAATCATTTAAATTAACCGATATACTCATCCCTGGTCCTACAGTAATCCAAGGGTTAAAGCGATGTCCCGCGTTTCTTTTTAAAATTTTTATTTTAGCTCCAAAAAGCATTCATTGCTGTACAAAAACACATGCAAAAAATGCATCAAAATCACGGCAAACTGTGCGTTTTTTTCCGCAGCGTTTTTGTTGCCAAGAGATGCAGAAATTTCTGCAACCAAATACTCAACGTGCACACATAGCCTTATGGTAAAGGGAATATTAGGACAAATAATGGAATTGAACATGCACAAAATATCTCTTCAGTAAATAATATTTCTTGACATATCGGTGTGGATAAGTGTAGACACATCAAGATGGGCTATCAAGTAGATTTACACTTTAGGATAGTTTTTCAAAAGGGTATCTACCTTTGGCCAAACATTTTTATATCCCTAATCACATCATCATGGACATAAAATTGTTAGTATTGAAACGAAACTTCAAATCCCAGAGAGACAGAAGAGTCTGGCAATAAAAACTTATGATGACCTTTGATAAACTGGAACCAATGGTTTGCATGGAATTATGTCTTTCTACATCAGTTAAGGCATCTGCACCTTAGACTATTTGGGATCATCACAACCCTGGACCAGACCTCAATAAACTTTCACACTCCTTATCTGTAAACTGCTCCAATATTTACGGCCACAACTGTTTCTCCCCTTCCAATATTGATAGTTGTTCTTCACGTCACTTGTCTCGTTAGTGCATTATTCCTGTGCCTTATTGTGTATAAATATGTGACTCTTCAGATTTTGTGTTATACTTTCCCTGATGAAGAAACCTAAGTAGAGAGGTGAAGAACCTTCTTTTTTTCTCTCCAAGTCTGAGAAAAACTGATGCCACTCTGATCAAACTCAGTCTAATCAGAATAATCCACATCCAAGTGGACCATTTTTCTTGAATGTGGATAAAATGGTCTTGTGACTCTACACTTATTAAGATGAAAATACCTAAATCAAAGCATACATTGACAACTATGGATTAAAAATGTATTTACTGGTGTGGTTATGCTCTGAACTGTAGGCAAGCTGCCATCCAAGACTCCACCATCCGAGATTGAATTCAATGCCATCCACTAGCCACACTACCTTATTTTGAGCTGATTTCCAATTGAAGCTGTTGGGAATATTCTGGGGAATAGTTTGAGGGGTCTCTTTAACCATTTGTGACACTTTTCAAGTGCCAAGACTAAATCCTGGGGCTTGATTTTCACCCTGCCCAAGAACATCACACTTCACTTCAGCAATGAATATAAGTTGAGTAGCCTGATTTTTGCTACCTGGCAGGCAATTGTAAGGAGATAGAAAAGCCCCTACCTCAGTCAAAGAACCATTCTAATTGCTTGCTCTGCAGTGAACAGGCCCTAGGACTTTCTATAAGTCTGCAATTTATTTCTACCTAGAGAGGGCCATGAACATAAAAAACCTTTTTGTTTTTTATGTATGGTTGTCCTGAAGGCGTCGGAGTCAAACGCATTGACAATAAACCTACATTTCACTTTTATTATTGGATTGTCGTGAATCCAGAAAGCGCAGAATTACTTCCATTGTCCCGACATTTATTTCTGACAATCTCGTGGAAGCTGCAGCCTCTGGATTATAGACCTTTTAGGTGTTGTGTCTCACACAGACCTATAAAATGAGCGGTTCTACCTTTCCTTTCTAACCTATTTACCTGGATAATAACCTATTGCGCTCTTCTTGCATTTTTATCTAGTTCCAATTAACCTGAAGTTCAGTAAAATTAATCAATCACTAGCGTAGCGTTCATCAAGAACCTGGAGATTTTGAAAACATAGAAATATTCTTAACCTATGAATCTATAAAATCTTCTCCGTAGTTGTCACTGTCTTCACGTGCTTGTGGATGTAAATGATTTCTATGCAGTCTATACACCGTGTTCAGAATTATTAGGCAAATGCGTATTTTGATCACTTTGATACTTTTTATAGATATTGTCCTACTCCAAGCTGCATAGGCTTGAGAGCCAACTACCAATTAAGTAAATCTGGTGATGTGCATCTCTGTAATGAGGAGGGGTGTCATCTAATGACATCAATACCCTATATAAGGTGTGCTTAATTATTAGGCAACTTCCTTTCATTTGGCAAAATGGGTCAGAAGAGATTTGACGGGCTCTGAAAAGTCCAAAATTGTGAGATGTCTTGCAGAGGGATGCAGCAGTCTTGAAATTTCCAAACTTTTGAAGCGTAATCACTGAACAATCAAGCGTTTCACGGCAAATAGCCAACAGGGTCGCAAGAAGCGTGTTGGCCAAAAAAGGAGCAAAATAACTGCCCATGAATTCAGGAAAATCAAGCGTGAAGCAGCCAAGATGCCATTCGCCACCAGTTTTGCCATATTTCAGAGCTGCAACGTTACTGGAGTATCAAAAAGCACAAGGTGTGCGATACTCAGGGACATGGCCAAGGTAAGGAAGGCTGAAAAACGACCACCTTTGAACAAGAAACATAAGATAAAACGTCAAGAATGGGCCAAGAAAAATCTTAAGACTGATTTTTCAAAGGTTTTATGGACTGATGAAATGAGAGTGACTCTTGATGGGCCAGATGGATGGGCCAGAGGCTGGATCAATAAAGGGCAGACAGCTCCACTCCGACTCAGACGCCAGCAAGGTGGAGGAGGGGTACTGGTATGGGCTGGTATCATCAAAGATGAACTTGTGGGACCTTTTCGGGTTGAGGATGGAGTGAAGCTCAACTCCCAGACCTACTGCCAGTTTCTGGAAGACAACTTCTTCAAGCAGTGGTACAGGAAGAAGCTGGTATCGTTCAAGAAAAACATGATTTTCATGCAGGACAATGCTCCATCACATGCATCCAACTACTCCACAGTGTGGCTGGCCAGTAAAGATCTAAAAGAAGAAAAAATAATGACATGGCACCCTTGTTCACCTGATCTGAACCCCATAGAGAACCTGTGGTCCATCATAAAATGTGAAATCTACAGGGAGGGAAAACAGTACACCTCTCGGAACACTGTCTGGGAGGCTGTGGTGGCTGCTGCACACAATGTTGATCGAAAACAGATCAAGCAACTGACAGAATCTATGGATGGAAGGCTGTTGAGTGTCATCATAAAGAAAGGTGGCTATACTGATCACTAATTTTTTTGTTTTTTGTTTTTGCATGTCAGAAATGTCTATTTCAAAATTTTGTGCACTGATATTGGTTTACCTGGTGAAAATAAACAAGTGAGATGGGATTATATTTGGTTTTTCTTAAATTGCCTAATAATTCTGCACAGTAATAGTTACCTGCACAAACAGATATCCTCCTAAGATAGCCAAATCTAAAAAAAAACCACTCCAACTTCCAAAAATATTAAGCTTGGATATTTATGAGTCTTTTGGGTTGATTGAGAACATAGTTGTTGATCAATAGTAAAAATAATCCTCTAAAATACAACTTGCCTAATAATTCTGCACACAGTGTAAACTCTCCCTGGTTGTATAAACTATTAGTTTTTATTGTTTTTATTGTCTTAAATGGGTATCCCAGTGCCACTATCTGCCACATCAAGCAGTGCTAATGACAGTATTACCCCATATACCTGCCGAGATGCATGCACCGTCAGCAGGATTATGTGGTCATAACAGCATCTGCACCCCTCACCTCAAATGCAGAAATGAGCAGCTCCAGAATTCCACTTTCAAAGAGGTTGTCAATTACTGAACATCCCCTTCTTAAAGAGTTATCAAAATTCTCAATTCTGAGGTAAAACTGTATTCAGTGAAGACAGACTTTTCCATTACTGAGATAAGAGATGAGAGGCGCTGCTGATAAGATTCTATCTAGATAGAGTGTAGGACAGTGATGGCGAACCTTTTACCGACCGAGAGCCCAAATGACAACCCAAAACCCACTTATTTATCGCCAAGTGCCAACACGGCAAATTAACCTGAATACTGAGGTTTAAGTTTAGAAAAAACTCATACCGAGAGCGGGCAGGAGGGGGAGCAAAGAGTAACCACAGAAAGGAGCAGGGGTATGAGACTGCAGAAATAAAGAATGTGCTCACCCCCATCTTGGTATATGCCCCCAATCCAGGTATGTTAGCTGCCCCAAATCCATGTATGTATGCTGCCCCCAATCCATGTATGTATTCTGCCACCAATCCTTGTATGTACAGTGGGTTCGGAAAGTATTCAGACCCCTTTAAATTTTTCACTCTTTGTTTCATTGCAGCCATTTGGTAAATTCTAAAAAGTTCATTTTTTTTCTCATTAACCCCTTACTTACCGGGGACGTATTAGTACGCATATCTGCGTACCGCCGGTTCAGTGAGGGCTCCGGCGCTGAGCCCTCACTGAACCGAGCACATGTCAGCTGATTATTACAGCTGACATGTGCCCGCAACAGCCGCGGGTGGAATCGCGATCCACCCGCGGCTGTTAACCAGTTAAATGCTGCTGTCAATCTCCGACAGCAGCATTTAACGCGCGCTTCCGGGTAGCGCGTCATAAGCCCCGCCCACCGGCGACCCCGTCACGTGATCGCGGGTCGCCGATGGGCGTGCATGACAACCCAGGGTCTGCAGCAGACGCCTGTGGTTGTCATGATCTTGTCGCTATGAGCGCCACCTAGTGGTCGGCGCTCATAGCACAGGACCATTTCTGCTGCATGCAGGGGACCTGCTCGTCCCCTGTATGTAGCACAGGCGATCGGATAGTTGCTGCTTCTAGTCTCCTATGGAGACTATAGAAGCATGCAAAAAGTAAAAAAAAAAAGTTTTTAAAAATATAAAAAAATATAAAAAAATATAAAAGTTTAAATCACCCCCCTTTCGCCCCATTCAAAATAAAATATATAAAAAAAAACCCCACATACACATATTTGGTATCGCCGCGTTCAGAATCGCCCGATCTATCAAAATAAAAAAAGAATTATTCCGATCGGTAAACGGCGTAGCGAGAAAAAAATTCTAAACGCCAGAATTACGTTTTTTGGTCGCCGCAAAATTGCAATAAAATGCAATAACGGGCGATCAAAACATCGGATCTACCCCAAATGTTATCAATAAAAACGTCAGCCTGGCACGCAAAAAATAAGCCATCAACCAGCCCCAGATCACGAAAAATGGAGACGCTACGGGTCTTAGAAAATGGCGCTATTTTTTTTTTTTACCAAATTTTGGAATTTTTTTTCACCACTTAAATATAAAATAACCTAAACATGTTTGGTGTCTATGAACTCGTAATGACCTGTAGAATAAGAAGGGCAGGTCAGTTTTAGCATTCAGTGAACATGGTAAAAAAAATAAATAAAAAACAACTGGGGTATTGCACTTTTTTTGCAATTTTACCGGACTTGGAATTTTTTTCCTGTTTTCCCGTACAGGATATGATAAAACTAGTAATGGCGTTGAAAAGTACAACTCGTCCCGCAAAAAATAAGCCCTCACATGGCCATATTGACCAAAAAATAAAAACGCTATGGCTCTGGGAACAAGGGGAGCAAAAACGAAAATGCAAAAACGAAAAATGCTCCGGGGCTTAAGGGGTTAAAGCACACTCTGCACCCCATCTTGACTGAAAAAAACAGAAATGTAGAAATTTTTGCAAATTTATTAAAAAAGAAAAACTGAAATATCACATGGTCAAAAGTGTTCAGACCCTTTGCTCAGACACTCATATTTAAGTGTTAAGTCACATGCTATCCATTTCCTTGTGATCCTCCTTGAGATGGTTCTACTCCTTCATTGGAGTCCAGCAGTGTTTAATTAAACTGATATGACTTGATTTGGAAAGGAACACACCTGTCTATATAAGATCTCACAGCTCACAGTGCATGTCAGACCAAATGAGAATCATGAGCTCAAAGGAACTGCCCAAGGAGCTCAGAGACAGAATTGTGGCAAGGCACAGATCTGGCCAAGGTTCCAAAAGAATTTCTGCATTACTCAAGGTTTCTAAGAGCACAGTGGCCTCTATAATCCTTAAATGGAAGAAGTTTGGGACCACCAGAAGTCTTCCTAGACCTGGTCGTCAAGCCAAACTGAGCAATCGTGGGAGAAGAGCCTTGGTGAGAGAGGTAAAGAAGAACCCCAAGATCACTGTGGCTGAGCTCCAGAGATGCAGTAGGGAGATGGGAGAAAGTTCCACAAAGTCAACTATCACTGCAGCCCTCCACCAGTCGGGCCTCTATGGCAGAGTGGCCTGACAGAAGCCTCTCCTCAGTGCAAGACATATGAAAGCCTGCATAGAGTTTGCTCAAAAACATATAAAGGACTCCCAGACTATGAGAAATAAGATTCTCTGGTCTGATGAGATGAAGATAGAGCTTTTTGGTGAAAACTCTAAGCGATATGTGTGGAGAAAACCAGGCACTGCTCATCACCTGCCCAATACAATCCCAACAGTGAAACGTGGTAGCAGCATCATGCTATGGGGGTGTTTTTCAGCTGCAGGGACAGGACGACTGGTTGCAATTGAAGGAAACATGAATGCAGCCAAGTACAGAGATATCCTGGATGAAAACCTCTTCCAGAGTGCTCTGGATCTCAGAGTTGGCCGAAGGTTCACCTTCCAACAAGACAATGACCCTAATCACACAGCTAAAATAACAAAGGAGTGGCTTCAGAGCAACTCTGTGACCAGTCTTGACTGGCCCAGCCAGAGCACTGACCTAAACCCAATTGAGCATCTCTGGAGAGACCTGAAAATAGCTGTCCACCAACGTTCACCATCCAACCTGACGGAACTGGAGAGGATCTGCAAGGAAGAATGGCAGAGGATCCCCAAATCCAGGTGTGAAAAACTTGTTGCATCATTCCCAAGAAGACTCATGGCTGTACTAGCTCAAAAGGGTGCTTCTACTCAATACTGAGCAAAGGGTCTGAATACTTATGACCATATGATACTTCAGTTTTTCTTTCTTAATAAATTTGCAAAAATTTCTACATTTCTGTTTTTTTCTGTCAAGATGGGGTGCAGAGTGTACTTTAATGAGGAAAAAAATGAACTTTTAGAATTCACCAAATGGTTGCAATGAAACAAAGAGTGAAAAATGTAAAGGGGTCTGAATACTTTCCGTACCCACTGTATGCTGCCCCCAATCCATGTATGTATGCTGCCCCCAATCCTTGCTTGTATGCCTGCCCCCAATCCTTGCATGTATGCCTGCCTCCAATTCTTGCATGTATGCCTGCCACCCTTATGTGGGCCATTATTCTGTATGAAGGACTATGTGGGGCCCATTATACTGTATGAAGGACTATGTAGCGCCCATTATACTGTATGGAGGACTATGTGGGGCCATTATTCTGTATGGAGGACTATGCGGGGCCCATTATACTGTATGGAGAACTATGTGAGATACATTACTCTGTACGGAGGAATATGTGGGGCCCATTATTCTATACGGAGGACTATGTGGTGCCATTATTCTGTATGGAGAACTATGTGGGGTCCATTATTCTGTATGGAGGACTATGTGGGGTCCATTATTCTGTATGGAGGACTATGTGAGGCCCATTGTTCTGTATGGAGGACTATGCGGGACCCATTATACTGTATGGAGGACTATGTGGGGTCCATTATTCTGTATGGAGAACTATGTGGGGTCCATTATTCTGTATGGAGGACTACGTAACATAGTAACATATTTTTTAAGGCTGAAGGAAGACTAAGTCTATCTAGTTCAACCCATAGCCTAACATGTTGATCCAGAGGAAGGCAAAAAAAAACCCCATGTAGCAAACACTAAGCTCCACATTGGGGAAAAAAATCCTTCCTGACTCCATACGGCAATCAGACTAGTTCCCCGGATCAACGCCCTATCAAGGAATCTAGTATATATAACCTGTAATATTATACTTTTCAAGAAAGGCATCCATGCCCTTCTTAAATTTTAGTAGAGAATCACTCATTACAACATCATGCGGCAGAGAGTTCCATAGTCTCACTGCTCTTACAGTAAAGAATCCGCGTCTGTGATTATGATTAAACCTTCTTTCCTCCAGACGTAGAAGATGCCCCTTGTCCCCGTCTCAGAGTAAAAAGATAAGTAGAAAGGTCTTTGTACTGTCCCCTCATATACTTGTACATAGTAATAAGATCCCCCCAAGCCTTCGTTTTTCCAAACTAAATAACCCCAAGTGTAATAACCTGTCTTGGTATTGCAGACCCCCCAGTCCTCTAATAACCTTGGTCGCTCTTCTCTGCACCCGCTCCAGTTCAGCTATGTCTTTCTTATACACCGGAGACCAGAACTATACACAGTATTCTAAGTGTGGTCACACTAGTGACTCGTATAGAGGTAAAATTATGTTCTCCTCATGAGCATCTATGCCTCTTTTAATGCATCCCATTATTTTATTTGCCTTTGCAGCAGCTGCCTGACACTGGCCACCAAACCTGAGCTTGTCGTCCACCAATACACCCAGGTCTTTTTCAGTGACAGTTTTGCCCAGTGTTTTACAATTAAGCATATAATTATACATTTTGTTTCCTTTGCCCAAGTGCATTACCTTACATTTATCCCCATTTAAGCTCATTTGCCATTTATCAGCCCAAGCTTCTAGTTTACATAGATCCTCCTGTAATATAAAATTGTCCTCCTCTGTATTGATTACCCTGTAGAGTTTAGTGTCATCTGAAAATATTGAAATATTACTCTGTATGCCCCCTACAAGGTCATTAATAAATATGTTAAAAAGAAGGAGGCCCAATACTGACCCCTGTGGTACCCCACTGTTAACTGTGACCCAGTCTGAGTGTGTTCCATTAATAACCACCCTTTGTTTCCTATCACTGAGCCAGTTCTTAATCCACTTACATATATTTTCCCCTATCCCCATTGTTCTCATTTTATGTATCAACCTTTTGTGTGGAACCGTATCAAAAGCTTTTGAAAAGTCCATATACACAACATCCACTGCATTTCCTTGGTCCAGTCCGGAACTTGCCTCCTCATAAAAGCTGATCAGATTAGTTTGACAGGAACGGTCCCTCATAAACCCATGTTGATATTGGGTCATGAGGTTATTCCTCTTCAGATACTCTAGTATAGCATCTCTTAGGAAACCCTCCAGGATTTTACCCACAGTAGAGGTTAAGCTTACCGGCCTATAATTTCCAAGTTCGTTTTTGGTCCCCTTTTTGAATATTGGCACCACATTTGCTATACGCCAGTCGTGTGGTACAGACCCTGTTATCATGGAATCTTTAAAGATTAAAAATAATGGTCTATCTTTGACTTTACTTAATTCCTGCAGTACTCACGGGTGTATCCCATCCGGGCCCGGGGATTTGTCAACTTTAGTGATTTTTAGACGCTGCCATACTTCCTGCTGGGTTAAGCAAGTGACATTTAATGGAGAATTTTTGTTATCACTAATCATGTTTTCTGTCATGCGATTTTCTTGTGTAAATACTGTTGAAAAAAATCATTTAGCATATTGGCTTTTTCCTCATCCTCATCCACAATTTCACCCAGACTATTTTTAAGGGGGACAACACTATAATTTTTTAGTTTCTTGCTATTTATGTAGTTAAAGAATATTTTGGGATTATTTTTACTTTCTCTGGCAATGATTCTCTCTATCTCAATCTTTGCTGCCTTGATTTGTTTTTTACAGAATTAATTTAATTTTCTGTATTTATTTAATGCCTCATCACTACCTACTTACTTTAGTTCTCTAAATGCTTTCTTTTTGTCACTTATTGCGCCCCTTACAGCTCTATTTAGCCGGTTTCCTCCTATTTCTTGCATGTTCATTCCCATAGGGTATATATTGTGCACAGGTCCTATTCAGGATGCTAATAAATGTCTCCTATTTGATTTGTGTAGTTTTATGTCTCAGGATATCGTCCCAGTTTATTGCACTAAGATCCTCTCTCAACCGCTGGAAATTTGCCTTCCTGATGTTTAGTGTCCTTGTAACCCCTCTTCTACACATCTTATTAAAGGATACATGGAAACTTATTATTTTGTGATCACTATTACCCAAGTGACCCCCAACTCGTATATTTGATATGCGGTCTGGCCTGTTGGTTAATATTAGGTCTAGCAGTGCCCCCCTTCTTGTTGGGTCCTGAACCAGTTGTGAAAGGTAATTGTCTCTCATAGTTGTCAAAAACCTATTACCCCCAATTTCTTTATTTGTGCCCAGGTCACTATCTGCATTATCTTCCCCACCTATAAAATGAATACCCTCCCCCCTAATAACTAGTTTAAACACTCCTCCAACATTCTAGCCATTTTCTCCCCCAGCACAGCTGCACCCTCCCCATTGAGGTGCAGCCCGTCCCTAGCGTAGAACCTGTAGACAACTGAGAAGTCGGCGAAGTTCTCCAGGAACCCAAACCACTCCTTCCTACACCAATTCCTGAGTTACTTATTTATGTCCCTAATCTCCCGTTGCCTCTCTGGCATGACACGTGGTACAGACAGTATTTCAGAGAATACAACCTTGGAGGTCCTTGCTTTAAGCTTGCAGCCTAATTCCCTGAAATCATCTTTATGGATCTTCCACCTACCTCTAACTTTGTCATTTATGCCAATGTGCACCATGACCTCTGGGTCCTCACCAGCCCCTCCCAGTAATCTGTCAACCCGATCAGCGATGTGCCGGACTCGAGCACCAGGTAGGCAGCACACTGTTCGACGATCCCTGTCTTTGTGACAGATTGCCCTATCTGTTCCCCTAATAATTGAGTCCCCCATTACCAGCACCTGCCTGGCCTGCCCTGCTCTCCTATTTCCCCCCTTACTGGAGCTGACACTCCTCCGACTTTCAGAGGACATGCCTAGCTGCAGCAGTGCTACCCCTGTACTGACACCCCCCTCATCTGCCAACTTTGCTAACTTATTGGGGTGTGCCAGATCAGGACTAGCCTCCCTGGCACTCTTCCCTCTACCCCCCCTTCTAACTGTCACCCAGCTAGTTACCTCACTGTCCTGCAGCTCCCTACTTCCTTCCACCCTCCCCACATCTACCCCAGTGAGCAGCTGCTCAGTGAACAGCAGACTCCTTTCCATATTGTCTATGGAAAGGAGTCGGCTGGGATCCATTATACTGTATGGAGGACTATGTGGGGCCCATTATTCTGTATGAAGGATTATGTGGGGCCATTATTCTGTATGGAGGACTATGTGGGGCCCATTATTCTGTACGGAGGACGATGTGGGGCCCATTATTCTGTATGGAGGACTATGTGGGGCCCATTATTCTGTATGAAGGACTATGTGGGGTCCATTATACTGTATGGAGGACTATGTGGGGCCATTATTCTGTATGAAGGATTATGTGGGGTCCATTATTCTGTATGGAGGACTATGTGGGGCCCATTATTCTGTATGAAGGATTATGTGGGGTCATTATTCTGTATGGAGGACTATGTGAGGCCCATTATTCTGTATGGAGGACTATGTGGGGCCATTATTCTGTATGAAGGATTATGCGGGGTCCATTATTCTGTATGGAGGACTATGTGGGGCCATTATACTGTATGGAGCACTATGTGGGGCCATTATTCTGTATGAAGGACTATGTGGGGTCCATTATACTGTATGGAGGACTATGTGGGGCCATTATTCTGTATGAATGAGTATACGGGGTCCATTATTCTGTATGGAGAACTATGTGGGGCCATTATTCTGTATGAAGGACTATGTGGGGCCCATTATTCTGTATGAAGGACTATGTGGGGCCCATTATTCTGTATGAAGGATTATGTGGGGCACATTATACTATATACTGATTGGCCCACATTTTTTTCCAAGTTTTTATGTTGGCCCTCTGTGTGTTTGAGTTTTATATCCCTGGTCTAGGGGAAGGTGGAGAGAGGAGCCCTGTCTCTAGCTCCTCTCTTCTACATAGAATTTTATCCGTAGCAGCTGCCATCTCCTATCTCGGTAATGAGAATGTCTGTCCTCACTGAATACAGATTTTACCTCAGAACTGAGAATTTTGATAATGACTGATCAATTTTTACTGCAGTACAGACTATTCTAGAGATTACATTAAAGGCGTCTATACATATAAGAGTAACATCAACAGAATCTCCACATACCTCCACCTGCAGAGCCGCACACTGGATATATGGCTGTTCTGTGCGCACAGGACCTGTGATGAGGTCACAGTCATGTGATCAGTCACATGGAGGGGAGGAGCCATCTTAGAGTTTGCAGTAAATTAGGTATTTTTCCCAAATAAGAAGCAGTGATTGTGATCTAAATATATCTAGTGTGCGGCTCTGCAGGTGGAGGTCTGTGGAGATTCCCCATTATGTTTCCCCTCAGACGTTCTCCTCTCTCAGTAATAATTATCTCCTTGTAATATTACATGGGATCTTTATGATGTTACATCGTCATCTTCTCCCCATTCAGGTCCCTACAATATCGGATCCTCTCAGTGGAGATCTTCTATATAAGAGAATTCTCCTGATTGACCCATCAAGGATGGATAGGGACAGGGACAAGATGGCGGAGAGGATATTACACCTCACCCTAGAGATCCTCTTCCGGCTTACTGGAGAGGTGAGAGATTCTGATGACGTCACATTACATCATTCTTATCTATGGGAATATCAGATGGACAGAACTGGAGAGGTGAGGACTCTGGAAATGTCTGGAGTGAGATTTATTAATGTGTCTCTCTATAACCAGGATTACACAGTAGTGAAGAAGACCTCTAGTGAGCGCTGTCAGGCCCCTGTGTCTGCGGTACGGGAAAGACCCCTGAGCCCAATCACGGATCCTCCACCTCTCCCCCTGATACATGAGGACATCAATGACCAGAAGATCCTAGACCTCGCCTACAAGATGATTGAGCTGCTGACTGGAGAGGTGACCCTGCTGGGACATTATACAGTAATGCTATGAAGAGATCGGGGGGATGACGGTATCATTGTATGTGTCAGGTTCCTATAAGGTGTCAGGATGTCACCATCTATTTCTCCATGGAGGAGTGGGAATATTTAGAAGGACACAAAGATCTGTACAAGGACGTCATAATGGAGGTTCCCCAGCCCCTCACATCACCAGGTAATAGACAGGACTAAACACACACGGCCTATAATTATCTGTATGTAAAGAATGAATTCAGTCCCTGTATGTGTTTCCTTCAGTTCTATCCAGTGAGAGGACAACACCAGAGAGATGTCCCCGTCCTCTTCTTCCACAGGACTGTAAACAAGAAGATCCCGATGTTCCTCAGGATCATCAGGTAGATGGAGAGAAGGTGTCATGAAATCTCCCCTATGATGTGAAGACAGTTGTGTAGGTCTTGTGTTCAGTCTTGTTTAATACACCAGTATGTGTTTTATACTTGATGGAGATGACAGAATAAAGCTGACCATAGACGTCAGATGTCTGGATTTTCTCACAATCTTCTGGTTATGGAAACTGCTGGTTGCAATTAGGAGCTGACAGGTTGGGTTTATACAGGAGACATGCAGCTATGTGATAACTACTGCTGTCATTTTTGGTTGTCATGATCATTCATGATCTTTTAGTGTTCATATAAATCATTTTTTTTTACTTCTTCATCTGTCTTTGACTTTTACAATATTTCTTTCAGGGTAAAGATCTGACCCATATTAATACTACAGAGACATATGTGAGGGGTGATGAGCGGTGTAAAGAGGAGATTCCTACACATAGCCACACAGGTGAGTAGTGGCCACTATAACCTACTTATTCTTCAGATGAGGTTTTTTTTTATATGGATTTTTCCAGCACAAAATCTAATTTGTAAACCATGTAAGAATAATCCAACTTTTTAAACTCTTATTTAATCAACATGTTTTCAGTAGGCAAAATTGACATGTTTGCCACACTGCAAAAATTTAGGAAGTGTGTTGATCACCCCTGTAGTCACATAATTATCTGACTGGAAGATTAAATGGGTTGTCTAGTCCAAATTAATAAGTGTGCAGTCACTCTGTGTGTCTGCAGACTTATGAATGCCCCCAGCACAGGCACTGTGCACTGCAAGGATACGCTGGTTTCTGAGCTATGACCGGAGGTTATGTACACATCACGTTTAAATGAGTATAAAGGACTCTTTTCTTGTATCCACTGATTAGTTCCATTAAAAAAAGAAAAAAAAATTAAACCCTACTTTTGCTCTAAAGCAAGGGTGGGGAACCTCTGTCCCCTGAGCCGTTTACGGCCCTACATGACCTTTTATCTGGCCCCGGGCAGACTCCCAGGGACTGCATTTTGCCGGCCGCCGGCCCATTAATTTCTTCTTTTTCTGTGAGCATGCACACGCAGTATTCACTACTGAACGTTAAGGCATTTGCAATGAAAGATTACTTCCTGACACCAGAGTCAGGACGTACTTTGTGGGTGATGTTAGCACGTGATTTGTATGGTCCCCGAAGGATGGCCAAATGGCTCTTGGCAGCTAAATGCTTTAAAGCCATAGCTTATTTGTACGCGACCAAACTGCTCCTCCCAGGTAACCTGCTCTGTGTTAGACTGCATGTAGCTCTAAGGGAGAAATGAGATGGACACCTAAATGCACTGACTTACAGGTTTCTTTATGAGTCTTCAATGAACATTCAGTGGTTTGAAAAAGTGTTTGCCCCCTTCCTGATTTCTTATTCTTTTTCATGTTTGTTTCAAATCACAAAACAAATTTCAATATTAGACAAAGATAACGCAAGTAAACATGAAGTGCAGTTTTTAGAAATGGCTTTATAACCTTTTCCAGACTGATAGATCTCAATTACTTTATTTCTCATTTGTTCCTGAATTTTTTTGGATTGCAGCATGATGTCTAGCTTTTGAGGACCTTTTGGTCTACTTCACTTTGTCAGGCCAGTCCTATTTAAGTGATTTTTTGATTGAAAACAGGTGTGGCAGTAATCAGGCCTGTGTGTGGCTAGGGAAATTGAACTCAGTATCCCAAAGATGTGATCAACCACAGGTAATTTATGTTTTAGGTGGGCGGGCAATCACTTTTTTACACAGGGGCCTGTAGGTTTGAATTTTTCTTCCCTTAATAATAAAGACCTTCATTTAAAAACTGCATTTTGTGTTTACTTGTGTTATCTTTGTCTAATACTTTTTTTAAATCAAATGTTTTTTATTAATTTTTATAAAGATTTTCACAAAGGTAAAAATAAAAGAAAAACAACAACAACCAGATAAACATTGGAGAAACACAGTTCTCCACCCACCAACCTTAAGAAGCATTAAATATGAGTAATGTTTAATGCTTCTTAAGGTTGGGGGGTGGAGAACTGTGTTTCTCCAATGTTTGTCTGGTTGTTGGTTTTTTTTTTTTTTACCTTTGAGAAAATCTTTATAAAAATTATACATCTTGGCTCTGCAAAACCAGCATAATTAGATGAACAAATATTTGAACATAGTAACAATAGTCAATCAAATTACATATAACTTGTGGAAGTACTAATAACATTTTTATTAATTTTCAAAGAAGTTTAATTTGAGGCATCATATAAATAAACGTAACTCAAAGCAAGCTGAGGCAAAATCTCCTCAGTTCCCTAGATGTCAAACCAGAGCCATCAATCCATATCTTGTCAAATTTAGAGATAGCATCTCTTTCTAGCTACATGCCTTGTAAGGTTGCTGCCGGACAGGTCGTGGACGGGAGGTATGTGTCCCCGAAGTACCAAGCTTTCGGGATGTAGGACCTGGAGAAGCAGGCTCCAACACATAGTGCTGAGAGGGAGTTAATGGGCCCAGATTAAAGGGCCAGGTTTTACTTGCAGCTGAAAGAGCTGGGGGGAACAGCTGCTCACTCACCTCCAGTGCAGGTCTTGGAAGGCCTAATTTAAGACAGCTGCACCTGTCTCAGTCTCTCTGTGTGATGTGCAAGGTGAGCAGACTTTCCAGGTGTTTCTCAGAGTCTGCTGGAGGCAGAGAAAAGCACTACATTTAAGTGGCTGAGGCCATGCTGTATGGACTGGTTATTTTGAGTTTTGTTCTGTTATACATTTTGTGCCAGAAAAAGACTTATGTTTTTTTTTTCCTGGTTGGTTTATGGACATTTAGTAAACCACCAGTTTTTTTTGGAACCTGCGAACTGCATTCTTGTGTGAATCTGCGCCTACACGAGAGCTGATCCGTCACAGCCTTTTTCCAAATTTACTAGCCAGTTAACTTTATCAATAAATTCTGATCTGCTATCCATTTTTGGGCTATCAATTTTCTTGCCATATATAACATATGTGCCACCGCAATTTTGCCGTACTCATCAATAGTCAGATCTTCAACATATCCCAGTATGCATACTAATGGTGAAAGCTCCACGTCAATTGAATAAACCCTGTTAATCATTGTTACAACACTCTTCCAAAAGGACACCAAGTTAGGACAGTTCCACATCATATGAAGCACAAAATCCTATATTAAATAAGAATTGAGGTGTCCTGTATACCTGGTGTATCACATATACACTGCTCAAAAAATAAAGGGAACACTTAAACAACAGAATATAACTCCAAGTAAATCAAACTTCTGTGAAATCAAACTGTTCACTTAGGAAGCAACACTGATTGACAATCAATTTCACATGCTGTTGTGCAAATGGAATAGACAATAGATGGAAATTATTGGCAATTATCAAGACACCCTCAATAAAGGAGTGGTTCTGCAGGTGGGGACCACAGACCACATCAAAGTACCAATGCTTTCTGGCTGATGTTTTGGTCACTTTTGAATGTTGGTTGTGCTTTTACACTCGTGGTGGCATGAGATGGACTCTACAACCCACAGAAGTTGCTCAGATAGTGCAGCTCATCCAGGATGGCACATCAATGTGAGCTGTGGCAAGAAGGTTTGCTGTGTCTGTCAGTGTAGTGTCCAGAGGCTAGGGGCGTTACCAGGAGACAGGCCAGTACACCCGGAGACGTGGAGGGGGCCGTAGGAGGGCAACAACCCAGCAGCAGGACCGCTACCTCTGCCTTTGTGCAAGGAGGAACAGGAGGAGCACTGCCAGAGCCCTGCAAAATGACCTCCAGCAGGCCACAAATGTGCATGTGTCTGCACAAATGGTTAGAAACCGACTCCATGAGGGTGGAATAAGGGCCCAACGTTCACAGATGGGAGTTGTGCTCACAGCCCAACACCGTGCAGGACGCTTGGCATTTGCCACAGAACACCAGGATTGGCAAAGTCGCCACTGGCGCCCTGTTCTCTTCACAAATGAAAGCAGGTTCACACTGAGCCCATGTGACAGAGTCTGGAGACGCCGTGGAGAGCGATCTGCTGCCTGCAACATCCTTCAGCATGACCGGTTTGGCAGTGGGTCAGTAATGCTGTGGGGTAGCATTTCTTTGGAGGGCCGCACCGCCCTCCATTTGCTCGCCAGAGGTAGCCTGAGTGCCATTAGGTACCGAGATGAAATCCTCAGACACCTTGTGAGACTATATGCTGATGCGGTTGGCCCTGGGTTCCTCCTAATGCAGGACAATGCCAGACCTCATGTGGCTGGAGTGTGTCAGCAGTTCCTGCAAGATGAAGGCATTGAAGCTATGGACTGGCCCACCCGTTCCCCAGACCTGAATCCGATTGAACACATCTGTGACATCATGTCTCGTTCCATCCACCAACCAGACCACAGACTGTCCAGGAGTTGGCAAATGCTTTAGTCCAGGTCTGGGAGGAGATCCCACAGGAGAACATCCGCAACCTCATCAGGAGCATGCCCAGGCATTGTAGGGAGGTCATACAGGCACGTGGAGGCCATACACAATATTGAGGCTCATTTTGACTTGTTTTAAGGACATTACATCAAAGTTGGATCAGCCTGTAGTGTGTTTTTCCACTTTAGTTTTGTGGGTGACTCCAAATCCAGGCCTCCATTGGTTAATAAATTTGTTTTCCATTGATGATTTTTGTGTGATTTTGTTGTCAGCACATTCAACTTTGTACAGAACAAAGTATTCAATTAGAATATTTCATTCATTCAGATCTAGGATGTGTTATTTGAGTGTTCCCTTTATTTTTTTGAGCAGTATATATGGGGCAGTCTATTGGATTCATTTAAAGACAGCTGTGGAACTCTTTCCAGTATATCTGACCAGTGATTTTCCTCTATGGGTCCCATTACACTCTCCCATTTCTCTTTTGATCGAATCGGCTGATTTGTCAATATAATTTGTAAGAGAATGTTAAAAAGTAATGAGATCAGTCCACGAGAACTGTGTAGATTAGCTATTCTCTGTATTATTGAGTTTCGGGGTACCTCTCCTTCCAGAACAATGCCTTCCGCCTGATATGGGTGCCTTGTAAGTATTTATATAATTTAGAGTGAGGTAACCCATATTCGTTTTGCAGCTGTGAGAATTCCTTAATCACATCACCTATCAGCACTTGATTAAGTCTGTTTAAACCCTTGGCGCTCCAGGAGCCAAATCCCACCAGTTGGTATAGATTTGGAAGCCATGGAGTGTTCCATAATTAAGTAAATTGCGAAACACCTTCTATTCCTTATAATTTTTTCACCGTCCCCCAAAGTTTGAGACATAACAGCAGAGTCGGTATTTTGCCTCCAAGTGTCCCAAACTTATGCGCCTCCAATACCTCATAGTGTTTATCTGATTGGAAATAATGCTGTGGCAACATACGCTGAGCTCCCCTCCCCCAGGGTCGTCCCATCCCCGAATATATTGAAGCTGAGATGCCACATAAGATATCCATGGGTTAGGAACCACAACCCCTCCCATTGTTTTCTTTCTTTGCAATGTTTCCAGTTTAATTCTCGGAGTCTGTTTGCCCCATATTAATTTTCTAAACTCCTGACTGACTTTATGGAAAAACCTCTGATTTATCCATATTGGGGAGTTGTGTAGAACATACAGCAATTGTGGCATCCAGATCATTTTGACCAGGTTAGCACGGCCCACAACCGACAACGGTAACTTATACCAGGTGCCTAGTTTACCTCTAAATTTAATTAAGACTGGATCAAGATTCAACTTCTCATAATCATTTATTTTTGCAAATTTATTGATGCCTAAATATTTAAACTCTGATACCACTTGTAAACCCGAGTTAATGTAGTGGGAAGCATTCTGATCTGTACTATCCAATGGAAGTATAACTGATTTGCTCCAGTTTATCTTCAGACCAGAGTATTTTCCAAATGTTTCTATCGTTTCCATTGTTATAGGAAGGGACGCAGAAGTTTTAGCCAGAAATAATAAAATGTCATCAGCGTATAACGCGACCTTCTCTTCACTATTCCCTCTGCGAAAACCCAACTATTCCTGGATGCTCCCTGATAACGTATGCCAGGGGTTCAATGGCCAGTACAACGAGCAGGGGGGACAATGGGCAGCCCTGCCGCATACCTCTACTCAGTCCAAAAGTCGGGGAGAGGTGTCCATTCACCCATATTCTAGCCATCGGCCTACCATACAGCAATTTACCCATGAAATAAAACTAGGTCCTATACCAAACTTTTCCAACACCACCCATAAATATTCCCACTCAACAGAATCGAATGCCTTAGCGGTGTCCAGAAAACATACAGCTCTATCCCCATCACCATCCACCTGCAATTGAAGATTAAGAAACAAATCTCCGGATATTAACAGCTGTGGTTAATATCCAGAGATTAATGAAGCCTGACTGGTCAGTATGGATAACTGTAGAAATTACTGTATTCCAACTAGACGCCAGAACCTTCGCAATAATTTTAACATCAATTGACAATAAAGATATGGGTCTATATGAGTCAGGGATTAAAGGGTCTTTACCTGGCTTAGGTATGACTACTATCATCGCCTTTTGCATTGAATGGGGTAGGGTTCCCCCCCTCACCGCCTCCTCGAAGGTAGCCAGTAAGTGGGGAAGTAGAATATTTCCAAATTTCTTATATATTTCTGTGGGAAGCTCGTCTAGTCCTGGCGATTTGTTATTAGCCATAGAGGCTACTGCCATTTGTAACTCCCCCAGCTGTAGTGGTCTATTTAAGAATTCTTGATCTTTACTGCTGAATGTCGGTAGTTTGATTTCCCTCAAGTAGGATAAGATTTGTTCTCTATTAAATTGCAGTTTGGATGTATATAGATCTTTATAAAATTCTAGCAGAGTGTTTGAGATCTGATCAGTCTGGTTTACTACCACTCCTTCCCTGTCCTTCAAAGCACTAATTAAAGAGCTCCCCATCTGGGCTCTTGCTATCACGGCCAGTAAGTGTCCTGCCTTCTCCCCCTCCTCAAAGAAGTGTCTGGGCAAACATACGTTTGTTTTTAGCTTTTTCCTTAATATGTGTGGTGTCGCTTCTTGAGCCTCTCCCCACTCCATCAGGTCCTCGTTTACACCGGTTAGTGCTAATTTCTCTTCTGTAGATCTAACTCTATCCCGTAAAAACTCCCCAAACTGTTTTGTCTTAGTTTTGGATCTGTTAATGGCCTGTATTAAGACTCCTCGTAAGCACGCTTTCATGGCATCCCATAATGTGTTTTGCGACACTCGTTTGTTGTTTTCCTTAAAATAATGTTCTAAGGTAGATGTGATCAGCAGAATATCTATAATTTGAAGCCAGAAGGGATTCATGGCCCGCATAGTCAGAGAATCCAGCGGCCTGATCTTTGTCTAATACTTAAATTTGTTTTGTGATCTGAAACATTTAAGTGTGACAAACATCAAAAGAATAACAAATCAGGAGGGGGGCAAACACTTTTTCACACCACTGTATAACTGGAAATGATGGATGACAGGCACAGTGAAATATCATGCTATGGGAAAGGCGACTTCAACAGAGAATTGAAAGTTTGAGCACAGGCTGGTTGCCTAACATCATTATCTACAGTTTTAGTCAGTTGATAATTGAATTGTATTACAATTTGTCTGGAAATGTTACAAACTGTATATCAATATAATAATATAATTTCAAGGCAGTGTTATCTGAAAATAGTAAAATCCGTTTTATTCTTGGCAGATGAATGTACCAGGAGTTCAGAGAGACATCTAGTATTTTCAGATTTTGCAGTAGATGATCAAGGTATCACACCAGATACATCTGAAGAACATGTCATTATATCAAATACAGCTCAAGCCCTTCACAGCAAAAATCTATCAACTAATCCTTTACAACAGGTCCTTTCTTCTGCCTCCTCAAAGACAGATATGCAAAACAAAAGTCACAGAATGACTGTTGAACATAAAATACCTCACATAGGGGAGAAACCATTTTCATGTTCAGAATGTGGGAAACATTTTAAAGAGAAATCAGTTTTAGTTGTACATCAGGATATTCACACGGGTGTGAAGCCATATTCATGTTCAGTATGTGGGAAATGTTTTAGACATAAATCATATCTTGTTACACATCAGAGAATTCACACAGGGGAGGAGCCATTTTCATGTTCAGAATGTGGGAAATATTGTAGTCATAAATCATATCTTGTTATACATCAGAAAATTCACACGGGTGTGAAGCCATATTCATGTTCAGAATGTGGGAAATGTTTTACAGATAAATCATATCTTGTTGAACATCAGAGAATTCACACAGGGGAGAAGTTATATTCATGTTTAGTATGTGGAAATTATTTTGCAGATAAATCATATCTTGTTACACATCAGAGAATTCATACAGGGGAGAAGCCTTTTTCATGTTCACAGTGTAGAAAGTGTTTTACTGACAAATCAGATTTTGTTAGACATCAGAGAACTCACACAGGGGAGAAGCCATTTTCATGTTCAGAATGTGAGAAACGATTTACAGACAAATCAAACCTAGTTAAACATCAAAGAAAGCACACAGGAAAGTAGCTATTTCTATTTTTTGTGAATCATAATTATAGACATCATGTACAAGAAAAAATACAAGTTATAGTCAAGTGAAGTCACATATCAAAAGAAAGGGAAAGCAATTGGAACACTTAATGAATATTGGAGAATGTATACAATTACCAACAATAACAATTTGTTATTGAAAAGCATTGAGAATCCCAATAATACACCTTTTTATGAGCATAAAATATTTAACAGTAATGTATACTTTATAACTTCAGCTTAAGAGGATTGTATGGTACTGCTCTATTCCATTCAATTTGATATCACCCATGGAGAGATTCTGTCTTGCAATTGTCCTAATCATGTATAGCAATCATCCAGTTTAACTCATCTAATTAATAGGCTGTCCGATTCATTAGATGAGACCAGTTAAGAAACGAATTGCCTCAGCAATTGTACCGATTACATACTGTAGCGTCTTCCCATACCTGACGTCAGATAAAGTGGAAGTTGGGAGAACCACCTTCAAACTTGTTACCAATAATTATTAAACATCTGTGTTTAAAACCTATATCCTTGTTTTTGTTTTAGATTTATATTTCTTTATATGTTATGATATTCAGGGCCACATTTGACACTATGTAATGGAGGGTGAGTGTGTAGGACGACGGGATGTGTGGGTCAGCACTGACTGAGCAGAAATGTTTTTTTTTTTTATTCCCTGCCCCCCCCCCCGTCATTGTACCAAATAGCCAAACTAGCATCTTTGTGGAAGGGAAGTGGGTAGGGGGTTGGAGGCACCCAGCATTTTTTTGTATTCCCATCTATCATCGTGCTGGCATTTCTGGGGTCAGAGGAGTACCGATCTGCTCCTTACCCCAACATGTGATGGCGTACTCAAGCCCCCCCATGTGAGTCATTTATACTATTTTTTCAGATTCATACATGTACATGAACTGCTAGCTATTTTAGATGGCATATATTTCCCAAGACCCACATAATTAATTCATACTTACTTGTTATTAGTCTCTGCAGTTTAAACCTCTTTTTCTTGATTTTATGCGTTATGTATTGTTTGTTATGAAATTGTATCAATAAAGATTATTTAACTATTTTAATTTTGTATGGGAGTATCTTTTTTGGCATTATGACTTCTATATAACTCCCAGATACTTATAGGACTTCTTTAGGCTTACAAGATCATTATAGGGTAAGTTTGCTGTCCGTTTCACACATGAACAACACAAAGATGAAAAATACAGCTTAAACAAGACCATAAATGTCAGCGAAACAAGTATTTGACTAAAGCCTCTATACACTTTTTAAAGCTGTCCAATCGTTCAGCCAGCAGCTATCTATCCCGACTCTTCTAAGGGCACCTGTGTTTATATGAGAGCCGCTGCTAGACATCTCTAGCCACAGCTTATCTCTCAGAGAACAAAAGTATCCGCAATCTCAATTGGACATGCCGAATCCTTGTCTCCCCTGATCATTATCATTCAAAGGCACCCATACATACAGTGGCTTGCGAAGGTATTCACCACCTTTTGCGATTGAAGCCCTTGAAAATTTAGGGGCGAGCAATTACCTTCATAAGTCACATGCTTAGTGAAAGGAAGTTCACCTGTGTGCAATCTAAGTGTCATATGGTCTATCAGTATATACACACCTTTTCTTAATGGCCACAGAGGCTGCAGCGCCATTAAGCAAGAGGCACTACTAACCAAACAACACCATGAATACCAAGGAGATCTCCAAACAAGTCACGGACAAAGTTGTTGAGAAATACAAGTCAGGGTCGGGTTATAAAAAAAAATCCCAATCTCTGATGATCTCATGGAGCACCATCAAATCCATTATCATTAAATGGAAAGAACATGGTACCCCAACAAACCTGCCAAAATAGGGCTGCCACCAAAACTCTCATCCCGGTCAAGGAGGGCATTAATCAGAGAGGCAGCACAGAGACCAAAAGTAACCCTTAAGGAGCTGCACAGCTCAAAAGCAGAGACTGGAGTATTTGTCCATACAATTACAATAAGCCGTACACTCCATAAAGGTGGCCTTTATGGAAGAGTGGTCAGAAAAAAACCTTTACTTACACAAATTGTAAGTCTCAGTTTGAGTTGGCCAAAAAACATGTGGGAGACTCCCCAAATGTATGGTGAAAGATGATGTAGTCAGATGAGACCAAAATTGAACTTTTTGGCCACCAAAGTAAACGCTATATCTGGCGCCAAACCAACACAGCTCATCACCCCAAGAACACCATCCCCAGAGTGAAACATGGTGATGGCAGAATCGTGGTGTGAGCATGTTTTTCGGCAGCCTGGGCAGGGAAAATGATCCGAGTCGAGGGGAAGATGGATGGTGCGAAATACAAGAATATTCTTCAGCAAAACCTATTTCAGTCTGTCAGTGAATTGAGACTGGAACGGAGATTCACCTTCCAACAAGACAATGACCCAAAGCATAATACTAAAGCAACACTCAAGTGGTTTAAGGGGAAACGTGTAAATGTTTTGGTGTGGCCTAGTCAAAGCCCAGGCCTTAATCTGTGGTCAGACTTGAAGATTGCTGTTCACCAGAGGAAACTATCTAATTTCAAGGAGCTCGAGGAGTTTTGCCTTGAAGAATGGACACAAATCCCATTGGCAAGATATGCTTTGTGTCTTTGGAAACCTGGAGCGGTTAACCAAAACTCAAAAGACTGAACATAGGCACAGCTAGTCATATATTGCTATGCATATGTTCATTCTTTTTAAGCATTTATTTAGTGCTTTTTCAGGCGGGTTATAGAGCGTATTCACCTGAAAAAGTTGTTGTGCGCACATACCCTTAGTCTGACTTTCTAGTAGGGGTCATAACCACTTAAAGTGCCTAGGGAATCATGAAAGCAAAATACAACCATGACAATATTGACTTAAAATCTATGGAGTTGGGGTAGACATTTTGTTTATAAATTGTAAAGGGGAAACTTCATAGGACCACATTATGTTTGACAGCACCACAAGACATGGGGACAGGCAGAACTTTATAAGGTGCACCACACTTAACCTTTTTATAGATTTTAAACTTTTATTCGCAGGTTAAGAATGTGAGGGAGCCCACTATTGCTGATGGGCCTGTGGGAAAACAGATTTATATTCTAAATCATTATTTCCTTACAGAAGAACAGCATATCTGGATGTAGCTAGTACAGTCATGGCTGAAAGTGTTGGCACCCATGAAATCGTTTCATAAAATGAAGTATTTCTCCCAGAAATTTATTGCAATTATACATGTTTTGTTATACACATGTTTATATCCTTTGTGTGTATTAACCACTTCGCGCCAGAGCCTGTTTTTGCCTTCGTGACCGGGCCAATTTTTTCAATTCTGACCACTGCCAGTTTATGAAGTAATTACTCTGGAATGCTTCAACGTATTCCCCTGATTCTGAGATTGTTTTTTCGTGACATATTGTACTTCATGATAGTGGTAAAATTTCTTCGATATAACTTGTGTTTATTTGTGAAAAAATCGGAAATTTGGCGAAAATTTTGAAAATTTTGCCATTTTCAAACTTTGAATTTTCATGCCCTTAAATCAGAGAGATATGTCACACAAAATAGTTAATAAATAACATTTCCCACATGTCTACTTTACATCAGCACAATTTTGGAACCAAAATTTTTTTTTGTTAGGGAGCTATAAGGGTTAAAATTTGACCAGCGATTTCTCATTTTTCCAACAAAATTTACAAAAACATTTTTTTAGGGACCACATCATATTTGAAGTCACTTTGAGGGGTCTTTATTAGAGATGAGCGTTGTTCTACTCGAACTGTTCGCCAATCTCAAATTCGAGCTGTTTTGGGCGGTGTTCGAGCCGTTCGGCGAACACGAACAATTTGAGAAAAATTCGGCTGTTCGAGGTTATGTTCGATAACTGTTCGTGCACCAAAATCATAACTGGATTTTTTCTCAGTAATGATGAAAATTAATGTTAATACGCAGTTTGAGTGTACAGCGGGGTGGGGGGAGGGGCAGGGGATGGATCTCTGCAGGAACAATGAAGATCTCCATTTTTTTTTTCTCTTTCCCGCATTTACAGTGGGGAGGTGCAATCTGTCAGCCTATCAGCAGCGCACACACGGAGCGAAGTGCTTTTTTTCACACAAGCAAAGGCATGTGTCATTGGCAGTGTATGTCACATGTCCTTGCCCTATAAGACCAAGCCATTTTCCCCGTCGCCACCATTTTCTCACTGCTGCAGCTGCGTGTTAGACGGCACCGCTGTTGCTGTGTGCGCTATACCTTGTTAATTTCAAGCCAATTTTCGCACAAATCTACAGATAGTTTGGGAGTAGGGAATAGTTGTGATTGCAGTCCTTTTAAGGACTAGGTTACAGCATTTCCTACGACTTTTATCAGGCAGGTCTGTGCTCTTAAATAGATAGATTGTGGGAGTAAAGACTAATTGTAATTGGAGTCCTTTTCAGGACTAGGTTACATCAGTTCCTATCAGTTTTTGCCAGGCAGGTCTGTGCCAGTGCTGTGCAAGTTTTTTTCACAGCATTTGGCTGAATCTAGCAAAGCTAATCCTTTTTGGCCTATTGCAGAGTGTGTTAGTCAGTGGAGTAGCCTATCTGTGTTGCAAGATATACCACCTGTGTATAGAATACCAATTTTTTTACTGCACCTAGTGAAGTAAAATCTTTTGGGCATAGCATCATTCTATTAGTCCATCTATACTGACCTCCATCAGGTTGCAAATTGAATATAATTTTTTTCTGCATCTAGCTCTGAAAAAATATTGGGCTTCTAGCTGTGTGTGGGACTTGTTCTATTAATCCATCTATACAGACCTCCATCAGGTTGCAAACTGAATATATTTTTTTCTGCATCTACCTCTGAAAAAATATTGGGCTTCTAGCTGTGTGTGGGACTTGTTCTATTAATCCATCTATACAGACCTCCATCAGGTTGCAAACTGAATATATTTTTTTCTGCATCTACCTCTGAAAAAATATTGGGCTTCTAGCTGGGTGTGGGACTTGTTGTATTAGTCCATCTATACTGACCTCCATCAGGTTGCAAACTGAATATATTTTTTTCTGCATCTACCTCTGAAAAAATATTGGGCTTCTAGCTGTGTGTAGGACTTGTTGTATTAGTCCATCTATACTGACCTCCATCAGGTTGCAAACTGAATATATTTTTTTCTGCATCTACCTCTGAAAAAATATTGGGCTTCTAGCTGTGTGTGGGACTTGTTCTATTTATCCATCTATACAGACCTCCATCAGGTTGCAAACTGAATACATTTTTTTCTGCATCTAGCTCTGAAAAAATATTGGGCTTCTAGCTGTGTGTGGGACTTGTTCTATTAATCCATCTATACAGACCTCCATCAGGTTGCAAACTGAATATATTTTTTTCTGCATCTACCTCTGAAAAAATATTGGGCTTCTAGCTGTGTGTGGGACTTGTTCTATTAATCCATCTATACAGACCTCTATCAGGTTGCAAACTGAATATATTTTTTTCTGCATCTAGCTCTGAAAAAATATTGGGCTTCTAGCTGTGTGTGGGACTTGTTCTATTAATCCATCTATACAGACCTCCATCAGGTTGCAAACTGAATATATTTTTTTCTGCATCTACCTCTGAAAAAATATTGGGCTTCTAGCTGTGTGTGGGACTTGTTCTATTAATCCATCTATACAGACCTCCATCAGGTTGCAAACTGAATATATTTTTTTCTGCATCTACCTCTGAAAAAATATTGGGCTTCTAGCTGTGTGTGGGACTTGTTCTATTAATCCATCTATACAGACCTCCATCAGGTTGCAAACTGAATATATTTTTTTCTGCATCTACCTCTGAAAAAATATTGGGCTTCTAGCTGTGTGTGGGACTTGTTCTATTAATCCATCTATACAGACCTCCATCAGGTTGCAAACTGAATATATTTTTTTCTGCATCTACCTCTGAAAAAATATTGGGCTTCTAGCTGTGTGTGGGACTTGTTCTATTAATCCATCTATACAGACCTCCATCAGGTTGCAAACTGAATATATTTTTTTCTGCATCTACCTCTGAAAAAATATTGGGCTTCTAGCTGTGTGTGGGACTTGTTCTATTAATCCATCTATACAGACCTCCATCAGGTTGCAAACTGAATATATTTTTTTCTGCATCTACCTCTGAAAAAATATTGGGCTTCTAGCTGTGTGTGGGACTTGTTCTATTAATCCATCTATACAGACCTCCATCAGGTTGCAAACTGAATATTTTTTTTTTCTGCATCTACCTCTGAAAAAACATTGGGCTTCTAGCTGTGTGTGGGACTTGTTCTATTAATCCATCTATACAGACCTCCATCAGGTTGCAAACTGAATATATTTTTTTCTGCATCTACCTCTGAAAAAATATTGGGCTTCTAGCTGTGTGTGGGACTTGTTCTATTAATCCATCTATACAGACCTCCATCAGGTTGAATATAATTTTTTTCTGCATCTAACCCAGCCAATAGTTTTGGCCTAATACCACAGTTTGGCCACTCAGCTCTGCTCGGTTCCCATCCATTGTTTTTTTGTGCAAACAACTCCAGAGTTGTGAATTAGTTAACCACCAAAATGAGTGGAAAAAGGCCTGCTGCTGGTGGAAAGGGGAATAGGCGTGTTGGGAAGGGGAAAAAAGGTTGTGTCCGTGGGGTAGGTGTTAAAGCAACAGTAACATCTGCAGAAGAAAGACCATCTTCCAGCCAAACTAAAATGTCTACTTCTTTTAGCGGACAATGTGATAAGATCCCTTTCTTACGGCCACGCCAATCGCTACAAATTCCAGATGAGGCACAAAAACAGCAGGTGCTTCAACGGATATCAAGTGCTCCTTTAAGTGGGCTCTCCTCCACATCAACTTCAACATCACAAATACTCCAGTCCTCAAAGGTGTCACCCCAATCGCACTTGCTTCCTCACAGCTCCCAAATCTCCAGCTGCCCGTCTGAGTATGAGGTAGAACAGATGGTTGAGTCTGCAGAGCTGTTTACTCATACTATAGCCTGGGAATCAGAGGTCGACTCCAGCGCTTCTGTGAATCCAGACGAGGAAATGATCTGCACTGATGCCCAGAATCTTTATGAGTCGGATCCAGGACCAGACGCAGAAGGTTCTGACCATAATGTAGACCCTCATTCCCAAACTGTAACTCCTGTTGGTGGAGACAATGAGGAAGACGATGATAAGACTCAAATACCTGATTGGAGCGACAACTTTAGTTTTTTGTCAGGGCAGGAACAGGTTGGCTCTGAGGACGACGGGTGTGATAACGCACAGGGTGATGATGATGAGGTTGGAGATCCCACTTACTGTCAACCCACAGTCAGCCAAGAGATGAGGTCAGCAGAGGAGGTGGAGGAAGATGCTAGTGACGACGAGGTCAGGTTGCGCCTTCCTGGACAGAGACGTAGTACTGGAAGCACGTCAACAACTGCATCCTCAAACACAACTCTGCCTCTCACCACAAGTCGTGGTGGCTCTTCAGGTCGCATGGGTGCTAAGCCTTGCATAGCCTGGGCATTTTTTCAGATCGATAAAGATGACCCAACTCGTGTTATCTGTAACATTTGTCAGCAAAAGCTAAGTAGAGGCCAAAAAATACATAGTTTGAGTACTTCATGCATGAACCGGCACATGGACATGAAGCATAAGTTGCAGTGGGAAGCTCAGTGTGCTACAATGCGGCCTAGCCGGCCGGGCCAACCACCGTCTGCCATATTTTGTGCATCCGCGGCCTCTTCATCCTCTGTGACTGGGGGGACAGCAGTCACACCTGTTTTGGGGCGCAGACCTGCCACCTCTTTACCCGCAACAGCCAGCGTGATTGGCAGGTCATCATTTTCTTTGGAGGTGGTAACACCAGCTGGTGTTGAGCGCTGTCCGACATCGATAGCACCACCTTTGGATCAAGGCAACCTAACATGTCCGCCTGCATCTTCCTCACAGACCGGCAGTTTGCCGGGGACACCCTTATCAACCCCGTCTAAGCACAATAGCCAGCCCTCGGTCCCTCAGATGTGGACAAGTAAAAGACCATTTCCTCCTAGCCATGAGAAAGCTAAGAGGTTGAATTTCACCATCTGCAAGCTCTTGGCTACAGAAATGCTGCCTTTCCGCCTGGTGGACACAGAGGATTTTCGAGACCTTATGTCCATCGCAGTGCCCCAGTACCAGATGCCCAGTCGGCACTACTTCTCAAAGAAAGGTGTGCCTGCGCTCCACCAGCATGTCGCACACAACATCACCGCTTCTTTGAGAAACTCTGTGTGTGACAGGGTGCATTTCACCACAGACACTTGGACGAGTAGGCATGGACAGGGGCGTTACATGTCGCTGACTGGGCACTGGGTAACTATGGTGACAGCAGGACAAGGGGCTGCTGTCCAAGTCTTGCCGTCCCCATGAGTTGTGCGTCAATCCTCTTTATGTCAAAGTTCCTCCACTGCTTCTGCCTCCTCAACCTCCTCTCGGTCTTCCACCTGCACCCAAAGCCTGTCTGGTCATGCCACAAGCTTTCTAACTGCGCAGAAGGGATCCTGCACACCTCCTTACTATGCTGGCAGTAGGGCTCAAAGTCATCAGGCGGTTTTTACATTGAAATGTCTGGGAAATGTGAGTTACACAGCTGAGGAGTTGTGGTCAGCTCTGGAGAACCAATTTCATGAATGGTTGTCTCCACTGGACCTGAAACCAGGGAAGGCCGTGTGCGACAATGCTGCAAACCTGGGTGCGGCCCTTCGCCGGGGCAATGTCACACACGTGCCTTGAACCTGGTTGTCCAGCAATTTTTAGCCCACTATCCCAGACTAGATGGCCTTCTGCAGAGGGCACGGTCGCTGTGTGCTCACTTCCGCCGTTCGCATCCCGCAGCTCAGCGGCTTACATCTCTACAGAAGTCGTTGGGCCTGCCACTTCACCGGCTAAAATGCGATGTGCCTACCCGGTGGAATTCAACTCTGCACATGTTGCAGCGACTGTGGCAGCACCGACAAGCCCTGGTGCAATACGTTCTGACGTATAGCCTGGGCCAACGAGATTCAGAGGTGGGGCAAATCACGCTGGAGGAGTGGTCTCAGATCAGGGACCTATGCACCCTTCTGCACAGTTTTGAAATGGCGACGAAGATGTTTAGTGCTGACGATGCCATTATCAGCATGACTATTCCGGTGATTTACATGCTGGAGCACATGTTAAACAGAATTCGGAGTCAGGAGGTGGCACAAGAGGAGGTGGAGGAAGTAGAGGAGGAGGAGTTGTATGCGGAAGGGCTAACATCTGCAAGGTCCAGACGGTCGGCAGCACCAAGGCGGCAGGCATGTGAGGGTGGGGGAGATGGTTTTACCAGGGCGCATGGTAGCAGCCAAACTAGTGAGGAAGGTGCAGGAGCCCAGGAAGAAGTGGAGGACGAACTGATGGAAGACTCATCAGATGAGGGAGACCTTGATCACATTTCTGTTGTGCGAGGTTGGGGGGAGAGGACAGAGGAAGGAAGCATGATTGTTACCTCGCCACCAACACAACAGGGACTTGGTGCTCCTGGATGCGCAACACACATGAGTGCCTTCTTGCTGCACTACCTGCAACATGACCCTCGAATTGTGAGAATTAGAAATAATCCTGACTACTGGGTTGCCACACTGTTAGATCCCCGGTACAAAAGTAAATTTGCAGAAATTATTCCTGCCATAGAAAGGGATGCACGCATGCAGGAGTATCAGCAGAGACTGTTGCAGAATCTTACATGTGCTTTTCCACAAAATACCAGTGGTGCACGTAGTGAATCTCACAGTTCCAACTTGCCAACCGTGGGACCGTCAACTGTTCAGCACTCAAACCGTAACAGAACCACAGTATCTGCTGGTAACATCAATTTTGCGGAATCATTTCACCACTTTTTTAGCCCATCCTTTGCAAGGCCACAGGAGACAAGAAGTCTGACACATAGTCAACGCCTAGAGACGATGGTACAGGAGTATCTCCAAGTAAACATTGAAGCCACGACTGTGTCACTGGACCCTTGCTCTTTTTGGGCTTCCAATCTGGATAAATGGCCGGAGCTAGCCACTTACGCCTTGGAGATCTTGTCATGCCCCGCAGCCAGCGTTCTGTCTGAACGTGTGTTCAGCGCTGCTGGTGGTGTGCTGACAGATAAGCGCACGCGGCTCTCCACTGATAATGTAGATAGACTCACGTTCATAAAGATGAACAAATCATGGATCCGAAACGACTTTTCTACCCCTGTGTCATCCTGGGGAGAGTAAAAGCTTGATGATTGGTTAAAATCACCCTACCAACCGTTTTAAGCTTTCAAATTACTAATCATGTTTATCTGTATCTTGGCTGGAAAATAATTTGGGCTTTGTAGCAGTGTGCAGCACTGATTCTATTAGGCCATCTATAATAAGCTCCACCAGATTTAAAATTACTAATCATGTTTATCTGTATCTTGACTGGAAAATAATTTGGGCTTTGTAGCAGTGTGCAGCACTGATCCTATTAGGCCATCTATACTAAAGCTTCACCAGATTTAAAATTAATAATAATTTTTAGCTGCATCTAGCCCGGAAAATAATTTTGGGGCTCCGAGATGCGCAAGACACATAAGTGCCTTCTTGCTGCACTACCTGCAGCATGACCCTCATATTGTCAGAATTCGAAGTAATCATGACTACTGGGTTGCCACACTCTTAGATCCCCCAAACTTTTCGATCAACCTTTTCATTTTAATAAAGACCAAAAAAATGGTCATTTTTTAAATTATAAGCATTAGCAGGTTATTAGAAACTGAAATCAAACAGTTTTCAACTCAAAACTTTATTCTAGGTGATGTTACATTTTCACATAGGACCCCTTGTTCGAAAGGAGCTTCTGAACTCTCTCGTCCATTGAATTTGTCAGGTTTTGGATGGTTTCTGCTTCAATTGTTTTGCATGAGGACAGAATACCCTCCCAGAGCTGTTGCTTAGATGTGAACTGCCTCCCGCCATCATAGACACTCCTTTTAATGATGCTCCAAAGGTTCTGAATGGGGTAGAGGTCAGGGGAGCATGGGGGTCACACCATAAGTTTGTCCCCTTTTATGCCCATATCAGCCAGAGATGCAGATGTTTTATGTGCAGCATGAGATGGTGCATTATCATGCAGAAAAATGATCTTGCTGTGAAATACACGGTTCTTCTTCTTGAACCATGGCAGGAAGTGCTGTTTGAGAAAATCCACATACATTATGGAGTTCATCTTTAGCGCCTTCAGGGATCCTAAAGGGGCCGACAATCTCTCTCCCCATGATTCCAGCCCAAAACATTACTCCACCTCCTCCTTGTTGGCGCTGTAGCCGTGTTTGCGTGGGGTGTCCATCAACCAGCCATCCTCCACTCCATCCATCTGGACCATCGAGCACTGCACGGCACTCATCCGTGAACAAAACAGTTTTGAAATCAGTCTTCATGTAATGTTTGGCCCACTGGAGCCGTTTCTGCTTGTGTGAAGTGGATAGAGGAGGTCGACAGGATGGCGTATGCACAGCTGCAAACCTCTGAAGGACCCTGCATCTTGTTGTTCGGGGGACGTTGGAGGCACAAGCAGCTTCAAAAACTTGTCTGCTGCTATGACAAGGCTTTTTTGCCGCTGCTCTTTCAACCTGACGTAATTGCCTGTAGGAAAGAGTCCTCAATTTGCCCTTATCAGCACGCACACGTGTGTACTGTGAATCAGCTACATACTTCTTGATTGCCAAGACACTTCATCCTGATCATCGCACAATGTTGATTGTAGTCATGCCTTGACCTAAACACTCCACAATTTGTTGCTTCTCAGCAGCCGACACATCCTTTTTCTTTCCCATTTTGGCAGAAAATGTAGGCTGCTTAATAATGTGAGACAACCTTCTTAAGTAGTCTTGCCTTTCATTGGACACACCTGCCAAACTAATTAGCACAGGTGTCTGCAATTGCTTACAGTGATATAAAGAGCCCTGACACACATCACCATCAATGAGTTTAACTGACAAACAAACAAATTCTTCCCTTATCACTCCTAAACACTTTTTGCATAATAATTTGGAACGCAGTGTACATGTGCTTTTCCACAAAACACCAGTGGTTCACGTAGTGAATCTTACAGTTCTAACTTGCCAACCGTGGTCTGTATGGAGTTGTTCAATAAAGGGCCCAAAATTAAGATAACATAGATGGGAGAGGTCTCTATGAATAGGAATTCCTAAGTATTTGATACCCTGTGAGGGCCAGGCAAAGGGAAAGTTGGACTGGATGGAATCCTATATGGATTTGGGGAGGGAGACATCAAGGGCCTCAGACTTCGCTGCATTGATTTTAAAATTTGACCATGTAACAAAGTGATCTATTTCAGCCATAACAGCATGGATGGATATATGTGATTGAGTGATATATACTAGGACATCATCAGCAAATAGAGAGCACTTGTACTCGGTGCCTCCCACCTCAATCCACCTAATATTGGGGTTATGGCGAATTGATGAGAGCAGGTGCTCCGTCACTAGGATGTATAAGAGAGGGGACAGAGGACATCCCTGCCTTGTCCCATTGGTGATTGTGAAAGGTGATGAAAATGTTCTGATGCACCCCCTGGGCCTTGGGACACCCGGAGCCGGACCCTTTTTGGTGGATGCTGGTGGTTGTAGTCTTCGTGGCGGCGACCCGGTTCCGTGGCTCAGGGTGGTCAAACCAGTGGCGGAACTATTTATGTGGTTTTGATGTTTAAATGTCCGACTACGCCACCCGTGGATTGCGGTCAGAGTGAACCGCCGCTGCAGGGCAGACCGCTGAGGCTGGTGTTGTGGGTGCAGCAGAGCGTAGCATAACTCCCCACGGGAGGAGTATAGCCTCAGGGCAGTGTATGCGGAGGATGGGGGTGATGGTGCAGGGCAGCAGCAGTAACGACACGGAGTCAGTGATGCAGTCCAGGGCCTTTACTCACAGTTCTTATTATCCAGACCACGTCTGCAGGTAACGGCTGCCCACGTCGTACTGTGCTCACCAGGTGAGGGGCTCAGACAACTCCCAGATAACTTTGGAGCGCTTCACAGGACCCCCTTTGTGTGTCCTTTGTCTGGCCTTTCTTACCAACCCTTCTGTCCGGCTGCCTCGGGCCTCCTCTTGGTAAACTTGGCGCCAGTTTCCCTGACCCTATGTGGTGCCTTCCTAGCGGGTGTAGCGAGGGGCTGCGCCACATAAAATGTCACAGCCTCCGGTTTCTAGCTGAGGGTCGTTTCCTGCCTCCACTAGTTTCGGGGACCGGTCTCCCCCTTTGGCCTGACCCCTCCACGCAGGTGGATTCGGGCGTGCCGTGGCGACTCGCCCGTCTGCACCCCTGGGATCCCTTCATTCCTCGTTCCTGGAGCCTTCTCCGCTCCTCTTCCTTCCTTCTCCCTCTTCCAGGCCTGGGCCTCTGTTACTAGGCCCGCCTCCGGAGCAGAACTCATGCAGAGCCCCTGCTCCCTGCCACTTCTGCTCAGACTTCTCTGCACTGAACTAAGATGGTGCCCACCTTTTATACTCCCTTCTCAATGCACCCAGGAACTGCTTCCTCCCTGCTCCTGCACTACAGGGTTCCCCTTCCTCAGTGTTCCCTCCCCCTACTCCAGCCAGGGACAGGGACTGTCGTGCCCATCTCAGAGGCATATTGGTCGCCCTGCCCCACGGCAATGTGGTGTAATGCATGCAGGTGTCGGGTCCTGATCCACACTCCATCCTTACCTGAGAGTGAGATATCACACCTCTGGGTGAGGTGCAATACCTCTGTAGCAGCCGAGCCCTCAGGGTGCTACAGTTCCATTTATCTTCAGCCTAGGTGACGTATTGTGATACAGGGCCGTGATTTTGGCTATAAAAGGGTCCCCTAGACCCCTACCCCAAGCTTTTTAAGAGAATCATATATGGCGTGCCAGGAGACTCTATGGAATGCTTTCTCAGCATCCAACGAGAGTATCTAATTACAAATTTTTAACTGCATCTAGCCCAGGAAATACTTTGTGCCTAGTGTCTGCTAGTCAGCGGATTATCCCGGCTGTTAAGCAAGCTACACCACCTGTAGTTTAGACACTTAATTTTTTCAAAGGAAATGCTTCGGGACCATGGGATACTCAGTGAAGAGCATCAGGAGGCACCCCAAGGCATAGGGGCTGGGACTGGCAGTAGGATGCCTTGCGGTGGACAGCCGAGCTCGATCCTTATAAAAGCTTTTTAACTGCAGCAGCTTTAGTGGACGCTACTGGAGCTGGAATTACGCGGCTGCTGGCATGAGACTTGCCCTCCAATAGATCCTTGTAAATGGATTTAAAGTGTATTCATTCAAATTAGAGAGACAATTTAAATTAAAAAGCTTAGAGCTGCCTCCACTACAGGGGGGCTCGCTCGACCCACCAGCGGACAGGCACCAGTATTGGGAGAGGGGGGCTGGCCATCAGGGTTCACCGCGGCTCTGGCACAAACCCGGCGACACGGAGGTGGCACGGGCAGGAGCGGACTGGCCGTGTCGGCTTCTCACTTTTTGGATTTTAGAAGGGCATGACATGCCTATATCTGTGTCTCCCCCTCCTTTTACTCCTCCACCTCTTTTATTTTCGCATGACTATATGTACTTGTCACTTTTCCATGTGTTAGTTATGTCTTCTGAGCAGTTTGTCAGCTTTTGGACACCTTTGAAGGTGTTTTCTATGTGTTTCTATGTGTTTTTGTTTGCCTGCCATTGGTTTTAACGGTGTTCGAAGGTGTTCGACGAACAGTTCGACGAACAGTTCGGCGAACACACGGGTGTTCGACGAACCGAACCGAACTCGAACACTACGGGGGTGGCTCAACACTAGTCTTTATGACAGAAAATACCCAAAAGTGACACCATTCTAAAAACTGCACCCCTCAAGGTGCTCAAAACCACATTCAAGAACTTTATTAACCCTTCAGGTGCTTCACAGGAATTTTTGGAATGTGGAAGAAAAAAATTAACATTTAACTTTTTTCACAAAAATGTTACTTTAGACCCAATTTTTTTTATTTTCACAGGGGTAACATGAAAAAATGGACCCCAAATTTTTTTGTGCAATTTCTCTTGAGCGTGCTGATACCCCATATGTGAGGGAAAACCAAAGTTTGGGCGCACGGCAGGGTTCGGAAGAGAAGGAGCGCCATTAGACTTTTTGAATGTAAAATTTGTCTGAATAATTAGCAGACGCTATGTTACGTTTGGAGAGCTCCTGATGTGCCTAAACAGTGGAAACCCCCCACAAGTGACACCATTTTGGAAACTAGGCCCCTTAGGGAACTTATCTAGATGTGTGGTGAGCACCTTGAACCCCAAGGTGCTTCACAGAAGTTTATAATATTGAGCTGTAAAAATAAAATTTTCACATTTTTCCCACAAAACCGTTTTTCATCCCTTAATTTTGCATTATCATAAGGGTAATAGGATAAATTGCACCATGAAGTTTGTTGTGCAATTTCTCCTGAACACGCCGATGCCCCATATGTGGAGGCAAATTACTGTTTGGGCACATGGCAGGGTTTGAAAGGGAAGGAGCGCCATTTGACTTTTTAAATGTAAAATTTGTTTGAATAATTAGCGGACGCCATGTCACATTTGGGGAGCCCCTAATGTGCCTAAACAGTGGAAACCCCCCACAAGTGCCACCATTTTGGAAACTAGACCCCTTAGGGAACTTATCTAGATGTGTGGTGAGCACCTTGCACCCCCAGCTGCTTCACAGAAGTTTATAATATTGAGCCGTAAAAATAAAATTTTCACATTTTTCCCTCAAAAAATGTTTTTCATTCCCTAATTTTGTATTATCATAAGGGTAACAGGATAAATTGCACCATGAAATTTGTTGTGCAATTTCTCCTGAACACGCCGATACCCCATATGTGGAGGCAAATTACTGTTTGGGCACATGGCAGGGTTTGAAAGGGAAGGAGCGCCATTTGACTTTTTGAATGTAAAATTTGTTTGAATAATTAGCGGACGCCATGTCACATTTGGGGAGCCCCTAATGTGCCTAAACAGTGGAAACCCCCCACAAGTGCCACCATTTTGGAAACTAGACCCCTTAGGGAACTTATCTAGATGTGTGGTGAGCACCTTGCACCCCCAGCTGCTTCACAGAAATTTATAATATTGAGCCGTAAAAATAAAATTTTCACATTTTTCCCTCAAAAAATGTTTTTCATTCCATAATTTTGTATTATCATAAGGGTAACAGGATAAATTGCACCATGAAATTTGTTGTGCAATTTCTCCTGAACACGCCGATACCCCATATGTGGAGGCAAATTACTGTTTGGGCACATGGCAGGGTTTGAAAGGGAAGGAGCGCCATTTGACTTTTTGAATGTAAAATTTGTTTGAATAATTAGCGGACGCCATGTCACATTTGGGGAGCCCCTAATGTGCCTAAACAGTGGTAACCCCCCACAAGTGCCACCATTTTGGAAACTATACCCCTTAGGGAACTTATCTAGATGTGTGGTGAGCACCTTGCACCCCCAGCTGCTTCACAGAAGTTTATAATATTGAGCCGTAAAAATAAAATTTTCACATTTTTCCAATAAAAAATGTTTTCCATTCCCTAATTTTGCATTATCATAAGGGTAACAGGATAAATTGCACCATGAAATTTGTTGTACAATTTCTCCTGAGTACGCCGATACCCCATATGTGGGGGAAAACTACTGCTTTGGTGTACGGCAGGGTTCGGAAGAGAAAGAAGCGCTATGTTGGCTGGGATAGGCAGTAGTGTTGAGCCACCCCCGTAGTGTTCGAGTTCGGTTCGTCGAACACCCGTGTGTTCGCCGAACTGTTCGTCGAACTGTTCGTCGAACACCTTCGAACACCGTTAAAACCAATGGCAGGCAAACAAAAACACATAGAAACACATAGAAAACACCTTCAAAGGTGTCCAAAAGCTGACAAACTGCTCAGAAGACATAACTAACACATGGAAAAGTGACAAGTACATATAGTCATGCGAAAATAAAAGAGGTGGAGGAGTAAAAGGAGGGGGAGACACAGATATAGGCATGTCATGCCCTTCTAAAATCCAAAAAGTGAGAAGCCGACACGGCCAGTCCGCTCCTGCCCGTGCCACCTCCGTGTCGCCGGGTTTGTGCCAGAGCCGCGGTGAACCCTGATGGCCAGCCCCCCTCTCCCAATACTGGTGCCTGTCCGCTGGTGGGTCGAGCGAGCCCCCCTGTGGTGGAGGCAGCTCTAAGCTTTTTAATTTAAATTGTCTCTCTAATTTGAATGAATACACTTTAAATCCATTTACAAGGATCTATTGGAGGGCAAGTCTCATGCCAGCAGCCGCGTAATTCCAGCTCCAGTAGCGTCCACTAAAGCTGCTGCAGTTAAAAAGCTTTTATAAGGATCGAGCTCGGCTGTCCACCGCAAGGCATCCTACTGCCAGTCCCAGCCCCTATGCCTTGGGGTGCCTCCTGATGCTCTTCACTGAGTATCCCATGGTCCCGAAGCATTTCCTTTGAAAAAATTAAGTGTCTAAACTACAGGTGGTGTAGCTTGCTTAACAGCCGGGATAATCCGCTGACTAGCAGACACTGCTACTAGGCACAAAGTATTTCCTGGGCTAGATGCAGTTAAAAATTTGTAATTAGATACTCTCGTTGGATGCTGAGAAAGCATTCCATAGAGTCTCCTGGCACGCCATATATGATTCTCTTAAAAAGCTTGGGGTAGGGGTCTAGGGGACCCTTTTATAGCCAAAATCACGGCCCTGTATCACAATACGTCACCTAGGCTGAAGATAAATGGAACTGTAGCACCCTGAGGGCTCGGTTGCTACAGAGGTATTGCACCTCACCCAGGGGTGTGATATCTCACTCTCAGGTAAGGATGGAGTGTGGATCAGGACCCGACACCTGCATGCATTACACCACATTGCCGTGGGGCAGGGCGACCAATATGCCTCTGAGATGGGCACGACAGTCCCTGTCCCTGGCTGGAGTGGGGGGAGGGAACACTGAGGAAGGGGAACCCTGTAGTGCAGGAGCAGGGAGGAAGCAGTTCCGGGGTGCATTGAGAAGGGAGTATAAAAGGTGGGCACCATCTTAGTTCAGTGCAGAGAAGTCTGAGCAGAAGTGGCAGGGAGCAGGGGCTCTGCATGAGCTCTGCTCCGGAGGCGGGCCTAGTAACAGAGGCCCAGGCCTGGAAGAGGGAGAAGGAAGGAAGAGGAGCGGAGAAGGCTCCAGGAACGAGGAATGAAGGGATCCCAGGGGTGCGGACGGGCGAGTCGCCACCGCACGCCCGAATCCACCTGCGTGGAGGGGTCAGGCCAAAGGGGGAGACCGGTCCCCGAAACTAGTGGAGGCAGGAAACGACCCTCAGCTAGAAACCGGAGGCTGTGACATTTTATGTGGCGCAGCCCCTCGCTACACCCGCTAGGAAGGCACCACATAGGGTCAGGGAAACTGGCGCCAAGTTTACCAAGAGGAGGCCCGAGGCAGCCGGACAGAAGGGTTGGTAAGAAAGGCCAGACAAAGGACACACAAAGGGGGTCCTGTGAAGCGCTCCAAAGTTATCTGGGAGTTGTCTGAGCCCCTCACCTGGTGAGCACAGTACGACGTGGGCAGCCGTTACCTGCAGACGTGGTCTGGATAATAAGAACTGTGAGTAAAGGCCCTGGACTGC
The DNA here is from genome assembly GCF_046119375.1 of Phyllobates terribilis. Lineage (NCBI taxonomy): Eukaryota > Metazoa > Chordata > Amphibia > Anura > Dendrobatidae > Phyllobates > Phyllobates terribilis. Next base: position 73,174,885 of record NW_027362765.1, read on the forward strand.
ATCACTGACTCCGTGTCGTTACTGTTGCTGCCCTGCACCATCACCCCCATCCTCCACATACACTGCCCTGAGGCTATACTCCTCCCGTGGGGAGTTATGCTACGCTCTGCTGCACCCACAACACCAGCCTCAGCGGTCTGCCCTGCAGCGGCGGTTCACTCTGACCGCAATCCACGGGTGGCGTAGTCGGACATTTAAACATCAAAACCACATAAATAGTTCCGCCACTGGTTTGACCACCCTGAGCCACGGAACCGGGTCACCGCCACGAAGACTACAACCACCAGCATCCACCAAAAAGGGTCCGGCTCCGGGTGTCCCAAGGCCCAGGGGGTGCATCAGAACATTTTCATCACCTTTCACAATCACCAATGGGACAAGGCAGGGATGTCCTCTGTCCCCTCTCTTATACATCCTAGTGACGGAGCACCTGCTCTCATCAATTCGCCATAACCCCAATATTAGGTGGATTGAGGTGGGAGGCACCGAGTACAAGTGCTCTCTATTTGCTGATGATATCCTAGTATATATCACTCAATCACATATATCCATCCATGCTGTTATGGCTGAAATAGATCACTTTGTTACATGGTCAAATTTTAAAATCAATGCAGCGAAGTCTGAGGCCCTTGATGTCTCCCTCCCCAAATCCATATAGGATTCCATCCAGTCCAACTTTCCCTTTGCCTGGCCCTCACAGGGTATCAAATACTTAGGAATTCCTATTCATAGAGACCTCTCCCATCTATGTTATCTTAATTTTGGGCCCTTTATTGAACAACTCCATACAGACCACGGTTGGCAAGTTAGAACTGTAAGATTCACTACGTGAACCACTGGTGTTTTGTGGAAAAGCACATGTACACTGCGTTCCAAATTATTATGCAAAAAGTGTTTAGGAGTGATAAGGGAAGAATTTGTTTGTTTGTCAGTTAAACTCATTGATGGTGATGTGTGTCAGGGCTCTTTATATCACTGTAAGCAATTGCAGACACCTGTGCTAATTAGTTTGGCAGGTGTGTCCAATGAAAGGCAAGACTACTTAAGAAGGTTGTCTCACATTATTAAGCAGCCTACATTTTCTGCCAAAATGGGAAAGAAAAAGGATGTGTCGGCTGCTGAGAAGCAACAAATTGTGGAGTGTTTAGGTCAAGGCATGACTACAATCAACATTGTGCGATGATCAGGATGAAGTGTCTTGGCAATCAAGAAGTATGTAGCTGATTCACAGTACACACGTGTGCGTGCTGATAAGGGCAAATTGAGGACTCTTTCCTACAGGCAATTACATCAGGTTGAAAGAGCAGCGGCAAAAAAGCCTTGTCATAGCAGCAGACAAGTTTTTGAAGCTGCTTGTGCCTCCAACGTCCCCCGAACAACAAGATGCAGGGTCCTTCAGAGGTTTGCAGCTGTGCATACGCCATCCTGTCGACCTCCTCTATCCACTTCACACAAGCAGAAATGGTTCCAGTGGGCCAAACATTACATGAAGACTGATTTCAAAACTGTTTTGTTCACGGATGAGTGCCGTGCAGCGCTCGATGGTCCAGATGGATGGAGTGGAGGATGGCTGGTTGATGGACACCCCACGCAAACACGGCTACAGCGCCAACAAGGAGGAGGTGGAGTAATGTTTTGGGCTGGAATCATGGGGAGAGAGATTGTCGGCCCCTTTAGGATCCCTGAAGGTGCTAAAGATGAACTCCATAATGTATGTGGATTTTCTCAAACAGCACTTCCTGCCATGGTTCAAGAAGAAGAACCGTGTATTTCACAGCAAGATCATTTTTCTGCATGATAATGCACCATCTCATGCTGCACATAAAACATCTGCATCTCTGGCTGATATGGGCATAAAAGGGGACAAACTTATGGTGTGACCCCCATGCTCCCCTGACCTGTACCCCATTCAGAACCTTTGGAGCATCATTAAAAGGAGTGTCTATGATGGCGGGAGGCAGTTCACATCTAAGCAACAGCTCTGGGAGGGTATTCTGTCCTCATGCAAAACAATTGAAGCAGAAACCATCCAAAACCTGACAAATTCAATGGACGAGAGAGTTCAGAAGCTCCTTTCGAACAAGGGGTCCTATGTGAAAATGTAACATCACCTAGAATAAAGTTTTGAGTTGAAAACTGTTTGATTTCAGTTTCTAATAACCCGCTAATGCTTATAATTTAAAAAATGACCATTTTTTTGGTCTTTATTAAAATGAAAAGGTTGATCGAAAAGTTTGGGGGATCTAAGAGTGTGGCAACCCAGTAGTCATGATTACTTCGAATTCTGACAATATGAGGGTCATGCTGCAGGTAGTGCAGCAAGAAGGCACTTATGTGTCTTGTGCATCTCGGAGCCCCAAAATTATTTTCCGGGCTAGATGCAGCTAAAAATTATTATTAATTTTAAATCTGGTGAAGCTTTAGTATAGATGGCCTAATAGGATCAGTGCTGCACACTGCTACAAAGCCCAAATTATTTTCCAGTCAAGATACAGATAAACATGATTAGTAATTTTAAATCTGGTGGAGCTTATTATAGATGGCCTAATAGAATCAGTGCTGCACACTGCTGCAAAGCCCAAATTATTTTCCAGCCAAGATACAGATAAACATGATTAGTAATTTGAAAGCTTAAAACGGTTGGTAGTGTGATTTTAACCAATCATCAAGCTTTTACTCTCCCCAGGATGACACAGGGGTAGAAAAGTCGTTTCGGATCCATGATTTGTTCATCTTTATGAACGTGAGTCTGTCTACATTATCAGTGGAGAGCCGCGTGCGCTTATCTGTCAGCACACCACCAGCAGCGCTGAACACACGTTCAGACAGAACGCTGGCTGTGGGGCATGACAAGATCTCCAAGGCGTAAGTGGCTAGCTCCAGCCATTTATCCAGATTGGAAGCCCAAAAAGAGCAAGGGTCCAGTGACACAGTCGTGGCTTCAATGTTTACTTGGAGATACTCCTGTACCATCGTCTCTAGGCGTTGACTATGTGTCAGACTTCTTGTCTCCTGTGGCCTTGCAAAGGATGGGCTAAAAAAGTGGTGAAATGATTCCGCAAAATTGATGTTACCAGCAGATACTGTGGTTCTGTTACGGTTTGAGTGCTGAACACTTGACGGTCCCATGGTTGGCAAGTTGGAACTGTGAGATTCACTACGTGCACCACTGGTATTTTGTGGAAAAGCACATGTAAGATTCTGCAACAGTCTCTGCTGATACTCCTGCATGCGTGCATCCCTTTCTATGGCAGGAATAATTTCTGCAAATTTACTTTTGTACCGGGGATCTAACAGTGTGGCAACCCAGTAGTCAGGATTATTTCTAAGTCTCACAATTCGAGGGTCATGTTGCAGGTAGTGCAGCAAGAAGGCACTCATGTGTGTTGCGCATCCAGGAGCACCAAGTCCCTGTTGTGTTGGTGGCGAGGTAACAATCATGCTTCCTTCCTCTGTCCTCTCCCCCCAAGCTCGCACAACAGAAATGTGATCAAGGTCTCCCTCATCTGATGAGTCTTCCATCAGTTCGTCCTCCACTTCTTCCTGGGCTCCTGCACCTTCCTCACTAGTTTGGCTGCTACCATGCGCCCTGGTAAAACCATCTCCCCCACCCTCACATGCCTGCCGCCTTGGTGCTGCCGACCGTCTGGACCTTGCAGATGTTAGCCCTTCCGCATACAACTCCTCCTCCTCTACTTCCTCCACCTCCTCTTGTGCCACCACCTGACTCCGAATTCTGTTTAACATGTGCTCCAGCATGTAAATCACCGGAATAGTCATGCTGATAATGGCATCGTCAGCACTAAACATCTTCGTCGCCATTTCAAAACTGTGCAGAAGGGTGCATAGGTCCCTGATCTGAGACCACTCCTCCAGCGTGATTTGCCCCACCTCTGAATCTCGTTGGCCCAGGCTATACGTCAGAACGTATTGCACCAGGGCTTGTCGGTGCTGCCACAGTCGCTGCAACATGTGCAGAGTTGAATTCCACCGGGTAGGCACATCGCATTTTAGCCGGTGAAGTGGCAGGCCCAACGACTTCTGTAGAGATGTAAGTCGCTGAGCTGCGGGATGCGAACGGCGGAAGTGAGCACACAGCGACCGTGCCCTCTGCAGAAGGCCATCTAGTCTGGGATAGTGGGCTAAAAATTGCTGGACAACCAGGTTCAACACGTGAGCCATACAAGGCACGTGTGTGACATTGCCCCGGCGAAGGGCCGCACCCAGGTTTGCAGCATTGTCGCACACGGCCTTCCCTGGTTTCAGGTCCAGTGGAGACAACCATTCATGAAATTGGTTCTCCAGAGCTGACCACAACTCCTCAGCTGTGTGACTCACATTTCCCAGACATTTCAATGTAAAAACCGCCTGATGACGTTGAGCCCTACTGCCAGCATAGTAAGGAGGTGTGCAGGATCCCTTCTGCGCAGTTAGAAAGCTTGTGGCATGACCAGACAGGCTTTGGGTGCAGGTGGAAGACCGAGAGGAGGTTGAGGAGGCAGGAGCAGTGGAGGAACTTTGACATAAAGAGGATTGACGCACAACTCGTGGGGACGGCAAGACTTGGACAGCAGCCCCTTGTCCTGCTGTCACCATAGTTACCCAGTGCCCAGTCAGCGACATGTAACGCCCCTGTCCATGCCTACTCGTCCAAGTGTCTGTGGTGAAATGCACCCTGTCACACACAGAGTTTCTCAAAGAAGCGGTGATGTTGTGTGCGACATGCTGGTGGAGCGCAGGCACACCTTTCTTTGAGAAGTAGTGCCGACTGGGCATCTGGTACTGGGGCACTGCGACGAACATAAGGTCTCGAAAATCCTCTGTGTCCACCAGGCGGAAAGGCAGCATTTCTGTAGCCAAGAGCTTGCAGATGGTGAAATTCAACTTCTTAGCTTTCTCATGGCTAGGAGGAAATGGTCTTTTACTTGTCCACATCTGAGGGACCAAGGGCTGGCTATTGTGCTTAGACGGGGTTGATAAGGGTGTCCCCGGCAAACTGCCGGTCTGTGAGGAAGATGCAGGCGGACATGTTAGGTTGCCTTGATCCAAAGGTGGTGCTATCGATGTCGGACAGCGCTCAACACCAGCTGGTGTTACCACCTCCAAAGAAAATGATGACCTGCCAATCACGCTGGCTGTTGCGGGTAAAGAGGTGGCAGGTCTGCGCCCCAAAACAGGTGTGACTGCTGTCCCCCCAGTCACAGAGGATGAAGAGGCCGCGGATGCACAAAATATGGCAGACGGTGGTTGGCCCGGCCGGCTAGGCCGCATTGTAGCACACTGAGCTTCCCACTGCAACTTATGCTTCATGTCCATGTGCTGGTTCATGCATGAAGTACTCAAACTATGTATTTTTTGGCCTCTACTTAGCTTTTGCTGACAAATGTTACAGATAACACGAGTTGGGTCATCTTTATCGATCTGAAAAAATGCCCAGGCTATGCAAGACTTAGCACCCATGCGACCTGAAGAGCCACCACGACTTGTGGTGAGAGGCAGAGTTGTGTTTGAGGATGCAGTTGTTGACGTGCTTCCAGTACTACGTCTCTGTCCAGGAAGGCGCAACCTGACCTCGTCGTCACTAGCATCTTCCTCCACCTCCTCTGCTGACCTCATCTCTTGGCTGACTGTGGGTTGACAGTAAGTGGGATCTCCAACCTCATCATCATCACCCTGTGCGTTATCACACCCGTCGTCCTCAGAGCCAACCTGTTCCTGCCCTGACAAAAAACTAAAGTTGTCGCTCCAATCAGGTATTTGAGTCTTATCATCGTCTTCCTCATTGTCTCCACCAACAGGAGTTACAGTTTGGGAATGAGGGTCTACATTATGGTCAGAACCTTCTGCGTCTGGTCCTGGATCCGACTCATAAAGATTCTGGGCATCAGTGCAGATCATTTCCTCGTCTGGATTCACAGAAGCGCTGGAGTCGACCTCTGATTCCCAGGCTATAGTATGAGTAAACAGCTCTGCAGACTCAACCATCTGTTCTACCTCATACTCAGACGGGCAGCTGGAGATTTGGGAGCTGTGAGGAAGCAAGTGCGATTGGGGTGACACCTTTGAGGACTGGAGTATTTGTGATGTTGAAGTTGATGTGGAGGAGAGCCCACTTAAAGGAGCACTTGATATCCGTTGAAGCACCTGCTGTTTTTGTGCCTCATCTGGAATTTGTAGCGATTGGCGTGGCCGTAAGAAAGGGATCTTATCACATTGTCCGCTAAAAGAAGTAGACATTTTAGTTTGGCTGGAAGATGGTCTTTCTTCTGCAGATGTTACTGTTGCTTTAACACCTACCCCACGGACACAACCTTTTTTCCCCTTCCCAACACGCCTATTCCCCTTTCCACCAGCAGCAGGCCTTTTTCCACTCATTTTGGTGGTTAACTAATTCACAACTCTGGAGTTGTTTGCACAAAAAAACAATGGATGGGAACCGAGCAGAGCTGAGTGGCCAAACTGTGGTATTAGGCCAAAACTATTGGCTGGGTTAGATGCAGAAAAAAATTATATTCAACCTGATGGAGGTCTGTATAGATGGATTAATAGAACAAGTCCCACACACAGCTAGAAGCCCAATATTTTTTCAGAGGTAGATGCAGAAAAAAATATATTCAGTTTGCAACCTGATGGAGGTCTGTATAGATGGATTAATAGAACAAGTCCCACACACAGCTAGAAGCCCAATATTTTTTCAGAGGTAGATGCAGAAAAAAAAATATTCAGTTTGCAACCTGATGGAGGTCTGTATAGATGGATTAATAGAACAAGTCCCACACACAGCTAGAAGCCCAATATTTTTTCAGAGGTAGATGCAGAAAAAAATATATTCAGTTTGCAACCTGATGGAGGTCTGTATAGATGGATTAATAGAACAAGTCCCACACACAGCTAGAAGCCCAATATTTTTTCAGAGGTAGATGCAGAAAAAAATATATTCAGTTTGCAACCTGATGGAGGTCTGTATAGATGGATTAATAGAACAAGTCCCACACACAGCTAGAAGCCCAATATTTTTTCAGAGGTAGATGCAGAAAAAAAAAATATTCAGTTTGCAACCTGATGGAGGTCTGTATAGATGGATTAATAGAACAAGTCCCACACACAGCTAGAAGCCCAATATTTTTTCAGAGGTAGATGCAGAAAAAAATATATTCAGTTTGCAACCTGATGGAGGTCTGTATAGATGGATTAATAGAACAAGTCCCACACACAGCTAGAAGCCCAATATTTTTTCAGAGGTAGATGCAGAAAAAAATATATTCAGTTTGCAACCTGATGGAGGTCTGTATAGATGGATTAATAGAACAAGTCCCACACACAGCTAGAAGCCCAATATTTTTTCAGAGGTAGATGCAGAAAAAAATATATTCAGTTTGCAACCTGATGGAGGTCTGTATAGATGGATTAATAGAACAAGTCCCACACACAGCTAGAAGCCCAATATTTTTTCAGAGGTAGATGCAGAAAAAAATATATTCAGTTTGCAACCTGATGGAGGTCTGTATAGATGGATTAATAGAACAAGTCCCACACACAGCTAGAAGCCCAATATTTTTTCAGAGCTAGATGCAGAAAAAAATATATTCAGTTTGCAACCTGATGGAGGTCTGTATAGATGGATTAATAGAACAAGTCCCACACACAGCTAGAAGCCCAATATTTTTTCAGAGCTAGATGCAGAAAAAAATATATTCAGTTTGCAACCTGATGGAGGTCTGTATAGATGGATTAATAGAACAAGTCCCACACACAGCTAGAAGCCCAATATTTTTTCAGAGGTAGATGCAGAAAAAAAAATATTCAGTTTGCAACCTGATGGAGGTCAGTATAGATGGACTAATACAACAAGTCCCACACACAGCTAGAAGCCCAATATTTTTTCAGAGGTAGATGCAGAAAAAAATATATTCAGTTTGCAACCTGATGGAGGTCAGTATAGATGGACTAATACAACAAGTCCCACACACAGCTAGAAGCCCAATATTTTTTCAGAGGTAGATGCAGAAAAAAATATATTCAGTTTGCAACCTGATGGAGGTCTGTATAGATGGATTATTAGAACAAGTCCCACACACAGCTAGAAGCCCAATATTTTTTCAGAGGTAGATGCAGAAAAAATATATTCAGTTTGCAACCTGATGGAGGTCAGTATAGATGGATTAATAGAACAAGTCCCACACACAGCTAGAAGCCCAATATTTTTTCAGAGCTAGATGCAGAAAAAAATTATATTCAATTTGCAACCTGATGGAGGTCAGTATAGATGGACTAATAGAATGATGCTATGCCCAAAAGATTTTACTTCACTAGGTGCAGTAAAAAAATTGGTATTCTATACACAGGTGGTATATCTTGCAACACAGATAGGCTACTCCACTGACTAACACACTCTGCAATAGGCCAAAAAGGATTAGCTTTGCTAGATTCAGCCAAATGCTGTGAAAAAAACTTGCACAGCACTGGCACAGACCTGCCTGGCAAAAACTGATAGGAACTGATGTAACCTAGTCCTGAAAAGGACTCCAATTACAATTAGTCTTTACTCCCACAATCTATCTATTTAAGAGCACAGACCTGCCTGATAAAAGTCGTAGGAAATGCTGTAACCTAGTCCTTAAAAGGACTGCAATAACAACTATTCCCTACTCCCAAGCTATCTGTAGATTTGTGCGAAAATTGGCTTGAAATTAACAAGGTATAGCGCACACAGCAACAGCGGTGCCGTCTAACACGCAGCTGCAGCAGTGAGAAAATGGTGGCGACGGGGAAAATGGCTTGGTCTTATAGGGCAAGGACATGTGACATACACTGCCAATGACACATGCCCTTGCTTGTGTGAAAAAAAGCACTTCGCTCCGTGTGTGCGCTGCTGATAGGCTGACAGATTGCACCTCCCCACTGCAAATGCGGGAAAGAGAAAAAAAAATGGAGATCTTCATTGTTCCTGCAGAGATCCATCCCCTGCCCCTCCCCCCACCCCGCTGTACACTCAAACTGCGTATTAACATTAATTTTCATCATTACTGAGAAAAAATCCAGTTATGATTTTGGTGCACGAACAGTTATCGAACATAACCTCGAACAGCCGAATTTTTCTCAAATTGTTCGTGTTCGCCGAACGGCTCGAACACCGCCCAAAACAACTCGAATTTGAGATTGGCGAACAGTTCGAGTAGAACAACGCTCATCTCTAATAGGCAGCAGACACCATGTCACATTTGAAGAGTCGCTGACATGCCAAAACAGCAGAAACCCCCACAAGTCACCCCATTTTGTAAACTACACCTCTCAAGGAATTCATCTAGGGAAGTAGTGAGCATTTTTTAATTTTTAAATTTATGCCATTGGGCAGTGAAAAAAGCATAATTATATTTTTACCACAAAAAATGTTTTACCCTCAGATTTTACATTTTCACACAGGGCAATGGGTAAAAATGGTGCCGAAATTTGTCACACAATTTCTTCTAAAAGTGTCAATACCCCATATGTGGCTGTATCGTACCACTTAGCCATACGGTGAGATTTGAGGGGGAAGGAGTGCTATTTGACAATTGGAGAACAAATTATTGTAGAATAGGCATTTGGATTTGGGAGCACAAAATTTTCTGAATTTCTTTTGGGGGGCAAGGACCATTTTTCTTTTCCAGAGCCTTTCTGCTACCAGTAACTTGGAAGTCCCTTATATTTTTAACAGATGATGGACCTGAGTGGGGACTAGCTTTTTTTGAGGACTGAGTTGAAGCTTTTATTGGGAACATTTTACGTAACATTTATCCGGCGCTCTAGGCTGAGCACTTACATCGTGGTTTCCATCTAAATTTCCAAGTGATGTAATTCAGATGAAACCCCTGCGGGATCCATTTGCTGTAATGAGGCAGCAGAGTTACTCTGGACTCCGTCTGGCCTCTGTTTAGTGGTGTCCTTTTTTTCAGAAGTGCACAAAACTGTGGCCAACCGCACTTTTATGCACGCCTAAAACAAATGACACCGTGGGATCCCAGGCTAGACGGCGTCCACAGTGGCCTATATCTGCCTCATTACAGGGAATCTTCCGTCATGGGTTGTGGCTGAATCACGTATTTCAGAGATTTACACGGAAACTCTGGTGTAAGTGCTCAGCGCAGAGCACAGGATAAATGTGAGCAGAGCCTTACTGGGATCTTTGGGAGACATAATAAACAAATCAGTAGCAGGTGAATAATATTTGTTTTATTTATTTTTTATGCTGTTCCTAGTGTGATATAACTGATTAGATTACTTTATTCTTCGGGTCGGTGCGATTACAGAGATACCAGATTTATATCGGGTTTTTATGACTGACAGCTGTCACACACTAAAATACGCTTTTTTTGCAAAATCTAGTTTTTGCATCACCATATTTTGAGAGCTATAATTTTTCCATATTTCGGCCGATAGAGTCATGTGATGGCTTGTTTTTTGCGGGACGAGTTGACATTTGTATTGGAACCATTTTTGGGTACGTGACATTTTTTGATCGCTTTCTATTCCGTTTTTTGGGAGGTAAAGTTAACAAAAACAAACACTTCAGGAATTGTTTTTTGAGGTTTTTTTTATGCCGTTCTGCGTGTGGTAAAAGTGATCAGGCAGCGTTATTCTTCGGGTCAGTACGTTTACAGTGATACTACACTTACTGTATTTTTTTTATGTTTTGGCGCTTTTACACAGTAAAACAATTTTATAGAAAAAAAAATATTTTTTTTGCATTGCTTTATTCTGAGCGCTATAACTTTTTTATTTTTTGGCTGATGGAGCTGTATGGCGGCTTTTTTTTGCGGAACAAGATGAAGTTTTCAGTGGTACCATTTTTATTTCTATTCTGCTTTTTGATCGCATTTTTTTCCACTTTTTGTTTGGCGATATGATGAAAAAGCATATTTTTTTCCTCCGTTTTTTATTTATTTTTATTACGGTGTGCACAGAAGGAGTTAATTAGTGTGACAGTTTTATAGCTCGGGTTGTTTCGGACGCGGCGATACCAAATATGTGTACTTTTTTTGGTTTTGTAATAATATACGGATTTATTGGTTTAATATTTTATTTATTTATTTTTATTTATTTTGTGATTTTTTTTTTTAATAGTTTAAAAACTTTTTTTTTACTTTTTTTTACATTTTTACTTAGTCCCTGTATGGGACATTAATTTTTATTTTTCTGATCACTGATCTCATGTAATGTAATAGACATATATTACATTATATGAGATCTTCACTGACTGTTTCAGTCAGAGTCTCCTGTCTGGCATCAGCTACATACAGGCTGAAGCCAGACAGGAAGGACACCATATATGGCAGAGCTGGAGGCGGTCATGTGACCTCCAGCTGCCATAGCAACCCCAGGTCCTGGAAGGAAACGGAGGTCTTCGGAGGTAAGTAAGACGACCCCCTCTCTTCCTGCTGTCTCCTATATGCCGCGATCACTATAGATCGCAGCATATAGAAGACAGCAAAGGGTTAACATCACTGGGACCTGATCTAATCAGGTCCCGATGATGTACCCTGTCAGAGCTAACGCTCTGCACCGGAATCGCAGTGCTTGCAGGACCCTGGGGGTCCTCAGCACTGCGAGACCACCCACCGTTTTTAAACGTCGGCGCTGCACAGAGCCCGGCAAGCGCCGACGTTTATCTACAGTGGGCGGTCGGGAACCGGTTAAAACAAGACATAAAAAACTGAGAAAAAAAGGCAAATTGTACATAATTTCACACAAAACCTCAAAAATGGGCCAAACAAAATTGTTGGCACCTTTCCAAAATTGCTTTGTTTCAAGCATGTGATGCTCGTTCAAACTTAACTGTGGCAAGTAACAGGTGTGGTCAATATGAAAATCACACCTGAAACCAGATAAAAAAGGAAGAAGTTGACTCAATCTTTGCATTATGTGTCTGTGTGTGCCACACTAAGCATGGAGAACAGAAAGAGGAGAAGAAAACTGTCTGAGGACTTGACCACCAGGTTACTAGTCCATCTCCAGAAATTTTGATGTTCTTTTGTCCACAGTGCGCAACATAATCAAGACATTTACAACCCATAGCACTGTAGCTAATCTCCCTAGATGTGGATGGCAGAGAAAAATTGATGAAAGGTTGCAAAGCAGGATAGTCCGGTTGGCGGATAAGCAGCCCCAATCAAGTTCCAAAAAAATTCAAGCTGTCCTGCAGGCTCAGGGTGCATCAATGTCAGCGAGAACTATCCATCGACATTTGAGTGAAATGAAACATTTTGGCAGGAGACCCAGGAGGCTGCTGACACAGAGACAGAAATAAGTTAGACTGCAGTCTTCCAAAATGTATGTAAGCCAAAATCCTTCTGGGAAAGTGTCTTGTGGGCAGATAAGACAAAGATAGAGCTTTTTGGTAAAGCACATCATTCTACTGTTTACCGAAAATGGAATGAGGCCTACAAAGAAAAGAACACAGCACCTACAGTCAAATATAGTGGAGGTTCAAAGCTGTTTTGGGGTTGTTTTGCTGCCTCTGGCACTGGGTGCCTTGACTGTGTGCAAGGCATCTTGAAATCTGAAGATTATCAAAGGATTTCGGTTCACACTTTAGTGCCCAGGGTCAAAAAGGTGAGTTTGCGTCCTAGGTCATGGGTTTTCCAGCAGGACAATGAACTCAAACATACATCAAAAAGCACCCAGAAATGGGTGGCAACAAAGTGTTGGAGAGTTATGAAGTGGCCAGCAATGAGTCTGTGTCTAAATCCCATTGAACACGTGTGGAGAGATCTTAAAATTGCTGTTGGGAGAAGGTGCCTTCAAATATGAAAGACCTGGGACAGTTTGCAAAGGAAGAGTGATCCAAAATTCCAGTTGAGAGATGTAAGAAGCTTGTTGATAGTTATAGGAAGCCATTGATTACAGTTATTTATTCCAAAGGGTGTGCGACCAAATATTAAGTTGAGGGTGCCAACAATTTTGTCCGGCCCATTTTTGGGGTTTTGTGTGAAATTATGTTCAATTTGCCTTTTTTTCTGTTTTTTTTGTGCTGTTCCAATACACACAAAGGAAATAAACATGTGTATAACAAAACATGTGTAATTGCAGTAATTTTCTGGGAGAAATACTTTATTTTATGGAACAATTTCAAGGGTGCCAACACTTTCGACCATGCCTGTAAATACTTTGGGGAGAAACCAACTGCACCATTCTCAAAATTGTATGCAAAAATTAGATTAATGTTCATCGGTGTTTGGTCAGTTTGTTAGTTTTTACCATCAGAGTTTAATCTGTTTTTTTCTCTCTGTATTGTTGGGTGGGGAGTGAATATAGGAGAGAGGGGGAGGTAAAACATATTTTAGCATTTTATATTCGAACAGCTGAATCCAATCCATTTGACAGAATAATTTATAATAATAAATATATATGCATATATACTGTGTGTATATGTATGTATGTACCGTATTTTTTGGGCCATAAGACGCACTTTTTTCCCCCAAATTTGGGAGGAAAATGGAGGGTGCGTCTTAAGGTCCAAATGTAACTTACCGATGCTGCGGTGGTGGTGGAGAGGGATCGCAGGGTCCTCGGTTCCCTCCCTCCATCAGCAAGGAGGCAGCAGCAGAAGAAGAGGTGAGGTGGGCCGGGGCCTGGCCCGTGTAACAGGACCGGTGTCTGGCTGTGAGGCAGAGCTGTATGAGCGGCTTTCCGGTGGTCACGGCCATGTTCCTGAACCTGTGATCTACAGGAAAATGGCTGCCGGAGCCGGTGCATGCACTCTGCCATGCCGACAGCTATTTTCCTGTAGATCACAGCTTCAGAAAGATGGCCACGGGCACCAGATGTCGCTAACTCTGCTCTGCCATGCCGCTCACAGAAAGACACCGGCCCCGGAATCCAGGCCCCCAGCTCCCGGCCCCCAGCATCAGGCACAAGGCCCCCAGCCCCAGGCAACGGCCCCCAGCCAGGCATCAGCCAACAGCCAGACACCGCCCCCCCAGCCAGGCACCAGCCCTGCAGCACCTCACCTCTTCTGTGCAGCCGCCGGGTTCCTGAAGGAGGGAACAGAGGACCCTGCGATCCTGCTTCACCACCACCGCAACTCCCCGCTGCTGGTGCAACGGCTTCTTGCATCCAGTGTCCACAGCATTCTTCCACTTCTGCTGGCTTCCTGAAGGACCTTGCCTCCTTTGACCCCTGCTCCACCGCCCCCTCAGGTCAGATACCTATTCAGACTATAAGACGGACCCTCATCTTATAAAAAATATTCTTTTTTCTATTTTCCACCCCAAAATTTGGGGTGAGTCTTATTGTCCGGTGCGTCTTATAGTCCGAAAAATACAAAAATACGGTGTATGTATGTATATATATATATATATATATATATATATACACAGTATATATATATATATATATATATATATATATATATATATATATATAGATACAGTGGTGACCAAAAGTATTGGCACCCCTGCAATTCTGTCAGATAATACTCAGTTTCTTCCTGAAAATGATTGCAATCACAAATTCTTTGGTCTTATTATCTTCATTTAATTTGTCTTCAATGAAAAAACACAAAAAGAATTGTCCTAAAGCCAAATTGGATATAATTCCACACCAAACCTAAAAAAGGGGGTGGACAAAAGTATTGGCACAGTTTGAAAAATCATGTGAAGCTTCTCTAATTCGTGTAATTAACAGCATCTGTAACTTACCTGTGGCACCTAACAGGTGTTGGCAATAACTAAATCACACTTGCAGCCAGTTAACATGGATTAAAGTTGACTCAACCTCTGTCCTGTGTCCTTGTGTGTACCACATTGAGCATGGAGAAAAGAAAGAAGACCAAAGAACTGCTTGAGGACTTGAGAAACCAAATTGTGAGGAAGCATGAGCAATCTCAAGGCTACAAGTCCATCTCCAAAGACCTGAATGTTCCTGTGTCTTCCGTGCGCAGTGTCATCAAGAAGTTTAAAGCCCATGGCACTGTGGCTAACCTCCCTAGATGTGGACGGAAAAGAAAAATTGACGAGAGATTTCAACGCAAGATTGTGCGGATGGTGGATAAAGAACCTCGACTAACATCCAAACAAGTTCAAGCTGCCCTGCAGTCCGAGGGTACAACAGTGTCAACCCGTACAATCCGTCGGCGTCTGAATGAAAAGGGACTGTATGGTAGGATACCCAGGAAGACCCCACTTCTTACCCCGAGACATAAAAAAGCCAGGCTGGAGTTTGCCAAAACTTACCTGAGAAAGCCTAAAACGTTTTGGAAGAATGTTCTCTGGTCAGATGAGACAAAAGTAGAGCTTTTTGGGAAAAAGCATCAACATAGAGTGTACAGGAAAAAAAAGAGGCATTCAAAGAAAAGAACACGGTCCCTACAGTCAAACATGGCGGAGGTTCCCTGATGTTTTGGGGTTGCTTTGCTGTCTCTGGCACTGGACTGCTTGACCGTGTGCATGGCATTATGAAGTCTGAAGACTACCAACAAATTTTGCAGCATAATGTAGGGCCCAGTGTGAGAAAGCTGGGTCTTCCAGCAGGACAATGACCCAAAACACACTTCCAAAAGCACTATAAAATGGTTTGAGAGAAAGCACTGGAGACTTCTAAGGTGGCCAGCAATAAGTCCAGACCTGAATCCCATAGAACACCTGTGAAGAGATCTCAAAATGGCAGTTTGGAGAAGGCACCATTCAAATATCAGGGACCTGGAGCAGTTTGCCAAAGAAGAATGGTCTACAATTCCAGCAGAGCATTGTAAGAAACTCATTGATGGTTACCGGAAGCGGTTGTTCGCAGTTATTTTGGCTAAAGGTTGTGCAACCAAGTATTAGGCTGAGGGTGCCAATACTTTTGTCCGGCCCTTTTTTTGAGTTTTGTGTGAAATGATCAATGATTTGATTTTTGCTTCATTCTCTTTTGTGTTTTTTCCTTGCAAGCAAATTAAATGAAGATAATAAGACCAAAGAATTTGTGATTGCAATCATTTTCAGGAAGAAACGGAGTATTATCTGACAGAATTGCAGGGGTGCCAATACTGTTGGCCACCACTGTATATATATATATATATATATATATATATACAGTGCCTACAAGTAGTATTCAACCCCCTGCAGATTTAGCTGGTTTGATAAGATGCAAATAAGTTAGAGCCTTCAAACTGCAAACGAGAGTAGGTTTTATGAACAGAAGCATAAATCTTACAAACCAAAAAGTTATGTTGCTCAGTTGAATTTTATTAAATTTTAAACATAAAAGTGTGGGTCAATTATTATACAACCCCTATGTTTCATATTTTGTGGAATAACCCTTGTTTGCAATTACAGCTAATAATCGTCTTTTATAAGACCTGATCAGGCCGGCACAGGTCTGTGGAGTTATCTTGGCCCACTCCTCCATGCAGATCTTCTCCAAGTTATCTAGGTTCTTTGGGTGTCTCATGTGGACTTTATTCTTGAGCTCCTTCCACAAGTTTTCAATTGGGTTAAAGTCAGGAGACTGACTAGGCCACTCCAACACCTTGACTTTTTCCCTCTTGAACCAGGCCTTGGTTTTCTTGGCTGTGTGCTTTGGGTCGTTGTCTTGTTGGAAGATGAATTACGACCCATCTTAAGATCCTTGATGGAGGAGCGGAGGTTCTTGGCCAAAATCTCCAGGTAGGCCGTGCTATCCATCTTCCCATGGATGCGGACCAGATGGCCAGGCCCCTTGGCTGAGAAACAGCCCCACAGCATGATGCTGCCACCACCATGCTTGACTGTAGGGATGGTATTCTTGGGGTCGTATGCAGTGCCATCCAGTCTCCAAACGTCTCGTGTGTGGTTGGCACCAAAGATCTCGATCTTGGTCTCATCAGACCATAGAACCTTGAACCAGTCTGTCTCAGAGTCCTCCAAGTGATCATGAGCAAACTGTAGACGAGCCTTGACATGACGCTTTGAAAGTAAAGGTACCTTACGGGCTCGTCTGGAACGGAGACCATTGCGGTGGAGTACGTTACTTATGGTATTGACTGAAACCAATGTCCCCACTGCCATGAGATCTTCCCGGAGCTCCTTCCTTGTTGTCCTTGGGTTAGCCTTGACTCTTCGGACAAGCCTGGCCTCGGCACGGGAGGACACTTTCAAAGGCTGTCCAGGCCGTGGAAGGCTAACAGTAGTTCCATAAGCCTTCCACTTACGGATGATGCTCCCAACAGTGGAGACAGGTAGGCCCAACTCCTTGGAAAGGGTTTTGTACCCCTTGCCAGCCTTGTGACCCTCCACGATCTTGTCTCTGATGGCCTTGGAATGCTCCTTTGTCTTTCCCATGTTGACCATGTCTGAGTGCTGTTCACAAGTTTGGGGAGGGTCTTAAATAGTCAGAAAAGGCTGGCAAAAGAGATCTTTAATCCACACATGTGAAGCTCATTATTCTTGGTGCCTGAACTACTTCTTAATACTTTAGGGGGACCAAACAGAATTCTTGTGGTTTGAGGGGTTGAATAATAAATGACACTCTGAATTAACTTTTAACGTTTAAAAAAAAAAAAAAAAATTTGCTGCAGTGCATTTCCCACTTCCAGGCTGATCTACAGTACAAATGTCACAATGCCAAGTTAATTCCGCATGTGTCAACCAGCTAAATCTGCAGGGGGTTGAATACTACTTGTAGGCACTGTATATATATATATATATATATATATATATATATATATATATATATATACATAGATAGATAGATAGATAGATAGATAGATAGATAGATAGATATAGATATATATATACACACTGCTCAAAAAAATAAAGGGAACTCTTAAGCAACAGAATATAACTCCAAGTAAATCAAACTTCTGTGAAATTAAACTGTCCACTTAGGAAGCAACACTGATTGACAATCAATTTCACATGCTGTTGTGCAAATGGAATAGACAATAGATTGAAATTATTGGCAATTATCAAGACACCCTCAATAAAGGAGTGGTTCTGCAGGTGGGGACCACAGACCACATCTCAGTACCAATGCTTTCTGGCTGATGTTTTGGTCACTTTTGAATGTTGGTTGTGCTTTCACACTCATGGTAGCATGAGACGGACTCTACAATCCACAGAAGTTGCTCAGGTAGTGTAGCTCATCCAGGATGGCACATCAATGCGAGCTGTGGCAAGAAGGTTTGCTGTGTCTGTCAGCGTAGTGTCCAGAGGCTGGAGGCGCTACCAGGAGACAGGCTAGTACTCCAGGAGACGTGGAGGGGGCCGTAGGAGGGCAACAACCCCGCAGCAGGACCACTACCTCCGCCTTTGTGCAAGGCGGAACAGGAGGAGCACTGCCAGAGCCCTGCAAAATGACCTCCAGCAGGCCACAAATGTGCATGTGTCTGCACAAACGGTTAGAAACCAACTCCATGAGGGTGGTATGAGGGCCCAACGTCCACAGATGGGGGTTGTGCTCACAGCCCAACACCGTGCAGGACGCTTGGCATTTGCCACAGAACACCAGAATTGGCAAAGTCACCACTGGTGCCCTGTGCTCTTCACAGATAAAAGCAGGTTCACACTGAGCACATGTGACAGATGTGACAGAGTCTGGAGAACGTGTTAATTTTGGGTATTTTCTGTCGCATAGGGCCTACAAAGTCACTTTAGAGTGATGCGATCCCTAAAAAAATGGTTTTGTAAATTTTGTTGGAAAAATGAAAAATTACTGATCAACTTTTAACCCTTCTTCCTAACAAAAAAAAATTATGTTTAAAAAATGATGCAGATGTAAAGTTAAAGTAGACATATGGGATGGTTATTTATTAACTATTTTGTGTGATATAACTCTCTGGTTTAAGGGCCTAAAAATTAAACGTTTGAAAATTGCAAAATGTTCAAAATTTTCGCCACATTTCCGATATTTCCACAAATAAACTGAAAAAATATTTACCTAAATTTACCAATAATATAAAGTCCTATGTCTCACGAAAAAACAGTTATTACCAAATAAAGTGACACTGGTCAGAATGGGAAACTTTGGCTTAGTCAGAAAGGTGAAACCTGGCTTCAGGATTAAAGTGTTCACGACATTTGACGTCACTTTACATGATGGGAGGAGTTCCCGCAAAATGACATACAGTTACGTCATGGCAATCATGCGAGCACATAATGCATGATCACAGCCTGGAGCTCGGTGCAAATGATAGCTGTCACAACCAGGGGTGGTACATATTCTGCTAAATTATTGCTACCTATTTAGCTTAGCTTGAAAAATCCATGTGGCTTGAGGCCTTTATTGACGGCTGTTCTGATAAAAATTTTGTTGAAGCTTTACCCAGTGGTTTAACTGAAATATTTAGAAACTTTACTGATTTGTTTTGTCTTTCTGAATCTAAATCTTACTTCCTTCCTCTTAGGGTTTATAATTGTCTTATTGATCTGGTACCGAACAGCTTGTCCTGGTGTCATGCATTGGCTGTGGCTCTCACAACACATCAACAGCACAGCAATAGTGATGAGCGAACATGCTCGCCACTGCTCGTTACTCGCCCGAGCATCACTGTGCTCGACGAGCTCGGCGAGTATTTCCGGGTTGCTCGGGGGGAACTTGGGTCCCCTCCCTGCATGTTTGGCGTGCTTTAGAGAGCCAATGAACATGCAGGGACTGCCTGCCATGCACTACATTACAGTGATTGGCTGGCCGCACAGCATCTTCAGGTGTATATAAGACCGGGCGCCGCCATGCTTGTCACAGTCTACCCCAGGAATCAGGCAGAGTAGGGAGAGCTGCTGCTGCGTCAGGGAGCAATTTGCTTCTTCATAGTTTGCATAGGTATTCCACAACATATATATACAGGTGCATCTCACTAAATAAGAATATCAGCAAAAATTAAATTAATTACAAAAAGTGAAACTGATATATTATATAGAGTCATTACAAACAGAGTGATCTATTTCAAGTGTTCATTTCTGTTAATGATGATTAAGGCTTACAGCCAATGAAAACACAAAAGTCATTATCTCAGTAAATTAGAATATTTTATAACACCAGCTTGAGAAATCCAATCCAAAATGTTGGTCTACTGAAATGTATGTTCAGTAAATGCCCTCAATACTTGGTCGGGGCTCCTTTGGCATCAATTTCTGCATCAATGCGGTGTGGCATGGAGGCGATCAGCCTGTGGCACTGCTGAGGTGTTATGGAAGCCCAGATTGCCTTCATAGCAGCCTTCGGCTCGTCTGAATTCTTGGGACTGGTGTCTCTCATCTTCCTCTTGACAATACCCCATAGATTCTCTATGGGGTTAAGGTCAGGCGAGTTTGCTGGCCAATCAAGCACAGTGATACTGTTGTTTTTAAACCAGGTATTGGTACTTTTGGCAGTGTGGACAGGTGTCAAGTCCTTCTGGAAAATGAAATTTCCATCTCCAAAAAGCTTGTTGGCAGATGGAAGTGTAGCACCTTGAGGATTCGGCTGCTACAGGGGTATTGCACCTCACTCCAGAGGTGTGGTATTCCACTCCCGGGTAAGGATGGAGTGTGGGACTGAGCTCAGTAGGCTGCATGCACTACATACATCCCATTTCCGGGGGACAGAACTACGGTACTCCCACCAAGTATATGTGCAGGTACGACAGCGTCTGTCCCTGGCTGGAGTGGGAGGGGGGGTGTAACATCCCAGTAGTGTAGGGGCAGATAGGGGGAGTAGTCTGGGTAAAGCTAGGAGCTCATTGGGTGCTAGTCACCTGGGCTCACACATAGAGGGAGTATATAAGGTGGGCACCATCTTAGGACAGGGTCTTTTTAGCCTGAGGAGCAGAGCAGAAGAGTTCAGCCAGGAGGGCTGACAGGGAGCTGTGGCTCCGGCTGGGCCCAGCTCCAGAGCCAAGCCTGCAGAGGAGAGAGGAGAAAGAAGGACCCAGAGAGAAAGACAGAGGGAACCCCAAGAACCCAGAAACAGACCAGAAAGGGTGAAGGGTTGGCGGACACGGGTACCGGAACCCGAACTGGTGGAGGCCACTTATCCTCAGCCAGGAACCGGAGGTCGTGGTCAAGATTTGCCACGACCCTCACCAAATCCACCAGAAAGGCACACCAAGCATAGGGTCAGGGAACCCAGAGGAGGTTTGACCACTAAGAGACCCGAGGGAGCCGGCCAAAGGTGGATCCCTGGTGGGAACGGCCAGAGACAGAGAGAGAGAAGGGAGCTCAGGACCACGCTTCAGAACTGCCTGGGGGTTAGCCGAGTCCAGGACCTGGTGGACGCAGCACGGCTCAGGTGGTCACTCAAGGCCAGAGTGACTGAGAGAACACTTGTGAGTAAAACCCCTGAAACTGCACCTCAAGTCTCTGACTCTCCTTTCTACAACATAACTACACCCATCATCCACACCTGCTGCCCTGAGGCCATACCCCTCCCGTTGGGGGTTATACCATCACTGCTGCACATATACCACCGGCCTCAGCGGACTGCTCTGCAGCGGCGGCTTCAAATCCGCACTCAACGGGTGGCGTAGTCGACATCCAAGTTAACATCTACTGCCATAGACTGCCACTTAGTTTGACACCCTGGGCACGGACCGGGTCACCGCCACAAGGACTACTACCCCTACCCAGATCCGGCTCCGGGTATCCCCTGAACATGGCCCAGGGGGTGCGGCAACTTTTGGCGTAGTCGGCAGGATCACGTGCCCGCAACCATCGGGTACTGCGTGCCTGAAGAAAAGTTCGCATTTACCTCAAAAAGAAGTCTCCCGCCGGTTCCGGAGGGTCCCCGCCATCGGACGCCATCTCGGATCGGTTCCCGCCATTTGCCCGTCATCTGCAGTCTTTTCCCGCCATCTGCAGTGTTTCCCGCCACTGGGAAGCGGTTCCCGCCATCTGAGAAGATTTCCCGCCCTGGCAGAGCGGACGCCATTATGGGCGTGCCAGAGGGTGGTAAGAGACGACCTCCCATCGTGGGCCAGGACCAAGAATGGCGCCAAAAACGAAGACCGCCCCCACCAGCAGAGACTGCAATGATTGAGATGTCCATCAGCGTGGGGGGTCGGCCCCTGGAACTGACAATCACCAAGTTGCCCCAGGACCGCCCTCAATGGGGGCGGAGACAGAACAAAAGAGAGAAGATGGGAGCAGCTTGGAGAAGTCTGGAGGAGCCGTACCCGGAGATGGAGGGAGAGGCAGGCAGCACCGACCCTGTGGTCAGGAGCCTGATGCAAGCTACCACTCCACAAGACCTAGTGGAAATCCTGGCACAGCTCCCCCGAGACCGGGAGCGTGCACAGACCGCGCTGGAGGGCCTCGCAAGGAGGATGGCCCAGGTGCAGCGAGAAACGCTGACGGAGTGGAGCAGGGAGATGGCCCAGCAGGCTGGAACCCGCCAGCGGAGCACACCACCCGCAACGAGGAGCACGCCTGCCCCTGAAGAGGATGCAGAAGGGACGGAGGCCGGAGACGACGCCGCAGAGGGAGCTGAAGAGACGGAGGCAAGTAAAGGGGACGTCACTACCCCAAGCCCAGCCACCGTAAGTCTACCCCCGCTCCCCGTCGCAGAGCCCGAAATCCCACCGATCGTGCCCGTTGCCGCACCGCTACCGCTCCAGACTAGGCCCCAAGCAGGAGCCGCGACCACGCCCCCTGTGACGTTACGCGCCTCAACCCTGAGCGCGGCCAAGCAGGAGACGCCACCGGCCTGGTCGCAAGGCCGAGTGCACCCGGGCGCCGCCGTCTTCACGGTGCCCTTTACCTTCAGGGTACCCCAAGCCTGGTCGCAAGGCCTAGTGATCCCGGGCGCCGCTGCCACCACCGCGCCCTCAACTTCCACTGTGCCGCACCTGGGTGAAGACTTGCTTGCCCAACACACTTGCCCGGATGGGCAGCCCTTTGCGTGGCCACCGGAGTACCACCATCCCCGACTCCGGAAAGAAAGACCCCTGGATGAGCCCCTAATCCCGGTTCCGGCGCCCGTCAAGATGACCCCGCTCTCGTTAGAGGAGGCGCAGTTTGAGTGGGACCCCGCAGGAGGAGACCTCATCGGGTTCACTCAAGAGACCCGGGCGGCTGCAACTGAGCGTGCGGAGTGCTGCCGCCAGCAGTTGGAAGTCTTTGAGCGAGAACGGAGAAAGAGACGGGTCCGCGAGGAGCGGCTGCAAGTAAAGAGTGCAGAACAAAAGAGCCGGACCCGAAGGAACCCCCGTGCAGCCCACGGTCCCCGTGCCACCGGGACTGTAATCAAATTCCAACTGCAGCACGGTTGGGGCTTCATCAGAGATCATCACACCCCCGGCGACGTCTTCGTGACCAGAAGAGATGTCGAGTCCCACCTACCGGAGGGACACAGAGGTCGTGACCTTTACCTGGGTGATGAGGTCACCTTCACCCGGCACCAATGTGCCAAAGGACCCTATGCCCTTCATGTACACCGACTGACAGAGAAAGAGCTGAGGTGTCAGGAGGAGCAAGAGGACCCGGACGGGTCTGAAGGGTACACGGAGGAAGGAGCAGGAGGACGTCGCCACTGATGTACAGTAGGAGCACTGTAAATAGTTACCCGTGAAGGTACAATAACTGTTACCATTATAGTCCCCGTTGGGACCAGTGAACTGTTCCAGTGTGTCCCATCTCCCCACAGGCTGAGGACTGTGAGCAGCCATCCCCTTTTCCCCACTGGCCGAGGACTGAGATCGGCTATATCCCTTGTAAATAGTTGCGCTTCCTAAAGTGCCCCCTACCGGTTTTATAGGAAACTGTTTTTTCTACCAGAGACTGTGGCACTTACCTGGTCACAATTTGCACAAGTGGCCAGAGGTCAAAAATGTTGTATATGAAAAGTTTTATTATGATGAAAGAGTTAATATTATTTTATGATGTGTCCGTAACATTTTAAAAGAGAAGTACCTCCCATAAAGGGATGATTGAAGGTTACTGTTTATATATTTTATATGTAGTGCACTTTAAAAAGCTTGTATGTTTTATGTTTTTGCTCTTTTACAGCCCGAGGACGTGCTGTGATTTACCAGGGGGGAATGTAGCACCCTGAGGATTCGGCTGCTACAGGGGTATTGCACCTCACTCCAGAGGTGTGGTATTCCACTCCCGGGTAAGGATGGAGTGTGGGACTGAGCTCAGTAGGCTGCATGCACTACATACATCCCATTTCCGGGGGACAGAACTACGGTACTCCCACCAAGTATATGTGCAGGTACGACAGCGTCTGTCCCTGGCTGGAGTGGGAGGGGGGGTGTAACATCCCAGTAGTGTAGGGGCAGATAGGGGGAGTAGTCTGGGTAAAGCTAGGAGCTCATTGGGTGCTAGTCACCTGGGCTCACACATAGAGGGAGTATATAAGGTGGGCACCATCTTAGGACAGGGTCTTTTTAGCCTGAGGAGCAGAGCAGAAGAGTTCAACCAGGAGGGCTGACAGGGAGCTGTGGCTCCGGCTGGGCCCAGCTCCAGAGCCAAGCCTGCAGAGGAGAGAGGAGAAAGAAGGACCCAGAGAGAAAGACAGAGGGAACCCCAAGAACCCAGAAACAGACCAGAAAGGGTGAAGGGTTGGCGGACACGGGTACCGGAACCCGAACTGGTGGAGGCCACTTATCCTCAGCCAGGAACCGGAGGTCGTGGTCAAGATTTGCCACGACCCTCACCAAATCCACCAGAAAGGCACACCAAGCATAGGGTCAGGGAACCCAGAGGAGGTTTGACCACTAAGAGACCCGAGGGAGCCGGCCAAAGGTGGATCCCTGGTGGGAACGGCCAGAGACAGAGAGAGAGAAGGGAGCTCAGGAGCACGCTTCAGAACTGCCTGGGGGTTAGCCGAGTCCAGGACCTGGTGGACGCAGCACGGCTCGGGTGGTGACTCAAGGCCAGAGTGACTGAGAGAACACTTGTGAGTAAAACCCCTGAAACTGCACCTCAAGTCTCTGACTCTCCTTTCTACAACATAACTACACCCATCATCCACACCTGCTGCCCTGAGGCCATACCCCTCCCGTTGGGGGTTATACCATCACTGCTGCACATATACCACCGGCCTCAGCGGACTGCTCTGCAGCGGCGGCTTCAAAGCCGCACTCAACGGGTGGCGTAGTCGACATCCAAGTTAACATCTACTGCCATAGACTGCCACTTAGTTTGACACCCTGGGCACGGACCGGGTCACCGCCACAAGGACTACTACCCCTACCCAGATCCGGCTCCGGGTATCCCCTGAACATGGCCCAGGGGGTGCGTCAGAAGCATGAAGTGCTCTTAAATTTCTTGGTAGATGGCTGTGCTGACTTTGGTCTTGATAAAACACCAGCAGATGACATGGCTCCCCAAACCATCACTGATTGTGGAAACTTCACACTAGACCTCAAGCAGCCTGGATTGTGTGCCTCTCTACTCTTCCTCCAGACTCTGGGACCTTGATTTCCAAATGAAAATTTGAACTCTGGGACCTTGTGGAATGTGTCAATGACTGCCTTCTGGACATCTGTCAAGTCAGCAGTCTTCCCCGTGAGAAGAGCCTACTGAAACAGACTAAGGGACCTTTTTAAACGCTTAGGAAGCCTTTGCAGGTGTTTTTTGTTAATTATTTTAGTTTACTGAGACAATGAGTTTTGTGTTTTCATTGGCTGTAAGCCATAATCATCAACATTAACAGAAATAAACACTTGAAATAGATCACTCTGTTTGTTATGGCTCTATATAATATATGAGTTTCACTTTTTGTATTGAAGAACTGAAGTAAATAAACTTTTTGATGATATTCTAATTTAGTGAGATGCACCTGTATATATCCAACTGAACTAACAGTCCTTCTGAGGGCTAATTCAGCTGCATATATTCAGTGGTGATAGCAGGATTTAGGCATGCAGTGTATGTGGCAGACTGCAGTGCATGATACAGCACAAGAGGGTCCATTGAACGTCCTGTTAGTATAAGTATTTCACAACATATACAAGTGTGTATATATATATATACAGTTATATGAAAAAGTTTGGGCACCCCTATTAATCTTAAGCTTAATGTTTTATAAAAATTGGTGTTTTTGCAACAGCTATTTCAGTTTGATATATGTAATAACTGTTGGACACAGTAATGTTTCTGCCTTGAAATGAGGTTTATTGTACTAACAGAAAATGTGCAATCTGCATTAAAACAAAATTTGACAGGTGCATAAGTATGGGCACCTCACCAGAAAAGTGACATTAATATTTAGTAGATCCTCCTTTTGCAAAAATAACAGCCTCTAGTCGCTTCCTGTAGCTTTTAATGAGTTCCTGGATCCTGGATGAAGGTATTTTTGACCATTCCTCTTTACAAAACAATTCCAGTTCAGTTAAGTTTGATGGTCGCCGAGCATGGACAGCCCTCTTCAAATGATCCCACAGATGTTCAATGATATTCAGGTCTGGGGACTGGGATGGCCATTCCAGAACATTGTAATTGTTCCTCTGCATGAATGCCTAAGTAGATTTGGAGCGGTGTTTTGGATCATCGTCTTGCTGAAAGATCCATCCCCTGCGTAACTTCAACTTTATCACTGATTCTTGAACATTATTGTCAAGAATCTGCTGATACTGAGTGGAATCCATGTGTCCCTCAACTTTAACAAGATTCCCGGGGCCGGCATTGGCCACACAGCCCCAAAGCATGATGGAACCTCCACCAAATTTTACTGTGGGTAGCAAGTGTTTTTCTTAGAATGCTGTGTTTTTTTGCCGCCATGCATAACGCCTTTTTGTATGACCAAACAACTAAATCTTGGTTTCATCAGTCCACAGGACCTTCTTCCAAAAAGAAATTGGCTTCTCCAAATGTGCTTTTGCATACCTCAGCCGACTCTGTTTGTGGCGTGCTTGCAGAAACGGCTTCTTTCGCATCACTCTCCCATACAGCTTCTCCTTGTGCAAAGTGCATTGTATAGTTGACCGATGCACAGTGACACCATCTGCAGCAAGTTGATGCTGCAGCTCTCTGGAGGTGGCCTGAGGATTGTCCTTGACTGATCTCACCATTCTTCTTCTCTGCCTTTCTGATGTTTTTCTTGGCCTGCCACTTCTGGCCTTAACAAGAACTGTCCTTGTGTTCTTCCATTTCCTTACTATGTTCCTCACAGTGGAAACTGACAGGTTAAATCTCTGAGACAGCTTTTTGTATCCTTCCCCTGAACAACTATGTTGAATAATCTTTGTTTTCAGATCATTTGACAGTTGTTTTGAGGAGCCCATGATGCCACTCTTCAGAGGAGATTCAAACAGGAGAACAACTTGCAAGTGGCCACTTTAAGAAGCTTTTCTCATGATTACATACACCTGGCTTTGAAGTTCAAAGCTCAATGAGGTTACAAAACAAAAAAAAGTGCTTTAGTAAGTCAGTAAAAAGTAGGTAGGAGTATTTAAAACAAGAAAATGATAAGGGTGCCAATACTTATGCACCTGTCAAATTTTGTTTGAATGCAGATTGCACATTTTCTGTTAGTACAATAAACCTCATTTCAAGGCAGAAACATTACTGTGTCCAACAGTTATTACAAATATCAAACTGAAATAGCTGTTGCAAAAACACCAATTTTAAGAAAACATTAAGCTTAAGATTAATAGGGGTGCCCAAACTTTTTCATATAACTGTATATATATATATATATATATATATATATATATATATATATATATATATATATCCATCTGAACTAACAGTCCTTCTGAGGACTAATCCAGCTGCATATATTCAGTGGTGATAGCAGGAATTAGGCAGTCAGGTAGTGTATGTGGCAGATTGCAGTGCATATAGTGCAAGAGGGTCCATTGAACGTTCCTGCTGCTGTTGTTCTTACAGATATTTGTAGACATAGTCCCAGATATCAGGGACCAGGGAAAAAAAATGTTGTATCTTAATCCTGGTTATTTGCTTAAAAAGCAATCCAGAGTACACCATTTTTCTGCTACATTTGCTTGTTCTCACTGCAGAATAAAAGCCAGATCTGTTCCATATTTCAGCGATAGATAAAAATCGAGAAACTTAAAATGAACGTGGAAAATATTGGCCTCCTATTCCATTTTGTTGCAGTGTATCGGTTGTTACGCTCACGCCCGGACATTTGGCGTGAGCGTGGTTAGTGGTCCCAGTGGGCCACGAACCGAGGAGTGCCTGGAGGGCCGTGACTAGGGGCCTCGCCAGATCCAACCACGGACGCACGGCGGCTTAATCGACTCCGTGGTCTGAGGAGGGACGAGGGAGGTGGCCCAGGTGCTACTCCAGGTCAAATCCCGGTCACACAGCTGTTGACCCACACCGGGGGATGCAGGAACAGACAGGTTTGGCTGGTATGCAGACTGGCGGGTACTGACAGGCACAGCTGGTATACAGACGGGCGGGTACTGGCAGGTAGGTAAACAGGCTGGTTAGGGACCAGTACAGACTGGGATACAGGAACAGAGCCGCATGTGCCGAGGGGAAGCGGAGCAGAGCAGAGCCGCAGGTGCAGAGGACAAGCGGATCAGAGCAGAGGCGTAGGTTCGGAGGACAAGCAGAGCAGAGCCGCAGGTGTGGAGGACAAATGGAGGAGAGCAGAGCCACAGGTGCGGAGGACAAGCGGAGACGAGCAGAGCCGTAGGTGCGAAGGACAAGCGGAGCAGAGCAGAGCTGCAGGTGCAGAGGACAAGCGGAGCAGAGCCGCAGGTGCGGAGGACAAGTGGAGCAGAGCAGAGCCGCAGGTGCGGAGGACAAGCAGAGCAGAGCAGCAGGTGCGGAGGACAAGCGGAGCAGAGCAGAGCAGCAGGTGCGGAGGACAAGCAGAGCAGAGCAGCAGGTGCGGAGGACAAGCGGAGCAGAGCAGAGCAGCAGGTGCGGAGGACAAGCAGAGCAGAGCAGCAGGTGCGGAGGACAAGCGGAGCAGAGCAGAGTCGCAGGTGCGGAGGACAAGCGGAGCAGAGCAAAGCAGAGCCGCAGGTGAGGGCAGACAGGACAGGGCTCTGTTCACATGAAACAGACTGGGAAACACAGGAAGATAGCTAGAACACAGGAGGTAGATACAGAGGCAGGGAAACGGGACAAGCAGAACCAGATACACACAAGGTATTTGCAATGAAGTAGCGAGTGGACACAAAACTCACAAACAGAAGTAGAGAGACAACAAGTAGGAGTTAGAAACTGGTTCAGACACTGCAGGAAAAGGGAAAGATCGGACATAGAGACAAACAGGTAACAGGCTAGGACACAGTTCAGACAGGAACTGACGCTGGAATGAGATACAGGAACGAGCCTGGGCATGCAGCCCCCAGGGTGGTGGAAAAGACTAGAAGTCACAGATACAGGTAACGGGCCTGGGTACTCAGCCCCCAGGGTGGCGGAAACTGACAAGATACAGGACAGGACCTGGCAACTCAGTTGCACAGAACACACTGAAAGAAAGTGTTGCCCAGGCACCTCCCACTGGGTGGAGGAGGTTTAAGTATCCAGTGACTCACAGCAAGAGGCTGGGGATGCATTAGGACTGCGCACACTGTTACTTTAAGAATCAGGAAGTGCCAGCACCGTCGCCCTAAGCCAGCAGACAAGAGACATGCACAGGCAGAGGAGCATAGTGTGCAGCCTGGACTGGTAGGTAAGATGGCGGTCTTGCATGGTGGGAGATGGTAAGCCATGCCAGCACGCCGCCAGTGATGTTACATCCGTCAAGCTATTCACACTATGTGTCTGTGAAGGATAGTATTAGCAAATAACAGGCCTGCTATTTAAAACCGTGGTTCTCTCTCAGACATAACACTTATAAGAGTGTTCAAAAATCAGACATTTCTCTCATTTCCATTCTGTTGCAGTGTGTCGGTCAAGCTATTCACACTAGGTGTCTGTGAAGGATAGTATTAGCAAATTACAGGCCTGCTATTTAAAACCATGGTTCTCTGTCAGACGTATCACATATAACTGTGGTTCAAATCCAGCCATTTGTAGTGAACGTGGAAAATATTGTCCTCTATTTATAGATTGTAGCAGTGTGTCAGTGTACACCATTTTACAGCTCCATTTGCTTGTTTGCAGAATGCAGCCAGATTTTTTTTCGTTTTATTCATATTACTGTATTGTGGAAGCAGAGGAACTTTTTTCAATGATCAGACGCACGTGATCCATATGACTGCCATAATAATGCAGAAATTTTGTGGAGCGTGCCAAGTATTCTACTCCATTTAAAGTCAGCCACCTGTGTTTTGTTGAACCAATTGACACTTGGTCGCTGACAAATACCATACTATTAGGCAACTGCCTGAAACCGTGGCCATTAGACGTTATCCCATATGACTGGCCTAATAATCCAACAATTATTGTGAGCGTGTCAAATATTACACTCCATTTAAAGTATTGCAGTTGAGGGTTCAATCCTATTCTCAGTTGGCCACTGACAAATAGCATATCTGTGAACAATGTTGTCAGAGTATTACGCCACTTTTGCGAACTGACAAAAAAACACATACAAAAAACAAGCTAAAATGGAAAAAATGTTAAGAAACATTCTTTCCAGGGTAATGACTTGTATATAAGGTCAAAGAAATAAAAAAAATAAAGTTATGAACTGTGGAAGACATTTATGCGACCAGAATGAACACTCATGTTTAGATGGTGATGATACCACCTAGCAGCAGCACCTGTTCCTATTGTAAATGCATCTGACAGCATTATTGATAGAGAATAGACTAGATTTTTAATTTTTTGGGGCAGCACCAGCAGCACGCGGTATAATATACCTAGCTGGATAGGTGTAATACACTATCCATACTGCGATACCTCACCAGTAAAAGAATTTCAGATAAGACAGTTAATATTCTAGAACACAGAATCTATTTGAATTGTCCCTCCCATTATTAAGGAATGTGTCTCCTATACTGTTATTGCATATGCAACAATTTCAAGGGCTGCCAAAAATTAGGACGCACTCCAATACACATTTGAAGAGACGTAAAAAAAATATATATACAGTGCTGGCCAAAAGTATTGGCACCCCTGCAATTCTGTCAGATAATACTCAGTTTCTTCCTGAAAATGATTGCAATCACAAATTCTTTGGTCTTATTCTCTTCATTTAATTTGCTTGCAAGGAAAAAACACAAAAGAGAATGAAGCAAAAATCAAATCATTGATCATTTCACACAAAACTCCAAGAAAGGGCCGGACAAAAGTATTGGCACCCTCAGCCTAATACTTGGTTGCACAACCTTTAGCCAAAATAACTGCGAACAACTGCTACCGATAACCATCAATGAGTTTCTTACAATGCTCTGCTGGAATTGTAGACCATTCTTCTTTAGCAAACTACTCCGGGTCCCTGATATTTGAAGGGTGCCTTCTCCAAACTGCCATTTTGAGATCTCTCCACAGGTGTTCTATGGGATTCAGGTCTGGACTCATTGCTGGCTACCTTAGAAGTCTCCAGTGCTTTCTCTCAAACCATTTTATAGTGCTGTTGGAAGTGTGTTTTGGGTCATTGTCCTGCTGGAAGACCCATGACCTCTGAGGGAGACCCAGCTTTCTCACACTGGGCCCTACATTATGCTGAAAAAATTGTTGGTAGTCTTCAGACTTCATAATGCCATGCACACGGTCAAGCAGTCCAGTGCCAGAGGCAGCAAAGCAACCCCAAAACATCAGGGAACCTCCGCCATGTTTGACTGTAGGGACCGTGTTCTTTTCTTTGAATGCCTCTTTTTTTTTCCTGTACACTCTATGTTGATGCTTTTTCCCAAAAAGCTCTACTTTTGTCTCATCTGACCAGAGAACATTCTTTCAAAACGTTTTAGGCTTTCTCAGGTAAGTTTTGGCAAACTCCAGCCTGGCTTTTTTATGTCTCGGGGTAAGAAGTGGGGTCTTCCTGGGTATCCTACCATACAGTCCCTTTTCATTCAGACGTCGACGGATAGTACGGGTTGACACTGTTGTACCCTCGGACTGCAGGGCAGCTTGAACTTGTTTGGATGTTAGTCGAGGTTCTTTATCCACCATCCGCACAATCTTGCGTTGAAATCTCTCGTCAATTTTTCTTTTCCGTCCACATCTAGGGAGGTTAGCCACAGTGCCATGGGCTTTAAACTTCTTGATGACACTGCGCACGGAAGACACAGGAACATTCAGGTCTTTGGAGATGGACTTGTAGCCTTGAGATTGCTCATGCTTCCTCACAATTTGGTTTCTAAAGTCCTCAGACAGTTCTTTGGTCTTCTTTCTTTTCTCCATGCTCAATGTGGTACACACAAGGACACAGGACAGAGGTTGAGTCAACTTTAATCCATGTTAACTGGCTGCAAGTGTGATTTAGTTATTATCAACACCTGTTAGGTGCCACAGGTAAGTTACAGGTGCTGTTAATTACACGAATTAGAGAAGCATCACATGATTTTTCAAAGGGTGCCAATACTTTTGTCCACCCCCTTTTTTAGGTTTGGTGTGGAATTATATCCAATTTGGCTTTAGGACAATTCTTTTTGTGCTTTTTTCATTGAAGACAAATTAAATGAAGAGAATAATACCAAAGAATTTGTGATTGCAATCATTTTCAGGAAGAAACTGAGTATTATCTGACAGAATTGCAGGGGTGCCAATACTTTTGGCCAGCACTGTATATAAACACAGTAGGATTTTTCTTTAGTATAAAAACCAGACTCGCCAATGTAACCTCAATGTAATCATATTGTTCAGCTACTGCACCTCCTCCTCCAGTTCGGCCTCCATCTCCAAAATGACCACATCAGTCACAAGCTGGAAGCACTGCAGCACTGCCTTGGCCAAGCGGCAACAGGCTATGCCGAAGATAATATGCTTAATGCTTAGGTGACCAACCGCCCACCGCTGCAGAGTTGTTGAAAGCTGTAACACAGCAGCCTGATCTGCGGCTCTCACCGCTGAACATACAGCCAGGCAGGGCCGGCTCCAGGTTTTTCTGGGCCCCGGGCGAAAGAGTCTCAGTGGGCCCCTTTAACACATACCACGATTCATGATGCAGAGATACAGCTGAGAATTATATATATAGTACAATGCAAAGATTTCACTTCTTACATTACATGAGTGATATCTATTGTAAATTCCACAATAGCTCAGAAACCGGTGAATCGCTCCACACAGAATACTGGCCCCCATACAAGGCTCCATACGGAATACTGGCCCCCATATAACGCTTCATACAGGATACTGGCCCCCATATAACGCTCCACACAGAATACTGGCCCCCATATAACGCTCCACACAGAATACTGGCCCCCATATAAGGCTCCATACGGAATACTGGCCCCCATATAAGGCTCCATACGGAATACTGGCCCCCATATAACGCTTCATACAGGATACTGGCCCCCATATAACGCTCCACACAGAATACTGGCCCCCATATAACGCTCCATACAGGATACTGGCCCCCATATAACGCTCCACACAGAATACTGGCCCCCATATAAGGCTCCATACGGAATACTGGCCCCCATATAACGCTTCATATGGAATACTGGCCCCCATATAAGGCTCCATACGGAATACTGGCCTCCATATAAGGCTCCATATGGAATACTGGCCCCCATATAAGGCTCCATACAGAATACCGGCCCCCATATAACGCTCCATTCAGGATACTGGTCCCCTTATAAAGCTCCATACAGGATACTGGCCCCCATATAATGCTCCATACAGGATACTGGTCCCCTAATAAACCTCCATACAGGATACTGGCCCCCATATAACGCTCCATACAGGATACCGGTCCCCTATATAACGCTCCATACAGGATACCGGTCCCCTTATAACGCTCCATACAGGATACCAGTCCCCTTATAACTCTCCATACAGGATACTGGCCCCCATATAATGCTACATGCAGGCTGTTACCCCCCACATAATGCCCCATACAGGCCCCCCCCTTTTAAAGCTCCATGCAGGCTGTTACCCCCCACATAATGCCCCATACAGGCCCCCCCTTTTAATGCTCCATGCAGGCTGTTACCCCCCACATAATGCCCCATACAGGCTGCCCCCCCTTATAATGCTCCATGCAGGCTGCCCCCCCCCTTTATAATGCCCCATGCAGGATGTCCCCCCCCCTTTATAATGCCCCATGCAGGATGCCCCCCCCTTCTCTTTATAATGCCCCATGCAGGCTGTCCCCCCCCTCTATATAATGCTCCATGCAGGATGTCCCCCCCCCTTTATAATGCCCCATGCAGGATGCCCCCCCCCTTCTCTTTATAAAGTCCCATGCAGGCTGTCCCCCCCCTCTATATAATGCCCCATGCAGGATGTCCCCCCCCTTTATAATGCCCCATGCAGGATGCCCCCCCCTTCTCTTTATAATGCCCCATGCAGGCTGTCCCCCCCTCTATATAATGCCCCATGCAGGATGTCCCCCCCTCTTTATAATGCCCCATGCAGGATGTCCCCCCCCCCTTCTCTTTATAATGCCCCATGCAGGCTGTCCCCCCCCTCTATATAATGCCCCATGCAGGATGTCCCCCCCCCTCTATATAATGCCCCATGCAGGATGCCCCCCCCTTCTCTTTATAATGCCCCATGCAGGCTGTCCCCCCCCCTCTATATAATGCCCCATGCAGGATGCCCCCCCCCTCTTTATAATGCCCCATGCCTCCATACATTAAAAAAAAAATCAAATACTCACCTCCCTCCTCCTCACCTGCTACCTGCTGCCCGCTGCCCGCCGCTCGGCTCCGAACTCCAGCGTTGTCGGTGTCTTCCCGCTCAGCGCTCCCTGTGACGACTCAGGGGAAGGCGCGGTGTAAAGACGTCACCGCGCCCTCTGACCTGAGACGTCACAGGGAGCGCAGAGCAGGAAGACAGCGGATCTGCGGAGGCACGGGGAGAGGTAAGTATCGGGCTGCCGGGGCCCTGAGCAAGCGGGGGGAAGGGCAGGCGCTGACACCGCTCTCCTCCGCCCATAGCCCAGCGGGGTGCGCGACCGCCATTGGGCCCCTCTGCCTGCTCAGGGCCCCGGCATTTGCCCGGGTGCGCCGGGTGCTGACGCCGGCCCTGCAGCCAGGCATGGTCGTGTGTGACAATGGGCGGAACCTGTTGGTTGAGAAATGACAGCCGGAGTACATAAGGTTTCCCTCTATGACAGTCCTTTCAATGAGCTAAAGAATATGGCTGTTGTGAAATACAACTCTCACCGAGAAACAGTGTCAGTGAAAAACATTGGGCCCACCAGAGGATTTGATTTTGAGGGACCACCTTTCTCCCCCGCTCAAGAGCCCCATAGCAGCTGCAAAGTTTGCGCTATCATGAACTCTCTTGATGGAGAAGCCAGGGCCCACCCGAGGATTCTCTGGTAGGCCCGTAAAACCCTGCCGAGAAGCAGCCCTGGCTAAGAAAAGTGTGTGGGAAGGTTCCTGGACACTCTATGGCTGCTTTTTTTTACTGTGGACTGGCTCCAGCAAACTATAAGATTGCAATCTATGATCCCTTCACTGGCTCCCCATTGGCCAGACACTTCAGTTCAAAATCGTAACCATGACATGCAAAGCCATCCACAACCTGTCTGCTCCATATATCTGTGATCTAGTCTCCTGGTACATACCAGCACGCAACCTCCGATCCTCACAAGATCTCCTTCTCTACTCCCGTCTTCTCTCCTCTTCCCACAATCCCATACAAGATTTTTCCTGTGCAACCCTTCTACTCTTGAACTGTGTACCCCAACAAATCAGACTCTCTTTAAAAGGAAACTGAAGACCCACCTCTTCCGACAAGCCTACAACCTGCAGTAACCCTCGCTCCACCATACCGCTGCACGAACAGCTGTACCTTCACCCATCCCTTATAGACTGTTTGTGCGCCCTCACAGGCAGGGTCCTCTCTGCTCTTGTACCAATCAGTGACTTTTTTTCACATGTAAAGCGCAATGGAATAAATGGTGCTATAATAATGAATTATAATAATTATACTACTTGTACTCTGGGTCAATTGATGGCACTTTCCTGGTGACTGCCCCTAAATTGATGTGTTTTGTCAGGTTTTGGTCCCGTTTGAAGGTGTTGTGCATATGTTTGGTTTTGGCACCCATTGAATCCAATGGCGTTTGGCAATGTTCGACGAATATTTGACAATTACATTGGCGAATATTGCAAAAACAGCGATTGTAATCTGAAACGAATATTGAAATATTTGCTGATCTCTAATCAGAAACACCCTTAAAAAAATTATGTGGGTGTTGCATCACGGTCTCCCTGGAGATATGGTGGTGGAGAATGAGGAGAAGGAGGGCGACATAAAATAGAACAATTCCTGAAGGGTATACCCATGTCTGAGTGTGAAGGGGTGCATGGGAATAGACCCCCAAAAAAATAACCATTAGATTTGAGTTTATGTTTGATGCTGTCATCTGGTGGTGTTGAGAAGTCTGGCCCAATTCAGCCCTTGTTCATTTTTATTAGAGTCAGCCTGTCAGCATTTTCAG
The DNA here is from genome assembly GCF_046119375.1 of Phyllobates terribilis. Taxonomy (NCBI): domain Eukaryota; kingdom Metazoa; phylum Chordata; class Amphibia; order Anura; family Dendrobatidae; genus Phyllobates; species Phyllobates terribilis. The sequence goes on from NW_027362765.1 coordinate 73,211,236, forward strand.
TTGACAGGCGGATGCGCCTATCATTTTTATCAGTTATAATGCCCACGGCGGCACTAAAAACTATCTCTGACAAAACGCTAGCGGCCAGGACCTGCAAGGCGTAGAAAGGCAGTTCATGCCACGTGTCAAGCTTGCATCTTCCAAAACTTTTCCCTCCTTGTCAGAGTACCCCATGTGTCAGGGCCTGGGAGCTGGGAGGGTCTGAGAAAACTGTCCCAGACCTTTGACTGCATTCTCCTGCCTCTGCCGCATCTGGTTTGTGTCTTCCTCGCTTGTACTCCTTGGTTGTCCAATGAACTGTCTGACTGTGACCTCTGTCGCCAGCGTTGTCAGATGGGAATTTTTTTTGTTATAATTCTTCAACAAGAGCCTGATCTTAATTTCTCCCAAAATGAACTCCTTCAGTTTCCTTCCTCTACTGACCTACCTGTACCTGACTTTGCAATTTCCTTTAGGTGCTGCCACCATAACTCCCACTCGGCACGCCTGCTATCTTGGAGTCATATTTGACAAACAACTTTCCTTTATTCAACTTGGAAAATCACTCCCATCGCTCATATCACCTGCACCTTAAAAACTTCTCCAGAAGTCGACCTTTTCTCACCTTTGATACTGCAAAAACTCTTACTGTCACTCTTATTCACCAGTGCAACTCTCTTCTAATTGGTCTCCCTCTAAATAAACTGTCTCCTCTCCAATCCCTTCTGAATGCAGAAGCCAGGGTCATATTTCTATCAAGCCGCTTCATAGACGACTCTACCCTGTGCCAGTCATTGCACGGGTTAGGTTAAATTATCACTACAGAATACAATACAAACTCATCTCTCTCACCCATCAAGCTGTCCACAGTTCTGCACCGACCTCTATCTCTTCTCTCATTTCTGTGTATCACCCCTCCTGTGCCCTCCGTTCTGCAACTGATCTAAGACAGACATCCTCCTTAATCAGAACCTCACACCTCCAAGAATTCTCTTGTGCCGTGCCAGTTTTCTGTAATGCCCAAAATGCGTACAACGTGATTGTCACGGTAAAGGCAGGGGAACACAAAGTCAGCCTTGTGTGCCAGACTGCCAACAGCCAAGACTTCCCTGTTCTCACCAAGAGTATTACTGTCTATGTTCTCGTCCTCCTCCTCATTATCACTCAATCTGCGCTGAGATGAGTCTGGGCTGGGTAGCGTCACCTTGTACAGTTCCTTGCTCCGCCTGCAATGCCTCCTCTTTAATTGTGAGCAGCGAGCGTTTCAGCAGACTGAGAAGCGGGATGATGACGCTAATTATGGCGTCATCGCCGCTTACCATCTTGGTGGAGTCCTCAAAGTTTTGGAGGAGGGCACAGAGGTCAGACATCCATGCCCACTCATCAGCTCTTATGTGCGGAGGTTGACCTGAATGCCGACGGACATGTTGATGCTTGTACTCAACAACTGCTCTCTGCTGCTCAAAATCATTCTAAACATCTGCAATGTTGATTTCCAATGCGTAGTCACATCGCACACCAGTCGGTGAGCTGGAAGCTGCAAATGCTGCTGAAAGCCCTGCCAGGGCGGTGGAAGCAGTGTAGAATGTAGGAGTAATCCTGATCGACCCAGGGCCCGCAATCCTGTGCGTCGGGAGGACGTGTTCCATCCCAGGGTCCCAATGGGTCCCGGCTTCGACAATATTAACCCAGTGGAATGCATCAGTGAGATGAACCGTCCCTGGCCAAATTCACTTGTCCATGTGTTTGTGGTTAGGTGGTCCTTCCCACTTAAGTGCACTGGGGAGGGCACGGGTAATGTTCTGGAACCCGCGCTTGTGGAAGGCGGAGACAATACCGAGAGAAATAGTGGCGGCTGGGGACCGAGTATGGACACCCGGCCGCCGCCGGCATGAGGTTGTGAAAAGCTTCCACCTCCACGAGCCTAAAAGGCAACATTTCAAGCAAGCAGTCCAGAAATGTGGCAGTTTAGTATTGTGGCCTGTGGGTGGGTGGGTGACTGGCTGCATACTTGCGCTTGCATTCCAAGAACTGTGGTAGGGACAACTGAACGCTGCAAAGGGACAAGGACATAGACGGTTAGTGTTGCAAGTCTGCAATGACAGGTGCAGGGCAGGAGGCATCTTTGCATGCGCCATGGAGAGGGAATTGGCGTGCATGCACAACAGCGGAAGAGGCTGTGGTGTCACCCGCAGACACTTTTTCTGGACCTTGGTGTTTGGCCCAGCCTATCAGGTGCTTAGCTGTCATGTGCCTGAGCATGCTGGTCGTAGTCAGGCTGATAGTTTTGGTGCTCTTGCTGATGCTGGCCTTGCAGATGTCGCAAATGGTCTTTTTGGGGTTATCTAAACAGTCTTTAAAAAAGAACCAGACTCGGGAAGACCTAACAGTTGTACTGGCAACTTCCGTCGTGTTGGTTTTCCAGGGAGTGGTTGCCCGCCTCGTGTCTGTGGCCACCACACTGCTTGTTTCTGCCTGTTGTGCTTCTACGACTCCCTCTCCCTGTGTGCTGCTGTCCTCGCTCTACATGTCCCCTTGCCAGGTTTTGTTAGTGACTTCATCGTCCACCGCTTCATTTTCCACTTCCGCACCCTGGTCCTCCTCCTGACTTTCTGTCCATTGTGTCTCATCATTATCAACATCTTGCGATAGTATTTGCACTTTCCCACCCTCACCTTCGAGTGACCATGGCTCCTCAAATCTGTACATGTGATTTTCTGTTGCCCTGCTCAAAGCTGGCCGCTCGAGAGGCCCAAATTTATCAATGGAAAAGTGAACAGCTCTTGGGGTAACCCTGGACTCTAATCTCTCCTTCAAACCACATATCCAAGCTCTTTCCACTTCCAAGTGGACCAAGCGAGAGGCCAGAATCTATAAATGGAAAGATGAACAAAACAGCTCTTCGAAGTGTCCAAGTGTGGGATCAGTTGTCTCAGGGCACTCGAAATGGTGGGAGGAAAAAGGATCAGGGTGAAAAAGAAGCTGACTCCAAGTAAAAAAAATCTCCCGGATGCACACATTCCTCAACCACAAATCTACAAAAACACTAGTGCACGCGCTCATCATCTCTCTTCTTGACGACTGCAACCTCTTGCTCTGTGGCCTCCCTTCTAACACTCTCGCATTCCTCCAATCTATCCTAAACTCTGTTGCCCGACTAATCCACCTGTCCCCTTGCTATTCCCTGGCCTCTCCTCTCTGTCAATCCCTTCATTGGCTCCCCATAACCCAGAAACTCCATTTCAAAACTCTAACCTTGGAATGCAAAGCTATCCACAACCTGTCTCCTCCATATATCTGTGACCTAGTCTCCCTGTACTTACCTGCACGCAACCTCCGATCCTCACAAGATCTCCTTCTCTACTCCCCTCTTATCTCCTCTTTCCACAATCGCATACAAGATTTCTCCCGTGCATCCCCCTTTCTCTGGAACTCTCTACCCCACCATTTCTGACTTTCGCATACTGTTGACACTTTTAAAAGGAAGCTGAAGACCCACCTCTTGCGGCATGCGTGCAACCTGAGGTAACCCTCGCTCCACCATACCACTGCAAGACCAGCTCTATCCTCACCCATGCCATGTAGACTGAGCCCTCGTGGGCTGGGTCCTCTCCTCTCCTGTACCAGTTGCTGTCACATTTTTGTTCAAGATTGTTGTAATTGATTTTGCGATGTATACCCCTTTTTAACATGTAAAGTGCCATGGAATAAATGGAGATAAAATAATAATAATAATAATAATAATGTGATCCAGACTCACATGTACTCAGACTGGACCATATGGAACACAGGGTGGTGGTGGTGGCAAACTGACTGGATGCTTTATTAGCTATTCAACCAACAACCTTTTCACACTGCTCTGGCTTCAATAGTGGTGTTCCGCGGCCCCCTAGAAATTGGGACAGGAAGGTAGTTCAACATGACGTGGGTGTTTGTTGTCTTCCCTCAGCAGGCACAGTTTCATCTTGCCCACGGCCTCTGCGTGCACTATCACCATCACCATAACATCCACTTCCCCGTCCCTTGACACACACCTTGCCCATTTTAAATGGAGTTTAAGATTTGTCACGCTGCCAAAAATATCTGTATTATTACTGCAGTAATATAGGATCACGTCTGATGAGATGATCACAGTTGTAGACGGTGCGCTGGGAGTCAGAGATGCTTCCAGTCTCAGGGGTCTTCCCCATGCTGTTCCGATGTCACACACCACATGGCCAGATAAGGTTGTAAAATGTTAAAATGACATTTCCCGGTGAATGCATTTGTCTTGGTTGAAAGCAATGCAAAAATGCATCAAAAACGCTAAGTGTGAACATAGCCAAAGGTGTGGAGGAGCATTTTTGTTTTTGGTTATTTATTTTGCCTTATATACAAGTCATTACCCTGGAAAGGATGTTCCTTAACATATTTCCCAGGAAAATCCATTTTGGTTTTGGTTTCGTTTTTGCATATTTTATTGTCTGTAAAAGTGGCGTATTACCACTGACAACGTTGTTGACAGCAGTGACCTGGGAGTCATAAATGCTTCCAGGGGTCTTCCCCATGCTGTTCCCATGTCATTTGAGCACTGTTCCCATCGATTTGGGCAATTTTTAGGCCCTCTGCAGACCGCCGGGGGGAGCTGCCGGAAAAATGCTCGCGTTTAGACTTACATTGGGCTCGTTACTCAGTCCGAGCACTCAAGCAATCCAATTTGTTTGACCCGAACAACGAGTACCTGAGCATTTTAGTGCTCGCTCATCACTAGTTATACGTCATAAGTCTGGGAAAAGCTGAATTTCATTACCCAGATGTGATATATCCCTCTGAGACCTGGCCTTTGTCATAATCTCTTCCTTAGTCTCATAATCATGAAGACAACAGATGATGTCATGGGAGTGGGCTGTAGCAACTTTAGGCTGCAAGGCTCGAAGTGCTCTGTCAAACTTAATTAGCGTTGAAGGTGAGACCCCCAGGACAGAATTGAATATTAAGGTTTTGAAATACTCCTTAGAAGGGAAATGTGGAAAAGTTTCCTCCAAGATACTGTGGGGGGTTCATGTGTTAGCCAGTCATCATCCCCAGAAGAATCATGAGGAGGTTCACTCCATTCCTCCCCAATGTTGGTAGTATTAGATGTTTTAGGGTAATACCTTAAAGTAGACATGCCACCTGTACCCCAGTCAGCCTGGGCCCTCTGTGAGGGGGTTCTCCCCAGTCTGGGTGGGAGCTGAGCCCCAGGAGTTTGATGCTGCTTTTGGAGAGGAGGGGGCAGGTGCCTGCCTTCCTGAGACACCGAGCGGCCATCTTGTGCATTGTTCTGGGTGCAGGGGCCTTATGAGAATGGCTAAGCCTGAGTCTGTGGCTGCAGGGAATCAGCAGCATCTAGATGCCGATCCACTTCTCCCTCTCCAGGCACACCTTCCTCTCCGGTAGAAGCCAACAGCTACCCGCTTCAGGACCTCCCATCTTCTCGTCCTCCATGCATGTGGCAGCCACATCGTAACTGTGGCAAGATGGCGCCAGGATAGTGGAGCCCGCCGGCTCTCTTAGCAGGAAGGTGTCTGTGGCTGTTACGGGGGGGCAGCAGCCACTGGTCCCGCGAGTGCAGGAGTTTTAACTCTCTTGGTACACCTCCGGTGAGGTTATTTGGCCGATATTAATGCAGTGGAGCCGTGTAGAAAGAAATTTCCCGGCAGGAGCTCTCCTGGTCCATGTCCTCTCAGCAAGGCATCCCAGACATGCCCCTTGCCTGGATCATTTTAATTCATGTGAGCTTGCCGATCCTGGCTGTGGACAGGAGCATGCACCTGTCTGTGATCACACCTCCTACTGTGCTAAACACACGTTCCGACAGTACACTTTCTGCAGGGCAGGCCAGCACCTCCAAGGTATAAAGGGCATTCTCAGGCCATGTGTCCAATTTTGAGACCCAGAAGTTAAATGGGCCAGACCCATCACTTAGTATGTGGAGATGTGTGGAAACTCTTTCACCATGTTGTTGAAACTATCATGCTCATGAATTTGATCTTTTGAGCTTTGGTTTTGTGGTTGGCTTCTCTTTCTGCCGAGCCACAAGAGACATACCTTTTCTCTGCGTGTCTGGGTTGTTTTCTAGTTGCAGTCTGTCTAGCTTAACACAGATGTTTTCATTTGTCCACCTATCAACTTTTGAGTGCAGCTCTATATTCTGTCCCAGCGTTTCCTGCTGGTGAGATTCATTTAGATCTTCTGACATTGATCTTTGGAGCCAGTCTGTGATCTTAGAGCTAAGGATTTTTATCTTGCTGTTTCTTTGCTATACTTTGCACCTCTCCTCTGTTTAACTTTAGTAGGTAGGCTGTATATTTGTTAAGAGTAATTGCTTTATTCTTTGTTTAGTATTTCATTATTTACTTTAATCACGCTGAGATCTTTCCTTTGCTCAGCACACTTCTCTTCTTGTAGTTAAGTCACACTCTGCTCTGCCCTCCGGTTCTTTAGGAGGTACGTGAAGCAACTCGATGGCCGTTTAGGGAGTTTAGGTCCGAGTTGCTATCTGTGAAGAATATTGGAGATAGAATTCCATGTCAATCATTGTATCCTATTTGACAAAGGATTATATAGCCCTTCAGTGTGTAGTTGTAATTGGACACCTAGCAGCTGCAGGAGGTGGGGGCTAAGAGACAGTGAGTGACAAATATCTCACCTGGCCAGCTTCAAACCAAGGAGTTACACCCCCACCAGCTATATGGTGAGCTACAACAGGAAGACCCCCTGTGGATCCAAGACATGCAGTCTCCCTTTGTGTCAGACAGCTATCGAGTCATGGAAATACTATAAGTCCTAGCCATACATAGAACAGATTTCCGAGATCCCCAGTACATGGTGAATGTGCGCGTGGGTCCCAACCCAGTCTGGCACATAGGAATGGGGAGATACATAGCACAGCTATTCGGAAATCCATAGGACCACTGAGTTTAGTCTCCATGCATGGCAGGGGCCCGACTGTATCACCAGAACTGGCCCCATAGGCACGTCCATTAAGGAATTATGACCCATTTTAGTTTCTGGAGTTTATAGCTGATAGAGGCCAGGAGTGGAGATTTAGGTCCAGGCCAGGAGGCAGGAGTGGGATGACCCAGAGAAGTTTAAAGCTCCTGCAGCTTTTGGCCTAGTGCTTTTTCTCTGGGAGGTCGCAACAACACAATGTGTGAGAGAAGTCACCCAACAAAGGGAACCACAAGCCTTCCATGTGGCTGCCCCCCCCGCAAGCCAGGCCTTCCATCTGACTGGTAACTGACTCTTAATATCTGCATACTTTTGTACCACTGCTATTGTATTTGCATCTCTGACCATTATGTATGTATAACCCTTATGTATATAGTGTATTTTCTAGTGTGCCCTTAAGGTGAATAAATATATAATTTAATCTTGGGCTGCTCTTTTGTCTCGATCCACGAATCCACACGTCCGTTGTTCGGCCTAATTCCCATGCTACCGAGGCTGGTCTCTGGCCCGATATAACTCCTATTAAAGGACCCGGGGCTTATATCTAATAGGAACTGGTGTCAGCTCTACCAGGCTGACAGGGTTCTGTTTCACTGGGGTCAGTGGGAGGGGCCTCTCAGCCTGTCAGGGGTGTGAGTGTGGTGCCACGTCAGTGACTGAGTGGGCCACCTCTTCTCATTCCCGGTACCTTCGCGTACCCGTGTGGACAGGGGGTGTCTGACCTTACGTGTCCCCGAAGGGGTGCGGAATGTCACGTCGGTGAAAAGTGCAGATCCGTATTACGTGATCCTGCTGACATAGTTGTGACGTCAGGCGGGTGGCGAGGTGTGGGTCCTTCACACTATCTGGTAGTTCTTTGGTTAGGGCTATCTCTGTACCCACGCACCACTAGGGACAAGATATCTAGTCTGTACAAAAAACGGCAGGGTCATTGCCGGTTATCTAGTGTCTAACCTATTCATTCCGAGTGAGTTGCTATACAGGCATAACCTAAACGCTGCCTCCTACTAATACGGACCGTATCAAATGGTGGTTCTGGACTTTGTATCGTCCTGAGTAAAGTTTTCCACATTTCTGCCATGCTCACCCTCCCTTCTGAGGTGGTGCTGGTGCCCAACTGCGTTAGTGACTTTCTCCTCCTCTGTCTTGTGCTTCTTCTGAGCTCCCGTTGTCAGATGAGGATGCCATCAGTAGTGCATCTACCAACGTGAGCTTGTATTGCCGCATTTTCCAATCACACTCTAGTGACGGAAATAAGGATGGCACGTTGTGCTTGTAGCGGGGATCCAGCAGGGTAGCCACCCAGTAATCAGAACTTGTATCAATCCAGCAACTCGGCGGTCACTGCGCAGGCACAGCAGCAAGTATTGCATCATGTGTGCCAGGCTGCCTGAGGCAATGACAAACTGTCCTTGAGGAAGGTGTTTTGTCTGGGTCCTCTGTTTAGTCGGTATCCTTTGTATCCCCCCAGCCACGATCCAGTGATATCCGTGACCTGCTTTGAGTGCTACCCTGCTGTGAACATGGTTGTTCATCATCCTCATCCTCCAAAACTGTCCCCTGGCTGGACAGTTGTGTACCTGGCTGCTGTTGGTACAGGAACTCATCCTCCAAGCCATGTGTGGTCGACTGGCCTGATAATGGTGTGAATGGTCCCTGTTCCTCCTCCTTTTCCTCCTGTGCCACCACCTCATCAATCTAGCTTTTTTTTTCTATGAGGCATAGAAGTGGGATAGTAAACCTGGTGATGGTGTCAACAGCGCTGGCTATGTTCCTGGAGTACTTGAAGCAGCACAACATGGCACACACGTCCTGCATGTAGGCCCACTTGGTCATGAAGTGGTGTTCCACAGAGCGACTCACCCATGCGTGCTGCAGCTGAAACTCCAGTATCATCTGCTTTTGCTCGCACTTTCTCCAGTGTGTGCAAGGTGAAGTTCCACCTTATGGGTACGTCGTATATTAGACAGTGAGTGAGAAGGCAGAAGTGAAGGTGCAGCACAAACAGGCGAGCAGCAGCAAGGTGAAAGCACACACAGATGGACCGCACTTTCAGGAGCAGCTCTGACATATGTGTAACTTTTAAGGAAGCTCAGTATAACTAAATACAGCACATGCACCAGGCAAGGGATATGCGTCAGACCGGCTAGGCCCAGAGCTGCTACAAGATTTCACCTGTTATCGCACACCAGCAGGCCGGGCTTGAGGTTCAGCGGCACCAACCACTTCTCTGTCTGTTCTTTGTTCTCCATCCACAGCTCCTGCTCAGTGTGCAATTTTTCCCACAAACAGATGAGTTTCAGAACAGCCTGCTGTCGTTACCCCCTGGCTGTGCTAAAGTTGTTGGTGCAGGTGTTAAGTCGCCACAACATTTACCCAGTGGGCAGTTAGAGAGATATAACGTCCCTGCCCGTGCTTACTGGTCCATGTATCGGTGGTTATGTGGACCGTACACTGATGACATTGTGCAGTGCACACCTGATTTTGTCTGCAACATGTTCGGGCATGGCAGGTATGGCCCGCCTGGAAAAGAGTGACAGCTGGGAACCACATACTGTGATCCCAACATACTGTTATCCCTTTAGAAATCACTTTTGAGGCTTCATGTAGAATATGGGATTCAGTGTTTGGGGGATGTACAGCTGAACATGGGATGGTGTGGAGATGGTCGGCGGCACTGCTGGTGGTGGTGCTGGCCTGTCACATCTTCTCTTTGCGGGGAGCCAAGTGGCCCTGTTGTTCGGGAGGGGGAGGAAAAGGCCGAGACCACAGCAGAAGAGGGAGAAGGAGGAGGCTCAGATCCTTCCTGGTGTTTCAAGTGTGTACTCCACTGCCGCTTGTGCTTTGCATTCAGATGCCTCGTTATGCAGATGGTGCTCAGGTTAAGAACTTTTATGCCTCACTTTAGTCTCTGACGGCACAGTGTGCAAACTACCTGTGTATTGTCAGGGAGCTCCTTTGAGCTGGCTTTGGTGTGCTCAGCTCGTCAGCGCAGTGGCCAGTAGCAGCCAATGTATTGGCTAGGGGGCGGAAGCGGTGCTGTGTCCGCCCCTCTCCCTCTTTTGCTGTGAGCTGGGCCAGCGTGACCATCACCTCTTCCTCCAAACTGCCCACGTCACTTGGATGGCTTTGACTACATGTGGGGTCTAGGACCTCATCATCCCCCATCACATCATCGCAACTGTCTTATCTGTCCTTAACTCTGCTGCCCTACTAATCCACTTCTGTCCTCACTACTCCTCTGCTTCTCCCCTCTGCAAATCCCTTATTTGTCTCCTAATTCCACAAAGTATCCACTTCAGGTTACTAACACTGACATACAAAGCCATCCATAATCAGTCTCCCCCATATACAGTATCTCTGAACTAATCTCCCGATATCTACCGCCATATAATCACTGGTCCTCCCAAGGCCTCCTTCTCTCCTCCACAATCGTATGTTCCTCATCCAATCACCTGCAAGGCTTCTCCCGACTATCCCCGATCAAGGAGAATTCTGTGGCCAACACATCCGATTATCCCCTACAGTCGAAACTTTTAAGCGGAACTTGAAAACCCATGTCTTCAGCTTACAGCCTGCAATGAATCTGCTGCCACCTCACCAACACCACAGCTGCTGCAACCCCCGAATTTACTGTCTCTTTCCCCATCTTCCTGTAGAATGTAAGGCGCCAAGGGCAGGGTCATCTCCCCTCTGTACCTGTCACTATTTGTTTATTGTAATTTCTATTTGGGTTTTGTATGTAACCCCTCCTCATGTACAGCACCATGGAATCAATGGCACTCTAAAAAAAATTATAATAATAATAATCCTTCACATGATGTTCCACCAAGTCCTCACCCAACCCCTCCTTGTCAGACTACACACAGCAGAAAGCTGCAGCAATTGCCACTTGAGTTTCATCATCACCAGAGATGTGCTGCAATGGTCCGCTGACCATTAGCCCTACCCCTCCGATGTACTCATCTTCTAACAGAACAAGTGGTTGGGCATCAGTGCTCTCAATCTCTTCCAATTGTGGGGCCAGGCCAGGTGGATGGACCACAGAACCACAGACAGCAGAGTCATCAAAAAGCAGAAGTGACTGCTACATGACTTTTGCAATGGGTTGAGGTAGAAGTTACATGCCCATGGCCCACAGGTGCAAAATCTGTGCTTTCAGCAGGGGACCAGGTGGAAGACCAAGTAAAGGAACTGAAGGCACTCTCAGCCAACTAATCTTAGACCACCTCTACTTGTTCTGGCGTCACCATTCATCCAACTTTACTCGAGCCTACGAAATTACACAGAATGTCCTGTTGCACCAGAGGAAGGTGTTTCATTTGGACACGTAGCAGGCATAGATCGACCATGGCCTCTCTCTCCCAGCAGCAGCTACATCACAACCACCAGCAACATGGTCACGTCCCCTATTTGATGCTCTCCTCATTGGTTTCACCCCAAAAAGTGCAGAGTATTACATGGCCTGTATACAGAGAGAAAGTGGCCAGCAGATAATTACACTGCCTGTTTTTAGAGTACCCCCCAAAAAAATCAATAAAAAAACAAAATGCAATGTTGACTACCTCCTCCTCATATGCCTCTTCCAACTACACCGCCACCTCCTCCTCCACTTGGATCTCCGCCTCCTGGTTCAAGATTATAATTTTTCACTTCTTTTTTTATTGTTATTTTAAGTCATTTCCTTGTCCACATTTGTTTGCAGGGCAATTGTCCTGCTCTTACCCCCATTTAGATTCCTTTTGCATCCCCCCTAGCCCTTACTATGACCATTTTACAGCCATTTTAAAGCACCAAAGTTCGGGTCCCCATTGACTTCTACTGGGTTCAGGTTCAGGGTCAAGTTCGGAAACTGAACCGAACTTTCAACTCTAGTTTGGCAGAATACGGCGAATCCGACCATCCAAGGGTTCGCTCATCTCTGTTCATGGATCCTATACAAAAAAACAGATGCATCTCCAAAAGTAGAGAAGGGGAGCATAAAACAGAGTAAACATGTGCAACATATCATATAGAGAATAATCAACACCAGATAAGATAACGCTTGTACAATACCATGTATATCAGCATGCGTATGTACACGTGGCATGACACCACTCCGTAAATGTCACACGCACGGCTCAACTCTGTACACATCATACACACACAGCTCTGCTGTGTACATGTAGAGGTCTGCCCTGTACACATCATATGTGCACGTGTCCTCTCCAGACACATCATACACACACTGCTCTGCTCCATACACACATGGCTCCGCATACCTCATAGACACATGCCTCTGCTCCGAATATGGCTCCTCTCCGTATACGTCGTGCACACGTGGCTTCGCTCCGTACACCTTGTACATGACACGACTCTAGTCCATACACATCATACACACACGTCTCTGCTACATATACATACAACTCCGCTCCGTACACATCATACACACACGTCTCTGCTACATACACATACAGCTCCGCCCCGTACACATCATACACACACGTCTCTGCTACATACACACATAAACTTCCCCTCATCCAGCACCATGACAACCAGCACAGCAGAGTCCTGCATCCACTGAGGCCCCTGATCATGTGACCCCTGACTCCTCCCCCTCCTGTGACATCACCACAGGTCCTGTGTGCACAGAACAGCCATATATCCAGTGTGCGGCTCTGCAGGTGGAGGTATGTGGAGATTCCCCATGTTATGGTTAATTTTTTAATATCTAGATTCATTATTAATTTAGAAAAAATTTTTTTTATATTTTTGCTATGTCTGAAGTCTGCTTGAGTGTTTTCTGATTTTACATTGTGGAATGTCTGACTAAGATACTTGTTTCCTGTGAAGTCCTTGACAAGAAGGTTTACTCTGGGCCAAGGGAAATGTGTTTGTTACTTATAAGTCTATTTCGGTTTTATGTTCAGTTGTATGTAACAATGAAGTTCTGTTCTGTCTAGCTAATAAATATGGTGAGTCTTTGTTGCCACGCCAGAAGACTCTACCTGCTGACAATGCATGTCACATGTATTCTGTCTCTTTTCCTTCATCGATGAAGTATCTTAATTTGAACCTCACTGGCAATTTGAAGACCCTTTGCTGTCTATTCCAAAGTTCTCCTTAAAACAAAGAGGGTCTCCATAACACCCATTACTATTAACCCCCTCAGTGCTTTGGTCACATTCCAGGAGACAGAACGTGTTCCCGTCTGTATTCATAGATCCCAACTTTAAAGGGAACCTGTCACCAGAACAAACGCTATTAACCTGCAGATATGGGGTTAATCTGCAGGTTAAAAACACTCGCCGCGAATGCTGCGGGGAGAAAATGAACTTTATTCCCCCTGCAGCATTCCAGTTTCAGTCAAGGGGGCAGCGCTGGTTCAGTCACTGCTCTGAGTACAGAGAGCAGAGGTTGTAACTGCGCAACTGGCCCTGACTGACAGTCGGCCCCAATGCAGAGCAAATGTCAGTCAGTGCCGGGGCTACGGTTACAGATGCCGCTCTCTATAATCAAAGCGATGACTGAAACCGGAACGCTGCAAGGGGAATGTTAATTTTCTCCTTGCAGCGTAAGGCTAAGTGCGGGCACCAGGAAGGTTAGTAATGCTATTAACCTGCAGATTAACCCCATATCTACAGGTTAATAGCCTTTTTTCTGGTGACAGGTTCCCTTTAATGCAACAGAAAGAAAGATTAACTATGCAGCACATGTAGCTGCAAAATGTTGGCCACGCCCTTAACCACACACCCACTTACCATTTCAGCATTCAGCAGACCGCCCGGGACAGCGGGGCGTAGTACCAAATCAGGGACTGTACTGATGTATCCAGTCCTCTTGAGAACTATGGATTTATTTTTTTTGTTCATTGATTCATAATTATGGGAGCCATAACTTTTTAATCTTTATGTAAGCTTCACTATCTGAGGAAGCACCAGGCAAAACGTGCGACAGAGGCTTCAAAATTGGTAGATATCAAGTGTTTACTTGTCACTTGAAGTGTATTCTTGTCTATATACTTTCATTATAGACCCTGATGTTTGTATGTCAGGACTGCGCCTGTTTCTTCTATTAAAATGCAATTGCACTTTTTTTACTCCTAAGATATTTTGGAATTAGGCAATTCCTGACCCATCACTGTCCGGTCAATGTTTTGTATCTGAGAGTCTCAATTGTTTGGCATTGGATTAATGATTTGGACATGGTCTTACTCATAAATATAGATGTATATTCTTTTGGTTACAAGCACTTGCACTTTATTAGTGTATGGTTAATATTATATACATTTATTCTTCTTTGGAGCCTCCTACTTATATTGGAACATCAATCATATATATATAAATCTAGATACTAGGGTATTTTCCATTGAATGCATATATATCTTTTCATTTTCTGCATTAGGACTTATGGATATGTTTGACCACTATATGGAGATTTTGTACGATTTAAAAACAATCATGTAGATTTAAACTTTGAATGCTTTTCCCAAAGCATTTTAAATGCATACTTATTGTTAATATACAAACTAAGCTCAACATGTTTTGCACACTTGTGTCCTTTTTTCATCTCTATCAGCCCCTTGGTGCATCTAGCTTCACATAGCAGAAAGCAGAATGTGCGGTCATATTCGTTTCTACTAAATCTACATTTCCCAGCAGCACCCTGCTTCTCCCTGGTGCTCCAGCCCCCTTCTATCTGAGTTATCATCAAGCTAATCTAAGTATAGAATTCATATTATGGCTCTGCACTCTCTGATTCTGTGTAGTTGTCTGCCTGGCAAATTTTATCTACTTTATTTCTACATCAGTATAGCTGTTGTATGGTTTTACATCATTGTTAGTTGATTTATAGCTGAGCTGAACTCTCCTGCTTATAATTGCTGGGAAGATTGTTGTCAGCTGCTGAAAGATCAGTGATGCAAAGCTGAAAATGCCGCTGTGTTGATGCAAATGGTAGAGGAACATCATTTGCAGTTTCACATCACTGATCTGTCAGCAGCAAACAACAAATACAGTTCAGCTCTGCACTGCCCAGTTATTACAAGCTACATTATACAGGAGAGTTGAGGTCTGCTATAAACAAACTTACAATGATGTAAAAACACACAGGCAGTTATACGAAAGTACACTAGATGGAAGAAAATAAAATTGGATACGTAGGTTACTGTACAGGAGCTGGAGCAGAGAGTGTCTTAAATTGGTAGAATACACTCTATGTCAGTACTCGAGGTAGATTAGAGCTATGCTGGCTGGAAGCGAGCTGGGAGACAGCACTGAACATGAACCAGGAGCACTGAAACTAGAGGATGAATATAGCCTCCAGTGGCATAGTTTGCGGTCGATAAGTGCAAAGCAGGTCAGATAAAAGGTGAGCTATATTGGCACAAATAAATAAATGTTTATAATATTATAAGACCACATTGTAATTTTCAGAATAACCCTATAATAAGGATTCAAATATTTTAAAAGTTTTTCCTCTAAAATTAGATTTTTTGCTAATTGTACTTTGTGTTATACCGGGCACAGGTCGGAGCCATGACTGGATGTAGTGATCATGTGAAGCCGGTAACAGCTCCGGAGATTTCTTACATGGGATCTTTATGATGTTACATCGTCATCTTCTCCCCATTCAGGTCCCTACAATATCGGATCCTCTCAGTGGAGATCTTCTATATAAGAGAATTTTCCTGATTGTCCATCAAGGATGGATAGGGACAGGGACAAGATGGCGGAGAGGATATTACACCTCACCCTAGAGATCCTCTTCCGGCTTACTGGAGAGGTGAGAGATTCTGATGACGTCACATTACATCATTCTTATCTATGGGAATAACAGATGGACAGAACTGGAGAGGTGAGGACTCTGGAAATGTCTGTAGTGAGATTTATTAATGTGTCTCTCCATAACCAGGATTACACAGTAGTGAAGAAGACCTGTAGTGAGCGCTGTCAGGACCCTGTGTCTGAGGGATGGGGAAGACCCCTGAGCCCAATCACGGGCCCTCCACCTCACCCCCTGATACATGAGGACATCAATGACCAGAAGATCCTAGAACTCACCTACAAGATGATTGAGCTGCTGACTGGAGAGGTGACACTGCTGGGAATGCTGGGACATTATACAGTAAGGCTATGTTCACATATGTTGTGTTTTGCTGCGCCTTTTGCAGCAGATTTTTATGCAAATTTTCAGCTGCATCTAGCAGTACCAGCAAAGTGTATGAGAAACCAGAATTCTCTGTTCGCACATGTTGATTTTTGTTTGCTGCATATTTTCTGCTTTGCTTGCGTTTTTGGAAAATAGAGCAGGTCACTTCTTTTAGCGTTTTTTTCAGTATTTTTGCAGTGTTTTTTCACCCATAGGAAGTAATGGGTGGTGAAAAAAACGCACCTCGTTTTTTCAGCGTTTTTGATGGCAAAATAGAATGGGATTCTTTCTTTATGTACATGCCTAAATAGAGACAGAAGGACAGTGAAAAAAATGCTGCAAATAGCATCAAAAAACGCAGGAAACCTGTATTTTTTACACAGCTGTTTTCCTGACAGAGAAAAGTTGTCAGCAGATTTAGCTGCAGAAAAAAAAACACGTGTGTGAACATAGCCTAATACTATGAAGGGATCGGGGGATGACGGTATCATTGTATGTGTCAGGTTCCTATAAGGTGTCAGGATGTCACCGTCTATTTCTCCATGGAGGAGTGGGAGTATTTAGAAGGACACAAAGATCTGTACAGGGACTTCATGATGGAGGTTCCCCAGCCCCTCACATCACCAGGTAATAGACAGGACTAAATACACACGGCCTATAATTATCTGTATATAAAGAATGAATCAGTCCCTGTATGTGTTTCCTCCAGTTACATCCAAGAAGAGGACATCACCAGAAAGAGAAAGATGTCCCCGACTTCTTCTTCCACAAGACTGTTCAGGAGAAAATCCCAATGTTCCTCAGGATCATCAGGTAGAGTAAGAGAAGGTTTTATCAAATCTTCCCCGTGATGTGAAGAAGGCTGTGAAGGAGTGTGCTCGGTCCTGTTTTATTCATCAGTATTTAGAGATGTGCAAACTCGTGTGAGGTGAATTGAATTCACCTCAAATTTTAAAAACAAAAATTGGATTATCGAGAATCTGAATTTTTTGAATTTGCTTTGTATAATCTCAAAATTGCAGCAGATTCAAAGGGTCAGCAAAGGGATGAAAAAAACAAACCATTGGTACACGCTCAACTGTGAGGAAGATGCCATCCAGTGCTATGTTAGTCAGCGAACTCTTCAGTATGTCTCTGATGCATTTGTGGGGTATTTGAAGGAACTGATTCCTGATATAGATAATACACATCTGGAAATTGATATAGCTCATCAGGCTCTCTTGTCATTCACACAGTGTCCCCAGCATCCCGCTCCTGCGCAGGTGTATTTCTCTGCCCTGACTAGGGCAGAGTAAAGCACAGCAGTGTGCATGTGCCAGGGCTCTTTGGCCTTTTCCTGCGCATGTGCACTGCAGTACTTTGCTCTGCCCTTGACAGGGCAGAAAGAAGTACACCTGCGCAGGGGCGTGATGCCGGAGACCCTGTGTGGATGACGTAGGATGCGTCATCCACACGAAGCACAGAAGGAGGATAGCATTGCAAGAACAGAGGAGTCTCCAGACCAAGACAGAGACGCCCATCAGACCCGAGTATAGAGGAGTATAATAAAAGGTGTTTTTCTTGTCTTGCAGGCCGGATTGGGGGCATATATATAGCATATTAGAATGCTGTATGTCAGGGCTGACAGTACTGGCCTTACTTCATATGGGACAAACCTGGTGACAGCTTCCCTTTAAGTACCTTGTAAAAATCCCTGAGCCGCTCCCACTATGACACTCTTTTTTGTTTGCCGCTGCATCGCACTATTTCACAGATATTTACACAAAAAAGAGAGAAAGGTAGACATAGAGCGCACCAATCTAAGTGTAGTATATAGCGGTAATATGTGTAATGCACACGCCCGGGCTGAGCAGCGTGTGCGTGTGATTCCACTGGACCGTGCCGGAGAGTGAATGCCTGGAGGGGTGTAACTAGGTATTCACCCGATCCGACCAGGGTCGCACGACGGCATACGACGCCAGTGCACCAAGGAGGAACCGAGCAGAGGGACCAGGTGCTACTCCAGGACAGACCCCGGACACAGCTGTTGACCCACACAGGGGAATACAGGAACAGACTGGTTAGGCTGGCACACAGACTGGTGGGTATAGGCAGGCACGACTGGTATGCAGGCAGGCGGGTTTGCAGGCAGGGGCGTACAGGCAAGCACGGCTAGAGTGCAGACAGGGAGGCACTAGCAGGTTGGAACACTGGCAGGATAGGACCCAGTACACACTGGGACTCAGGAACAGAACCACAGATGTGGTGGTCAAACACAGCAGAGTGAGGCCGCCCAGAGTGGTGAGCGAGAGCAGGGCAAGACGAGACCGCCTGGAGCGGTGAGCGAGAGTAGAGCAGGACGAGGCCGCCTGGAGTGGTGAGCGAGAGTAGAGCAGGACGAGGCCGCCAGGAGCGGTGAGCGAGAGTAGAGCAGGACGAGGCCGCCTGGAGCGATGAGCGAGAGTAGAGCAGGACGAAACTGCCGGAGCAGCGAGCAAAGGGTAAGAGCAGAGCGAGACTGCCGGAGCAGCGAGCAAAGGGTCAGAGCAGAGAGAGACTGCCGGAGCAGCGAGCAAAGGGTCAGAGCAGAGCGAGACTGCCGGAGCAGCGAGCAAAGGGTCAGAGCAGAGCGAGACTGCTGGAGCAGCGAGCAACGGGTCAGAGCAGAGCGAGATTGCCGGAGCAGCGAGCAAAGGGTCAGAGGAGAGCGAGACTGCCGGAGCAGCGAGCAAAGGGTCAGAGCAGAGCGAGACTGCCGGAACAGCGAGCAAAGGGTCAGAGCAGAGCGAGACTGCCGGAGCAGTGAGCAAGGCAGAGCAGGGGGGACAGGGCTCTGTTCACACGGAACAGACAGGAAGGGAAAGGCAGAACCAGATACCCACAGGGTACTTGCAGTGAAGTAGCGAGTGGACCACAAACTCACAAACGGAAGTACAGTGACAACGAACAGGAGTTAGGTACGAGTTCAGACTCTGCAGAAAAAGGAAAGGTACGGACATAGAGAAACACAGGAAACAGGCTAGAAGAGTATACAGACAAGAACAGACACAGTAGCAAGATACAGGAGCGGGTCTAGGTATGCAGCCCCTAGAAGGCGGGAGGAACAGGCTAGGAGCGTGTTCAGACAGGACAGACAAGATACAGGAGCGGGTCTAGGTATGCGGCCCCTAGAAGGTGGAACGAACAGGCAAGGAGCGTGTTCAGACAGGCCTGGAAATACAGCCTCCAGGAAGGGCAGGCAAGCAAACACAGAAGGGGACCTGGCACATTCAGAGTGAGAGAGCACACTGAATGAAACACAATGCTCAGGCAGGGTTTCTTGGGAGGAGCTGGGTTAAATACCAGATGACAGACAGCAATAGGCTGAGGACGCACAAGGGGTGTGCCCGCAGCAGGTACAAGAAACAGGAAGTGATCGGGCGCCGCCCTTAAGCAGCAGAAACAGAGGTAAACAGACAGCATGGAGGGAAGCCAGGCTAGCAGACTGGACTGGAGATCAAGTGCGCGCTCTTGCACAGTGGGAGATGGAACACTATGCAAGGACGCCGCCAGGTATGTTACAATATGAATATTTATAATGGTCTTTTGAACTCACCTTTATTTGGTCTTTCAATTCAGCTTACCGATCTCTAAGGATCACAAAGAAAGGGATTTTCTCCTTTCAGTTGGTTTGCTGCATACACCTGGTGGCTATTCGATAGCCCTGCTCGGGTTATCATAGGAAAGAGATTTTGACAATAATGTTCAATCAGGTCAAATGCGCTCCCAAGAAGCCAGTGAATACTCTGGGTATATATTCTCCAAACGATCTTTATTCCTCAAGTAAATCCAACGCCTTTCGACAAGATTATGTCTTCCTCAGGTATATTCTCAGAAATTTTTAAGATACAACTGCTTCTTAAAGGAAGCAAAAGCACAGTTTTGCGTGGGGGATGTGTTCCACACAAAGCAGACACACCCATTCCCTTAGGCATCAGTAATACTATAAAATCCAATTCATCAATCCACAAAAAGTCTTAAAAGTATAAAATATACTAGTTCATAACACTTATGTTATGTTAAATACTTTGTTAAAAGATATGTAAATGAATATTGTCCAAACCTATAAAAATGAATGTCCCAAAAAAGGAAAACAAAAAAAACCCCACACAATAAATACCTTACTTTTGGCACTGCAAGCGGTAGCGCACTATTTGAATGGTATTACAAATATGCCTGAACTACAAAAAAAATTTCTTTTAGCTGGATTGAAGATTATATTGGAATACAACTTGTTAACCTTTCAGGGTCAGTTGCATCTGCAGCAGCTCGGAACCGCGATGGGGACTCGGGTAGCCCCAAGTTTCGCTAATCTATTTATGAGACTATTCGAGTCCTCATCGCCTATCTGTCAAAGACCATACAGTGCACATGTAGTGCTATATCGTCGCTATATAGACGATCTAGTAATTATATGGAGAGGTAGTGAGAAAAAAGCAGCAGAATTTATACATAAAATTAATGCTAATAAGTGGGGTATAACTGCGACAGTGAATAAGGAAAAAATTGATTTCCTGGATCTTGAGCTATCACATGCCAATAAAAGAATTATTAGCAAAACCCATTTAAAAAAAAACTGATACAAATGGGTTTTAAGACTATCGCAGCGCACATTACAAGAAATGGAAATGTAATATCCCTTTCAGCCAATTCCACAGGATAAGAAAGAATAACACATCCAAAGATGACTATATAGAGCAATCGAAGATACTTATTGATAGATTTAAGGACAAAAAGTACTCAAAGAGACTGGTAATGAGTGCTTATTCAGCCAACTTGAAAAAAACACAGGATGAGTGCCTGATTAAAAACAAAAATAAAAATAAAACAGGCGAAAATGAAAGTGTATTGATAAATAACAAATGGCGGTATAATTTTGTATCAGCGTATAATCGCAATAATACAGAGATTCGAAAAATTTTGAACAAATATTGGTACCTAATAAAAAGGGATGTATATTTGAAAAAAATATTACCGCAAAAGCCAAATATAACTTTCCGAAGGGGATAAACTATTAAAGGTATCATTGCCCCCAGCATCCTAAAACAAATTGGTCAGGGGGAACATCAAAAACTGGATCATAGGAAAAATCTTAATATTAATAATAAAAAAGGAGTCATTAAATGCCATATTAAAAAATGCTGCTGCTGTAAAATTATCGATCATAATGGCGACTCCATATTGTCAAATAATACGGGAGAACGAATCCAAATTACACAGAGGCTTTTCTGTGATAGCGACTTTGTAGTATATGTTATTACTTGTACCTGTGGCCTTCAATACGTGGGTCGCACCACACAGACACTCAGAACACGTATGAATGGCCACAGGCACAGCGCAAAAAATGGATTCTTGAAGCACAGTCTATCTAGACATTTATGCTTTAAACATAATAAAAAATGTCATATAACTGTGACACCAGTCGAACAAATACCAGCTGATTGCTCAAATCGTGTGGAAAGATTGAACAGAAAAGAATCCTTATGGATATTTAGACTAGGGACGCTGTACCCTGATGGGCCAAATGACATTATAGAAGGTGTATAAGAAAATATGCAAAGGTTAATCTGAAATAAAAAAGTTGTATATTTATATTCATATATAAAAAAATAATTTTTAATAGGGTTTCATAAGTGTAGTTTTCTAGTTTTTTAAAAGTAAGGTATTTATTGTGTTTTGTTTTGTTTTTTTCCTTTTTGGGACATTCATTTTTATAGCTTTGGACAATATTCATTTACATATCTTTTAACAAAGTATTTAACATTACAGTATTTCTTACTTTTAAGACTTTTTGTGGATTGACGAATTGGATTTTATAGTATTACTGATGTCTAAGGGAATGGGTGTGTCTGCTTTGTGTGGAACACATCCCCCACACAAAACTGTGCTTTTGCTTCCTTTAAGAAGCAGTTGTATCTTAAAAATTTCTTAGAATATACCTGAGGAAGACATAATCTTGTCGAAACGCGTTGTATTTACTTGAGGAATAAAGATCGTTTGGAGAATAAATACCCAGAGTATTCACTGGCTTCTTGGGAGTGCATTTGGCCTGATTGAACATTATTGTCAAAGACAGATATTTACATGTATTTTCTGAGATTGCAATCTCTGCTTATGGAGCATCTGTGCGTTTCTTCACAATCTTTTTTGTGGGTGTCTGCTTACACCACACCCTCCCAGAATTGCCAATCACAGCTCAGCAGCATCTGAGAATGCTACATAAGCTGCCAAATTGTGATTGGTAGTGTTCTGTAAGGGAGGAGTAAAAAGTCACGCCACCAGAGAAGATTGAACAAAACGCCCAGTTGGCCTACAGTCAGAGATTTCACATAGTGCATTCTAGAAGAGAGAAATGTGAAGATCTCTGCAAAAGAGTGACCCAGTGTAAAATGGAAAAGAGCTACAGAATCAGGGGCGCTCAAGGATTTTGCAAGATATTTAACTCAATTTTTTTGACCAAGTGACTGGTCCTCTTCAATTCCTTATATTATAATCAACATAAAAAAGTCATGTTTCATCATGTACCTGTCCTGCCGACACAGAGCTTGGTCCAACCCTCGGGTCCCATATTTACTTCTGCTCTTCACACGACGTTGTATTTCTCCATTGTTCACTATACTCCAAGGCTGGCAAAATTTGAATTTGGCAGCTTGCTTGAATCTATAAAGGAAATTCAATTCGCAACAACCTAATACAATACGGTTTGTACATTATGTTCCTTATTATGTTCCAGGGCATAATAAGTTTTGAGTGTCTGAATTTATAAAGGCCAAAGGAGTTTCAATGTGCTATTGGATGGATGTCTGTAAAATGTGGCTATTTCATGAATGTTTTATACTTGGTGGAGATGACAGGATAAAGCTGATCATAGACATTAGATGTTGTCTGGATCTTCTCACAGTTTTCTGGTTGTGGAGGCTGCTGGTTAGAATTAGGAGATGATGGGTTGGATTTATACAGGAGACCTGCAGCTATGGGATAACTACTCCTGTTATGTCATTTTTGTTTAACATGCTAAGTTTCTATCAGTGCATGACTTTTGAAATGTTTGTTTCAGGGTGAAGATATGACCTATATTAATACTACAGAGACATATGTGAGGAGTGATGAGCGGTGTAAAAAGATTCTTACAGATAACCGCACAGGTGAGTAATAAGTCTTAAAATCTTAGACCCACACAATTAGGATTGAGTGTGGAAACACTGATAAGTAACCAGAATAGAAAGAAATGAAAGCTTAAATATAATTTCTGGAATATACAGATAGATAATGATAAATAATATCTAAAACTTAATTTTTAAAGAGAATATCAAACTTTCCACAGCTCTAAATCAAGTATTGAAATTGAAGCTTGAAGAGATCTGAGCTCATTCAGAAGAGTGTATAAATCAGACTTGTACTATTAGATTTCAAATCAGATAGCAAACGGACAGCAAATTGACCATTGTGTATCAATAGGACTGTTCAGATGATTGATTTTTCTCACGTACCGAGCGTCCATGTGAAAAAGTCACAGCAACTTTGGTCTTTATGGACCAGACTAATGCATGTTAATATCAAGCAGCTGCTGCACTCATTCGATTCGGAGGAGAACATAGACCTGTACTCTGGGCCAGTCAGAACGAAAAATTGGCCAACAAGTCTGGCCAAAGATTTTGCACGGTCAGCTGTACCTGGCTTATTAATCACACTAGTCTAATGTATGTGACGCGCCCCCTGGGCCGTGTGTGCACGTGTGTGGGTTACCCGGAGCCGGGTCTCTGGGGGTTGTAGTCTCCGTGGCGGTGACCCGGTCCGTGGCTCAGGGTGGTCAGACCAGTGGCCGTCTTTTATAGGGTTTTTATGATTTAATGTCCGACTACGCCACTCGTGGATTGCGGTCAGGGTGTACCGCCGCTGCGAGGCAGACCGCTGAGGCTGGTGTGGTGTGCGCAGCAGAGGATGGGACAACTCCCCACGGGAGGAGTACAGCCTCAGGGCAGTGAGTGTGGATGATTGGAGTGATGGTGCACTGGTGAAGCAGGAACGACTCAGAGTCTTTGCAGTGCAGTTCAGGGTCTTTACTGATGATGATAAGGCAGACCCTCCCGGGAGTACTGGCTAGCATAAGGGGCCTGGTCAGTCTGTGAACAAACAGGAGTTCCCCTGGCCAGGTGGAGTTGTAGGCCTCCCCGTCTATCTGCACTCTTCCTGGCTACCTTGCTGTAAGCGAGTGGAAGTAGCCCACGTCCCTGATTATACCGTGTGGTGCTCACCCGTATGGCTGGTGACTTGGACCCTCTGGTAGCTTCAGCTCCTCGATGGCGGTACCGGTCCCTTGTGTGTGACTGAGCCTCCGGGCTTCCTATGGCCAGAGGACCTGAAATCCCCTGCCGGCTGGTTTCTGCTGCTGGATATATAAGTCCTCACAGCCTCGGACTCCTGTGTCCGGTCGTAGTGTCTTCAGCCAGGACGAGCAATATCTGCTTCCAGTCCCTGGCACTCAGCTCCTGCTCCTACAGAGCTCCTAGCTGTTGCTTTCCCTGTGTCTGCTTGTTCTCTTTCTTCTCTGGAGCTTCACTCCAGGCTCTAACTGAACTTACCCCGCCCCCGATCCAGTTTATATAGGGCAGATTCCTCCCCTATCTTGTCTGGGACAGGAGGTGTTGCATGTTTAAGGGCTTCTGACCAGGGAACCTCCCACTTGCTCCCAGACGTGATATTTCTATCACTGAGGCAACCAGATCCCTGGGATGCCACATTCTCCCCTAGTGAAATTTAGTACTCCGGGACTAAACACATTTTTAAGAAAAACACAAATGCAAGGGTATAAACAATAACAGGAAAAAGTACATTTTGTCTTGATGGTTACGGCATTTCCGTAACTGGGTGTCCATATCATCCAAGGTGAAGTTTTAGAACGGAATAGGGGACCTGTCCAAAGCTAACCCCAAACGTTGGCCCTGGGCGTGGCTGCAAGGCGAAGCTAATTTCTTTGGACCACACGGGGCCACGCCAGACAGGTTTTTCTTCCGTGGCCGTCTTCGCAAGAGGCACAAAGTGCAACTATTTACAATGTAGTTCCGGTTATTCAGCGTCCATAACCTGTCAGTCCAAATAAACCTGCAGGGTAACTAGAGAAACATAATCAATAAACAGGCAACAAAAACATAAACCATTTTCAGCATTGGCAATTTACAAGCATATTCATATTACATTTTAGATTCTCCAGCGAGCGGGCATCTGTCCTCTAGTGCTCCTGGTGGACCTACGTAAACCACTATCTGGCTCTGCACTACAGGGTGTAGGAGGTGTTGCGGGTAGGCCTGGCAGCTTCCTGCGCACTCTTTGGCTTACTAGGGGCACGACAGGCTCACTACTAGCAGAGGGTTGATTCTCCTGGGCTGCTTGTATGAATCCTTCTGTCTCCTGGGCTGGCTGCTCTCCCGACACTCCCTGTTCTTCTGTAGGTCCGTGAGGGGCTGGCTGGAGAAAGGTGATGACTGGTACCACGACTGCGTTGTTAATTTGAGTCCAGGACCGGGGAAAGTCTCCGAGTACGGTACTGATCATTTCTTCCTTTTCCTCTGCGGGTTGAAGGATATCCTGGTCTTCTTCAGCACCTTGTAGCTGCTCGGGACAGTTCTTCAGGTGGTCTCTGGAGACAGTGGCTGTGGTCTCTCCCCCATCCTTACTGATGACACATACTTTTGGGTTCTCATGGCTTGAGGGCAGTATGGTGTACGGGTCCTTCTCCCACTGGTCATCCAACTTGTGGAGCCGTCTCTTCCTCTTCAAGACCTGCTCTCCAGGTGCCAGGGGAACAGCGGGAGCATGTTGGTTATAAGTCCTCTCTTGCCTTCCTCTTGCTTGAGACAGACTTCGCTCCACGGTCTCCTGTACTTTCCGGTACTGCTGCTGCCGTTCCGTGTCCCAGTCTGCTTCTGGTGAGGTGTCCTCGGATGTCAGGACTCCCATCTCCAGGTCAATTGGCAGCTTACCTGGTCTGGCGCGCATCAGGTAAGCCGGGGTGCAATTTGTAGCATTCACCGGGATATGGTTGTACAAGTCAATCAGGTCTGGCAGCTTCTCCAGCCACAGGCTGCGTTCTTCCAGGGGCAACGTCTTGAGGAGATCAATGACGATATTGTTCATTTTCTCACACAGCCCATTGGTTTGGGGGTGGTAAGGCGTTGTCCTTATCTTCTTGCAGCCATACAAGTTGCAGAACTCCTGGAAGACCTCCGCTTCGAAGGCTGGACCTTGGTCAGTCAACACTTGCTCCGGATACCCGTGTGGACAGCAGAAGTGCTGCTGGAAGGCTCTAGCTGCTGTTTGAGCCGTTAAGTCCTTGACAGGGACCACCACCAGGAACCGGGAGTAGTGGTCTACGATGGTGAGGGCGTAGACGTACCCGGACCTACTCGGAGCCTGCTTCACATGGTCCAGGGCTACCAGTTCTAGTGGTTGCTTCGTGATGATGGGCTGCAGGGGGGGTCTTCTGGCTGGCACGGTCCTTCCTCCTCAGGTTGCACGGGCCGCAGTCTCTGCACCATCTCTCAATGGCCCCTCTCATGTCTACCCAGAAGAACCGGTCACGCAACAGGAACTCCAGCTTCTTCCATCCGAAGTGCCCTGCTCCGTCGTGGTATGCCTCCAGGACCATAGCCGCGTCCCGTCTCGGGACCACTACCTGCCAGGTCAGCTCATGTGTCCGGGAGTTGACAGTTTTCCGGCACAGCTTCCCCTTGTAGAGAAACAGTTTACTCTTCTCCTTCCACAGCTGTTTGGTCTCCTCCGGGGCGTCTGGGTCAAGGCGGGCATCAGCCTGTGTCAGCATTTCCTTCACCAGACGGACTGCGGGGTCACTGTCTTGAGTCTCTGCCCAGCTGTAGTGGGGTAAAGGATTGAACGTAGCAGAGTGCCTGTCCCTTACACGGTGGGAATACTGGGTAATCCCATGATGGTGGAACGCAGGGAGTTCGATCTCTTCCAGTTCCTCTGGATCTTCCCCTCCATCCGGTAAGTTCGGCTTCCTGGACAGGGCGTCTGCGTTGGCATTTGAGCGTCTTGCCCGGTATTTGATGGTGAATTCATATTTGGACAGGCGGGCCATCCATCTCTGCTCCAGGGCACCAAGTTTTGCAGTGTCCAGATGTGTCAACGGGTTGTTGTCCGTGTACACGGTGAACTTCGAGGAGGCAAGGTAATGCTTGAAACGTTCTGTCACGGCCCACACCACTGCCAGGAACTCTAGCTTGAATGAGCTATAATTCTCAGGGTTTCTCTCTGTGGGCCGTAGTTTTCGGCTGGCATAAGCGATTACCCGTTCTCTCCCCTGCTGGATCTGGGACAGTACGGCTCCTAGCCCGATGTTGCTCGCGTCCTTGTGGAGGATAAAGGGCTGGCTGTAGTCAGGGTACGCCAGGATTTCATCCCCCGTGAGGGCCATCTTCAGCTGGCAGAAGGACTCCTCTTCCAGCTTTTCCCACCTGAAGGGTGGCTTTTGGTTTTTGGCCTTCCTGGATTGACCTATCAGGAGGTCCTGCATAGGAGCTGCCATTTTGGTGAAACCGGGAATGAATCTTCGGTAGTAGCCTACCATCCCGAGGAACTGCCGCACTTCCTTTATGTTGGAGGGTCTTGGCCAGTCCTTAATCACGGTGATCTTATCGGGGTCAGGAGCCACTCCGTCGGCACTCACCACGTGTCCCAGGTACTGTACCTTTGGTTTCAGCAGATGAAACTTGGAGGGTTTTACCTTTAGGCCGTAGCTTGCCAGGGCATCAAACACCTCTGCCAGGTGTTTCAGATGGTCCTCGTAGGTTTTGGAATAAACGATGACATCGTCCAGGTATAACAGGACCGTCTCGAAATTCCGGTGTCCCAGACAGCATTCCATCAACCGCTGGAAGGTTCCTGGTGCGTTGCAGAGCCCGAACGGCATACAGTTGAATTCGCTGAGACCCATCGGGGTGGTGAACGCAGTCTTCTCCTTGTCCGCCTCTGCTACAGGAACCTGCCAGTACCCGCTAGTAAGATCCAAAGTGGAGAAGAAGTTAGCAGATTTTAATGCAGCTAAAGATTCTTCTATCCTAGGTAACGGGTACGCATCTTTGTGTGTGATACGGTTGACCTTTCTGTAGTCTACGCACATTCTCATTGTGTTGTCCTTCTTTTTCACTAGAACTAGTGGAGCTGCCCAGGGGCTACAGCTGTCCCTGATTACCCCAGCCTCCTTCATGTCTCGCAACATCCCCTTTGCATGCTGATAGTGTGCAGGGGGTACAAGTCGGTATCTTTCCCTTATGGGTGGATGGTCTCCTGTGGGGATGTGATGCTCTACCCCCTTTACTCGCCCGAAGTCTAGCGGGTGTTTACTAAAGACTCTTTCGTACTCCTGAACCACCCGGTAGACTCCCTGTTTTTGGTGTGAGGGAGTGGAGTCAGTACCCAAATGCAGCTGCTGACACCAGTCCTCCATTTGTTTCTTAGAGCCGTTACCTTCCTCTGGTTGAGATGGAGGTAAGGGTTCTACGGCCTTTACAGAGTTTTGGGTTATGGTGAACAATTTGGCTAGCGTGGCATACCGGGGCAGGTATACTTCTCTCTCCCCGATATTTATGATGCGGACGGGTACCCTCCCATGGCGTACATCGACCACCCCCCGTGCTGTCAAAATGGTGGGCCTACTGTCTGAGTAGACGGGTTCTACCATTGCTTGGTAGTCTCTACCTCTCAGACCAATAGCTGCCCGGCACCAGATCATAATCTCACTCTTTGGGGGCATGGCGATAGGGAACGGGTCACTCATCCTAACGCTACCAATCTCACCACCCGACAGTTCTACCTGTTGCCGTTTCATCAGTGCCCGGATCTCCTTTTGTAGGACCCGCTGCTGGCCGGAGCTGGCGTTCATGGCAACCTGCTGTAAAATGGCAATTACTTCTGAAAGGCAATTCTCAATAACGTTAGTACCCAAGGTTATTTTAGGGTGACTTTCATGACGATCAATGTCCACAATAATCAGTCCTTGTGCCGCCAGTTCTACCTTACCGATTTTAATGGTCACCTCTTTGAATCTCACCTGCGGCACAGGCTGACCATTGCTGGCGATGATACTCAGGTCGTCTTCTGGGTAGCGGGTTATGTCCGAGTCATTCTAGTACCGCTTAAACAGCACATTAGGGATGGTAGTTACCTGTGACCCGGTGTCTAGTAGGGCACTCATAGGAATGCCATCCAGTACCACAGTCAAGACTGGACATCCCCCTACGTATTTATCACGCCAGTTCGATGGGCCTGATGATCTTATGCCTGGGGATTGGCCCTCTGCCCCAGGTTGTGCCCGTTTAAATGACAGTACCTTGCCATATGTCCGGGTTGATTGCAGCGGCGGCAGATGGGTTGTCCGTCCTCGTTGTATCTGTCGCTGGGTCTTCCTTTGGACGATGGGATCCTCCTCTGTCGGCGCCACGGGACGTCCTCCGGACTGGTGGCCGGCTTGATCCTTCATGGAGAGGATACCTGTAACGACTGCACAGTCCTGGTTAATGCGGCAACGCTTTTGGTCAGTTCTTGGACCTGATGGTGCAGGTCTGCAGCCGGGTCTTTATCCAAAGTCTGCGCACCAGCTCCCACAGGCTCTGCAGACAAGGGCGCCGCCTCCTGGTGATAGCTAATAGCAGAGCACCGGTGGGTTACAGCGCCACCCGGTGCCGGTTCTCGGAGCACCCGGATGGCCCTGTCTTTGAACTTTGCAAAGTCTAACCCAGGGTTCTGCAAGGCCATTGCACGTAGCTGGGTTCGGTGGGCGTTGGACAGCAGACTCTCAATGAATTGCTCAGTCAACAGTTCATCTGCATTCCGCACACTGTCAGGGTCTGCCTGTTTAATGGCTCCCAGGGCCTCCTGTAAATTCAAAGCATAGTATCTTATACTGTCTTGGGCCCGCTGCTTGCACCCATAAAATCTCATTTTGATCTCTGCTGAGGTACGGGTATCAAAAGTGTCCTTCAGACGGGCTAAGATCTCCTTCACGGTCTCCTTGTCCCTGACTGACCAGGACTTTACTTCACGTTGGGCTGCGCCGGTTAGCTGGCCTACCAATATGCTCACTTTTTGTCCCTCCATCAGGGGGTACACTTTAAATAGGCTGTACATTTTCTCTTTAAAGTCGCTTAGGGTTGCGACTCCCCTGAGTATTGGGGCAGCTAGGCCGCTCCAGGGATGTAAGGCATTGTAAATGGCATTACTGCGGCAGCGGCCGCGCTGGCGGTGGGAGCTCCCACCATTCCTGGTATCTTCCGCCCCCCTAGTTAACCGTGGCCTACCTTTTGTTGCTTTTCCTCCGTAGGCCGCGGCTCCGCTGGTGCTGCTCCGGCGAGGACCTTGCGTCGCATCCTGGTGACGTCAGCGTCGCTCTCTCTCCTTCCAGGACCTTGCGCAGCGTCGGTGCATAGGGCGGGGCTTCAGGTCTCGCACGGTTTGGACGTCCACGCCCCTCTTCTTCCCTTGCGGCGTCCTGTAGATGGCGTCCGATGGCGGGAAAACGGCCGAAGACGGCGGGAAACGACCGAAGATGGCGGGAGACGACCGAAGATGGCGGGAAACTTCTCCGGATGGCGGGAAACTTCACTCAGGTAAGTACAAATTCTTTTTCAGGCACGCAATACCCGTTTGTGGCGGGTTGGTCACAATCCTGCCGACTACTCCAAAAAGTTGACGCATCCCCTGGGCCGTGTGTGCACGTGTGTGGGTTACCCGGAGCCGGGTCTCTGGGGGTTGTAGTCTTCGTGGCGGTGACCCTGTCCGTGGCTCAGGGTGGTCAGACCATCTTTTATAGGGTTTTTATGATTTAATGTCCGACTACGCCACCCGTGGATTGCGGTCAGGGTGTACCGCCGCTGCGAGGCAGACCGCTGAGGCTGGTGTGGTGTGCGCAGCAGAGGATGGGACAACTCCCCACGGGAGGAGTATAGCCTCAGGGCAGTGAGTGTGGATGATGGGAGTGATGGTGCACGGGTGAAGCAGGAACGACTCAGAGTCTTTGCAGTGCAGTTCAGGGTCTTTACTGATGATGATAAGGCAGACCCTCCCGGGAGTACTGGCTAGCATAAGAGGCCTGGTCAGTCTGTGAACAAACAGGAGTTCCCCTGGCCAGGTGGAGTTGTAGGCCTCCCCGTCTATCTGCACTTTTCCTGGCTACCTTGCTGTAAGCGAGTGGAAGTAGCCCACGTCCCTGAGTATACCGTGTGGTGCTCACCCGTATGACTGGTGACTTGGACCCTCTGGTAGCTTCCGCTCCTCGATGGCGGTACCAGTCCCTTGTGTGTGACTGAGCCTCCGGGCTTCCTATAGCCAGAGGACCTGAAATCCCCTGCCGGCTGGTTTCTGCTGCTGGATATATAAGTCCTCACAGCCTCGGACTCCTGTGTCCGGTCGTAGTGTCTTCAGCCAGGATGAGCAATATCTGCTTCCAGTCCCAGGCACTCAGCTCCTGCTCCTACAGAGCTCCTAGCTGTTGCTTTCCCTGTGTCTGCTTGTTCTCTTTCTTCTCTGGAGCTTCACTCCAGGCTCTAACTGAACTAACCCCGCCCCAGATCGAGTTTATATAGGGCAGATTCCTCCCCTATCTGGTCTGGGACAGGAGGTGTTGCATGTTTAAGGGCTCCTGACCAGGGAACCTCCCACTTGCTCCCAGACGTGATATTTCTATCACTGTGGCAACCAGACCCCTGGGGTGCCACATATGTTTCACAGGTGTAACACACCAAATACTCAAAGAGACAGCCCAAATAAAGAATTATAGGTCTAAGGAAATAGAGGTAGAGACCATTTTGTTTTCAAAGTTCTGATTTTTTTTTAATCATTAAAATGTAAAATAATCCATAAAAGTTAGTGATCACCATAATCATACTAACCTGAAGGATCATGCTGCAAGGTCATTTTTTCTGCACAATTTAGGCCATAAAAAAAAACTAATTAAAAAAACAATAGCGGTATTGCTTTTTTTCACCATTTCACCCCAATTTATTTTTTTTCCCAATTTTTCATTATATTGCATGATAAAATGACTGGTTTAATTCAAAACTACATGTCATCTTACAAAAAATAAGCCCTTAAGTCTATGTAAAGGCAAAGATAAAAAATAGTTATGGTTCTTTCAAGAAAGGAAGAAAGAATACAAAATCGCCCATCAAGAAGGGGCTAATGAGTTGATAATTGAATGTTTCTACAATTTTCTATAAAGGTTTTCACAGAAATGTTCTAAAATGTCTAATTAATTTTAGGACTTCTCATTCTCTTACAGTGTTATTGAAAATCATAATCATTTTTATTCTTGACAGATGACTGGACAAGGAGATTAGAGGGACATCTAATATTTTCAGATTTTAAAAATAATGATCGTGGTATCACACCAGATACATTTAAAGAACATACTGTCATCCACGATATACCTCCAGCCCTTAACAGAAAAATTCTATCAATCGATTCTTTTCAACAGCTTCTATGTTCTGATTCATCAAAGATTGCTGAGCAAAATAAAAATAACAGACTGAGTGTTGAACATCAGAGACCTCACATATGCGAGAAGCCACATTCATGTTCAGAATGTAGGAAATGTTTCACCCAGAAATCAGATCTTGTTAGACATCAGAGAATTCACACAGGGGAGAAGCCATTTTCATGTTCTGAATGTTGGAAATGTTTTAATAAGAAATCAAATCTTGTTGCGCATCAGAGAAGTCACACAGGGGAGAAGCCATATCCATGTTCAGAATGTTGGAAATGCTTTACAGAGAAATCACATCTTGCTAGACATCAGAGAATTCACACAGGGGAGAAGCCATATTCATGTTCAGAGTGTGGGAAATGTTTCAACCAGAAATCAAATCTTGTTAGACATCACAGAAGTCACATAGGGGAGAAGCCTTATTCATGTTCAGAATGTCAGAGACGTTTTACAGAAAAATCACACCTTTTTGCACATCAGAGATATCATACAGGGTAGTAGCCTTTATATTTTTATTTTAATCGCTTCCCTGTCGTAGGGCTTAATAGTACATCTTCGGTCAGGTCTGCATGTATGAACTAAATTCAGGAGCTGAATCTGCAGCATATTGAACAGATGCGGGTTGTTTTGCACAGCCAGAATCTGCCTGTATCATCAGTGGCCGGAACTAGCTACAATAACTGTGTCAATTAAATGTTTAAACAGCAGCAAACTACTAACATTTGCATTTAAATCGTATGATTGTCGGGGTAATAGTTGGGTGACAAATAATAATTCCAGTTAAGGGCCTGCTGAAGGCCCATATTGGTTCAACCTCTCTTGGAGGGCTAAAAAAATAAAGTATTATATAGTCATCATCTGGCTGCAACAGCAGCGACCAGAGCTACTGGCTCCGATTGCCTTTGTCTAACTATATATTCTCTGATGTCAATTACTTACATTGGCATTCAAATGGCACGATTACTAGTGCTCATGACACAATTACTGGGTGGTGAGGTTATAGCAGACAGGGCCTGCTGAAGGCTCCATGACAGGCATCTTGGTGTTCAAGACTCCAAAAGACTAAAAAATAATTTTTTACAAATAAAAAAAATATATATAAAAAAATTGAATGGTCTCCAGTTGAAATATAACGAAATTAAAAAAAGTCTGATCAATATGGAATTAATTAACCTGTACTGTAAACGCTGTGAAAAAAAAAATAGAATTGAAGAATTGCTGTTTTTTTCTGCATTTCCCCAAAACAATGCAATAAATCAATCAATAACTATTAAAATATTGTATGTACCCCATATTAATTCCAATAAAACATTATGAGTCTCACTAAATGGCAATGCGAAGCAATTTTCTTTTTTTTTAACAAATTTTAGATTTTTATTTGCACCACTTAAATAAATAAAGAACTATACTGTAAGACCTGAAAAATCATGTTGTCATTTTTACCACACAAAGCACACTGTAAAAGCAAAAAATAAAGCAGAATTGCATTTCTGTCACCATTACACTATATTTGTAATTTGTTTCTGTGTCCTAGTACATTTTAAGGTATAATCAATGGTATTGTTCACAACTACAACAAGAAAGCCTTCATCTGAGATGGAAAGATAAAGAAAGTTGTTGCTTTTGGAAAAAATGAAAGTGCAAAAACTAAAAATCGCCTAGTTGTGAAGCGGTTAAGTCAGTATGTTGACAAAGTATACAAGAAAAAATTATAATAGTTAAGGCCCATTTCTACTGTCTGGTAATCAGTCAGATTCTATTGCTACTGACCCATTGTTCAAAAAATTGTGTAATGTAAATGGGTTGAGCGACGGAACGATGTATCCAAAAACAATCATTCATTGCTCATATAGATGAGCAAGAAAATTCTCATTCTTCCTTTTAAAAATAGTACAATGTGAATGGAGATTTTTCGCTCCTTCAATGATTTGACTGACAAAAAAGGAAATTCAGTTTCTAAGTACCCTGAACAAAAATATAAAGGCAACACTTTTGTTTTTGCTCCCATTTTTTATGAGTGGAACTCAAAGATCTAAGACTTCTTCTATGTACACAAAAGTCCTTTTTCTCCCAAATATTGTTTAGAAATTTGTCTAGATCTGTGTTAGTGAGCACTTCTCCTTTGCCGAGACTATCCATCCACCTCAAAGGTCTGGCATATCAAGATGCTGATTAGACAGTATGATTATTGCACAGGTGCCCCTTAACCTGGTCACAATAAAAGGCCACTCTAAAATGTGCAGTTTTACAGTATTGTACAGACCTTTGCATCCTCACCCATTGAGCATGTTTGGGATGCTATGGATCTGTGAATACGACAGTGTGTTTGAGTTCCGGCCAATATCCAGCACCTTCACACAGCCATTGAAGAGGAGTAGACCAACATTCCACAGGCCACAGTCAACAACCTGATCAACTCTATGGGAAGGAGATGTGTTGTACTGCGTGAGGCAAATGGTGGTCACGCCAGATACTGATTGGTTTTCTGACCCCCCCCCCTTCCGGACCACGCCATAACTGTAAAAACTGTATTTCAACCATTTCATTCACGATTCTCGTCCTGTATAAACACTTGCCTGATATCATTTACAATCACGTTGTTTAAATAATTATCATGTCGACGAAAACTTTACAGTGAACGTATAATCATCACATGAAATACAAGACAGGGGAGGAAAGCACTATAGAGTATTAAATAACGATTAGGAAATGTATGCAATCACCAATAAACATCTGTCATAAAAAATCTAACAGAATCTAAATAACTCTTCTCTGTGTCAATCATGTGTAAAAAAATATTTCAGATTTATATACACAAGATAAAGGCATCTTAAAGATGAGACAACAGTTGTGGAGAGATGCAGCTTTACGCGATCATCACAGTTGTAGGGGCAATTATCCAACTGCCCTCTTGTCTTGTCTCATCCAATTAAAGGGGTGTTCTACGAATTAGATGAGATCATTATTACACATCTGAATTAAAAACTTTTATCCTTGTGTTTGGTCTATATTTTTTATTTTAGATGTTCCAATATTGACATACAATCTATGGAGAGCTGGTATTTCTAATGTAAAAAGAATTATATAGTATGGTTAAAAAAGACATTAGTCCATCAAGTTCAACTAAGGAATGGGAGAGAATATGAATGAAATGAAAGTAAAAACATAATAATAATAATAATAATAATAAAATCTGCTCCTGATCTCGGTGTTGATCAGATTGGATCAACATTTAGAGCTCGAATTTGATATATATATAACTACAGTAAGTGCATATTTTGCTTTAAAAAAATCATCTCAGCCTTTTTTGAAACAATTGACCTTTCGTGCTGTGACTAGCCCTCCAGGTCGGCTGTGCCGCGGAGTCATAGTTCCCTTAGTAAAGAATACAGAACACCTTTTAAGCATTTTTACATGTGTGACACCCCAGGGGTCTGGTTGTCACAGTGATAGAGATATTACGTCTGAGAGCAGGTGGGAGGTCCTTTGGTCAGGGATCCTGTGCATGCCACACCTCCTGCCCAGCCTTGGGAGGGGAAGAACTTCCCCTGTATAAACCCGGGGCTGAGGCAGGGTTAGTGAGTCCAGGAAGAGTAGAGACAAGAGCAGCATAGGAAGCAGCAGAGTCACAAGGAGTCAGGGGCTGGCAGCTAAAGAGCTCGCCCTGACTAAGAAGATTCTTTACCGGACCCGGAGTCCGAGGCTGTGGGGACTAACTTCTACCCAGCAGCAGAATCCGTCAGGCAGGGGATTTCAGGTCCCCTGGCCCAGAAGCCCGAAGGCCCGGTCACACGCGTGGAGCGGAAGCCATTAGAAGGCCCCGAGTCACCGGCCATACGGGTGAGCACCACACGGTACACTCAGGGACGTGGGCTA
Source organism: Phyllobates terribilis (assembly GCF_046119375.1). Taxonomy (NCBI): domain Eukaryota; kingdom Metazoa; phylum Chordata; class Amphibia; order Anura; family Dendrobatidae; genus Phyllobates; species Phyllobates terribilis. The sequence goes on from NW_027362765.1 coordinate 73,247,705, forward strand.
CTTACATCAGCTTCTAGCAAGGTAGCCAGAAGAGTACAGTCAGCTTGGGAGGCCTACAACTACGCCTGGCCAGGGGAGATCCCATCTGCTCAAGGACTGACCAGGCCCCGTTCGCTAGCAAGTACTCCGGGAGGGTCTATCGTTGTTACCAGTAAAGACCCTGAACGCTACCATACCGTCTCTGAGTGGTTCCTGCTACCCCCATCATCCACGTCGGCTGCCCTGAGGCCATACCCCTCCCGTTGGGGGTTATACTATCACGCTGCACCATCCTTCCACCGGCCTCAGCGGTCTGCCCTGCAGCAGCAGCCCCCTGGCTGCATTCAACGGGTGGCGTAGTCATCAACCATTTTCTACCGCTAACAGACTGCCGTCCAGTTTGACTCCCTGGGCACGGACCGGGTCACCGCCACGAGACTACAACCCTAAACAGATCCGGCTCCGGGTAAGCTCCCGCGTGCGCAACGCAGCGCGACACAGGCCCAGGGGCGCGTCAACTTTGGCGTAGTCGGCAGGATCACGTGCCCGCAACCACCGGGTACTGCGTGCCTGAAAAGCAAAGACTGTTCAAACTTACCAGTGGTGAAGATTCCCGCCATCGGTGAAAGATTCCCGCCATCCGGCGCCATCTTCAGCCTTCTTCCCGCCATCGGTGAAGTTTCCCGCCATCCGGCGCCATCTTCAGCCTTCTTCCCGCCATCCGTGGAGTTTTCCCGCCATTGGACGCCATCTTGAGGACGCCGCGCGGGAAGAAGAGGGGCGTGGACTCCGAAAGCGCGCGAGAACTGAAGCCCCGCCTCACGTCCGGACGTTGCGTAAGGTCCTGGAAGGAGCCCAGCAGACGCCGACGTCACAGGAGCGCGACGGAAGGTCCTCAACCCTGACGATCCACTGCGGAGCCGCGGCCTACGGAACAGGATCATCGCAAGGTAGGCCACGGTCCACTAGGGGGGAGGAAGATGTCGGATACGGAGGAGAGCTCCACTGCCTCAACCCCCGCCAGCGCTACCGCTGTTGCAGTTATGCCCTTCACCATGCCCTATATCCCGGGAGCAGCTTGGCTACCCCAGTACTCAGGGGAGTCACATACCCTGCATGACTTTAGAGAAAAGCTGGATAGCCTCTTCCAGGTGTACCCCCTCACAGAAGAGCAAAAAGTGAGCATCCTGGTGGCCCAACTAACTGGGGCAGCCAAAAGGGAAGTAAAATCCTGGCCACCTGGGAGGAAGACTGTCGCAGGGATACTAACCCGGCTGAAGGACACCTTTGATACCCGCACCTCAGCCGAGATTAAACTTAGATTCTACGGGTGCAAGCAGCGAGCGCATGAGAGTATAAGGGACTATGCACTCAACCTACAAGAGGCCCTGAGGGCCATTAAGCAGACCGACCCTAATGGAGTGGGAAACGAGGACAGGCTGTTGACCGAACAATTTATAGAGGGTTTATATTGCAATGCCCACCGCACCCAGTTGCGGGCAATGGCCTTACAGGACCCTCATCTAGAATTTGCACAGTTCAAGGACAGAGCCATCCGGGTGCTCCGAGAACCGGCACCAGGTGGCGTTGTGACCCACAGACGCCCCACTACCACTTACTACCAGGAGGCGGCGCCCTTGTCAGCAGGGCCTGTGGGAGCTGATGCGCAGGCTTTGGACAATGACCCGGCTCCAGACCTACACCATCAGGTCCAAGAGCTAGCTAAAAGCGTTGCTGCGCTAACCCGAACTGTGCAGTCTTTACAGGTTTCCACTCCAGGGAAGATCCAGCTGGCATCCGGACCGGAGGACATCCCGTGGCATCGACCAAGGAGGACCCCACCGGCCAGAGGAAGACCCAGTGACCGATACAGCGAGGACGGACGACCCATCTGCCGCCGCTGCAATCAACCCGGACATATGGAAAGGTACTGTTCTTTAAACGGGCACAACCTGGGGTAGAGGGCCAACCCCCAGGAAAAAGATCACCAGGCCCATCGAACTGGCGCGACAGATATGTGGGAGGACGTCCAGTCTTGCCTGTGGTACTGGATGGCATTCCCATGAGTGCCCTACTGGACACCGGGTCACAGGTCACCACCATCCCGTACGTGCTCTTCAAGCAGTACTGGAATGACTCGGATATTACCCGCTACCCTGACGACGACTTGAGTATCATCGCCAGCAATGGTCAGCCCGTGCCACAGATCGGATTTAAAGAGGTGACCATCAAAATTGGTAGAGTCGAACTGGCCGCACAGGGACTGATCATTGTAGATATTGACAAACATGAGAGTCACCCAAAAATAACTCTAGGAACTAATGTAATTGAAAATTGTCTTGCAGAGGTGATTTTCCTTTTACAGCAGGTTGCCAAGAATGCCAGCTCCGGCGAGCAGCGGGTGCTCCAGAAAGAGATCCGGGCACTGATGCAACGGCAACAAGTGGAACTCTCCGGCGGTGAGATTGGTAGCGTAAGAATGTGTGACCCTTTTCCTATTGCCATGCCCCCAAAAAGTGAAATGATGATTTGGTGCCGGGCAGCTATTGGTCTGAGAGGTAGAGATTACCAGGCAATGGTAGAACCAGTTTACTCAGACAGTAGGCCCACCATTTTGACAGCACGGGGGGTGGTCAATGTACGCCATGGGAGGGTGCCCGTTCGCATAATAAATATCGGGGAGAGGGAAGTGTACCTGCCCCGGTATGCCACGCTAGCCAAATTATATACCACTAATCAAAATTCTATACAATCTGTGGAGCCCTTGCCTCCATCTCACCCGGAGGAAGGTAACGGCTCTAAGAAAGACATGGAGGACTGGTGTCAGCAACTACATCTGGGTACTGACTCCACTCCCTCACACCAGAAACAAGGAGTCTATCGGGTGGTTCAAGAGTATGAGAGAGTGTTTAGTAAACACCCGTTAGACTTCGGGCGAGTCAAGGGGGTAGAACACCGCATCCCCACGGGAGATCATCCTCCCATAAAAGAGAGGTATCGACCCGTACCCCCTGCACATTACCAACACGCCAAGGGGATGCTTAGAGACATGAAGGAGGCTGGGGTAATCCGGGATAGCTGTAGCCCCTGGGCAGCCCCACTAGTTTTAGTCAAAAAGAAAGACAACACCATGAGGATGTGTGTAGATTACCGGAAAATCAACCGTATCACACACAAGGATGCGTACCCCTTACCAAGGATAGAGGAGTCATTGGCTGCTTTAAGATCTGCTAACTTCTTCTCTACCTTGGATCTCACTAGCGGGTACTGGCAGGTTCCTGTAGCAGAGGCGGACCGGGAGAAGACCGCATTCACCACCCCGATGGGACTTAGCGAGTTCACCTGCATGCCGTTCGGACTCTGCAACGCCCCAGGAACCTTCCAACGATTAATGGAGTGCTGTCTGGGCCACAGAAACTTCGAGACGGTCCTGTTGTACCTGGACGATGTCATCGTATACTCCAAAACTTATGAGGACCACCTGAAACACCTGGCGGAGGTGTTCGAAGCTCTGGCGAGTTACGGCCTAAAGGTGAAACCCTCCAAGTGTCACCTCCTGAAACCAAAGGTGCAATACCTGGGACACGTGGTGAGCGCTGACGGAGTGGCTCCCGACCCCGATAAGATCACCGCAATTAAGGGATGGCCAAGCCCCTCCAGCGTAAAAGAAGTGCGGCAGTTCCTAGGGTTGGTAGGCTACTACCGAAGGTTTATTCCCGGTTTCACCAAAAAGGCAGCACCTATGCAGGACCTCCTGATAGGCCAGTCCCGGAAGGCCAAGAACCAGAAGCCGCCCTTCAAATGGGAAAAGCTAGAAGAAGAGTCCTTCCGCCAGCTGAAGATGGCCCTCACGGGGGATGAAATCTTGGCGTACCCGGACTATAGCCAGCCCTTCATCCTCTACACCGACGCCAGTAACATCGGGCTAGGAGCCGTACTGTCCCAGATTCAGCAGGGGAGAGAACGAGTAATCTCCTATGCCAGCCGAAAACTGCGACCCACCGAAAGGAACCCCGAAAATTACAGCTCATTTAAGCTAAAGTTCCTGGCCGTGGTATGGGCAGTCACCGAGCGCTTTAGGCATTACCTCGCTTCTTCCCGGTTCACCGTATACACGGATAACAACCCGCTGACACACCTGGACACGGCAAGACTCGGTGCCCTGGAGCAGAGGTGGATGGCCCGTCTGTCCAACTACGAGTTCACAATTAAATACCGGGCAGGGCGCTCCAATACCAACGCGGACGCCCTGTCCAGGATGCCCAACCTGCCGGACGGAGGAGAAGATCCGGAGGGACTGGAAGAAGTTGAACTCCCTGCGTTCCACCGTCATGGGACTATCCAGTATTCCCACCGGGTAAGGAGTAAGCAGGCTGCTACGTTGAACCCCTTACCTCACTACAACTGGGCGGAAACGCAAGACAGCGACCCTGCCGTCCGACTGGTGAAGGAGATGCTGACTCGCCCGGAGGCTAGCCTGGAATCAGACGCTCCAGAGGAAGCCAAACAACTATGGGCAGAGAAGAGTCGACTGTTCCTTTACAAGGGGAAGTTGTGCCGCAGAATGGTTAACTCCAGGACGCATGAGCTACTCTGGCAAGTAGTGGTGCCACGAAGAGACGCAGCCATGGTGATGGAGGCATACCACGACGGAGCTGGACACTTCGGGTGGAAAAAGCTGGAGTTCCTGCTGCGCGAGCGGTTCCACTGGGTAGGCATGAGGGGAACCATCGAGAAGTGGTGCAGAGACTGTGGCCCGTGCAATCTGAGAAGGAAGGACCGGGCCAGCCAGAAGACTCCCCTGCAGTCCATCGTCACCCGGCAACCGTTGGAACTGGTAGCCTTGGATCATGTAAAACTGACCCCCAGCAGAAGTGGCTACGTCTACGCGTTAACCATCGTGGATCATTACTCCCGGTTTCTGGTCGTCGTCCCCGTCAAGGACTTAACGGCTCGAACAGCAGCTAGAGCCTTCCAGCAGCACTTTTGCCGTCCACACGGGTACCCGGACCAAGTGCTGACGGACCAGGGACCTGCCTTTGAAGCGGAGGTCTTCCAGGAATTCTGCAATCTGTATGGCTGCCGGAAGATAAGGACGACACCCTACCATCCGCAAACTAATGGACTTTGTGAGAAAATGAACCAGGTGGTAATGGATCTTCTAAAAACGTTGCCCCTGGAAGAACGCAGTCTGTGGCCTGAGAAGTTGCCCGATCTGGTGGACCTATACAACCACATCCCGGTAGGTTCCACCAACTGTACCCCGGCTTACCTAATGAGGGCAAGACCTGGTAAGTTACCTGTTGACCTGGAAATGGGAGTCCTGACGCCCGAGGACACTTCACCAGAAACGGACTGGGACACAGAGAGGCAGCAGCAGTACCGGAAAGTACAGGAGAGCGTGGAGCGAAGTCTCTGTCAGGCTAGGGAAAGACAAGAGAAGACTTACAACCAGTATGCTCCCGCTGTTCCCCTGGTACCCGGAGAGCAGGTCTTGAAGAGGAAGAGACGGCTCCACAAGTTGGACGACCAGTGGGAGAAGGACCCGTACACCGTACTGCCCTCAAGCCACGAGAACCCGAAGGTCTGTACCATCAGTAAAGACGGAGGGGAAACCACAGCCATTGTATCCCGGGACCACCTGAAGAAGTGCCCCGAACAACTGAGGAACCCTGAGGAGGAACAGGAAGACCATCGACCCGTGGAAGAAAGGGAAGATATGGTTAGTACCGTGCTCGGGGACTTCCCTCGGTCTTGGACTCAAGTCAATGGTGCAGTTGTGGTACCCGTACTCACCTTCCTCCAACCATCATCCCAAGAACCTACGGAGCAACGGGTAGAGCTGGAAGAGCAGCCGGTCCAGGAGGCAGAAGACTCCACCCAAGCGGAACAGGAGAATCCACCCTCTGCTTATAGTGAGCCTGCCGTACCCCTAGTGAGACAAAGAGCCGGTAGACAGCTGCCCAGTTTACCCTTGACAGCTCCTACACCCTATAGTTCAGGGCCAGACAGTCAGCTCCGTAGGTCCACTAGGGCCACTAGAGGCCAGTTACCCGCACGTTGGAGGATCTAAATGTTTAAGTTGTTTTACAATGTTTACCTGTTTATTGTTGCTTGTGTGTAATTTTGTGTTTCTAGTTGTTTTTAGGAGTCTTCGGTGGATTTACCGGGAATCCTTTGTATATAGTTGGAGCGTAACCCAGGATGAACTAGAGACTGTTAAGGACTCGGGGTAGGACAGACCCCTACCTGGTTACGTCTCCCTGTGTTGGTGAAATGGACACCTTTGTTTTTCTTCAAAGACTGCACCCGGTTGCGGACATCCGTGACCATCTTATTGTGTTTCCTTATTGTATTTTATTGTTCTTTGATATACCTTGTTATATTTTTCTAAAAAGTGTTTAGTCCCGGAGTACTAAATTTCACTAGGGGGGAGTGTGACACCCCAGGGGTCTGGTTGTCACAGTGATAGAGATATTACGTCTGAGAGCAGGTGGGAGGTCCTTTGGTCAGGGATCCTGTGCATGCCACACCTCCTGCCCAGCCTTGGGAGGGGAAGAACTTCCCCTGTATAAACCCGGGGCTGAGGCAGGGTTAGTGAGTCCAGGAAGAGTAGAGACAAGAGCAGCATAGGAAGCAGCAGAGTCACAAGGAGTCAGGGGCTGGCAGCTAAAGAGCTCGCCCTGACTAAGAAGATTCTTTACCGGACCCGGAGTCCGAGGCTGTGGGGACTAACTTCTACCCAGCAGCAGAATCCGTCAGGCAGGGGATTTCAGGTCCCCTGGCCCAGAAGCCCGAAGGCCCGGTCACACGCGTGGAGCGGAAGCCATTAGAAGGCCCCGAGTCACCGGCCATACGGGTGAGCACCACACGGTACACTCAGGGACGTGGGCTACTTACATCAGCTTCTAGCAAGGTAGCCAGAAGAGTACAGTCAGCTTGGGAGGCCTACAACTACGCCTGGCCAGGGGAGATCCCATCTGCTCAAGGACTGACCAGGCCCCGTTCGCTAGCAAGTACTCCGGGAGGGTCTATCGTTGTTACCAGTAAAGACCCTGAACGCTACCATACCGTCTCTGAGTGGTTCCTGCTACCCCCATCATCCACGTCGGCTGCCCTGAGGCCATACCCCTCCCGTTGGGGGTTATACTATCACGCTGCACCATCCTTCCACCGGCCTCAGCGGTCTGCCCTGCAGCAGCAGCCCCCTGGCTGCATTCAACGGGTGGCGTAGTCATCAACCATTTTCTACCGCTAACAGACTGCCGTCCAGTTTGACTCCCTGGGCACGGACCGGGTCACCGCCACGAGACTACAACCCTAAACAGATCCGGCTCCGGGTAAGCTCCCGCGTGCGCAACGCAGCGCGACACAGGCCCAGGGGCGCGTCACATGGACCATTTATATAAAGTTGAGATCAAAATATTCAATTTACTTTGGAAATTAGGTTTGTGAGCAAAATCTACAAACTTTCTGATGTCTGCAATAATCCAGCAAAACGACAAGAATATAAATAGCTCAACACAATATAACAAGTGGTTTCTCCAAGTTCAACACAAAATGCCACTTCTACTGCAATCTCAGTTATTCACTCCCTTCATAACGAGCATCATTAATACTTAGTAGAGAATCTTTAGCAGTTATGACATGCTGCATATGTGATGCATTGCTAGGCACCGTGCCCCCTGAACACAGATTTACCCTTCAATGTGCTCTTGAAATAAAACTGATCCACACTGTGCCTCCTGAATATATGAAGACTCTGGGATTTCAGATCATGCTTGTTCCACATCCGGGAGAAAAAGCTGACTAAAAATCGATTCTGATTTAAAAATAGGGTAGAAGAGAGACATGGACAGCAAGATGACAAAAAATAGACTCTTGTTTCCCTTCTGTGGTTTGCAGAAGAAGACTTTATTGGGGCCTCACTCATAATAACCGTCTTACAGTATTATTGACTTTGTTGCCCATTGCAACAAATCAGAGCTCAGCTTTCATTCTACCAGAGAAACCAATTAGAGCTCAGCTTTCATTTTACCAGAGCAACAAATCAGAGTGTTACGATCTGGGTCTGGATTGGAGTCTTTCTTATTGTAACCACTAGGACTAGCACAAGTAGTCATTGGATAGCCAGAGGTCGGTACACAGGAACAGCAGTATGGTATGGAGGATCATCAGGTCGCATAGTCAGTGGATTGCCAGAGGTCGGTACACAGGAGCAGCAGTATGGTATGGAGGATCAGCAGGTCGCGTAGACAGTGGATAGCCAGAGGTTGGTACACAGGAACAGCAGTATGGTATGGAGGATCATCAGGTTGCATAGTCAGTGGATTGCCAGAGGTCGGTACACAGGAACAGCAGTATGGTATGGAGGATCAGCAGGTAGCGTAGTCAGTGGAAAGCCAGAGGTTGGTACACAGGAACATCAGTATGGTATGGAGGATCAGCAGGTCGCGTAGTCAGTGGATAGCCAGAGGTTGGTACACAGGAACAGCAGTATGGTAAGGAGGATCAGCAGGTCGAATAATCAGTGGATTGCCAGAGGTCAGTACACAGGAACAGCAGTATGGTATGGAGGATCAGCAGGTCGCGTAGTCAGTGGATAGCCAGAGGTTGGTACACCGGAACAGCAGTATGGTATGGAGGATCAGCAGGTCGCGTAGTCAGTGGATAGCCAGAGGTTGGTACACAGGAACAGCAGTATGGTATGGAGGATCATCAGGTCGCATAGTCAGTGGATTGCCAGAGGTCGGTACACAGGAATAGCAGTATGGTATGGAGGATCAGCAGGTGAGAGGCTGGACTAAAGACTGGGAGCTCAGAAATCTCACAAGGAAGGACATGCAAGGCTAGGTTTAAATATGGAGTCCAATCAAAAAATCACAGGATGAGCCAATTGGGAACAACACAGGTACAGATATCTGAGTTAGCAAGGAACTGTCCAGAGAGCTAAATAGCTCAAAGGGAAGAGCTTCTGCCTGGTGCACAGGAGTCACTGGGTTTAAGCTCTGACACAGAACTTGGCTTTCATTTTAACAGAATGGAGTAAGACATGAATAAGGTTCATCATCTCCTTCCTGCCAGTGGTTCTCCGTAGTGTTATGTGTGTGTAACATGGCGAATTGTGACATTGTAGGCTGATGTACACACAGGATCCTTAACTGAAACACAAGACTGTTCTGGTGGGAAGTTTCTAGATCTTGCCGCTCCAGTAATAAGCACTATACATGGTTTGATTTAAAAATGATGTAGCAAAGGATTTGTGGACGATGCCAAGCAAAAATACACCGTGCCAGGAGAGAATTATCAGCAGCCTAAGGAAATCATTTTGAAAAAAAAAAACACAGCTGATGCCGGTCAACTGAAGAACATGTCATCATGTGCTGAAATCTCCTCATCTCTGACGCCACCAGATGTTTGCACTGAAAGGGTTAAAGGCGGGGAAAACCAGAAGTGTGCGGAGTATTGTATGTGGTTACATAATATTATGATAGATGACCATATGGACCCCGAACAATACATCATGTCTAAGTGCTGCTCCATAGAGCCTGACAAAGAACAAACAGAAATCCACACAAGCTGCATCTACAGCAAACTGAGACAAGACGGCACAACCACATATGCAGTGGCATGTAAAAGTTTGGGCACCCCTGGTCAAAATTACTGTTATTGTGAACAGTTAAGCAAGTTGAAGATGAAATGATCTCTAGAAGGGCTAAAATAAAAGATGACACATTTACTTTGTATTTAATATATTTAGCCTTCCTCTTGTGTTAGGGTCGTGACCGACCCGTTTTAGGTTTTAAATGCATACAAATTCTACATACATTTGTTTATTGCATCAAGACTTTTTGACTTTTTCAGGAATTTATTTTTAAACAAAATACAATAAATAAAACTATTTTACTAAATTGTAAAAATGCTCTTATTAAAATTATAACATTTGTGTTGTTGGGGTCAATTTCGACCCAGGTCTAATATAAGAGTAAAAAAACAATAATAAGTCCCAAAACTGAACTCATAAACACAATATAAACCAACAGCCCACAGCCAGCTCTACCTCCAACAACTTGAGTTAGGGACATGTCCAGGCATGTATGGCCAAATCAGCTTAGAGTTGGTACTTTGCAGAGTATACATCTCCAGTTTACACATGCAACAATGAGGAGAAGATTTGATGTAAGCCAAATTCTGGATTATATCTTAGATGATAATGAATCAGAGGACACACAGCAGCAAACTGATACAGATGAACAGGTTTCTGAGGAGGAGGAAGATGATGTGGAGTATCAACCGGAAGACACAGACTGTTCTGATCAGTCTGATGAGGAGGTCACTGGTGCTGAAGCTGCTCCCGCTGAAAGATTCAAATCCAAAAGTGGCAAGATCAGTTGGAGCTCAGTACCTCCAGATGTATATGGCAGGGCAGATGCTGCAAATGTCATAAAAATGACCCCTGGGATCACAAGGTTTGCTGTGACAAGAGTAAGTGACATCAAGTCATGTTTTGATCTTTTTATGCCATTGTCAATAAAAAAAAGTCATTATTGCTATGACAAACCTTGAAGGATAAAAAGTGCACGGCAACATGTGGAATGACCTTCATGATGATGTCCTGGATGCCTACATTGGTGATCTTCTCCTTGCTGGAGTGTACAAATCCTGCAATGAGGCCACTGATAGTCTCTGGGACGCATCGACAGGCAGGAATATTTTCCGGGCAACAATGTCACTTCAAAATTTTCAAATGATATCAAGAGTCCTCAGATTTGACAACAGAGACACCAGAACAAAATCTGACAAACTTGCTCCCATCAGGAATGTTTGGGAGAAATGGGTGCAGCTCCTTCCACTGATGCTCAACCCAGGGCCAGAGGTGACAGTAGACGAACGTTTTCTCCCTTTCCGCGGAAAATGCCCCTTCCGGCAATACATGCCAAGTAAGCCAGGCAAATACGGCATAAAAATTTGGGCAGCCTGTGATGCAAAAACTAGCTATGCATGGAATCTACAGATTTACACAGGCCAGTCTGCAAGCGGCATCCCTGAAAAAAACAAGGAAAACGTGTAGTCCTCGATATGACTACTGGACTGCAGGGTCACAACATTACTTGTGACAATTTTTTTACCAGCTATGACCTTGGACAAGAACTTCTCAGGAGGAAAATCACCATGGTGGGCACAGTGAAAAAATACAAACCTGAGCTGCCCGCTGAATTGTTGCAGATGAAGGACAGGGCTCCACTTTCCTCAAAGTTTGTTTTTACAGACACCACCACTGCTGTTTCATACTGCCCCAAAAAACAACGGAATGTGGTACTGATGTCCACACTTCACAAAAATGCAGCTGTGTCATCAGGAAGTGACAAAAAGCCCAGAATCATCCTGGACTATAACAAAAATAAAGGAGGAGTGGACAACCTGGACAAGCTGACTGCCACCTACACTTGCCAGCGAATGACTAGGAGATGGCCAATGGTTGTATTTTACAACATCCTTGATGTGTCAGCATGCAATTCATTTGTGTTGTGGACCCACATTCACCAAGGATAGAATTCAAAGAAAAAACACAAGCGGAGGATGTTTCTTGAGGAACTAGGAAGATCCCTTGTCAAGGCGCACATTGACCAAAGGGAACGAGCACCCTGAGACCCAGCCGCTGCAGCCTTGGTCCGACAACTCCAGAGCTCAGCAAGTGCTTCGTCCACACCCACAGCAACACAAAGAGCATCATCACCAGCATCCTCCTCAACCAGGCCTGCCTCAACATCAACCACAACAGCCACAACCCCAGTGAGACCACCTGATTCTAAAAGAAAGAGGTGTCAGGTCAGCCCTAGCAATAAGGACAGAAAGACAAACACATCGTGCTTCGGCTGCAAAAAATACCTCTGCAAAGAACACACAAAAAGTGTCACTTTTTGCCACACATGCATCTAAATACTAATGCATCTAAAAACTAGTACTTGATTTCTGTTGATTTGCTTGATTGATTGTTGCTTGTTTGTTTGTTTGACCTAGAAAAGCTACTTTTTATTATTATTGCTATTAATGTTAATATAATTTTCATCTTTTATTTGTATTAAAGTTCTATAAAAAAAAAAATCAGTTTTTTGCCTTTTTCATAAAGTAGTTAGATATGGGTCAAAATTGACCCGTAACACCATAGATGTTACTAGAGTTAATAATATAAAATATATATATGTATACTTTTTTTACATTTAAAAAATGAGTTCTAAAACCCTTCAGTAACAGTCAGGTAATATAACAAACTTTTTTAAGTTTATATTATTCTCTTGAGGTTCATTTGACAATATTTTTATATTGAAAATGAAGGGTATGCTTTCAAATGAAAGGCCCAGGGGGCCACAACAAAAATATTAAAATCAATCCTTCCATGGATGAGAAACCCTAACAAGGTAACTAAGAGGTAAGAAACAAATTGGATCATAAATAACTGTTTTTAGGGTATCCTAGGGGTGATTTAAGACACGGGTCAAAACCGACCCATTAACATAAGAAAGAGTAACAGAAAGCTAACACAAGAGGAAGGTTAAGGCAAAAAAATAAATATATATGTGTGTGTGTATATATATATATATATATATATATACGCTGTATATAGTCATTTTTTTATTTTTTACATTTTAAAAATTACAGAAAGGAAAATGGGCTGATGCAAAAGTTTGGGCACCCTTGGAGATTTGTGTGCTCAGATAATTTTGACCAAGGTTTCAGACCTTACTTAGTGTGTTAGGGTTATGGCTTGTTCACGATCATCTTTAGTAAAGGCCCAGTGATACAAATTTCCCAGCTTTATAAAAACCCAGTCTTCTCTAACCTTGTACCTAATAACAGCAGCCACGGGTCCTTCTAACAAGCTGCCTAGCACTCTGAAAATTAAAATGGTGGAGGCCCACAAAGCAGGAGAAAGCTACAAGATAGCAAAGTGTTTCAAGTTGCCCTTTCCTCTGTTTGAAATGTAATTAAGAAATGGCAGTTAACAGGAACTTTGGAAGTCAAGATATGGACTGGAAGACCAAGAAAATTTTCAGTGAGAGCTGCTAGTAGGATTGCTAGAGAGGCAAATCTGAACTCCCGCTTGAGTGCAAAAGACCCTCAGAAAGATTCAACAGACTCTGGAGTTGTGGTACATTGTTCTACTGTTCAGAGATACCTGCACAAATATGGCCTTCATGGAAGAGTCATCAAAAGAAAACCTCTCCTTCGTAAAATTCAGTGTCAGAAGTATGCAAAAGAACAACTAAAGAAACCTGATGCATTTTGGAAATAAGTCCTGTGGACCGATAAGGTTAAAATAGAACTCTTTGGCCACAATGATCAAAGGTATGTGTGGAGAAAAAAGTGCACAGAATTTCAGGAAAAGAACATATCGCCAACGATTAAGCACGGTGGTGGATCAATCATGCTTTGGGGTTGTGTTCCAGCCAATGGCACGAGAAACATTTCACAAGTAGAGGGAAGAATGGATTAAATGAAATTTTAACAAAATCTTGATGCAAACATAACACCATCTGTAAAAAAAAAAAGCTGAAGTTGAAAAGAGGATGGCTTCTACAAACGGATAATGATCCTAAACACAAGCCAAAATCCACAATATACTACCTCAAAAGGCACAAGCTGATAGTTTTACAATGGCCCTCACAGTCTCCTGATCTGAATGTCATTGAAAATCTGTGGCTAGACCTCAAAATAGCAGTGCATGCAAGACGACCCAGGAATCTCACAGAACTGGAAGAATTTTCCAAGGAAGAATAGATGAAAATCCCTCAAACAAGAAATGAAAGACTCTTGGCTGGCTACAAAAAGCATTTACAAACTGTGATACTTTCACTTCAACTAGAAACACAGAATGTTAGAGTTGGAGGGGACCTCCAGGGTCATTGAATCCAACTCCCTGCTCAATACAGGATTCACTAAACCATCTCAGACAGATGTCTGTCCAGCCTCTGTTTGAAGACGTCCATTGAAGGAGAACTCGCCACCTCTCGTGGCCGCCTGTTCCACTCATTAATCACCCTAACTGTCAAAAAGTTTTTTCTAATATCATATCTGTATCTTCTCCCTTTGTTTCATTCCAACTTGCTTAACTGTTCACAGTAACAGCAATTTTGAATAGGGGTGCCCAAACTTTTACATGCCACTGAATACCCTGTGTAAGTAATATAGTTAGACATCATATGCACACAGCTCCGCTCCATACACGTCGTACACACATGGCTCTACTACATCCACACTGTAAGTCCTGCAGACACTGAGGCTCCTGATCATGTGACCCCTGACTCCTCCCCTCCTGTGACCTCACCACAGGTCCTGTGCGCACAGAGCAGCCATATATCCAGTGTGCGGCTCTGCAGGTGGAGATTCCCCATTACTATTAACCCCCTCAGTGCTGAGCCTGTGATAAATCCCTGTATGTGACTATAATGTGATTGTGTGTTATACCGGGGGCAGGACGGGGCCATGACTGGATGTAGTGATCACGTGAAGCCGGTAACAGCTCCGGAGATTTCTTACATGCGATCTTTATGATGTTACATCTTCATCTTCTCTCCATTCAGGTCCCTACAATATCGGATCCTCTCAGTGGAGATCTTCTATATAAGAGAATTCTCCTGATTGACCTGTCAAGGATGGATAGGGACAGGGACAAGATGGCGGAGAGGATATTACACCTCACCCTAGAGATCCTCTTCCGGCTTACTGGAGAGGTGAGAGATTCTGATGACCTCACATTACATCATTCTTATCTATGGGAATAACAGATGGACAGAACTGGAGAGGTGAGGACTCTGGAAATGTCTGTAGTGAGATTTATTAATGTGTCTCTCCATAACCAGGATTACACAGTAGTGAAGAAGACCTCTAGTGAGCGCTGTCAGGACCCTGTGTCTGAGGGATGGGGAAGACCCCTGAGCCCAATCACAGGGCCTCCACCTCACCCCCTGATACATGAGGACATCAATGACCAGAAGATCCTAGAACTCACCTACAAGATGATTGAGCTGCTGACTGGAGAGGTGACACTGCTGGGAATGCTGGGACATTATACAGTAACACTATGAAGGGATTGGGGGATGACGGTATCATTGTATGTGTCAGGTTCCTATAAGGTGTCAGGATGTCACCGTCTATTTCTCCATGGAGGAGTGGGAGTATTTAGAAGGACACAAAGATCTGTACAAGAACGTCATGATGGAGGTTCCCCAGACCCTCACATCACCAGGTAGTAGGGCTAAATACACACGGCCAATAATTATCTATATGTAAAGAATGAATTCAGTCCCTGTATGTGTTTCCTACAGATCCATCCAGTAACAAGACAACACCAGAGAGATGTCCCCGTCCTCTTCTTCCACAGGACTGTAAAGAAGAAAATCCCAATGTTCCTCAGGATCATCAGGTAGATGTAGAAAAGGTGTCTCTATAATCCAGAAAAATGAAGACTGGGCTCTTTTTTTCTGGATTCACCTGAATCAAATTTAAAAAAATTTGGATTCTGGTGATATTTTTTTTTAATTCAAGATGAATTTGATATGTTTTGAATTGATTCACTCACCTGTACAACTCATTGATTATAGGAGTCTGTGGAGGCAATCCACCTCACATTGTGACTGTGCACTATGTCTCTCTTCTATCCTAAAATGTCAGAAGCATCTTTTTTTATGTTGACTGTGAGCCATCAGTGACCTCATATTTACTGACCATAGGTCATATTCAGTGACCATAGTCCCACATGATTGGCATAAAGGAGAAGCCTACCAGCGCCACTCATCTCTAGTTCTAACAAACAATTTGACGTTCCTTAGCACATGTAGGCTATACTAGAAGACGACCAGTTCCAGTGCGATCGCTAACAAAGAGAAACAGAAGAGCATATCCAATGGATGAAAGAGTGGAACAATAGGATCACTGATCAGTGGAGAAATGTTACCTGGACAGATGAATACAGATTTCTGTGGCACCATCATGATAGGGGTGTCCAAATTTGGCACCAGTATCATGAATCAACAAACTTTCCTTTCAGGCTGATGGAGGGAGAGTAACAATGCAGGGGAATGTTTTCTTGGCACATCCTGGGTTCTCTGATATCTGTGAGGTTTGGACTTACCTAAATATTGTGGCCGACCAAGATTATCCCTTCATGTAAGCTGTTTACTCTATGGTAGAAGGACAATGCCCAGGGCATAGATCTTTATCCTTTAGCACAGCTCTGGGTTGTTCAGAGCATATCAGGATGTCCATCTAATTTGTGGTAACTACAAAAAGCTATCTTATCTTCATGGGCCAATATTCCTGCATAACATTCAATGCCTAGGGGAGTCTAGGTCAGGATGAATTTCTGAGGTTCTAAAGGCCAGACAATGTTTAAAACAACACTGGATGGATAAAGTGGCCATTCAGTGTATGTTTAAGGCTGTGTGCCCACGTAGCGTTTTTCAAGCGTTTTTGATGCGGAATTTCCGCAGCGGAAACGCTTGTAAAACGCTTGGTAACCCGCACCCCATGGTCCCCAATGGGATTCCGCAAGTTCTATGCACATGCTGCGGATTTTTCCGCAGCGTTTATGCTGTGTTCAAAAATCTGCAGCATGTCAATTAATTTTGCGTTTCCGCAAGCAGAATTGCCTTTGTCCAATGCATAAAAAACGCAAGGCAATTCCGCATGTGGAAAACGCGTGATAAACGCGCGAAAAATGCGCGATAAACGCGTGCGGAATTCCGCATGCGTTTTTCCGGGAGAGGACTTGCAGAAATGAAGCAGAAATTTTCTGCTTCATTTATGCAACGTGGGCACATAGCCTTAGGCTATGTGCCCACGTAGCAGATTTGATGCAGAGCATTTTTGCCTCTCTCTGGCAGAAAAAAAAGCATGCAGATTTACATGCGTTTTCTGCCAAAGAGAAGCATTTTTTCAGCGTTTTTACGTGCGTTTTCGCATGCGTTTTTTCAAGCACTTTTCCAAGCGATTTTGAGCATCACTTGTAAAAGGGCTTGACAAGTTGGTCACACAATATAAATCCATGCAACTGGCATGGATTTATATTGTGTGACCAACTTAGATGCTTTAAATGCTGCATCTATATAAAAAAAAAAGAATTAAAAGGTTAAAAATAAAAAAAACCCTGTATACTCACCTCTCCAGTCTTCTCCCGACCACGTCCTCTCTCCTCGGCGTACTGGCAGGACCTGCGGTGACGTCATTTAGTCAGCTGATGGTCACGCGACAGCTGACGTCGGCGGTCAGGTGATGGTCGCGTGACCATCAGCTGACTAAATGACATCACCGCTGGTCCTGCCAGTACACCGTGGGACGCCGAGGAGAGAGGACGTGGTCGGGAGAAGACCGGAGAGGTGAGTATACAGGGTTTTTTTATTTTTAACTTTTATTTCTTTTTTTCACCGCGTGGTAGCCGGGATGAAGAGGAGTTGTAGTCTCCTCTTCATCCCAGGTACCACACGCACCGTGATTACGCTGCAAATTCATGGCCATTGAGTTTAATTGAAACGCAGCAAATCCACATATGCCTGCGGGTTTGCGGCGTTTCAATGTTCCTCAATGGCCGCGAATTTGCAGCATAATCACAGTAGAAATGGCCATGCTGCGTTTTGCAACTCAATGCGAATTCGGTGCGCTGTCATTTGTGTTTTTCATGTTAATTTATGATCTTTTCTGTTGTTCAAAATCATTTCAAACAACTTCTTTACACTATTTTTTTCAGGATAAAGATCTGCCCCATATTAATACTACAGAGACATATGTGAGGGGTGATGAGCGGTGTAAAGAGGAGATTCCTACAGATAACCGCACAGGTGAGTAGTGACCACTAAATACAGAAAAGTCACTGGCTGGTGCAACTTTGTGTTGATTTTTTAGGTATATAGGTACAAGGATAGTACATTCTCACCAAACTTTATCCTGGCTGCTTTATTCCATGTTCTAAAGTGGGGTAGAAAGAAAAATCAACAATCTGTGCAGTTATAGTGGTTTGCAAAAGTATTCACCCCCTTGCTTTTTACATATTTTGTCACATTACAACCTGTGTTTAAATAGTTTTGTAATTCGATTTGCATGTGATGCGTTAGCACTAAAACGTTGGTGAAGTGAGAAAAATATAGGCATAAATTAAATTTATGGGATCAAATAACTAAAAATTGTCATGTGCATATGTATCCACCCCTTTTGCTATGAAGCCCCTAAAAATTTCTGGTGCAAACAATTACCTTCATACTGTAAGTCACATGCTTAGTGAAAGGAAGTTCACCTGTGTGCAATCTAAGTGTCACATGGTCTGTCAGTATATACACTTTACCTTTTCTGAAAGGCCACAGAGGCTGCAACACCATTAAGCAAGAGGCACCACTAACCAAACAACACCATGAAGACCAAGGAGATCCCCAAACAAGTCAGGGACAAAGTTGTTGAGAAGTAAAAGTCAGGGTTGGGTTATAAAAAAAAATACATACCAATCCCCTGGGGCACCATCATATCCATTATCATCAAATGGAAAGAACACGGTACCACAAGAAACCTGCCAATAGAGGGCCGCCCACTAACACTCTCAGCCTGGGCAAGGAGAGAATTTATCAGAGAGGCAGCACAGATACTATTAAAGAAATGGTTCAGCTCTAGTCTTTGCATTTAAAAGATGTAATTCTCTGATTTTCTTGTCAGTTCAGCTCATCTTGTTTTTCTCAAGATTGCAAGAGTAACCTGTATACTTACTTCCAAATTGGCCTGTAAACCTATAATTATCATGCATGTCCAAATCTGTCCAAAGTGACAAAGCACATCATCTCTATTCTCTACATATCAATTCCAGGAAAAACTCCCAAAATGTCCCTGAGATTGGAATGGACAGAAAATGAGTGGTTAGCCAAGGTTGGCAGTTTTCCTACGATTCTAAGTGTGTGAAAGGATGTATCCCACACCATTTATCACAGTGACCTTATAATGATTGGACAAGTAATTATTCTAACCCAAATGTCTGCCAAGTACCATATGTTGTTTACGCAATTTTACATAATCTTACCCCCTTACAAAATGCTATAAAACCTTGGGATGTCTATTAATAAAACAGATCATTCTCTTGAGACAATCTGTAGTGAGTTGTCTTATTTGAAGCATCATTACCTGAGATCGCAAGTCATCCTAATCTACCTGAGAGAAGTAAGATCCCCACCGTCTTCAACAAGACCAAAAGTAACCCTGAAGGAGCTGCAGAGTTCCCCAGCAGAGGCTGAAGTATCTTTCCATACGACCACAATAAGCCAACACTCCCTAGAGCTGCCCTTTATAGAAAAGTGGGCAGAAAAAAACCTTTACTTAAACACACAAATTGTAAGGCTCATTTTGAGTTTGCCAAAAGACATGTGGGAGACTCCCCAAATGTATGGAGAAATGTGCTGTAGTCAGGTGAGACCAAAATGTAACTTTTTGGCCACCAAGATAAAAGCTGTGTCTGGCGCCAATCCAACACCATTCATCACCCAAAGAACACCATACCCACAGTGAAACATGGCAGTGGCAGCATCATGCTATTGGGATGTTTTTTGGCAACAGGGACAGGTAACATGGTCTGAGTTGAGAGGAAGATGGATGGTGCGAAATACAGGGATATTCTTGAGCAAAACCTGTTTCAGTCTGTCAGTGATTTGAGACTGGAACAGAGATTCACCTTCCGACAAGACAATGACTCAAAACATACTGCTAAGGCAACGCTCGACTGGTTTAAGGGAAAATGTGTAAATGTTTTGGAGTGGCCTTGTCAAAGCCCAGACCTTAATCCAATTGAGAATCTCTGGTTAGACTTGAAGATTACTGTTCACCAGAGGAATCCATCTAACTTGAAGGAGCTGGAGCAGTTTTGCCTTGAGGAATGGGCAAAAAGTTCAGTGGCAAGATGTGGAAAACTCATAGAGACTTATCCAAAGTGACTTGCAGCTGTAATTGCAGCAAAATTAGACTCTTCAAAATACTGATTTTAGGAGGGTGAATAGTTATGTACTCTGAAGTTTTCAGTAACTTTGTCCTATTTGTTGTTTTCTTCACAAAAAAAAAGAAAACCAAATGTTCACAGTTGTTGGCATTTTCTTTACATGAACTGATGCAAACCCTCAAAAAAAGTGAAATTTCAGGTTGTGAAGTAGCACAACATGAAAAATGCCAAGGGGTGTGAATACTTTTGCAAGCCAATGTAAAGAGCAGTGGAGAATCAGATCTTCCTCTCTTGTACACTATACCAGCACAGTTCCCTCCCCAATATTTGGGCTGTGTCTTGTTGACTAAGCCAACTTCACTTCACTCCACTCAAACTTCAGGCCACCAGTTGCACTTGCTGCTCAACCACTTCACACATACACACAGTGGAATGGCAGCACCACTTCACCTGTGGCTCCTGCTATGCAGCAACCTCAATTGCAGGTCCTATACCAAGCACTCAGACTCTCTGCATCACTGCAACCACTGATTTTTACCCCAGAGGTGATCACAGCCTAATATCAGCATAGACAGACTCCTAAAAATGTATCCAGGGAGAATTGCACTTGAAAAGCAACCAAACTGCCACAGCAATACTGAGCAACAAGATAGAGAGTTGATGGGAAGCAGGGCGAAGAGAGGAGACCCACAACATTCAACATTACGTTATACCACAACACCACCAACCAATTATCACCGCTTTTTTTGGAAAGCATAAAACGTCCTATAGGCTGTTTGTTACCATCTGTTACTATCTGTTTACCCATAGACATTTATGTTGAGGTCAGTTTAATACTACTAAGGCTGTCTTTGCATTAAAGAGCTTGAAAGGTGTTGGATACAGTCCTAGGAAACCTCATGGTGTCCTACCTGTCTTTTCAGCGCAAATGGAGTCTTTAGAATACTTTTGAATCGCTATAAATCAATTAGCTATAAATCATTACACCTAGACAAAGTTGTTGGAATTCGAAGTTAAGACGATTCGCTCATCAATAATAAGCATATTTGGTATCACAGCCGTAAAAGTTTGATCTATTAAACTATAACATTATTATTCTTTATTTTTAGAGCACCATTGATTCCATGGTGCTGTACATGAGAAGGGTTACATACAGGATACAAATATAAAATATGGTGAAGAAACTAACAATGACAGACTGGTAGAAAAAGGAGAGGGCCCTGCCCTTGCGGGCTTACAGTCTACAGAATAATGGGCAAGGAGACATTAGGGTATAAAAAAAAATATCAAAAATATTCTGTTGTTCTGATTATTTATTTGACAAATAGGAAAGATTATCCATCTGATATCTGCAAACCATTCACAAATGCAGAATTTCTGAAACCTTAAACTTCTTGGCTTCTGTAGTAATCTTGCCTGCACACTAGTATCTTAGTGCCAAAGATGCTCTGTAGAGTATTTTTATAAACCTTGTGATACAATTCAGAGTCATATTATTTTTATACTTTAAAGGTATAGTTTTTTTGCGCAAATATTTCTTAACTCTGGATATATTAGATGTGTTATACAGATTATATATTTGCTTTTAATGAAAAAGTAGTTTTCCAATCAAAGTATATTTGGATATGTTTATGAATTTCTTTTTTTAGCCTCTTTTTATTTTATATTTACATGACTTGTGACTAACGCTTTTGATAATTACTCATGCATTATAGAATTACCTGAGCATGTTACAACAAAATTTTATTTATTTGTGTTGGGGTTACCATTCGGGGATTTGTGCCTCTTTTGTATGTTGTATGTTTTAAGATGACAGTTGTTTGTTACATATATTATGACTTCAAGAAGTGGTATGTTCCTGAAATTTGTCAATAAAATCTCTTGTATATATTGGATCCGATGGTGCTATTATTCACATATTGTTTTCAGCCTGATAATAGATATATAGAAATACTATAGATTGAGTTATGTCATACACAGAAGTTAGGCAGTTGGATGTCTAAGTAGAGGACAAGGTAGAATGCAGGTCAGGAGGGGATCAAGGTCAATATTAGAAGTATGAGGTGAACTGTTGCAAACATTGTCCTAGTCAGTTGAAAATTTTATTTTACTAGAAATTATATAAACTTTTATACAGAAATTCTATAAAATAAATAATAATTGAAAGTATATTTATTCTAAGTTATTTAAAAATAATTAAATTGATTTTATTGTTTGCAGATGACTGTTCCAGGAGCTCAGAGAAACATGTGATATTCTCAGAATTTAATGATCATGGTATCACACCAGATTCATACGGAGAGCATGCCATTATTACCGCTAAAGCAACAGCCCTACACAGCAAAAGTCTATCATCGGATTCTTTTCAACAAGTCCTACCTTCATCACAGACTGTTAAGCAAAACAAAAATAACAGAAGGGATTGTGAGCATCAACGAGCTCACAAAAGAAAGAAGTCATATGAATGTTCAAAAGGCGGAAAATGTTTTGCAAAAAGATCAAATCTTGTATCACATGAGAGAAGTCACACAGGGGAAAAAACGTTTTCATGTTCAGAATGTGGGAAATGCTTTACCCAGAAAAACCATCTTGTCATACATCGGACAATTCACACAGGGGAGAAGCCATTTTCATGTTCATTTTGTGGGAAATGTTTTACATTGAAATCAAATCTTTTTATACATAAGAGAAGTCACACAGAGAAGTCATTTTCATGTTCCGAATGTGGGAAATGTTATGCAGACAGATCATATCTTGTTAAGCATCAGCTATTTCACACAGGAGAAGAGTTATTTTCATGTTCAGTGTGTGGGAAATGTTTTAACTTAAAAGTAAATCTTGTTAGGCATGAGCGAATTCACACAGGAGAGGAGCCATTTTCATGTTCAGAATGTGGAAAATGTTTTAAACAGAAATCAGGTTTAGTTACACATGAAATAATTCACACAGGGGAGAAGCCATTTTCATGTTCAGAATGTGATAAATGTTATGCAAACAGATCAAATCTTATTAGACATCAGCGATTTCACAAAGGAGAGGAGTCATTTTCATGTTCAGAATGTGGGAAATGTTTTAACCTAAAAGCTAATCTTGTTAGGCATCACAGAATTCACACAGGGGAGGAGCCGTTTTCATGTTCAGAATGTGGGAAATGTTTTAAGCAGAAAACAGGTTTAGTTTCACATAAAAGAATTCATACAGGGGAGAAACCATTTTCATGTTCAGAATGTGGGAAATGTTTTAAGGATAAATCAAATCTTGGTAGACATCAGAAAGTTCACACAGGGAATTTTAATGTGCAGAAAGTGGAAATATTTTAATCAGATAACAATTTGTTCCAAATCTGAGAATTCACAAAGAGAAAATGCAATCTTCATGTTTTTAGAATGTATGAAATGCTGTTTTAAAAACCCTGATTGCGCTGAACATCAGAGAATTCACATAATCCATTTTCATTTAAATGACCAATAGTACAAAAAAAAAATGTTACGGTGCAGTCAATGTACAGTTACATCATACAAGAGAAAGGGAAAGAAATTTTGGGCAGCACGCTGTCTCAGTGTAACCTTGCTGCACTGGAGTCTTGGGTTCATATTCCACCAAGGACATCTACAAGAAGTTTGTATGTTCTCCCCGTGTTTGCGTAGGTTTCCTCCGGATTCTCCAGTTTCCTCCCACACTCCAAATACATACTGATAGGGAATTTAGATTTTGGACCTCAATGGAGACGTGATGATGCTGTGGAATTAATGGCACTATAGTAGCGAGTAAAATAAATAAAAGCTCTAAATTATGATTTAAAAAAATTGATTCAATTGACGACAAACATCTTTTATCAAAAAGCAAATACAATCCATATATCACACCTATAAAATGAATGGACACTTTATTAGATACACACATCTTTACTTATCAGAGAAATTACACAGGGAAGTAGCCACTTTTAACCCCTTCACCCCAAATCCTGTTTTCACCTTCTTCACCAGGCCAAATTTTACAATTCTGACCAGTGTCTCTTTTAGAGGTATTAACTCTGGAATGCTTTAACATATCCCAGTGATTCTGAGACTGTTTTTTCGTGACATGTTGCTCTTCGTGTTAGTGGTAAATTTTCGTTGATATGATTTGCGTTTATTTATAAAAATATCAAAAATGTGAAGATTTTGCAATTTTTATGCCCTCTAACCCCTTTTTAATGTGTGACCTAATAGTACGCCATGGTGACCTGGGCCGATTGGACCAATGACGTATGGTTAGGTCATGGTCTTTAATGCGGTCCCGCAACCAAAGTCGGGGTGATCGCATTAAATTTCCGGCGCCATCTTACCTCAAGGTAGATGGCGCTGGCATCCCAAGGGGTGTTGCAGCCCCCCCGGCACCCACGATCGCTGTGATTGGCTGTTCAATTCTGAACAGCCAATTACAGCATTCTCACTGTTTCCGTCAATCAGATTGCTGGAAACAGTGATGTGCAGCCTAGGATCGGTGCTCCTAAGATCCTAGGCTCCTAAGCCAATCTTAGGCTGTTGCTAGGAGACCCCAGACCGGACCACAAAGCTCAATGATCGGTGCGATCGCCGATCACATCAATCGCACCGATCGTAGCGTGACCATGTGGTCACAGGGCGGTAATGGGGCGGTAACCGGCTTGTGACCTCCTTTTCACCACCCCATGATCCCCTGTAATGTGATGAAAGCCCCCGGACTGTTCTGATTGGAGCGATCGATGATGACATTGATCTCTCCATTCAGAGTACCTGAATACAGGTGACCGGGCATGCTGCATTCTCTGCCCCAGCCATGTCTGATTGGTGCAATCGATGTCACCAATCAGATGGCTGGGGCAGAGCATGCACAACAGGGAGGTGACACCTCCCTGTGACCGCCCTGTCACCTGTATTCAGGTACTCTGATTGGAGCGATCGATGTCATCATCGATCACTCCAATCAGATTACCTGACCGGGTGGTGACCGGCCTGTGACCTTGCTGTCACCACCCTGTGACCGCTCTGCAGACCCTCACACTTGGTGAGGATTTCTTCAGAGCGGTCAGATCTGATCTGTCTGTCGCTGGGCCTTGTAGTGCAACAGAATCTTCTGTGACACTACAAGGCAGTCTTCTCACCTGCTCCAGTTGCTGCTGCTGCTGCTCCGGTCTCCTGGATCTTCTGCTCCGGCGTCCTGGGTCTCCTGCTCCTGACCTGCTGCAGTTCCTGCTTCAGAGCCTGCTGAAACAAGAACAGAGAAGACTTTGGTAAGTCCATATCTGTTCTCCACTCATCCACCCCAATCCCCCCTCTCCCCTCCCCCCTCTTTTTTACCCCCTTCCCACCATTTTTTTTCTGTTTTGTGCGTTCTGCAGCGGCCGAGCGCTGACCAGTGACTACGTCACTGAATAACGTCCGTGCTCACTGCTTTTCAGGATTTTTTTTTGTTAATTCTCTTGGTTCTGAGCTCCAGCTCCGGTCCTGGTCTCCTGCTCTGGGCTCCAGTTCCTGCTCCGGGCACCGTCTCCTGCTCCGGGCACTGACTCCTGCTCCAGGCACAGTCTCCTGCTCCGGGCACTGACTCCTGCTCCGGGCACCATCTCCTGCTCCGGGCAACGTCTCCTACTCCGGGCACCGTCTCCTACACCGGGCACCATCTCCTGCTCCGGGCACCATCTCCTGCTCCAGGCACCGACTCCTGCTCCGGGCACAGTCTCCAGCTTCGGGCACTGTCTCCTGCTCTGGGCACCGACTCCTGCACTGGGCACCGTCTCCTGCTCCGGGCACCGACTCCTGCTCCGGGCCCGGTCTCCAGCTCCTGGGTCTTCTGCGCCGGTCCTGCTGCTGATCCTGCTCCAGAGCCTGCTGCTGAAAGAAGAACAGAGAAGACTTGAAAATCCATCTCTGATCTCCCCTCATCCACCCCAATTCCCCTCTTCCCACTCCCCACACATCCGTGCACACATCCAGCAGCTGCTGAGCATTGATCAGTGACATAGTTCACCGATCCACACTCGTGCTCGCTGTTTGCACCACATACAGTAGTTCCTTTTTCCCTTTTTTTTTTTTTCAGAAAAAAAATTCACACCAAGCACACTGACACACACACACTCTAAATAAAGTACTGACACACACGCACCACATACATAACAAAAAAAAATGTCCCGGGGGGCGTGGCCTGGCGGGGAAGCATGATGGCCGCATAAGACAACAGCTCCTGCACCCTATCTCCTAAAATGACTCACCCAGAGGTCCCTCGTGCCTTCTCCCTCACCACCCCGCTGCTCCTGGTCACCACATCACCCGGGATCCTGGTGAGGTAGTCCCTTGGACATTTCAGCAGCTGCAGAGCTCCCCTCTGGGATCCCCTATCTGAGGCCTCTGCCGGCCTACAGCCACGTGTACTGCTCCGCACGTGCACCCCGACCCCGCGGGGATTTTTGCCCCCCCACGTGCTCGGACGGCGAGCGACGGTACGGGCTGCTGGCCGACCTTCCGGTCACCGGTTCGCTGCTTCGGCTCCTTGTCGGACGCGGGAGTGCGCTGTCGGGACGCACGCAGCGCCTCCTGACGGGCCTTCTGGGTTCTCCAGCCTGTGACCTTCGCCAGCCTGCAGCCACGTGAGCTGCACTGCGGGTTCGTCCCGGTCCCGCCGCGGCCCCTGTGCGAACACCGGCCCCCACACACCCGGACAGCGGGTGGCGGCCTAGACTGTCTGTGGCCCCTACCAACCGCCGGGCCGCCGCCTCCGCCTCCCATTTAGCGTGGAAGTGCGCTGCCAAAGTATACACGGCGCCTCCTGACAGGCTCCCCACGTATGTAGCTGTGGTGGCTGAAGGGACCCATCAGCAGCTTTTGCGGTGAGAGCCCCCTTCTTTTACTTTCTTTACTCCTGGTGATCTGCATTGGGACCTGGGACTACAGGAAGCAGACTTCATTGCTGCTGGAGCTAGGATCCTCCCTGCACTGACATTATCTAAACCCTTGATCTCATCCTCTGCTGAGCAACCAAGGACTTAACTCTTCACCTTCCTGTGGGCTTTCATGTCTGCCCTGCAAGACTCAACTGTGTCTGTATACCTGTGATGGGACTGTGCTTTCGCCCCCTCTGACAAATACACAGATTCTAATCTCTATTACTACGTCGCTGTCGGTCATCGATACTTAGAACTTGCTACCAAAGCAACATCTACGACATATACAGGGAGAAGCTCCTAGCCCTCACGTTTGGTGTATCTCCGACTGTGCGTCTTCATAGTGTCAACCCCTGCTACAAAAAAGGCTGGTGTCTATATGGGCAAAATCCGTCCTGTCAAAAGGGGTCCTCCCAAACGGGTAACAGACTTTTTCACCTCAGAACGCACCACCTCAGGCTCTCTCGACATGGCGCCCCCTTCGCCACGAACACCCCGTTCTTCCCACAGGGGCTCCGTCGCCTCCTCAGGGTCCACAACCCGAGATTACGGGGAAGCCCCCCTCACCATGAGCAGCATGAGGGATCTGCTTTCATCTCTACGCTCGTCCCTTCGGGAGGATATGAGTGCTATGGTGGCTGACTTACGTGGAGAAGTATCTGAACTTGGAGGTCATACTGACAAAATTGAGCTGAAACTTGTGGACCTCATTAAATCACACAATGATTTACTAGATGCGTATGGAATGCTGGAGAAACGGATGGATAAAATGCATACCAAGACCTTAGATCTCGAAGACAGATCCCGCCGCAACAATATCCTCATCAGAGGGATAGATGAGGCGGTGCATACCCGAGACCTTCGCTCCTTCCTCCAATAATTTATCCAAGCCACTATGCCAAACATGGACAAAAAGGACATTGTTATAGATAGAATTCATAGGGTCCCCAAACCCTCTACTATCAATCCAAATCTTCCAAGGGATGTTCTGGCGCGTATCCACTTTTACGAACTAAAGGATGATTTTCTTTACTGTTTGAGAGGGAATCTGCCGCTTCTTCCGAAACTTGCACACCTGAAAGTCTATGCCGACCTCTCCCCCGGGACTCTTGCCTTGAGACGGGAATTCCAACCCTACACCTCAGTACTCAGAGATCGTCAAATCCCTTACCGCTGGGGATTCCCCACTAAGTTGATTATTTCCAGAGACAACTCCACTGATGTTTGCCTCTTACCTGCCCAAGCAGAGAAACTTCCTTTCCAATGGGGAATGCGATCCCCCAAGGCGTCTTCGCAGAAATCATCTCCGTCTCCCCCTCGAGACCGCCATATTGACACGGAATGGAGCGTGGCGTGAAGACCTCCCTTTACAGATACTGGGTGCAATCTCGTGTTGTTCTTTTTGGTGAATTTCTTCCACGTTTTTTACCTTCTCCTTTTCTTTCCTTTTATCTCTCCTCTTCTTAACCTCTCCTCTCGAACTATTCCCTCCTCACCTCTACTCACTCTCCCTCTCTCTTATCTGCCCTTTCTCCTTCGTCTTATCTCTGATTACCCTTCCTACCTTTCTCTTCCTCTCCCCCCCTCCTCCTAATCCCTCACTTCTTCTCCTTTTCTTCTACAATACCCTTTTTCCTCACCCCCCCCCCTCTCCCCCACTGACACCATTCTTCTCTACTTCTATCTCTATCTACTTTACCCTAATTACTAAACCTCTTAGCTCTTTTCCCCCCTGATACACTTCTTTCACACCTGTGATAAGTGGAAGTTCTGCTCCAAGGGTGAATTGTCTCACTCTCCTGAGGTGTATCCACCTCGTCCTTTCTCTGCCTGGCACACTACTTGTACTGCCGGGTCTAGTGTTTGATTACTGTTACTGTTATTGCTGTTAATCCCCTGCCCCCTTTTACCTAACCCCCCTTTCCTCCCTTTTTACCCTTCCCACCTCCCTCCTGAATTTAGGTGTAAACGAGTCAACATATTCTTGCATTACCATTGTTAATATCTCAACCCGTCCACGCCTTTCCTGACACCATGAGTTTATCTGTATATTCCATCAATGTTAACGGTCTCAATTCCGCTTGTAAACTTGCCTTGACGTGGCCACAACTTAATGGCTCCAAATGTGACATTCTTTGCATACAGGAAACCCATTTATTGGCAAGGGACAATTTTAGAATGTATGCTGGGGCTTATCACCACCAATTCTTCGCCAATGGTTCTGTGAAGAAATCAGGTGTGGGCATTTTCACTATGCAGAGTGTGCTCAGAGACCCTGAAGGCCGTTATTTAATACTTATCTGTACCCTAAACAATATCCCATATACCATCGCATCCATATACGCCCCCAATGTGGGTCAATCCAGATTTCTCCGGAAATTTTTCAACACTTTGCAATCAGTTGCCACTGGCTACAGGCTCTTATCTGGAGACCTTATTGCTCCTATGCAGAGACACATAGACTGCTCCCATACCTCTGGCACCAGACTTGAACTATCTCGTCTGGTAACCGAACACGGCCTGCACGATATTTGGAGATACCTACACTGTGGGGGAAGGGACTACACGTACTTCTCTCCCCGCTTTCACACGTACTCCAGGATTGGGCTAATTTCCTGGTCAGACCACGCTCCCACCACACTCTGTTTCGAGGAATCCACAGTTCTCAGACCCCCGACTCAATGGAAATTGAACGATTACTTACTAACCATCCCTGACAATATTTCCCATGTGGACACGCAACTATCAGACTTCTTTCACACAATGACACCGGTGATGTTTCTGATGAGGTTCTGTGGCTTTCGCACAAGGCTGTTATCAGGGGCACCTTCCTAAAACTTGCAGCACAGGCAAAAAAACAATATACCTCAGCTTTGAAGCAAGCAACGTTTGAGGTGCATACCCTGGCACAGCGGCATAAGTCTTCCCCTACTCCCTCATTGCTATCAGAACTTAATACTGCTCGACAGCAATTACGTGCTCTTCTTTTACGGAGGGTGGAATATTCACTGAAGAAAACAAAAGCCAAGTACTATGGCATGGGAGATAGGGCTGGCACTTTGCTGGCTAGACAAATCAAAAAAAAGGAAGGACAGACTAGAATAGCATACCTACTCAAATCTGATGAGATCCAAGTTTGTAACCCTTTAGATATCGTGGAAGACTTCAAATTATATTATGAGACCTTATATAATTTACACACTGATCACGATACTCCTCAACCTACCACCTCCATTATTAATGCAGTTCTCGATAGGGCGGCCCTTCCCTCCCTCTCCTCTGCACAACTTTCGGCTCTGAACCGCCCCATCACGCCGCTAGAGGTCACCCAAACGATCCTTGCCTCCAAGAAGCGCTCGGCCCCCGGCCCGGATGGCCTTCCATACCAATATTATATGCAGTTTCATTCTATTCTCATTCCCTTCCTTTGTAAACTCTTCACATTCTGGCAGTCCGGGGGGGGAGGTACGTAAGGAGGGTCTCGAAGCCGTCATAACCACTTTGCCCAAGCCTGGCAAACCCCCCACATCACCAGCAAATTTCTTCCCAATAGCGCTACTGAACTGTGACATTAAACTATATGCTAAGCTCTGGGCCACCAGACTTTTTGATGTCCTCCCGTCTTTAATAGGCTCTCACCAAGAGGGTTTTGTGCCGGGTCGACAGGCTCGAGACGGTACACGGCGCGTCATCGATCTATTCAACATTTTAGAACGGAGCACGACCCCGCATTCCTGTCCTTGGACGCTGAAAAAGCGTTTGACAGGGTGCACTGGGGGTACATCGACGCAGTTCTTGCCAGATTCGGATTCCAGGGCTCAGTCAAAACTGCCATTATGGCACTCTATTCCGCCCCTTCAGCCTCAGTAAAAACCTCTGGCTTTCTGTCAAATAATTTCCCCATCTCAAATGGTGTTCAACAAGGCTGCCCTCTGTTTCCCTTAATTTTTGCTATGGCAATTGAACCTTTGGCAGCGATAGTTCGCCTCAACCCCCGCATTTGTGGAATTAAAGTAGGCTCTCATGAGCATAAAATTGGCCTCTATGCGGACGATGTCATTTTTACCTGTATGAACTTAGAAACCACCATTCCAGAGATTGTGCACCTCTTGTCGGACTTCTCAGCTGCCTCATATTATAAATTGAATCTTACAAAATCGACACTTTTCCCTCTCCACATCTCACCCTCACTCCAATCGGCTCTACAGAAATCATTCCCCTTCACCTGGTCGCCCGAAGGCTTTACGTACTTAGGTATTTACATCACCTCCATGTCGCATATAGTTAGGAGAAATTGCAATATCATTTCTGCGGCTATTTGGAAATAACTTGACCCTCTGGGCTCCGTTTCTCTCTCTTGGATTGCCAGAATCCAGATAATAAAAATGACTGTCCTGCCCAACCTAGTCTATCTTTTCCGTTGCTTACCTTTACATTTTCCTTGTGTGGATATCTCGTTATTCCAACGTCTAATCTTCCACTTTATTTGGCAATCTAGGCTGTGCCGTGTTTCCTCCCGCATTATGGTTCTTCCATATTCGGAGGGAGGTCTGGAGGTGCCGGATGTTAGAGCCTACCACAGAGCTGCTTTACTAGAAGCAGCCAAACTGTGGTGGACTTCGGACACTACTCATTTGTGGATGCAAATAGAGTCGTCATTTGCTCAAACCGGCTCCACCAGACTATTGTTGGAAATGGGCCTGTTGAAGACGCTCCCTGCTTCCTGGCCATTGTCTACAATATCGGCTCTAGTGAATGTGTGGTCCAAACATGGTACGGCTCTCTTTGCCTTTTTATACAAACACATTTCTCTAACAACACTTGAAAACATGATACCACATCTTTCACTATCCCGATGGAAAGCCTCTGGTATCCACACTCTAAAACACCTCTATGACACAAGGGGCCTAGTGCAATTCTCCACACTGTCGTCTGTTTACTCCTTACCCCACTCTTGTTTTTACCAATATTTACAAATTCGACACCTATTACAAATCTGTAGATTCCCATTAGATGACTGGCTGCCCACTGATGACAGACTTCCTCGTTTCTTTAAACCTGAGTACCCTGATCAACAAGGAGTTTCCATTTTCTATAGAGCTCTTCTTGTTCCAAATGATCAAACAAAACTTTCATACATGACAATTTGGGAACGCCGTCTCTCTTTTACTACTTCATTGGCTGATTGGCGCAAAGCAGCGTCCCACACGGCAAAATTCTCTGCATGTATTAATCATTTGGAACAAACTAAGAAATTACAACTCAATTGGTACATATCCCTACTCCGTCTGTCTCAATTCAATTCTTCGGTTTCCTCATTGTGCTGGAAGGGATGTTCACTTACTGGTTCGCTTGAGCATGTCTGGTGGTTCTGTCCTTGGATGCAGGCATTTTGGCTTACTGTTGAGAGCATTCTGCATGCTGTACTGCATATTCCAATAACTCTGACCGGCCAACTCGCACTACTGGGAATTTGTCTGACTGACATTCCAAGGCCCTTACGTCCTATTACAGCTAACATTCTTATCGCGGCATGGCAATGCATTGCAAAACACTGGAAACTATCCTCTTGCCCCGCTCAATCGGAACTGGTGACTAAGATTAACACCCATTTTCAGTATGAACTCATTTTAGCACACGATATTTCCAGGAAAAATAAAGTGCTGACCTGGTGGGACCCGTGGATCACCTCTGGGTTGAACTCTGTTACCCTCCCACATTGATTTCTAGTATGACTGTCTTATGGACCACCTTGGTTAACGATCACTGTTTGCTTTTCAGGCAGCTTAAAACTCTTATATTTGTTCTACTCTCGGGCACCTTTTCACTGTTGTCTCCTACCCCTCCCCGCCCCCCCCCATTTCCCTCTTCCCCCAAGTGCACCTGTTCCCTCTTTCTAAACCCTAACCCTCCTCTCTTTTTATTGTAGATTGTTTACAGTTTATATTTGCGGTTATCACCGTTGCCTTTTCGGCGATACCACTGTTTGTATTGTACTTCATAACCTAATAAAAACGTATTGGTTAAAAAAAAAAAAATGTCCCGCTCATTCCAACTCACTATTCAGTGGAGGAGGCATACGCTTTTCTTGCCTCCGACACTGGCAGCGAGGGCGAGGATCCCATATTTCTTGATTTTTCCTCCTCCTCGTCGTCTTCCTCCTCCTCTACTTCCTCATCAGGTGCTGCTGGACCGCCCCGCAGTCGTTCCAGGAGAGAAGACGAACCAGCACCCCCCACAAGGCCCTGATATTTGACAGCTGTGACGGAGCGGGCCTCAGTACCTCCGAAACTGAAGGACCTCGAATTGTACCAGGCCAACATTTCCCAGGGGAGATCCCTCAAGTCGCAAAAAAAGGTAAGTCACAAAAGAGGTGCCGAGTGTGTTATAAAAGGGGAATACGCAAGGACACCATTTATCAATGTGACACCTGCCCCGACAAACCTGGCCTGTGCATGAAAGACTGCTTCAAAAGGTACCATACTTTCATGCACTACTAAATTAATTTCTGACGTATGACAATCTGATGAACACTACACAACTGACGTAGTGTTCGCCAAGTTGTCATACGTCAGTTTTGTAGTGTTTGTCAGGTTGTCCTACACAACTGACATATGACGCTACATTATAAACTTCACAGATCAGGTATCAGTTCCAAAAAGGGGGCACTTGTTGGGCATTTCCACTGTTTAGGCACGTCAGGGGCTATCAGAATATTTTGTGAAAATATATTTTTAACATTATAATTTTCTGTGATGGGGGTTCAAAGTGTTCACCACACATGTAAATAAGTTCCTTAAGGGGTTTAGTTTTCAAAATGGGGTCACTTGTGAGGGGTTTCCACTTTTTAGGCACATCAGGGGCTCTCCAAACGCGACATGGGGTCCACTGTCAATTCCAGTTAGTTTTGCATTGAAAACGTCAATTGGCGCTCCTTCCCTTTCGAGCCCTGCCGTGCGCCCAAACAATTGCTTTCCCCCACATATGGGGTATCTGCGTACTCAGGAGAAATTGCACAACAACTTTTGGGGTCCAATTTCTCCTGGTACCCTCGTGAAAATAAAAATATTGCGGCAAAAATATCGTTTTTGTGAAAAAAAAAGATTTTTTTTTTCACGGCTCCACGTCATAAACTTTTGCAAAACACATTTGTGAAAATAAAAAAATTGGGGTCTAAAATAAACTTTTAGTGAAAAAAAGTTATATGTTCATTTTTTTTCCTTTCATGTTCAATTAATTGGTGTGAAGCACCTGAAGGGTTAATAATCTTCTTGAATGTGGTTTTGAGCACCTTGAGGGTTGCAGTTTTTAGAATGGTGTCACTTTTGGGTATTTTCTGTCATAAAGGCCTCTCAAAGTCACTTCAAATGTGATGTGGTCCCTAAAAAAATGGTTTTGTAAATTTTGCTGTAAAAATGAGAAATCGCTGGTCAACTTTTAATCCTTATAGCTCCCTAACAAAAAAAAAATTTGGTTCCAAAATTGTGCTGATGTAAAGTAGACATGTGGGAAATGTCATTTATTAACTATTTTGTGTGATATATCTCTCTGATTTAAGGGCATGAAAATTCAAAGTTTGAAAATTGCAAAATTTTCAACATTTTTGCCAAATTTCCGTTTTTTTCACAAATAAACGCAAGTGATATCGAAGAAATTTTACCACAATCATGAAGTACAATATGTCACGAAAAAACGATTTCAGTATCAGGGGAATCTATTGAAGCGCTCCAGAGTAATTACCTCATAAAGTGACAGTGGTCAGAATTGTAAAAATTGGCCCGGTCATTAACGTGCAAACCACCCTCGGGGCTAAAAGGGGTTAATCAGATAGTTAGACCACACAAAATAGTTAATAAATAAGATTTCCACATGTCTATTTTACATCAGCATCATTTTTGAAGCATATTTTTTTTGTTAGGACGTTGGAAGGGTTAAAAGTTTATCAGCAGTTTTTCATTTTTCCAACAAAATACATTTTTTACGGACCACATCACATTTTGAAAGGCCTATGTAACAGAAAATACCCAAATGTGACTATTTTAAAAAAATGCACCCCTCAAAGTGCTAAAAACCACATTTAAGAAATTTATTAAGGCTTTTAGTTGCTTCACAGAAATGAAAGCGATGTAGACGGAAAAAATAAAAATGTTAATTTTTCTCACAAAAATGTTGCTTTAGCCCCAAATTTTCATTTTCACAAGGGTAACAGGAGAAAATGTACCTGTCATGTGTGTTTTAGAGGTGACAGATAGTCGCCCTGCAGTGGTTTGCAGGAGATCTCCACGTTTAGCAATGCAGACAGCTGCCTAGATAGGAGGCTGTGTTTAGGACCCAGCGACTACCTTCCTTTAGTCTGGGTGTATGCACTACCGTTCAAAAGTTTGGGGTCACCCAGACAATTTTGTGTTTTCCTTGAAAACTCATACTTTTATTTATCAAATGAGTTACAAAATGAATAGAAAATATAGTCCAGACATTGACAAGGTTAGAAATAATGATTTTTATTAGAAAGAATAATTTTCTCCTTCAAATTTTGTTTTCGTCAAAGAATGCTCCCTTTGCAGCAATTACAGCATTGCAGACCTTTGGCATTCTAGCTGTTAATTTGCTGAGATAATCTTGAGAAATTTAACCCCGTGCTTCCTGATGCCCCTACCATAAGTTGTATTGGCTTGATGGGCACTTTTTGCGTACCATACGGTCAAGCTGCTCCCACAACAGCTCAATGGGGTTGAGATCTGGTGACTGCTCTGGCCACTCCATTACAGATAGAATACCAGCTGCCTGCTTCTTCCCTAAATAGTTCGTGCATAATTTGAAGGTGTGCTTTGGGTCACTGTCCTGTTGTAGGATGAACGGCTCCAATCAAGCGCTGTCCACAGGGTATGGCATGGCGCTGCAAAATGAAGTGATAGCCTTCCTTATTCAAAATCCCATTTACCTTGTACAAATCTCCCACTTTACCAGCACCAAAGCAACCCCAGACCATCACATTACCTCCACCATGCTTGACAGATGGCGACAGGCACTCTTCCAGCATCTTTTCAGTTGTTCTGCGTCTCACAAATGTTCTTCTGTGTGATCCAAACACCTCAAACTTTGATTCGTCTGTCCATAAAACTTTGTTCCAATCTTCTTCTGTCCAATGTCTGTTTTCTTTTGCCCATATTAATCTTTTCCTTTTATTAGCCAGTCTCAGATAAGGCTTTTTCTTTGCCACTTTGCCCTGAAGGCCAGCATCCCGGAGTCGCCTCTTCACTGTAGACGTTGACACTGGCATTTTGCATATACTATTTAATGAAGCTGCCAGTTGACGAGCTGTGAGGCGTCGATTTCTTAAACTAGAGACTCTAATGTACTTGTCTTATTGCTCAGTTGTGCAGCGGGGCCTCCCACTTCTCTTTCTACTCTGGTTAGAGCCTGTTTGTGCTCTCCTCTGAAGGGAGTAGTACACACTGTAGTAGGAAATCTTCAGTTTCTTGGCAATTTCTCACATGGAATAGCATTCATTTGGAAGAACAAGAATAGACTGTCGAGTTTCACATGAAAGTTTTCTTTTTCTGGCCATTTTGAGAGTTTTATAGAACAAACAAATGTAATGCTCCAGATTCTCAACTAGCTCAAAGGAAGGTCAATTTTATAGCTTCTCAAATCAGTTTTCAGCTGGGCTAACATACTTGTGCAAGGGTTTTCTAGGGTTTTCTAAACATCCATTGGCCTTTTTACACAGTTAGCAAACACAATCTACCATTAAAACACTGGAGTGGTGGTTGTTGGAAATGGGCCTCTATACACCTATGAAGATATTGCAATAAAAACAAGACATTTGCAGCTAGAATAGTCATTTACCACATTAACAATGTATAGAGTGTATGTCTGATTCATTTAATGTTAGCTTAATTGAAAAAAAATGTGCTTTTCTTTCAAAAATAATGAAATTTCTAAATGACCCCAAACTTTTGAACGGTAGTGTATATACCTGGTATGTCTACGTGGGCGTCGCCGGTTATACTCATTTCTATGTGGAACTTGGCTAAAGCAGCATCACGTCCTCTCTGGAGTCTTGAGGCCGTGTGCCCTGTTGGAGTTCTTCTAAGCTAAGTTGTTATTCCTCTGTGTTGTCTTCCCCTTTTGTCTTTAGAGTGCTAGCGGAGGTTGACTAGTGCTCATCTCCTTCCACCCCCAGCTATAGCCTTATGCCAGGGATAGTAGGGCAAGGCACGTGATCGGCGACAGCTGCAGAGGCTGTATAGGCTGTATAGGAATGTTAGGGGGAGACAGGGTGACGCTAGTCCAGATTAGGAGGTCACCTCTTCCCCCTTTCCCCTCTGTGTTGCACTCACACCTGGCATGACTCTGTGTGTTGCTTGTCGTGACATTATAACTGGCTGAGCACGTTTCGGAAAAAAAGAAGAAAAAAAACGACACAAGATTGACATTTTTTTTTTCTTTGTGTGTTTTTGGGCGTGCACCTTTTTTTTCCATACTCCCTTTAGTATGGGGTCAGTTGCAGAGTTCGCAGAGCAGTTCTGCTGTCTGTCTCTGGAGGTGAATGACCTCCACTGTGAGGTTCAGCAGCAGTATCACGGGTTGCAGGACGCCAATATAGGGGTTTCTGCTGGTAGACCTGACCAATCTGAACCCAAGGTTGACCTCCCGGACAGGTTTTCAGGAGGTAGGGACAAGTTTTTTGTGTTTAAGGAGGCATGCAAATTGTACTTCAAACTTCGTCCCTACTCCTCCGGTAATGAGGAGCAACGGGTTGATATTGTGATCTCTCTACTGCAGGGCAATCCTCAGTCATGGGCGTTTTCGTTACCTCAGGACTCAGTTTGTCTCCAGTCTGTGGAGGGTTTTTTTTGAGCTCTTGCCCTCATCTATGATGACCCTGACCGAGTCGCCTTGGCTGAGTCTAAGCTACGTCGCCTTCAGCAGGGGATTCGGTCAGTGGAAATGTACAGTTCGGAATTCCGTAGATGCGCAACGGATTCCAAATGGAATGACTTACTGAAAGGTTGAAAGATGCCTTGGCTGTGTATGATACCCCTCAGTCCTTGGAGGCTGCCATGTCTTTGGCCATACATCTGGATAGGCGCCTTTGGGATAGACGGGTGCAACCTTCTCCTCCGTTGCCTTCTTGTCGGGGTGTTGTACCTTTGCCAAGGGAGCGGTCTGGGGGTTAACCAGTACTGGGGGAGGTGGAGGGGTGTCTCTACATCATATATCTCCCTGGAGATTCACAAGAAAAGAGGTGTATGTTTTTTTTGTGTGAAAAATGGACACTTTGATGGGACCTGTCCTTCAATTTCTAAACAAAAGGAGACTCGTTTAACTCTCGGTAGTCTGGAGTTGGATAAACAAGGGGTGCACTTGTGGCCAAACTGCAGTTCCCGCTTTGTCCTGACAGCAGGGGTGGTGCTAGAGAGCAAAACCGAAAAAAAATTCTGTGTCTGTTGACAGTGGAGCCGGGGTCAGCATGGTTGATGCTGAGTTTGTGAAAACTCATGGTCTTGCTTGCTGTGCTTTAGCTGAACCTATTCCCATCTTTGCCATTGACTCGGTGCCACTTGCACAGAAAGCATTTACTCAGATTGTATATAATGTAAAACTGAGGGTGGGGTCAGTTCATTGTGAAATCATCCCTTGCTATGCACTGGAAAATCTCCCTACTCCGATTGTTTTAGGTATCCCCTGGCTTGTTAAACATAATCCATTGGTGGATTGGCAAACCGAGGAGATTACTGAATGGGGAGATTACTGCCATGAGAACTGTCTGAATGTTTCTATTGCTGCTGTCTGTACGGGGATACGACCTGCTTTTCTATCTGGTTTTGAGGACGTTTTTTCTGAAAAGGGGTGTCAAGTTTTGCCTTCTCATTAACCTGACCCCCGGAGCTAAACTACCAAAATGAAGACTATATAATCTTTCTGGCCCTGAAAGACAAGCCATGAAGGTTTTCATTGCGGAAAGTCTGGAGAAGGGACATATCAGACCCTCATTTTCGCCCGTGGCGGCAGGGTTCTTCTTTGTGAAGAAAAAAGATGGCGGTCTACGTCCTTGTTTAGATTTCCAGGAATTAAATCAAATTACCATCCGTGATCCATACTCTTTTCCTCTGATTCCCGATTTGTTCAGCCAGGTTGTGGGAGCTAAGGTATTCTCCAAGTTGGATTTAAGGGGAGCCTACAATCTGATTAGAATCAGAGAGGGGGACGAATGGAAGACAGCATTCAATACCCCGGAAGGTCATTTCGAGAATCTGGTTATGCCTTTTGGTTTGACCAATGCACCTGCGGTATTCCAGCATTTCATAAATAATATTTTTGATCATTTGGTGGGGAGGTTTGTGGTGGTCTATCTGGATGATATTTTGGCTTATTCACCTGATTTTGAGACCCAATGGGGGTATGTTAAGCAGGTGCTCGAGATATTAAGGGATAACAAACTTTATGCCAAACTAGAAAAATGTGTTTTTGCTGTTCAGGAGGTGCAGTTTTGGAGGTACTTGTTGTCATCTTCAGGTTTTTGTATGGATCCGTAGAAGATCCGTGCAGTCCTTGACTGGGAACGTCCCGAGAACCTGAAGGCCCTACAATGTTTTCTGGGCTTTACTAATTTTTACAGGAAATTCATCCAAAATTACTCTGTGGTAGTGAAACCCCTTACTGACACGACTAAGAAGGGGTCTGATTTTTCCAACTGCTCGGAGGCTTCCCTCCAGGCTTTTTCTTCCTTAAAGAATCATTTTGCCACTGCACCTATTCTCAGTCAACCCAATGTTTCTCAACCCTTTATTGTGGAGGTCGATGCTTCGGATGTCGGGGTTGGGGCTGTGTTGTCTCAGGGTTCGTTCCCTAGTAAATGACGTCCATGCGCCTTCTTTTCTAAAAAATTGTCTTTGGCTGAGAGAAATTATGATGTGGGTAATAGGGAACTTTTGGCGATCAAATTGGCATTCGAGGAATGACAACATTGGTTGGAGGGGGCTGTCCATCCTATTACTGTTATTACTGACCTGTCATATCTCCAGTCAGCTAAACATCTCAACCCTAGGCAAGCCAGATAGTCCCTGTTTTTTACTAGGTTCAATTTTGTTGTCACTTTTCGTCCAGGGGTCAAAAATGTCAAGGCTGATGCTTTGTCACGGAGCTTCCCTGGTGGTGGTGACCATGAGAACCCTGCCCCGATATTGCAGAAAGGGGTAGTCATTTCGGCTCTTTATCCTGAACTGGAGGATGAGGTGTTGGAGGCTCAGTGGGACGCCCCTGCCTCCTGCCCTTCTGGAAAGTTATTTGTAATATCTGATCTGCGCTGCAAAGTAATCAAGGAACATCATAACTCTGTGCTTGCAGGGGTTCCAGGTGGTAAGGCAACCGCGGACCATGCAAGAAATAGGAGCATGTTCACACTAGCAAAAAGAAGCAAAACCTACAGAAGACAAAAAATATATCTCATACCCTACCATCATTATATATAAATGTAAAGCAAAGTTGCATAATAAATATAGGGTACTTAGTGAACTATTTTTGATCAAAAAAAGTATACAAGCCGTCCCACCAGCGGCAAGGTGACCCTAAATTGGAACGGTACCTATACTGTCTATATTAAAAACCTTACTGTATATCAAAGTTGAAGTAATGCATATAAAAGGGTAGACAAATAGGACCGGGTCCCAACTCCAGACCACCCAGGCCCGTGGTAAGCTACACATATACTAATCAGCTCAACAAAGGGGATGCCACACCCTTAAATTGCACAGAATGCAAACAAGACAGAAAACCAAGCAATGTGAACTGAGGTCTAAGATGGTAGACATGCAAGAAATAGGAGCATGTTCACACTAGCAAAAAGAAGCAAAACCTACAGAAGACAAAAAATATATCTCATACCCTACCATCATTATATATAAATGTAAAGCAAAGTTGCATAATAAATATAGGGTACTTAGTGAACTATTTTTGATCAAAAAAAGTATACAAGCCGTCCCACCAGCGGCAAGGTGACCCTAAATTGGGACGGTACCTATACTGTCTATATTAAAAACCTTACTGTATATCAAAGTTGAAGTAATGCATATAAAAGGGTAGACAAATAGGACCGGGTCCCAACTCCAGACCACCCAGGCCCGTGGTAAGCTACACATATACTAATCAGCTCAACAAAGGGGATGCCACACCCTTAAATTGCACAGAATGCAAACAAGACAGAAAACCAAGCAATGTGAACTGAGGTCTAAGATGGTAGACATGCAAGAAATAGGAGCATGTTCACACTAGCAAAAAGAAGCAAAACCTACAGAAGACAAAAAATATATCTCATACCCTACCATCATTATATATAAATGTAAAGCAAAGTTGCATAATAAATATAGGGTACTTAGTGAACTATTTTTGATCAAAAAAAGTATACAAGCCGTCCCACCAGCGGCAAGGTGACCCTAAATTGGGACGGTACCTATACTGTCTATATTAAAAACCTTACTGTATATCAAAGTTGAAGTAATGCATATAAAAGGGTAGACAAATAGGACCGGGTCCCAACTCCAGACCACCTATCCCTAGTAGGCCATGGACACACTTGTCCATGGATTTTATTACTGACCTACTGGTTTCTGCAGGCAAAACGGTGGTTTTCGTGGTAGTAGATAGGTTCAGTAAAATGGTTCACTTCGTCGCATTACCTGGACTTCCCAATGCCAAAACACTCGCTCAG
Source organism: Phyllobates terribilis (assembly GCF_046119375.1). Taxonomy (NCBI): domain Eukaryota; kingdom Metazoa; phylum Chordata; class Amphibia; order Anura; family Dendrobatidae; genus Phyllobates; species Phyllobates terribilis. The sequence continues at coordinate 73,289,258 of NW_027362765.1, forward strand.
GTGTTCATAAATGAGATTGTGAAGCTTCATGGGGTTCCCTCCGATGTGGTGTCTGATCGGGGTCCCAGTTCGTTTCCAAGTTCTGGAAGGCATTCTGTTCTCGACTGGGGGTGCAGCTGTCCTTTTCCTCTGCCTTCCACCCTCAGTCGAATGGTCAGACTGAGTGCGTCAATCAGAACTTGGAGACCTACCTCATGTGTTTCGTCTCCAAAAATAAGGAAGATCGGGCATCCTACTTACCGCTGGCAGAATTTGCCATCAATAATCATCATCAAGAATCCACTAACAGGTCACTGTTCTTCGGTGCATACGGTTATCACCCACAGTTTGGTACCTTCAGTGGGGGAGGAGCTTCAGGAGTTCCTGAGGAGGAACGGTTTGCTTCGTTGCTCTCCTCGGTATGGCAGGGTGTTCTGTGTAATTTAAAGACGATGGGAGACAGGTATAAACATATGGTTGACAAAAAAGGCTTGCCAGGTCCAGACCTGAATGTGAATGACTTTGTGTGGTTGTCTACCAGGAATATAAGATTGAAAGTTCCTTCTTGGAAGCTGGGACCTAGGTTTATTGGTCCCTATAAAATAACCACCGTCATTAACCCAGCAGAGTTTCGTCTTGAACTTCCTCAGGCCCTTAAGGTCCATAATGTGTTCCACAGGTTCTTACTTAAAAGGTATGTGGAACCTCTTGAGCCCTCACTTCTATCACCGCCCCCAGTAATGGTTGATGGTACTCTGGAGTTCCAGATTTCGAGGATTGTAGATTCTCATCTCCAACGTTGTACTCTACAATACTTGGTGCACTAGAAAGGCTATGGTCCAGAGGAGAGGATGTGAGTTTCAGCGTCAGAGGTGAACGCTCCCAGATTGGTTCGCTCATTCCACACCTCTTTTCCTGAAAATCCCGGGCCTGAATATCCGGAGGCCACTCGTAGAGGAGGGGTACTGTAACGGGCGTGTCAGAGATGAGAGACAGTCGCCCTGCAGTTGGTTGCAGGAGATCTCTACGTTTGGCATTGCAGACAGCTTCTTAGATGAGAGGCTGTCTTTAGGACCTAGCGGTTATCTCCCTTTTGCTAATTAGCTCTCTGGCCTGGGTGTACATATACCTGGTGTGTCTGAGAGGGAGTTGCTGGCTATATTTATTTCTACTTGTGAGGCTTAGCAGGAGCAGTACTTCATCCTCTCTGGAGCTTGAGGCCATGTGCATTTTTGGAAGTCATCTAAAGCTAAGTTATTTCCCCCTGTTTTGTCTTACCTTGTTGTCTGTAGTGTTTAGTGGAGGTTGACTAGTGCTCATCTCCTCCCATCCCTAGCCATACGCCAGGGAAAGTAGGGCAAGGCACGCGTGCGGCGATTGCTAAGGAGGCAATATAGGGATGGTAGTTGAGACAGGGTGACACTAGACCAGACTAGGAGGTCTCCATTTCCCCCTTTCCCTAGTGTCTGGGCTCCCTTTCCCTTTGCCCTCTGTGTTGCATTAAGTCTTTCCCACACCTGGCGTGACAGGAGGACATAGGACAAGTGTAAATTATCTGGTGTAAAACAAGATTATAGCTCTTTTTAAAAAGAGTACCCCACGGCCCAGGGGGCGCGTCAGCCTTGGCGTCACGAACAGGATTCCGTGCCCGATGCCACCGGGTACTGTGCGCCTTAAAAAGACTGCAATGCTCACTGTGGTGAAGATTTGCCGCCATTCCCGAGATTTCCCGCCATTGTCCGCCATCTTCCTGTCGCCGCGCGGGAAGAAGAGGGGCGTAACCGTGGGAATCGGAGAGGCGTAACCGCTGGAAGCGCGCAAAGCCGAGGACACGCCCCGCCCCTGACGTCGAACCAGGAAGCGTCAGGTCCTGGAAGGAGCACAGAGGACGCTCTGACGTCAGACGCGAGCGACGCAAGGTCCTGGAAGAAGACCGTCGCCTGCGGAGCTGCGGCCTACCTGAAAAAGAAAGTGAAGAAGGTAGGCTCCGGTTCACTAGGGGGGCGCAACCATGGCCGACAATCAGCCAGCCGCCGGAGCACCGGTTAACGCTCCTGATGCCCAACCTGCGCCCGGCGCTGCACAGGCCGGAGCGGCCGCTTCACCAGCAGGGGTCATGACTCCGTTGATACCCATGGCCCTGCAGTATATCCCTGAAGCGAAATGGCTTCCCCAGTATAATGGCAAACCAGACACCCTGTCCGGATTCAAGAGGAAAATATGCGGTGTGCTGGACATGTATTCTATGACTGGTAAGCAGAGAGCTGCTGTTGTGCTGGGACAATTGACTGGTGCCGCAGAGCGGGAAGTTGAAACCTGGCCAGCTGCAGACCAGGAATCGGTATCCATCATCTTTAAGAGACTGCAAACTGTGTTTGAAAACCGCACTGAGACGGATCTCCGGATGAGGTTCTACCACTGTGTCCAGAAACCTGAGGACAGTGTCCGGGACTACGCCTGGCGCGTACAGGAAGCCCTGCGGGCCCTGAAACAGGTTAGTTCAGCCAGCATACAAAATGAAAATAAAATGCTGATGGAACAGTTCATCCGGGGGTTGAGGTCCCAGGAGGACAGCAGAACTGTACGGTGGTGGGCCTTAGACCATCCAGATGCCACCTTTGACACCCTTAAGGACATGGCTATTAAGGGGCTGCAGCCCCTGGAAACAACAGATACTGCTATCCAGCGTTACCAGGGTGGGGCCACCCCAGTGCCTGCAGCACCCACTGCTCCTTCACTAACGGCTGAAACAAAGATGCAAACAGTGCCCCCCCTAGCGAGCTGGACAGCCTAAGCTCTGAAGTGCGCCAGTTAAGTAAAACCCTGCCCACTGTCCTGAGCACCCTGCAGCTACAGGAGGAGTCCGAGCCGGAAGGAAGGATACTACTCGCCAACAGCCCTGAGGATGTCCCCTGGATGAGAAGAAGGAGGACAACGCCACCCCGGAGGAGGACAACGCCACCCCGGAGAAGGACAACGCCACCCCGTGGGAGGACCAACGACCAACGTCGCCCTCCAGGAGAGTTCATCTGCTAACGCTGCCAGAAGGCAGACCACACAGCGCGGATCTGTCCTTTAAACGAGCAAACCCTGGGGCCGAGGGCCGACACCCAGGAGTAAATCAAGCAGGCCCATCAAGCTGGTACCATCGGTTAGTGGGAGGAAGACCTTTCCTGTCCATTGTGCTGGATGGCATCGCGACACCTGCCCTGCTCGACACTGGATCTCAGGTAACCATCATGCCTGATGTCCTCTACAAAAGGTTCTGGTCCATAGACGAACTCCAGCCGCCAGCCCCGAACCTCTCCATGTGTGCCTCTAATGGCCTTCCTCTTAACCTAGTAGGGGTTAAGGACGTGACAGTGAAGGTGGGGAGAGCGGAACTAAAGGACCAAGGACTGATTGTAGTGGAGTCTAATCCTGGTGATACAGACTTGTATATGATACTTGGTACAAATATTGTCAGTAACTGTTTGGGAGAAGTGTTGTTTTTGCTCCAACAGATTGCTGACACCGCCAAACCAGGGCAGAGGAAGGTGCTCCAGAAAGAGATCCGAGCCCTTATGTACCAGCAACAGGTAAAGCTATCAGGTGGTGAAATTGGTAATGTACGGGTGACAGACCCGATACCCATTGTGATTCCCCGATGAGTGAAATGCTGATTTGGTGTAGAGCAGCAATAGGTCTCAAAGGACAGAACTATCAGGCGGTAGTGGAGCCCATTAGTTCGGAGCACAGACCTACACTCTTAACTGCCAGAGGGGTGGTTGATGTACGCAATGGGAGGGTACCCGTACGACTCCTAAATTATGGGGAGGATGAAGTTAAATTACCAACATATGCCACTGTTGCCAGGTTGTATACTGTGGATAACAACGCCATACACACAGTGGAATCCTTGACCCCACCAGATACAGTGGAGGACAATGATTCAGAAACCCAGGTGGGGGATTAGTGTCAACAGCTCCATGTTGGGACTGACGCCACTCCTGTCCATCAGAAACAAGGTGTATACAGGGTGGTCCAGGAATACGAACAGGTATTCCGCAAACACCCACTTGATTTTGGGAGGATTAAAGGGGTACAACACCATATACCCACAGGTGACCATCCACCCATCAAAGAACGTTACAGGCCAATCCCACCAGCACACTACCAGAAGGCGAAGGAAATGTTGCATGACATGAAGAAGGCAGGGGTAATAAGAGATAGCTGTAGCCCCTGGGCAGCTCTCCTGGTCCTGGTCAGGAAAAAGGATGGAAGCATGAGGATGTGTGTAGATTACAGACAGGTAAATCGCATAACACATAAAGAAGCATACCCTTTGCCCCGTATAGAGGAATCCCTGGCTGCATTAAAGTCTGCAAATTACTTCTCTACCCTTGACCTCACTAGTGGGTACTGGCAAGTAGCAGTTGCTGAGGAGGACCGGGAGAAGACGGCCTTCACTACCCTGATGGCACTCTGCGAGTTCAATAGTATGCCTTTCGGACTCTGTAATGCCCCTGGAACGTTCCAGAGATTGATGGACTGCTGTTTGGGACACCGTAACTTCGAGACCGTGCTGCTATACCTGGATGACGTGATAGTGTACTCCAAGACGTATGAGGACCATTTGAAGCACCTGGTGGAAGTATTTGAGTCGTTGTCCCGGTATGAGATGAAATTGAAGCCTTCCAAGTGCCACCTGCTCAAACAGAATGTTCATTACCTGGGGCACATCTTCAGTACGGAAGGAGTAGCACCAGACTCGGAGAAGGTCACTCCCATCCAGAAATGGCTGGAACCGAAGAATCTCAAGGAGGTACGTCAGTTCCTGGGACTGGTCGGGTATTACCGGAGGTTTGTAAAGGACTACACCAAGAAGGCAGCGCCTTTGCAAGATCTCCTGGTAGGTCAGTCCCACAGAGGCAAGAACCCCCCCTTCCAGTGGGGTAAAGAGCAGGCCGAGTCCATTGCAGTGATGAAAGAGATCCTGACTGGCGAAGAAATCCTGGCCTACCCTGACTACAGCCAACCATTCCTGCTGTACACTGATGCCAGCAATGAGGGACTAGGAGCTGTGTTGAGTCAGAAGCAGTATGGCAAGGAGAAAGTGATTGCCTATGCTAGCAGAAGCTTTGTCCGACCGAGAGAAATCCAGAAAACTATAGCTCCTTCAACTTGGAGCTCCTGGCCTTGGTCTGGGCCATCACTGAACGATTCAAGCACTATCTGGCCTCCACTAAGTTCACGGCTTACACTGACAACAACCCCTTGACACATCTAGAGACAGCCAAGTTGGGAGCCATGGAACAGCGTTGGATGGCCCGGCTGTCAAACTATCAATTCCCCATCAAGTACCGGGCAGGCCACAAGAATGCCAATGCCGATGCCCTATCCGGAATGCCTCACCAGTTGGACACTGAAGAAGTGGATGACCTGGAAGAGATTGAGCTACCTGCCTTCCACAGAAATGGGATGGTCCACGAGCAGCGCACCTCCAGGAGGTATCGTGGTAAGACACTAAACCTTTTACCTCACCACAGTTGGAAGGAGACCCAGGACAGCGACCCGGTTGTCAGCCATATCAAAGAACTGATAACCCAGGAAGGTTCCTCCCTGGAGAAGGATGCTTCTCCACAAGCCAAGCAACTGTGCAATGAGAGAAGCCGGCTGTTCATCTATAGAGAGAAGCTGTGCCGAAGGTATGTCAACCCTAGGACCCATGAGATGGTATGGCAGATCGTAGTGCCCAGGACAGACATCCAGATGGTATTGGAGGCCTACCACGATCAAGCAGGGCACTTTGGCTGGAAGAAGCTGGAAACCCTCCTGAAGAATCGGTTTTATTGGGTTGGAATGCGGAGTTCCATAGAGAGGTGGTGCCGAGATTGTGGACCCTGTAGTCTCAGAAGAAAAGACTACAGCAGCCAGAAGGCACCCCTGCAGTCCATCAAGACAACCCAGCCCCTGGAGATCATCGCTTTGGATCACGTCAAACTGTCACCCAGCAGGTCAGGCTACTCGTATGCCCTGACCATGGTGGATCACTACTCCCGGTTCCTGGTGGTAGCCCCTGTCAAGGATCTGACGGCAGAAACTGCAGCAAGGACGTTTCAAGCATACTTCTGCAGGCCCCATGGATACCCGGATAAGGTGCTGACGGATCAAGGCCCAGCCTTTGAAGCCGAGCTGTTCAAAGAGTTTTGCCATCTGTACGGGTGTAAGAAGATCCGGAATCCACCGTACCACCCCCAAACCAATGGGTTATGTGAAAAGATGAATAACAGTCATCGACCTGTTGAAAACCTTACCTCTAGAAGAAAGAAACCAGTGGCCAGACAAGCTACCTGACCTGGTAGATCTGTACAATCACATACCTGTGAGTTCCACCAATTGTACTCCAGCGTACCTCATGAGAGCAAGACCCGGAAAGTTGCCCATGGACCTGGAGCTTGGAGTGGTAGAGCCAGAAGCAGATATGTCCACTGTAGACTGGGATGTGACCCGACAGGAGCAGTACAAGAGAGTACAGGCCTGTGCTGAAGACAGTCTAAGTAGGGTGAGAGATAAGCAGGAAGCAGAGTACAACAAGAGTGCACCAGCCGAACCCTTGACAAGCTGCTCCAGGGAGGGCATGGCGGGGTACAGGGAGTGCTGGTGTAGGAGGCCCAGGAGCAGGTCGGCGCTTGCAGCGCCCGGGACAGGGGATTTCTTCCTACCTGCTCCTGTGCTGCACATGGCCTCCTGGTATTCAGCGGACTCCGCCGGGGCTCGGGTGCCGCTGCTGGCATCTGGTGCTGTTCTCCGCCGTGCTGCTAATTTCTCCAGCAGCTCTCTTTCCACCTCGTTACCACTGCTTGCTGGGCCCGTTCTACTTGCTGGCTCAGCTCCAAAATCTCACTTTGGAGGAGTTCCGCATCCTCCGGGGACAATTTACTGGATTCCCCCTCCAGGGTGAGGGGGGTCGCTTGTTGCTGCAGGCCAGAGGCGGAGGCTGGATCCTTGCTTCCGTCCATGCTGGCTGCCGGGTGCGGTCTGTCTAGACTGGTTAAGACCACACCCTGTCTCCATTCTTTCTCTCTTCCTCCCCTCCCCTTTTGGGGGCGGTCCCATGGCAGCTTGCTGTCGGTCACTCCTTGTGACGTCCTCCCTGCTTTGACGGACACATCTATGCGGACAGTCACTGTTGCAAGGGGCAGGGTGTGCTTTTGGTGCCATTCTGGGACCCGGCCCACAATGGGAGGTTCCATATTGTTGTCCTTGATCACGCACATAATGGCACCCGTTCTTCTGGGGCGGGCGCCACATTCAGTGTAGAAAAACAGTTCTTTAGGCACACAACACCCGCTGTTAACGGGTTGGTCACGTATCCTGTTCGTGACGCCAGAGATGACTCGACCCCAAAGTCATGGGGTACTCGGCAGCCGGGCCTATGGATGCTGGTGGGGGGATATCACGGTGGCTGGCCCGGTCCGTGGCTCAGGGCAGTCAACAAAAAGGGGAAATATTATTTGTAAGGGGTTTGTAGTTTTAGAAAGGGTTCGTGACGCCACCTGTGGAATGCGGCCAAAGGGAGCCGCCGCTGCGGAGTAGTCCCCTGAAACTGATGTTACTGCAGCAGGGATGGTGTGGCTCTCCACAGGAAGAGCTAGCTCCAGGGCAGTGTGGATAGTGTTGGTTGCGCTGGGCGTCGTAGTGCAGGGGTAAGATGGCGCAGCTGAAATAATGGACGGAGGCAGTGCGGTGCAGTCTTCCGAGTCTTTAATCACAGTTGTTAAGTTCCTCAGGCTGTACTGTCCAGCTTACAGCCTCCCACGTCGCGCTGCATCCACCAGAACGGGGGTTCAGCTCTTCCTCAGGTAATTTAGGAGCACCTGACGGAACCCCGCTTTCTTGTGTTCCTCTCTAGACCGTCCTCACGCTGGGTCTTCTCCCTCCTGCCCTGCGCTTCCCCACTCTCAGTCCCGCTCGAGTGCTCTGAAGTCCCTCCTGTCTAACTGGAGTTCCTGGACCTGCTTGACTCTCACGGAGATAAGAATGAGGCTTTGGCAACTGGACAATGAAAGCCAGAAGCCTCCGGTTTTTCCAGCCGAGACCTGGAGTAACACGGCTGGTCAAGGGGCCGGTCCCTTTCTTGCGGCCTACGATCCCTCTGTTTTCTGACAGATTCGGGGCGTACGGGTGCCGTCCTGCACTCGCTCTACCCCCTGGGATCCCTTTAACAGAACGCAGCCTACTCCTCTGCTTCCCTCCTGGGCCTCCAGCACTGGGCCACTTGTGGAGCAGAGCTCCTAACGAGACTCTGCTCCCTGACTGACTGTCCTCTCGCACTCCTCTCACTCATCTGATCTGCCACCCTAAGATGGCTTCCCTTTATATACCTCCTTCTATGGTGCTTCCCTAAACTGCTTCCTCCACCCACACCCACTACTGGTTCCCCCTACCTTTGGGTCCCCCCCCACCCCATCCAGGGACAGGGCTCAGCACTGCGCATGCATCTTGCCCTTCCAGCCGGCCTGGAGCAGTGTAGTGTAGAATGTGAGTGTTGGGGTTCCGGGCAGCACTCCCTCCTTACCTGAGAGAAGGAGATACCACACCTCTGGGTGAGGTGCAGTACCTCTGTGGCGACTGAACCCTCAGGGGTGCCATAGTATGATGGGAACGGAGCGGAGCTGTGTGTGTATGATGTGTACGGAGCGGAGCTGTGTGTATGATGTGTACGGTGCAGAGCTGTGTGTGTATGTTGTGTATGTAGCAGAGCGGTGTGTTTAAGATGTGTACGGAGTGGAGCTGTGTGTTTATGATGTGTACAGAGAGGAGCTGTGTGTGTATGATGTGTGCGGAGTGGAGCCGTGTGTGTACGATGTGTACGGAGCGGAGCTGTGTGTGTATGATGTGTGCGGAGCGGAGCTGTGTGTGTATGATGTGTGCGGAGCGGAGTCGTGTGTGTACGATGTGTACGGAGCGGAGCCGTATGTGTATGATGTGTACGGAGCGGAGCTGTGTGTGTATGATGTGTACGGAGCGGAGCTGTGTGTGTATGATGTGTGCGGAGCGGAGCTGTGTGTGTATGATGTGTGCGGAGCGGAGCCGTGTGTGTACGATGTGTACGGAGCGGAGCCGTATGTGTATGATGTGTACGGAGCGGAGCTGTGTGTGTATGATGTGTATGGAGCGGAGCTGTGTGTATGATGTGTACGGTGCAGAGCTGTGTGTGTATGTTGTGTATGTAGCAGAGCGGTGTGTTTAAGATGTGTACGGAGTGGAGCTGTGTGTTTATGATGTGTACAGAGAGGAGCTGTGTGTGTATGATGTGTGCGGAGCGGAGCCGTGTGTGTACGATGTGTACGGAGCGGAGCTGTGTGTGTATGATGTGTGCGGAGCGGAGCTGTGTGTGTATGATGTGTGCGGAGCGGAGTCGTGTGTGTACGATGTGTACGGAGCGGAGCCGTATGTGTATGATGTGTACGGAGCGGAGCTGTGTGTGTATGATGTGTACGGAGCGGAGCTGTGTGTGTATGATGTGTGCGGAGCGGAGCCGTGTGTGTACGATGTGTACGGAGCGGAGCCGTATGTGTATGATGTTTACGGAGCGGAGCTGTGTGTGTATGATGTGTGCGGAGCGGAGCTGTGTGTGTATGATGTGTGCGGAGCGGAGCTGTGTGTGTATGATGTGCACAGAGAGGAGCCGTGTGTGTATGATGTGTACAGAGTAGAGCTGTGTATATGATGTGTACTGAGCGGAGCCGTGTGTATGATGTGTACGGTGCAGAGCTGTGTGTGTATGTTGTGTATGTAGCAGAGCGGTGTGTTTAAGATGTGTACGGAGTGGAGCTGTGTGTTTATGATGTGTACAGAGAGGAGCTGTGTGTGTATGATGTGTGCGGAGCGGAGCCGTGTGTGTACGATGTGTACGGAGCGGAGCTGTGTGTGTATGATGTGTGCGGAGCGGAGCTGTGTGTGTATGATGTGTGCGGAGCGGAGCTGTGTGTGTATGATGTGTGCGGAGCGGAGCTGTGTGTGTATGATGTGTGCGGAGCGGAGCCGTGTGTGTACGATGTGTACGGAGCGGAGCCGTATGTGTATGATGTGTACGGAGCGGAGCTGTGTGTGTATGATGTGTGCGGAGCGGAGCTGTGTGTGTATGATGTGTGCGGAGCGGAGCCGTGTGTGTACGATGTGTACGGAGCGGAGCCGTATGTGTATGATGTGTACGGAGCGGAGCTGTGTGTGTATGATGTGTGCGGAGCGGAGCTGTGTGTGTATGATGTGTGCGGAGCGGAGCTGTGTGTGTATGATGTGCACAGAGAGGAGCCGTGTGTGTATGATGTGTACAGAGTAGAGCTGTGTATATGATGTGTACTGAGCGGAGCCGTGTGTATGATGTGTACAGAACTCAGCTGTGTATGTTGTTTATGAAAAAGCCTACAAGAAGCAAAAATGAACAAAAACCCTGCTGTAAAAAAATAAAAAGCAAAAGTGCATTCAAATAACATAGAGTTCTTGACACTGTTTTTGATCAAAAAAAGTATAAAAGCCATCTCACCACTGCACGGTGACCCCATATTCGGGATGGTCCTACTCTGTCTAATATTAAAACCTTACCATGTGTCAAAGTTGACCTCAGTGTGTGAATAAGGGCAGACAACGGACCTGGTCCAGAATTGTGGACACCAGCCCAGGGAAGCTCTATAAATGTGATTTACAGCTCAAGGAATGGAGGCCACCTTTTTTTTTTTTTTGGCTTCTTGTAGTTTTTTCTGAATTATGGCCAGTTTAACCCCTTTACCCCCGAGGGCGGTTTGAACGTTAATGACCCGGCCAATTTGTACAATTCTGACCACTGTCACTTTATGAGGTAATTACTCTGAAACGCTTCAATGGATCCCCCTGATTCTGAGAAAGCTTTCTCGTGACATATTGTACTTCATGGTAGTGGTGAAATTTCTTCGATATCACGTGTGTTTATTTGGAAAAAATTTGAATTTTTATGCCCTTAAGTCAGAGAGATATGTCACACAAAATAGTTAACATTTCCCACATGTCTACTTTACATCAGCACAATTTTGGAATCAAATTTTTTTTTTTTTGTTAGGGAGCTATAAGGGTTAAAAGTTGACCAGCGATTTCTCATTTTTACAACAAAATTTACAAAACCAGTTTTTTAGGGACCACATCATATTTGAAGTCACTTTGAAAGGCCTTTATGACAGAAAATACCCAAAAGTGACACCATTCTATAAACCGCACTCCTCAAGGTGATCAAAACCACATTAAAGAAGTTTATTAACCCTTTCACGTGCTTCACAGCAGTTAATTGAACGTGAAAGGAAAAAATTAACATTTAACTTTTTTTCACTAAAATTTTACTTTAGACCCTATTTTTTTTAAATTTCACAATAATAGGAGAAATTGAACCCCAAAAGTTGTTGTGCAATTTCTCCTGAGTACGCTGATACCTCATATGTGGAGGGAAGCCATTGTTTGGGCGCATGGCAGTGCTTGGAAGGGAAGGAGCAACCTTTGACGTTTTCAACCCAAAACTCGCTGGAATTGACAGGGGACACCATGTAGCGTTTGAAGAGCCCCTGATGTGCCTAAACAGTGGAAACCCCCCACAAATGACCCCATTTTGGAAACTAGACCCCTTAAGGGACTTACTTAGATGTGTGGTGAGCACATTGATCCCCCAAGTGTTTCGCAGAAGTTCATGACGTAGAGCCGTGAAAAAAAAATATTTTTTTTACGGCAAAAACGATTTTTTAGCCGCAATTTTTTAATTTTCACGAGGGTAACATGAGAAATTGGACCCCAAAAGTTGTTGTGCAATTTCTCCTGAGTATGCCTATACCCATGTGTTGGAGAAATCTACTGTTTGGGCACATGTGAGGGCTCGGAAGGGAAGGAGTGACGCTTTGGAATGCAGACTTTGATGGAATGGTCAGCAGCCATCATGTCACGTTATCAGAGCCCCTGATGTGCCTAAATGGTGGAAATGCCCAACAAGTGCTCCCTTTCTGGTACCTGATTTGTGAAGTTTATAATGTAGCATCATACGTCAGTTGTGTAGGACAACCTGACAAACACTATGTCAGTTGTGTAGTGTTCATCAGGTTGTCATACTTCAGAAATTAATTTAGTAGTGCATGGAAGTATGGTGCCTTTTGAAGCATTCTTTCATGCACAGGCCAGGTTTGTCGGGGCAGGTGTCGTATTGATAAGTGGTGTCCTTGCGTATTCCCCTTTTATAACACACTCGGCACCTCTTTTTTTGCGACTTGAGAGACCTCCCCTGGGAAATGCTGGCCTGGTACAAATCGAGGTCCTTCAGTTCCGGAGGTACTGGGGCCAGCTCCGTCACCACTGCCAAATATCAGGGCTTTGATAACTACCTCCTGGAAGTGAAGGTACAATGTAGAAGTCTGGCCTGCACATTGTGACAGAAGAAAAGCGTTGTGCATTGCCATCTGTACAATGTGCATGGCCAGCTTCTTATACCATACCTTGGACTTTCTCAAAGCACTGTACAGCTGTAGGACTTGATCAGAGGACTTGTTGTACCCCACTACACAGTCTGGTTTGACGACCTGTGTAGTGGAACCTCGTACAGTGCTGAGGGTGCTGCCATCACCAGGTATGGTGGTCAAGAAAAGGACTTCCCTCTTGTCCTTGATCACCAGCAGGTGGTCACTACATTGGGCTCTGCTCTCACCCCTTCTGACCAGCTGCCCATTTAGAGACTTCGGGAGGCCCCTCTGATTTTTGCAGACAGTACCACAGGCTGCGTTATCTTGCGCAGAGAGAGACTTGAAGAGAGGGACACTCATATAAAAGTTATCTACATAGAGGTGATAACCTTTATCCATCAGAGGATGGATAAACTCTAAACTTGTGAGTGTACCCTGAGGTACTCTTACAAAGTTTATAAAGCTTGATTCCATTGATTCCATACCTGGCCCTCTTACTGGGCAGGTACTGCCGGAATCCAAGCCGCCCCTTAAAATGGATTAAGGACTCATCCACGCTGATGTCCTTTGGGGCACATATGACTCGCCCCCTGGGCCATGGGGCACTCGGAACCGGGCTTCAGCGTGACGATGGGGGTAGTGGTGGCAACCCGATCCCGTGGCTCAGGGTGGTCAGACCAAATGCTGTGGCAGTGTATTTGTAGGTTTTGAAAGTCCGACTACGCCACCCGTGGATTGCGGTCAGGGAGGACCACCGCTGCAAGGCAGACCGCTGAGGCTGATGTAGATATGCAGCATAGGGATAGGATAACTCCCCACGGGTAGAGTGTAGCCTCAGGGCAGTGTAATAGGATGCTGGGGGGCGATGGTGAAGGCGCAGCAGAAATCACACAGAGTCCAATAATGCAGTCCAGGGTCTTTTACTGCAGATATTATCACTGACCCACCAGGAGTACAGGGTGGGAATGGACTTGGGTGTCTGAGGGCATTCGGGTGAGCCCCACTGGTCAGGGTGAGTGGGTAGGCCTACCGTTTTCTCTCTGCCCTTGCTGACTATCTCCCCTTTTAGTGGTGTGATAGCCCACGTCCCTGAGCTGGCCGTGTACTACGCCTGTATGGCTTGCGACTCGGGCCTTAGGTACCTGTAGCTTCTCTGTGCTGTACCGGTCCCTCTGTGTGGCGGAGCCTCCAGGCTTCTTAGGCCAAGGGACCTGAAATCCCTTTCGCGTTGGTTATCTGCTGCCGGGCTTGCAACCCTGACAGCCTCGGACCCCAGTGTCCGGTTGTGTAGTTCTCTCTCTGCCAGGACCGGCTCTCGTCGCCTCTGTCCCTGGCTTGCTGTTCCTCCTTTGCCTCCTTGACTCCTCAGCTGCGGCTGACCTGTACCTCTCCTCTGAGAACCCTTCTGGATGCTTCAGAAGTGGGTCCTGGTCTCACTAACCCTGCCCTCAGTTCCAGCTTTTATAGGGGCAGCCTGCTCCCCCTACTGGCCTGGGACAGGAGGTGCTGCATGCTAATGGTCCCTGACCAGAGAACCTCCCTCCTGCTCTCAGACACAGCCTTTAATGTTTGTGGCATCCAGGCCTGGGGTGACACACATACACTTCAGCACACTTGTTGTTGAAGTGTTAGATGACCGGCCGAACTTTGAAAAGACGATCAAAGTTCGGGTCATCGCATGCAGGTCACATTGCATTATCGTTGTAATGCAAGAACTTGTGGATGGCCTCAAAACATGTCCGGGCCATGACCATTCGGAACACTGGAGTGTTATACAAAACGTCAACACTCCAGTATTGCTGAACTTCTGGCTTCTTCAGGATCCTCATATGAAGGACCAGGCCCCAAAACTTCATCATTTCTACTGCTTCTACAGAAGACCAGTTAGAAAATGATGAAGAGGGGTTTTGTTCCAAAAATTGATGAGCGTATAAATTAGCTTGGCCCACCATGAAGTTTACAAAATCCTCAGAGAAAAAGACTTTGAAAATGTCTATTTCTGTGAGGCCGGTGGTGTCAAAATTGAATCCTGATTCCGCCACAAAATCAGGAATCAGTGGCTCATAATTTTTGCAGGGCGAGGTCCATACTGGGTCAGTAGTGAGAAGCGCTGGTTCATCTTCTCTCCAGGGGGGACTGCATGGCGGTCCAGCAGCACCTGAGGAGGAAGTAGAGGAGGACGACGAGGAATCAGAAAAATAAAGAAAGGTGGGATCCTCGCCCTCGCTGTCAGTGTCGGAGGCAAAAAAGCATATGCCTCCTCCGCTGAATAGCGTGTTGGGATGAGCGGGACATTTTTTTTTATGTATGTGGTGCGTGTGTGTCAGTAATTTATTTAGAGTGTATGTGTGTCAGTGTGCTTGGTGGTGCAAACAGCAAGCACGAGTGTGGATCGGTGAACTATGTCCCGATCAACGCTCAGCGGCTGCTGGGTGTGTGCGCGGATGTGGTGCAAAGGACAAGGCTGTGTAAAACAGCGAGCACGAGTACGGATCAGTGATCTGTGATCAGTGCTCGGCCGCTCCAGGAAGCTCGGAATAAAAAAAACGGACAACAGTCGAGCGATCAAGTACTGATCAGCACTTGGTGGCAGAAAGGGTGATGGGAAGGGGGGGAGAAGGAGAGGGGGATTGGGCTGGATGAGGAGGGATCAAAAAATCCTACTTACAGTTGTCGTCTTTCAGATGTCGTCTTTCAGATGTTTTCTGGAGCAGGAGAGGCGATTGTGGTGTTACGGCGCACAATTGGACAGCGCGACCGCCCTCTAGAAAAGAAAAAGGTTAGTTGAAAAATAAGGGTAAAGTAGTGAGCGCGAGTGCTAATCGGTGATTTGCGTCACCGATCAACTCTCGGCGGCTGCTGGATGCACCCACGGAGGTGGTGCAAAGTGAGGGAGGAAGAATTGATGGTGACAAAAAAAAAGTCCTGAAAAGCAGCTTCAGGATGCACTAAAAAGAAAACTGGGGGGGGGGGGAATTGGGGTGGATGAGGGGAAAACAGACATGGACTTAACAAAGTCTTCTTTGTTCCTCTTTCAGCAACAGGATCAGCAGCAGGCTCTAGAGAAGGCTCTGGAGCAGGATCTGCAGCAGGACACGGAGCAGGAGACCCAGGACTAGAGATGAGCGGTTCTCGAATTCGAGCTGTTTTGGGCGGTGTTCATGAATTTCATGAAATAATAATAAAAAAAGGGCTTCCCTATATTGTTGTGTCCGGCCAGGTACAAATAGGCAGCTGGTGGTTGGGGGCAGCCCGTTCCTGCCTGCTGTACCTGGCTGGACACAAAAATAGGGCGAAGCCCCACGTCAATTTTTTTTTGCCTTGTGGCACTACAAGGCCCAGCACAAAGGTGATCAGACCTGACCACTCTGTAGAAATCCTCACCAAGTGTGAGAATCTGCAGGTTGGTCACAGGGCGGTCACCTCCCGGTCAGGTACTCTGATTGGTGCGATCTATGATGACATCGATCACACCAATCAGAGATGGCTGGGGCCTGGGTAGCATCACAGGGAGGTGACAGGCAGATCACCGCCCTGTGACTGCCCTGTCACCTGTGTTTAGGTTCTCTGATTGGAGCGATCAATGTCATCATCGATCGCTCCAATCAGAGCTGTCTGGGGCCTGAGCTGACATCGCAGGGGGTTATGGGGCGGTGACCGCTCCGTGACCACCCTGTCAGTTGCGCTATGATCGGGGTGATCGACGATCGCACCGATCATAGCGGGTTGGGGAGAGGGCTGGGGTCTCTTAGCAACAGCCTAGGATTGGTGCTCTTAGGAGCATCGATCCTAGGCTGCACATAACTGTTTCTGGCAATCTGATTGCCGGAAACAGTGAGAAATGCTGTGATTGGCTGTTTAGAATTGAACAGCCAATCACAGCAATCGTGGTTGCGGGGGGAGTGGCGACACCCCCGGGATGCTGATGTCATCTACCCTGAGGTAAGATGGCACCGGAAATTTAATGCGATCACCTCGACTTTGGTTGCGGGACCACATTAAAGAATATGAAGTAATAGTATGTCATTGGCGCAATAGGCCCAGGGCACCATGACATACCATTTCCACAAATGTCAGAAGGGGGTTAAATGTGCATTTATGTGCTGCATGTATACCAATTTAAACCAAGCTCAGTTTTTGTGTTTTTTTTTTCTTTCTATCTTTGCCAGGGTGTGGCCTCCCTTCCTTGAGCTGGAAATCACATTTAGGCCACACTATCAGTATTTACCTTCTTTTAAGTGTTTGATAATCCTCTCCTTTGTTTCAATTGACATCTGTCATGTTGGAGCCATGATTCATGTCAGTCCACTTGGTGCAACAGCTCTCCAAGGTGTGATCACTCCTTTTTAGATGCAGACTAACGAGCAGATCTAATTTGATGCAGGTGTTAGTTTTGGAAATGAAAATTTACAGGGTGATTCCATAATTTTTTCCTCAGAATTGAGTGATTGCATAATTTTTTCCCTTGGTCTGAAAAAAATTACCCTTACTGAGTACCACATTTTTAATCTTGATTTCTTTTAGTGTTTCTCAAAGCCCTAAAGTTGCCATTTGAAATTACTTTAGTTGTGTGCCATGTCTGTGATCTGCTTTTTTTCAACAACATTGAACAACTGAATGAACATCCTCCGAGCCCGGTGATTCCATAATTTTTGCCAAGGGTTGTATTATACTCTTTCTCTGATTGTTCCTCACCTGATTTTGGCTCCGACTCCTGAGAAAAAATACTGACCAAATACTGATAGTCGGGTCGTGGCTTTATAGAAGGGGGCTGGAGGCAAGGAACCTAGATGGAAGCCCCACATGACCGGGAGGAGACAGGAGGGTGTAATTTGAACTTAAAGGGATAGGGATTGGATATAGGTTGAAGGGCGGGCATTTGAGGAGGGGGGGGGTAGATAAAGCAGAAAGGGTGGGGTGAGAAACGATCAGTTCAGAGAAGAAAGCATTGGAAAAGTCCCAGAGACAAGAACATTAGAGAAAGTCTTTTTGTGTGAAGACACTTACCAAGAAGATGGAAACTGTAGATTCCTTGATCGCCAGACTGAGGGAGGCTGCCAGATCCAGAAGTGGGGGGGGGTGGCTGGAGTCCCAGCTGTCCGGATTGCTGGGGAGTGACGAGGCAGAAGCACTTCCATCGAGATCTGGAAGGGCCAGCAGGAGGACGAGGCCCCCCGTTAGGATTTCTCCGGACACGGTTAGGGCGGGCAGCATGCGCAGGCCGCGGAGCCCCTCAGGGGACCCTGCGTCCGGTGAGCGTGTTGTCGGAACTCCCCGTCAGCGTGCCCGCTGCGGCAGGAATCCGCCTAGCCGCCCTGCGGGCTCCATCAGCAGTGTAGCGCAGTCCTTAACCGAAAGAACCCAGTCGGCTGTGGTGCGGCCTGCTCACGGGCAGGCAGCGGCAATTTGAAGATCTGCTGCCTGGCTCAATGCAACACATTCAAGGCAGTGGAGCAGCGGGCATGAGCACTGGGATGCCTGGCAGTCAAACTTGGAACACGACAGGCCGGACACGGGAGTCGGGGTCTGGACATCGAGGAAGGGCACGGACGGCAGGGAGGACCAGAGCCAGGAGTGAAGGAGGACGAGCAGCGGAGACGGCGGCGAGTGCTCAGGTCCCCCCTGGTGACGAGGAGGACAGGGGCGCGGGCCTTACGCTGCAGCAGGAGTCAGACGGATCGGAGAGTGGGGAGGATAGAGGTGAATCCAGGCGTCGGCAGGACACAGGAATTTCGGCTGGCAGGGACACAGCACCTGCGCAGCTGGGTGAGTTTGCTTCTTTGTCTTGTTTGTCGCCCGCTGGGTCATTACTGTATGAGGGAGTTGATAGGCAGTCGGCGGGGACCAGCGGGCAAAATAGTAGGGGAGGGTGCGGGTCAGATATAATGGGTCTTAGAGACATTTTGTTTAATATGTCGCAATTCTTGGCTAGAATAGATAGTGGGGGAGTTAATCGGGGTGGATTGGCACCTGCTGCAGCGGCGTGGGTGCCTAGTCAACCGGGGTCTTTGCAGGTGGGAAGCGAGATGGGCAGGTCAGGGGTCAGTGCAGACATTATACCTTCTGGGGTATCGGATTGTGTGCAGACAGAGAAGGACAAGGCGGATAATGTAAGACTGGACGATAGGGCAAAAGGGGAAGTTTATGTGTGCTTTGAGGGGCCGTTGGGGGCGCACCTAAAAAAGGAGGTAAAGGAAAAAATTTGGCGGGATGAGTATGTAGAGATTTTTTCCCTTCTTCCATTGGAAAAGTTTAACCTGGATAAGGGAAAAAGGGATGAGAGTAGAAAAGAGGAGGAGGAGAAGCGTAGGTGGAGGTTGATTCCTCAGACGTTTTGGTTACAGGCTTTCGCAATATTGGCTAGTGTTATTGGGGAGAAAGCTCTTGATAATTGCTCAGGCTTATTCTGCTACTTTGATGCTATCGGGGAGGCTCATAGGACTTACGGGGGTCAGGCGGGGTTAAGATATGATGAGCAATTTCGGCAGAGAAAAGCAGTCCAACCGGAGATCAGATGGGATCAGAAAGACATTGGGTTGTGGTTGAGGGTTATGGCCCCAGTGAGGTATGGGCAGTCCTTTCTCGGGAACAACAGTAGTGGGAATCAATCAGCGGGACATGGGGGAGGTAGTCAGGGGGCGCAAAACATTAAAAAGAAAGCAGGAAATTGCTGGCAATTTAATGATGGCCAATGCAAGTACGGGAACTCCTGTAAATTCAAGCATGTGTGCTCCCATTGTAATGGAAGTTCACATGGAGCATCAAAATGCTTTAAGAGAGGAAAAGGAAAGCCGTCGGTGGTTACCGGTCAAGGGGGTTACTCCGGTGAGGGTTCACGCGATGGCCCCCTTTCTAAATAGGTATCCGGATCAGTTGAAGGCGAAAGTTATTGAGGATGGATTTTTGGATGGTTTTAGAATGCCAGCTCCTGATCATGTAGTCCCTTTTTCGGTTAAAAATTTTATGTCGGCTCACCGTTATCCAGAGGTGGTTAAGACGAAGTTAGCTAAAGAGGTTGAATCGGGCAGGATGGCGGGACCGTTTCAGGAATTGCCTAGCAACAAGGTGATTATTTCACCGTTAGGAGTTGTGTCCAAGACAGAGGTGAATAAGTTTCGCTTGATTCAGCATTTGTCATACCCTAAAGGGTTTTCAGTGAATGATGGCATTGCGCAGGAGTTGTGTTCGGTCCAATATACATCTTTTGATGCGGCGGCACAATGGGTACGGAGGTATGGGCCAGGCTCGTTGCTAGCTAAGACTGATATTGAGTCTGCTTTTAGGTTGTTGCCAGTTCACCCGGATAGCATCCCGTTGTTGGGATGTTTTTGGGAAGGGGAGTATTATGTTGATAGATGTTTGCCAATGGGTTGTTCAATTTCGTGTTCTTTGCTTGAAACTTTCAGTAGTTTTTTGGAATGGGTAGTGAAGGTCTTGGCTTCTGTGAAGTCGGTCATTTATTATTTGGACGACTTCTTGTTTATAGGTCCCCCGCAATCATTGTTGTGTAGGAATCTGTTAGGTACTATGGAGTGGGTGGTCGAGCATTTTGGCGTACCTTTGGCAGTAGAAAAGACGGAAGGCCCTTGCACAACCCTAAGTTTCCTGGGCATTGTAATTGATACTGAAAGGATGGAGTGTCGGTTACCAGATGATAAATTGATTTTGCTTAAACAGGAGGTCGATAGGATCGGGAGATTGCGCAAGGTGACACTGAAGGAGTTACAGTCACTGTTAGGGGTTTGAATTTTGCAGGCAGGATTATGCCAATGGGCAGAATATTTTGTCGCAGGTTGGCAGGAGCGACAGCAGGAGTGCGGGCTCCGCATCATTTTATTTCGCTTAAATAAAGAACACAAGGAGGATCTAAAATTTGGAAGTTGTTTCTGCAAAATTATAACGGAAGATCGTTAATACAGGAGGAGTTTTTGAACAGTTATGATTGTGAGATATTTACGGATGCTGCGGGAGGTGCTGGTTATGGGGCATACTGGAAAGGGCGGTGGAGTGTAGGTGAGTGGCCGAATTTGTGGAAAGAGAGGGGTCTTACGAGGAATTTGGCATTTCTGGAGTTGTTTCCTATTGTTGTGGCGGTGAATATTTGGGGGGAGTGTTTTGCCAACAGGAGAATTCGGTTTCACTGCGATAACATGGGAGTGGTATCGGTCATCAACAGTTTGTCGGCCTCGTCGCCGCCTGTGATTAGGTTGCTAAGGGAACTTGTACTTTGTTGTCTTAAGTTGAATGCTTGGATTACAGCAGTCCATGTGGCAGGTGTAAAAAAATCCATAGCAGATGCCTTGTCTCGTTTTCAGTGGGATCGTTTTCGGGCACTAGCACCAGAGGCAGAGGACGTGGGTCAAGAATGCCCTTTGCGGTTGTGGCAGATGGTTATGGAGGAGCGGGACAGTTAATACGAGAGTCTATCACAAGGCAGACCTGGGCATCATGCGTGGCATCGTGGCGAGTATGGCAAAGTTGGATTCGGGAGTGGGGCGGAGTGGAGAGTGAGGGAGATAGAGAGACGGCGGTGTTGTTTCTGCTGGGAAGGGCTGCGGAGAGCGGATGGTCGGTTTCAAAAGTTGGCAAGTTTGTGGCAGGATTAGCATTTGGTTTTAAATTGCTGGGTACGAAGGATGTTACGAAGGCCTTTTTGGTGAAGCAAGCTTTGAAGTGCTTTAGGAGAGGAGGTAAAGTGTTGGATAAACGTAGGCCGGTAACCTTTAGTATCTTGGAACATTTGGGTTTGGTAATGGATAGGATTTGTTGTTCATTTTTTGAAGCCACATTGTTTAGATTGGCTTTTGCATTGGCATTTTTTGGTGCACTAAGGGTAGGTGAATTAGTGGTACTAAGCAGGAATAAGGTTGGGGGTTTGTTTGCTGACGATATGAGCGGTCGAGATGGGGGCATTGAATTTTGGATAAGACGGGGGAAGACAGATCAATTGGGCAGAGGAAAACGTGTGGTTTTAGTTGAGGTTAAGGGATCTTTGGTTTGTCCTAGGACATGTTTAATGGCTTACTGGCAGGTTTGGTCAGGGAGGAAGAGCCCATTATTGTGTCATAAAAATGGTGAATTTTTATCACGTTTCCAGTTTATAGCAGTGTTTAAGAAGGGTATTGCTGAGTTGGGCCTTAGCCCTGAGGTATATGGGTCACATTCCTTCAGAATTGGCGCAGCGTCGGAAGCGGATGATTTGGGGTTAGGCAAGGAAGTGATAAAACGTATTGGGAGATGGAGTTCCGATCGATACCTGTCTTATGTAAGGAATTAGGCATTCGGTCTAATGTAATTATCTTTTGGATTTAAATATTTTGGTTGTCTTGTTGCAGGTGGAGTCCCGTTGTTAGTGTGGATTATGGGGCACTCTTTTGTCCACTGGGGGGCGCTGCGGGCGGACGTGAGGCCCGATGGTAGGCAATTGGGCATCAGCCGAGAGGAAGCCGTGGTTCGGTGGTTGGGTTTCCGAGGGATGGTGTGGAGAAGAGTACTGCCAGAGTTCCATAAAGCAGCTCGTTTGGATCGGGCACCGGATATTTTAGTGCTGCACATGGGAGGGAATGATTTGGGGGCTCGACCGGTCAGGGAATTGATGAGGGACATTAAAATTGATCTTTTAAGGCTATGGACATCGTTTCCTGAGGTGTTGACTGTTTGGTCTGAGGTGGTGCCCAGAAAAACATGGAGGGAGGCCAGATCATTGAAGGGAATTAATAGGGCACGTATAAAGTTGAACAGAGCCATATCAGCTTTTGTTAACAGGAATGGGGGAGTAAGCATACGACATCTTGATCTGGAAGCGGGAGTTGGAGAGTTTTGGGCAAAGGATGGCGTGCATTTGAATGATATAGGCATCGATTTATGGGCACTGGCCATACAGGGTGGGATTGAAAGGGCTTTGGCGGTGTTGGGGCGCTCACGAGCCTGAGGTGGTCAGGGCTGTTCATTTGTGGCGGGGGGGTTGGGGTTCTTGGAGTTGGCACAGCAGTGTCGGTAAAAAGGAGATTATCAAGTTACAGGATTGGCTTGATTAAGTGGGGTGATCTGGCATTTTGGTTTTGGGGGCTCTGGACGGGGTTTTACCCTTGGAGCTTTTGGTGCCCTTGAGCTGGTGTGGTACGGCTGACGGTAACATGGTGGTTCAAGTACTGTTTGTTTTTTGCCAGATCAATTTTTTAACTCCAAGAACCCTACCCTTGTTATTATAATGTTTATATGTTTAATATTGTTGCTTGTTAATAAAACGGCCGCTGTGGCCAAATTTATCCAAAGAGAAAATTACAGGTGCAGTGTTTTATTTGGCATGGGTGAAAAGGGGAGGGGGAATGTGAACAATGGAACCCGGGTTGGCCGTACACGGTCAAGAGCTTCCCTGGGCTGGTGTCCACATTTTAGGACCAGGTCTGTTGTCTGCCCTTATTCACACACTGAGGTCAACTTTGACACATGGTAAGGTTTTAATATTAGACAGAGTAGGAACAATCCCGAATATGGGGTCACCGTGCAGTGGTGAGATGGCTTTTATACTTTTTTTTTTATCAAAAACAGTGTCACTAAGAACTCTATGTTATTTAAATGAACTTTTGTTTTTTATTTTTTAACAGCAGGGTTTTTGTTCATTTTTGCTTCTTGTAGGTTTTTTTCTGAATTATGGCCAGTTTAAACGTACATTTATGTGCTGCATGTATACCAGCTTAAACCAAGCTCAGTTTTTGTGTCTTTGTTTTTTTAATGTTGTTTATAAAGCGCAAGCTGGTGTGTTGGTTGTGTACAGAGCGGAGTTGTGTGTATACACTGTGTTCCAAATTATTATGCAAATAATATTTTCTCAGATTTTCCCAAATTACCTATATGAATTGCAGTCATTGTAATTTTCCAGTCAAATAACTATTAGAGTACAATTGAAAGGTTTTTGTACAAACTGCCTATGATAACAGTATATTTTTAAAAAAATAAAAAACTCAAACTGCGCTCAAAATGCATGTTCCAAATTATTATGCACAGCAGAGTTTTCAACCTTTTCATTTTAATAAAGAACAAAAAAATGGTCATTTTTGAAATTATAAGCATTAGCAGGTTATTACAAACTGAAATCAAACAGTTTTCAACTCAAAACTTTATTCTAGGTGATGTTACATTAGCACATAGGACCCCTTGTTTGAAAGGAGCTTCTGAACTCTCTCGTCCATTGAATTTGTCAGGTTTTGGATGGTTTCTGCTTCAATTGTTTTGCATGAGGACAGAATACCCTCCCAGAGCTGTTGCTTAGATGTGAACTGCCTCCCGCCATCATAGACACTCCTTTTGATGATGCTCCAGAGGTTCTCAATGGCGTTGAGGTCAGGGGAGCATGGGTGCCACACCATAAGTTTATCCCCTTTTATGCCCATAGCAGCCAGAGATGCAGAGGTGTTATGTGCAGCATGAGACAGGGCATTATCATGCATGAAAATGATCTTGCTGCGGAATGCATGGTTCTTCTTCTTGAACCATGGAAGGAAGTGCTGTTTGAGAAACTCAACATACATTATGGAGTTCATCTTTACCCCTTCAGGGATCCTAAAAGGGCCGACAATCTCTCTCCCCATGATTCCAACACTAAACATTACTCCACCTCCTCCTTGTTAGCGCCGTAGCCGTGTTTGTATGGGGTGTCCATCAACCAGCCATCCTCCACTCCATCCATCTGGACCATCGAGATCATTTCATGCATGATAATGCCCCATATCATGCTGCACATAACACATCTGCATCTCTGGCTGCTATGGGCATAAAAGGGGACAAACTTATGGTGTGGCACCCATGATCCCCTGACCTCAACCCCATTGAGAACCTCTGGAGCATCATCAAAAGGAGTGTCTATGATGGTGGGAGGCAGTTCACATCTAAGCAACAGCTCTGGGAGGGTATTCTGTCCTCATGCAAAACAATTGAAGCAGAAACCATCCAAAACCTGACAAATTCAATGGACGAGAGAGTTCAGAAGCTCCTTTCGAACAAGGGGTCCTATGTGCAAATGTAACATCACCTAGAATAAAGTTTTGAGTTGAAAACTGTTTGATTTCAGTTTGTAATAACCTGCTAATGCTTATAATTTCAAAAATGACCATTTTTTTGTTCTTTATTAAAATGAAAAGGTTGAAAACTCTGCTGTGTATAATAATTTGGACCATGCATTTTGAGTGCAGTTTGAGTTTTTAATTTTTTAAAAAATATACTGTTATCATAGGCAGTTTGTACAAAAACCTTTCAATTGTACTCTAATAGTTATTTGACTGGAAAATTACAATGACTGCAATTCATATAGGTAATTTGGGAAAATATGAGAAAATATTATTTTCATAATAATTTGGAACACAGTGTAGTATGTGTACAGTTGAAACTAGTCAGCCCATAAACACAATTATACAAATTGCATATGTGACTGGCTAATTGCACAGGGACTGCAGGAGAATCGGGACAGTGAGCACCTCACATTTGCGTACTGTCATGATTTGGCAGTTTGCAGTTGCATAGAACGACTACTGACTTTTCTTTTTAGGCCAGAAAAGCCCTTTCAGGGCTCTTTCACATATCCTGATATTTCCATATGTGTCGCATCCGTGCGCAGCATCAGTCTGACAAATACCGGCTCCTAAGAAAAACTGGCAAAGTTCGCACGGTTCCCAGGCACCGAGTGCTGAAGGCAGCTCACATCATTGTCACCTGCTGTTCCTGCGATCAGCGAGAGCAGGCAACAATGATGGGAGTTGTAGTCACCCGCAGTGTACATTGTATGTAAAATAAAGAATTTTAAAAAAAACCTCTGTGGACTCCCGCCAATCTTTCACAACCAGCAGAGGGAAAACTGCCCACTGGGGGCTGATATTACAAGCCAGGGAAAGGGACCATTAGCCCTAAATGTTCCCAGGGTATTAATAACAGCTCACAGCTGTTTGCTTAGCACTTACTGGTTAGTTGACAGGTTGACCCCAGAAAAGAATTGATTTAGGGTCCACCTATAAATTCTAACCAGCAAAAACCAAACAGACAGCTGTGAGCTGATATTAATAGCCAGGAAATGGACCATGGATATTGGCCCCTCTCTCAGTCTAATAACCTCAGCCCTCAGCTGCCCCAGAAATCGCACATTAATAAGATGTGCCAATGCTGGTGCTTAGCCTCGCTCTTCCCACTTGCTCTGGTGTGGTGTTAGTTTCCCCTGTAATTGAACCCACAACCCTCAACTTCACAAGCAGGAGCTAAAGCTACTGAAGCTACTGAGCCACAGTCTATAATGATGTCATTAGGAGAATTTTGTATACTTCATCTGTGTTGCAGGCTCTGATTCCACAGGCAAATTGTACTGATGAATTGTATACAACAGGGTATTCCTATGTATTGTATTCTAGAGGGAGAAAAAGAGATTTTTTCTTCTTCCTATAAAATTAGTAAAAAAATAATAATGAAAAACACTTGCAACAATGTCATGTTTAATGTTTTTTTTTTTTTTAATAATCGTCACAAATCAGCAAATAAGACATATTTGGTGCCCCTGTAATCGAAAAGACCTGCACAATACAGCGATCAGATTATTTACAGGGATCGGTAAATTCTGTAAAAAAATGGTGTGATTGATATTTTTTTTATATTAAGCCCATAAAAAATGTAATACAAATGTAACACTAAGGCCATGTTCACACATGGCATAAATGCTATGTTTTCTTGGCTGCGTTTTTTTTCTGCACGTTCTCTATTGGTGTCCGCACGACATGACGCAATAACAATCTCCTCTGATTATTGCGTGTTTGCTGAATTTCTTATATGTATGTTCCCTCTTATTTGATGCATGTTTTGCAGCTGTGCACTTAAAAATGCAACAGCGTTTTTTTCTTCATGCATTTTTTTTTTTTCAGAAAAAGTCTAAAAGAAACAATGCACTAAAACTGCAGAGAAAAGCAGAGTCTTTAGATGCACAGAGTGCGGAAATTACATGGAATCACATACACTTTGCTTGGGCATTTAGACCGTGTTCACATGTAGTGTAAATGCTCAAATTTTCTGTTGTTTTTTTTTTGCACAAAAATTCTGCTGCGTTTAACTGTCCTAGCAAACTGGATATAATTTTGTGAAAAATGCGCTCCCTATGTGTCACTGTAAAACACTGCTGAACGGAGCTGTTTTGGTGCTTTTTTTTCCTCTGGAGGCTTTTGGCTATGTTCACACATTGCGTTTTTTCAGTGTTTTTTGATGCTTTTTTTATGCAAATTTTCAGCTGCGTTTTACAGTACCAGCAAAGTCTATGAGATTCCAGAAATCTCATGCACACATCTTGGTTTTATTTGATCAGTATTTTGTGCTTTGCATGTTTTTTTTGCAGAACAGAGCATGTCACTTCTTTCAGCGTTTAATCACCCATTGGAAGTAATGGGTCATGAAAAAAATGCAACAAAAATGCAGCTTTTATTCACTGAAATTTATGTACATGCATAAAGAGACAAAAGGAAAATGAAAAAAAACACACCAAAAAACAAGCAAAAAAGCAAGAAAAATCCTGAACATACCTGCCGGCAAAGAGATCAGGTTTTGCTGCGGAAAAAAATGCTGAAAAAAAATCGCAATGTGTGAATGTGGAGCCTAAAAAAATGCATGTAAAAAAGCTGTAGATACTTTTGTAAGTGCAGAATCAAAGCTTTTCTGTACTATAAAAAACACATTAAAACGCATCAAATAAGGAGGAAAAGGCCTAAAAAATGCAGCAATAATTAGAGTAGATTGTTATTGTGTAGTTTGGTGCGTATCCTGCAGAAAACAAAAAAACACAGTATTTACCTTTTGTGTGAACACGGCCTACAGACAAAAAAATAGATGTCAAATAGTAAAGCTACATAAAGATGAGAAAGTTCTGGCTGCTACGACTGAATGAACAACAATTAAATACACAGATCCAAACTCGAGATGAGCAGGATGCACAGATGACGTTGCTCCAGCCCAAGTTAATCAAAAGCCGCTCTGGGGTCGCCAGAAGGTAAGAGATTTGCAGTCTCTCGTCCAGGTAGCACTGACTTGGACGCTGGACCGGAGTCCTGTGAATTGATCCGTTCTTCTCTAGTCCCAACTGTGCTGGATACAGTGGACAGTCCCAGATTTGTGTCTATGCCCTGCAGTCTCGAGCGTCTGCTGAATTTCCCTCATTGTCAGGTCCCCTCTGACATCTCCTCCTGTCAGGGTAGAAAATAATGGTAATTGGGCGTAGATTGAGGTGTGGCCACGGGCATGGTCAAAATATCCTCAAATATAAAGCGCCCCATGGCTGGGTGTCCAGTGGTTGGGGTCTTGGTCCTGCTCGGCCCTTATTCACATTTACATCATTTGACATATGGTAAGGTTTTAGTACTATAGGTTAGGACTGCCCCGAATAGGGTCACCTTGACGTGGTGGGATGGCTTTTACGTTTTTTTGATCAAAATCATGTTAACTAAGTACCCTCTTTTATTTTTATCAACTATTGCTATATATTTACTGCAGGGTAGTTGCACATTTTGTTTTTATGTTAGGCTTTGTCTGTTTAGTGATAAGTGTGAACATGCATCTACACGTTGCATGCATAACACCTTATATTCCAGTTCATCTCTTTAGGTTTAGGTTTTAGTATTTAAATTCTGTCTGGCTAGCTTAATAGAACAGTGCCTGCTGGGAGAAAATGAAGTTTTATTCTCCCTATAGTCGATGCTTACAGTCATCAGGGAGGTGCCAAGGGAAGTGAATAGTCACTGCCTACTACACAGTGAGTATATGTCAATTTACTATTTGTGTTAGCATTAAAGCACTTGAAAGATTTTAGAGTTCTAGGTGACCTCAGACTGTTTTACACATCTTTTCAGAACAATTGGAGGCTTTGAATTTTTTTTTCAAAGTTTGGTAAAGCTGGCAAATTTGAATTTCAAAAGAGTCACTCTTCTCTAAAATCAAATGTTCATTACTAAGATCAATCCAGAGTACTGAGCATAATAAACATACGTAAAAGACATTTTTTAAAAATACTACTCATCAAAGCCAAGCTCAAATCAACTTCTTTGACCACGGCACTGATGCGGTCTTCCATGAGCCATTTTAGAATCTTCCGGCTCTCAGCATCTTTAGCGCCTCCTGCCCTGACAAGGTCACAAAGTCATGATGTCGCTGCCTATTTAGCACAGGAGACTCCAGAGATGCCAGGTATAAGAGAATGGCAAAAATATTTCAGTGAAGTTCAACTGAGGGATGAGAAACGATAAAGGAAAGGGCTATGTGTACCACCATAATGCATGATCCAACCTGTCCTAGAAGAGCTAATCCCTCCCCTCTCTGAATTGTTTACAGTGAACCAAATACGCAGAAAACAACTTTACACATTTACAGTGGTGGCCAAAAGAATTGGCACCCCTGCAATTCTGTCAGATAATACTCAGTTTCTTCCTGAAAATGATTGCAATCACAAATTCTTAGGTATTATTATCTTCATTTAATTTGCTTGCAAGGAAAAAAGCACAAAAGAGAATGAAGCAAAAATCAAATCATTGATCATTTCACACAAAACTCCAAAAATGGGCCAGACAAAAGTATTGGCACCCTCAACCTAATACTTGGTTGCACAACCTTTAGCCAAAATAACTGCGAACAACCGCTTCCGGTAACCATCAATGAGTTTCTTACAATGCTCTGCTGGAATTGTAGACCATTCTTCTTTGGCAAACTGCTCCAGGTCCCTGATATTTGAAGGGTGCCTTCTCCAAACTGCCATTTTGAGATCTCTTCACAGGTGTTCTATGGGATTCAGGTCTGGACTCATTGCTGGCCACCTTAGAAGTCTTCAGTGCTTTCTCTCAAACCATTTTATAGTGCTTTTGGAAGTGTGTTTTGGGTCATTGTCCTGCTGGAAGACCCATGACCTCTGAGGGAGACCCAGCTTTCTCACACTGGGCCCTACATTATGCTGAAAAATTTGTTGGTAGTCTTCAGACTTCATAATGCCATGCACACGGTCAAGCAGTCCAGTGCCAGAGGCAGCAAAGCAACCCCAAAACATCAGGGAACCTCCGCCATGTTTGACTGTAGGGACCGTGTTCTTTTCTTTGAATGCCTGTTTTTTTTTCCTGTACACTCTATGTTGATGCTTTTTGCCAAAAAGCTCTACTTTTGTCTCATCTGACCAGAGAACATTCTTCCAAAACGTTTTAGGCTTTCTCAGGTAAGTTTTGGCAAACTCCAGCCTGGCTTTTTTATGTCTCGGGGTAAGAAGTGGGGTCTTCCTGGGTATCCTACCATACAGTCCCTTTTCATTCAGACGCCGACGGATAGTACAGGTTGACACTGTTGTACCCTCGGACTGCAGGGCAGCTTGAACTTGTTTGGATGTTAGTCGAGGTTCTTTATCCACCATCCGCACAATCTTGCGTTGAAATCTCTCGTCAATTTTTCTTTTCCGTCCACATCTAGGGAGGTTAGCCACAGTGCCATGGGCTTTAAACTTCTTGATGACACTGCGCACGGAAGACACAGGAACATTCAGGTCTTTGGAGATGGACTTGTAGCCTTGAGATTGCTCATGCTTCCTCACAATTTGGTTTCTCAAGTCCTCAGACAGTTCTTTGGTCTTCTTTCTTTTCTCCATGCTCAATGTGGTACACACAAGGACACAGGACAGAGGTGGAGTCAACTTTAATCCATGTTAACTGGCTGCAAGTGTGATTTAGTTATTGCCAACACATATTAGGTGCCAAAGGTAAGTTACAGGTGCTGTTAATTACACGAATTAGAGAAGCATCACATGATTTTTCAAACAGTGCCAATACTTTTGTCCATCCCCTTTTTTAGGTTTGGTGTGGAATTGCATCCAATTTGGCTTTAGGACAATTCTTTTTGTGTCTTTATTCATGGAAGACAAATTAAATGAAGATAATAATACCAAAGAATTTGTGATTGCAATCATTTTCAGGAAGAAACTGAGTATTATCTGACAGAATTACAGGGGTGCCAATACTTTTGGCTACCACTGTACATGAGCATCTATATTATTTTCTACTAATAAAGCATTTAAGCCTTTTTTAGAAATCATCTATGGTTCTTGCTGTGACCAAGTCCAGAAGTCAGCTGTTCTACAGATTAATAGTTCTCAAGGTAAAGGCTTGTCTCCTCAGGAACCTTTCTTTCTCCAGGTGGAGGGAGTGCTCCCTTGTCTTTTGAGGGGACTTTACGTAAAATATCTTTGACCCTCTTCCATTCAGGTGCAATTTATCTGCAGAATGCAGATTGTACCCCAATGAAAAGTCAGCTCTCTGCTCAAGGAACCCAAATCTTTCAGCTTTGCATCAAGACTTAAGCCATGCATTTAGCGTCCTACATCCCACTGTCTCTCTTGTGTTGTATATGGTACAGGTGATTTTTCAGGGAATACTACTTTGGTTGTCCTTCCCTTCAGCTTGTGTGTCACCCAGGGGGAATATAGGGGACTCGGTACCCAGGCCTTTTACCTTGTTTAGGAGGTCATGGCAGTTGGCTCCCGGGCCCGTACTCTGGGTCTCTCTTTTTAAAAGGGGGCTTTTAGTGTACAGTTTGTCTCGTGACGCCACCTGTGGTTTCTGGTAATGGTTACCGGCGCTGCTGCAGACCTCCGGGGCAGTGTAGGTGCAAATGATGGTGATCCTGGGGCTTGCGGTGCAGGAGAGATGGCGCAGCGGAAATAACTGACAGAGGCAGTGCAGTGCAGTCATCCGAGTTTTACTCACAGTTCTTGTTCAAGGTTCTCAGGTACACTGTACGGGTGTCAGCCTCCCGCGTCGCGCTGCGTCTACCAGATAAGGGGTCCAGCACTTTCTCAAGTACATCAGGAGCGCTTGACGGAACCCCACTTTCCTTATGTTCCTTACTAGACCGACTTCTCGCTCTGGGTCTTCTCCCTCCTGCCCTGCGCTTCCCACACACAGTCCCGATCGGGTGCTCTGAAGTCCCTCTGGGCAACCTGGAGTTCCCGGACCTACTTGACCTTCACGGCGACTAGGGGGAGACTGTGGCAACTGCACCATGGAAGTGCAGAAGCCTCCGGTTTTCCAGCCGAGACCTGGAGTAACGCAGCTGGGCCAGAGACCGGTTCCCTTCTTGCGGCCTGATTCCTCTGACACCTGGCAGATTCGAGGCGTACGGGTGCCGTCCTGCACTCACCGTACCCCCTGGGATCCCTTCGGTAAAACGGAGCCTCCTGAAGAGACTCTGCTCCCCTCCACTCCTTTCTACTACTGACTGACTAACTGAACTGCCACCCTAAGATGGCTTCCCTTTATATACCTCCTACAATGGTGCTCCCTTACTCTACATCCTCCACCCTCACCCACTACTGGTTCCCCCTCTCTTTGGTTCCCCCCACTCCAGCCAGGGACAAGGCTCAGCAGGGAAATAATGCATCTTGCCCTTCCAGCCGGCCTGGAGTAGTGTAGTGTTGCATGTGGGTGTTGGGGTTGCGGGCAGCACTCCGTCCTTACCTGAGAGAAGTAGATACCACACCTCTGGGTGAGGTGCAGTACCTCTGTGGCGACTGAACCCCCAGGGTCGCCACACTTGCAGTCTAAATCAATTTTAAGGATCCTCTATCACTTATTCTGTCATTGATTCCCATGTTGACCATGACACTTTTCTGAGACTGACACCCTTATATCATCATCCATTTTGGTACTTTTACTTGGAAGACACATTACAGAAAATAGAGCAGTGGCAGGTGACTAAAGGATAGTTTTATTTATTTGAAACAAACTGCAGGTTAGAAATGGGCTTTGTGAATCTGAAAACCCCATTAAGACTCATAAGGAACAGACGGTGCACATTCAAGAAAATTGCAGCAAGAAACAACAATGGTATCTCTATCAAGTTGCCCATTTAGTGTATGGTTGAGCTATTAAAATTCTGTTTGCTTTTTGATGACAAATGCTTATTGATACATTTCATATATTCCTGAATCATCAATCAATGCTTTAAGTTGCTCTCTATTCCTCCTGTATAACATATGACTTTACTTTCACTGTAACTGATGTTTGTACACTGTACAGTTTGTCAATAGTAATTAATGACTGCTTCCTTATGTAAGTGCTCTGATGTGCAACAAAAAATGATTTTTGGTTAAAACATTTCCCACATTCTAAACATGAAAATGTTTTTCTCCCGTGTGAATAATCTGATGTTTATGAAGATTTGATTTAGATGTAAGATATTTCCCACAGTGGGAACATGAAAATGGCTTTTTCCCTGTGTGACTTCTCTGATGCGTAACAAGATTTGATTTGTTTGGAGAATATTTCCCACATTCTGTACATGAAAATGCATTTTATCCTGGGTGAATTTTCAGATGTGTAACAAGATTTATTTTCTGTAAAAAAACATTTCCCACACACTGAGCATAATAATTACCCTGTGTGAGTTTTCTGATGTTTAGAAAGTTCATATTTGCGAGAATAACATTTCCCACATTCTGGACACGAAAATAATTTCTCCCCTGTGTGAGTTCTTTGATGTCTAACAAGAGTTGATTTGTCGGCAAAACATTTCCCACATTCTGAACATGAAAATGGCTTCTCGCCTGTGTGAATTCTCTGATGTAAAACAAGATTTGTTTTCAGATTAAAACATTTCCCACATTCTGAACATAAAAATAACTTCTCCCCTGTGTGAATTCTCTGATGTGTAACAAGATTTATTTTCTTATTAAAACATTTCCCACATTCTGAACATGAAAATGGCTTCTCCCCTGTGTGAATTCTCTGATGTGTAACAAGATTTGTTTTCAGATTAAAACATTTCCCACATTCTGAACATAAAAATAACTTCTCCCCTGTGTGAATTATCTGATGTGTAACAAGATTTATTTTCTTATTAAAACATTTCCCACATTCTGAACATGAAAATGGCTTCTCCCCTGTGTGAATTCTCTGATGTGTAACAAGAGTGGTCTTGTTTGGAAAATGTTTACCACACTCTGAACATGAAAGTGTCTTCTTTTTTGCGTGATCTCTTTGATGTTCACCATCCCTTTGGTTATTTTTATTTTGTTTAAAAGTCTGTGATGAATCAGTAGAAAGAACCTGTTGAAAGGAATCAGATGATACATCTTTGCTGTGAAAGGCTGGAGGTATATCTTGGATAATGGCGTACTCTTCATATGTATCTGGTGTGATACTACGGTCATCTGCTTTAACATCTGAAAATATCATTTGTTCCTTTGAGCTCCTGGTACAGTCATCTGCCAAAAATGAAACCATTGATATTATTCAGTAACAGTACCTTTTAGACATATTACCGTATTTTTCAGACTATAAGGCGCACTCTTTTCCTCCAAAATTTTGGGGTCTTATAGTCAGAACATATGTTCGGCTGTGGGGGGGAGCGGCAGCGGGGGATGAGCGGGGCATAGGAGGCAGCAGCCGCCTGCTGCAGCCCACCCTGTGCCCGCTGCTAAAGAAAATGAGGCGTGGGCATGAAAAGCAGGGAATATTCATTTTCCTTAATAGCTGGCACACTGTAGCCGCAGCTATGTTCCTTTAAACTCCAGGTACAGTCATCTGCCAAAAATGAAACCATTCATATTATTCAATAACAGTGCCTTTTAGGCATATTAATTCTACAATACATTTTATAACATTTATTTATTAAAGGGTCTATACAATTTGCAGTAAAATTAGGTTTTGAACTGAGTAAGACATTGGCTGCAACAAAAGATTTTGAACAACCCCAATTCCAAAAACGTTGGAATGCTGTGTAAAATGTAAAGAAAACTAGAATGCAATGATTTGGAAAGCTCTTAACCCATTCATGACATATGACGTATATTTATATTTATATAATGTGCTGGAAACCTAGGAATGAAAGTCCAAAAATAGAAAAATGGTAAAAAAAAAAACAAAAAAAAAAACTTTTTTTGTTACGGCATTCAATGAGCAGTAAAAACTACATGGTTTTCAAGATCAATACGATTATGACTATACAAAACTTATATTTTAGTGTTTTAAAAAAATATAAATGTTGAAGGAATCAGTTAACTTTTTCTGAAATGCATAACTTTTTTATTTTTACGTTGATAGAGCTGTATGAGAGTCAGCATCCACTGTGTATGGCGTGGGCTCAGCTCCAGAGCTTGCTCAATATATGCACTCCCGGCATCAAAAAGTGTGCATTGGTTGTCAGGAAGATGTTAATGATCTAAACAAATAGTAACATTTTTCTTTCTATCTTTGCCTCAAGGTGGAAACTTAGCAGGAGACTGTTGCTCGGAGTTCAGATGATAAATTCTCAGTGGAACGATTCTGACATCGGCACTCAGTTTCTTCTAGAACGGTCAGACCTAAAAGAAACTGATGCTTCACTATCCAACCCCTGATTCTCTGTAGACTGCCATAACTTTGCTCTCAGACTGGATAGGATATTGAGTAAACGTTGCGTAAAACAGAACGTGAAACGTCTTTTCCACCAGCTGATTAAACTGGAATTATTCATTCCATTCTTCAGAATATATCACAACACATATCAGACTGCATCATAAGTTATCAGACAAATCAAAAAGTGGTCAGTTCTGGAGACTCAGGTCTTTATAGCCTTGATCTTTTTTCACTTGAACAATCTTCTAAGATGATTAATGACAAAATCACGGTTGAACCTCTTTCCTGTAGAGGTTTATACTCCGGGGGCTGTTTCTGATCATTTCAATACTATCTGGCAAGAGTCTAGTAATATACAAAAGAAATCAGCTGATAGGAGCAAGCCCAAGAGTTTCTCCTTTAACGTTAACCTAAAAGAGTGGTCATTATTAAGTTGAAGCTTGCAGCCAAAATGTGCTTTGAAGGGGTTGTCCATTTGATGAACTCTACTTAGGAAAGGCCATCAATATCGGATTGGTGGGGGCATTACAGAACAGTTCCAATTTAAGAGAACAGGAGAGCAGGAGTTGTTCAGCAGTACCCAGAAGTGGATGCTACACAACTTATGGAGCTGCACATTGAATCTTCGTCCAGTTCATCGCGACTGGCAAATTTTAATATTTTAACTTAGCCTCTAACCCAGCTCTTCTATACCATTCAAATCTACAGTTAGGTCCATATATATTTGGACAGAGACAACATTTTTCTAATTTTGGTTCTAGACATTACCACAATGAATTTTAAACAAAACAATTCAGATGCAGTTGAAGTTCAGACTTTCAGCTTTCATTTGAGGGTATCTACATTAAAATTGGATGAAGGGTTTAGGAGTTTCAGCTCCTTAACATGTGCCACCCTGTTTTTAAAGGGACCAAAAGTAATAGGACAATTGACTCCAAGGCTATTTCATGGACAGGTGTGGGCAATCCCTTCGTTATGTCATTCTCAATTAAGCAGATAAAAGGCCTGGAGTTCATTTGAGGTGTGGTGCTTGCATTTGGAAGGTTTTGCTGTGAAGTAAACATGCGGTCAAAGGAGCTTTCCATGCAGGTGAAACAAGCCATCCTTAAGCTGCAAAAAACAGAAAAAACCCATCCGAGAAATTGCTACAATATTAGGAGTGGCAAAATCTACAGTTTGGTACATCCTGAGAAAGAAAAAAAGCACTGGTGAACTCATCAATGCAAAAAGACCTGGGTGCCCACGGAAGACAACAGTGGTGGATGATCGCAGAATAATCTCCATGGTGAAGAGAAACCCCTTCACAACAGCCAACCAAGTGAACAACACTCTCCAGGAGGTAGGCGTATCAATATCCAAATCTACCATAAAGAGAAGACTGCATGAAAGTAAATACAGAGGGTTCACTGCACGGTGCAAGCCACTCATAAGCATCAAGAATAAAAAGGCTAGACTGGACTTTGCTAAAAAACATCTAAAAAAGACAGCACAGTTCTGGAAGAACATTCTTTGGACAGATGAAACCAAGATCAACCTCTACCAGAATGATGGAAAGAGAAAAGTATG
Organism: Phyllobates terribilis; assembly: GCF_046119375.1. Lineage (NCBI taxonomy): Eukaryota > Metazoa > Chordata > Amphibia > Anura > Dendrobatidae > Phyllobates > Phyllobates terribilis. The sequence continues at coordinate 73,325,634 of NW_027362765.1, forward strand.
GCAAAGGTGTGGTACAGCTCATGATCCAAAGCATACCACATCATCTGTAAAACACGGCAGAGGCAGTGTGATGGCTTGGGCATGCATGGCTGCCAGTGGCACTGGGTCACTAGTGTTTATTGATGATGTGACACAGGACAGAAGCAGCCGAATGAATTCTGATGTATTCCGAGCCATACTGTGTGCTCAGATCCAGCCAAATGCAGCCAAACTGATTGGTCGGCGTTTCATACTACAGATGGACAATGACCCAAAACATAAAGCCAAAGCAACCCAGGAGTTTATTAAAGCAAAGAAGTGGAATATTTTTGAATGGCCAAGTCAGTCATCTGATCTCAACCCAATTGAGCATGCATTTCACTTGTTAAAGACTAAACTTCAGACAGAAAGGCCCACAAACAAACAGCAACTGAAAACCACCGCAGTGAAGGCCTGGCAGAGCATCAAAAAGGAGGAAACACAGCGTCTGGTGATGTCCATGAGTTCAAGACTTCAAGCAGTCATTGTCAACAAAGGGTTTTCAACCAAGTACAAGAAATGAACATTTTATTTACAATTATTTAATCTGTCCAATTACTTTTGGTCCCTTTAAAAACAGGGTGGCACATGTTAAGGAGCTGAAACTCCTAAACCCTTCATCCAATTTTAATGTGGATACTCTCAAATGAAAGCTGAAAGTCTGAACTTCAACTGCATCTGAATTGTTATGTTTAAAATTCATTGTGGTAATGTCTAGAACCAAAATTAGAAAAATGTTGTCTCTGTCCAAATATACAGTACAGACCAAAAGTTTGGACACACCTTCTCATTTAAAGATTTTTCTGTATTTTCATGACTATGAAAATTGTACATTCACACTGAAGGCATCAAAACTATGAATTAACACATGTGGAATTATATACTTAACAAAAAAGTGTGAAGCAACTGAAAATATGTCTTATATTCTAGGTTCTTCAAAGTAGCCACCTTTTGCTTTGATGACTGCTTTGCACACTCTTGGCATTCTCTTGATGAGCTTCAAGAGGTAGTCACCGAAAATGGTTTTCACTTCACAGGTGTGCCTGTCAGGTTTAATAAGTGGGATTTCTTGCCTTATAAATGCGGTCGGGACCATCAGTTATGTTGTGCAGAAGTCTGGTGGATACACAGCTGATAGTCCTACTGAATAGACTGTTAGAATTTGTATTATGGCAAGAAAAAAGCAGCTAAGTAAAGAAAAACGAGTGGCCATCATTACTTTAAGAAATGAAGGTTAGTCAGTGCGAAAAATTGGGAAAACTTTGAAAGTGTCCCCAAGTGCAGTTGCAAAAACCATCAAGCGCTACAAAGAAACTGGCTCACATGAGGACCGCCCGAGGAAAGGAAGACCAAGAGTCACCTCTGCTTCTGAGGATAAGTTTATCCAAGTCACCAGCCTCAGAAATCGCAGGTTAACAACAGCTCAGATTAGAGACCAGGTCAATGCCACACAGAGTTCTAGCAGCAGACACATCTCTTCAACAACTGTTAAGAGGAGACTTTGTGCAGCAGGCCTTCATGGTAAAATAGCTGCTAGGAAACCACTGCTAAGGACAGGCAACAAGCAGAAGAGACTTGTTTGGGCTAAAGAACACAAGTAATGGACATTAGACCAGTGGAAATCTGTGCTTTGGTATGAGGAGTCCAAATTTGAGATCTTTGGTTCCAACCACCGTGTCTTTGTGCAACGCAGAAAAGGGTGAATGGATGGACTCTACATGCCTGGTTCCCAAAGTGAAGCATGGAGGAGGAGGTGTCATGGTGTGGGGGTGCTTTGCTGGTGACACTGTTGAGGATTTATTTAAAATTTAAGGCATACTGTACCAGCATGGCTACCAAAGCATCTTGCAGCGGCATGCTATTCCATCCGATTTGCCTTTAGTTGGACCATCATTTATTTTTCAACAGGACAATGACCCCAAACACACCTCCAGGCTGTGTAAGGGCTATTTGACCAAGAAGGAGAGTGATGGGGTGCTACGCCAAATGACCGGGCCTCCACAGTCACCAGACCTGAACCCAATCGAGAAGGTTTGGGGTGAGCTGGCAAAAAGGGCCAACAAGTGCTAAGCATCACTGGGAACTCCTTGAAGATTGTTGGAAGACCATTTCCGGTGACTACCTCTTGAAGCTCATCAAGAGAATGCCAAGAGTGTGCAAAGCAGTCATCAAAGCAAAGGGTGGCTACTTTGAAGAACCTAAAATATAAGACATATTTTCAGTTGTTTCACACTTTTTTGTTAAGTATATAATTCCACATGTGTTAATTCATAGTTTTGATGCCTTCAGTGTGAATAGCTTTAGTTACTTACCGGTAAAGGGATTTTTCGGAGCCCATGACAGCACCACGTGAGAGAGAGGATCCGCCCATCAAGGACAGGAAACCTACAGGTTAAAAAGGGCGGCCCTCTCTTCCCGCCTCAGTTTAGTTAACAGAGCATGAGAGTACCGCCAAGGTTAGTTATAACAAAACATAATCACATTAAGTACATTACTTTTCATCAATTTCCCACAAGTGTGCACAAAAAGAAATCAAATCTACAGGAGTGCACAACACCAGTGTAGGGAGGGAATATAAAGGTGCTGTCATGGGCTCCGAAAAATCCCGTTACCGGTAAGTAACTAAGGCTTTATTCGGTCGTCCATGACAGCACCACGTGAGAGAATTACAGAGACGAAGGAAATTAGGGAGGGACCACAGATTGAAGCACCCTTCTCCCGAAAGTGAGATCTGCAGAGCCACCCAGATCCAATCTATAGTGCCTATAGAAAGTAGAGGGAGAAGACCAAGTGGCAGCCTTACAAATCTCCTTAATGGAAAGCCCTGTTTTCTCCGCCCAGGAGGTTGACACCGCTCTGGTAGAATGCGCCCTCAATCCCTCCGGTATCTCTTTATCCCCTGAGGAGTATGTGAGGGAAATGGCCTCCTTGATCCATCTAGCGATTGTAGCCTTTGAGGCCTTACAACCCTTCCTAGCCCCCTGATAGCAAATAAACAGGGACTTATCCTTTCTAAAGCCATGTGATACTTCTAAGTACCTTAGTACGCACCTCCTAACGTCTAAAGTGTGAAGTCTCTCCTCTTTTTGATTTTTGGGCGGAAAGCAAAAAGTTGGGAGAACTATTTCCTGGGTTCTATGGAATCGAGTGGCCACTTTAGGAAGAAAGGCTGGATCAGGTTTTAATATAATCCTATCGTCCAGAATTTGCGTGAATGGAGGGCATATTGAAAGTGCCTGTAGGTCACTGACTCTCCTGGTTGAAGTTAGGGCTACTAACAGGACCGTCTTTAGGAAAATAATTTTGGGGGAGACTAACTCTAGTGGCTCAAAAGGAGGACTGGTCAAGGCATCTAAGACAAAATTCAAATCCCAGGGAGACATCTTTGCTTTGGTAATGGGTCTACACCTAAAGGAAGCTTTTATAAAATGGCCTATCGAATAGTTATCTGCAATATTGGAAGAAAATAAAGCTCCCAACGCCGACACCTGTACTTTCAAGGTACTGGTAGTGAGACCTAATTCTAAGCCTCGCTGCAGAAATTCCAGAATTTTCCCAATAGGGGGCCCATCCTCCACCTTAACTTCTGCAAAGGACAGAAACTTCCTCCAGGTCCTGGCATAAATACGGGTGGTAACAGGTTTTCTGCTAGCCAGGAGAGTATTCACTACATTTGCGGGGAATCCTTTGTTGGTCAATAACACCCTCTCAAATTCCACGCCGTCAAATGTAGACTCGGGGTTGGAGGATGGGAAAGTGGCCCTTGAGTGAGGAGGTCCGGAATCTCCGGAAGAACCCAGGGATCTGATATGGACATCTTCCGGAGACAAGGGAACCACGGTCTTTTGGGCCAAAAAGGGGCATATGAGTATCACTCTGGCCTGGTCTGCCCTGATCTTTCTTATCACCGCTGGGAGCAGGATCATGGGAGGGAAGGCATATGCCAGAGGAAATCTCCAGGGAACCATAAAGGCGTCCACTGCCAGGGGTCCTTCTCTGGGGTCTAAGGAACAAAAATTTTCCACTTTCCGATTGGCTCTTGTTGCGAATAAGTCCACAGTCGGAAGGCCCCACATTTCTACGATTCTGGAGAATATTTGTGTATTTAGGGACCACTCTCCTTCTTTTACAGAAGTACGGCTGAGGAAATCCGCTGTGATGTTTTCCTTGCCTTTTAGATGAGTAGCCGAAAGAGAGAGACAGTGATCTTCGGCTTTCAGCAGAAGTGCTTTCGCTACCCTCATCAAGTTTTTTGAGCGGGTTCCCCCTTGGTGGTTTATGTAAGCTACCGTGACTTGATTGTCCAAGAGTACACGGACATGCTGGTCCTGAAAATATATAAGGAACTCGTTGAACGCATGCAGCACCGCCAGAAGCTCCTTAACATTTGATGACAACTGTTGCTCACTGCTTGACCAGGTTCCCTGCACTAATTTCCCTTCAAAGTGAGCTCCCCAACCTGTAGCACTTGCATCAGTGGACAATACTGCAGTTGGACTACATTCCCAGGGAACCCCTTTAGCAAGATTGTCTTGTCGTAACCACCAACGAAGGGACCATATGGCACGAGGACCTAGCGTAAACTTACGGTCTAGATGCCCCTCTAAAGCTGCGTTATTGTACAACACATCCCACTGAAAGGCTCTTGAATGCAATTGTGACCAACGAACCGCAGGAAAAGTGGAGGTGAAGGTTCCCAATAGTGACATGGCCTTACGGAGTGACATAGAAGGTTTACGTATACATTGTTCTACCAACTCCCGGATTCTATCAATTTTCTCTTCTGGAAGACAACATAGCTGTTTCCTGGAATCTAATATGACCCCCAGATATTGTTGTACCTTGAGTGGAGATAGTCTAGACTTTTCTAAATTTAGAAACCACCCCAAACTCTTTAAGACCGACATGGTCTCCTGCAGGTGGGTCTCGCATTGAACCAACGAATTCCCCACTATCAGGAGATCATCCAGGTAAGGGATAATTAGAATGTCCCTTTCTCTTATATGGGCCATAACTTCCGCCATTACTTTAGTAAAAACCCGTGGGGCTATAGCTAAACCAAAGGGGAGTGCAGTGTACCCTCGAGTCCACTATCCCCATTGTAGATCGGACGGCTTTTACTAGGGCATCGACCTCCTTCAGGGGGAAGCACTGTCTATCTGGCTCACTATCAGAGGAAGAGAAGGCGGAGGAGGAAGCGACCGATAGCTCAGAGTCTGAACCCGGCTGGGTTTCTTGAGGAATATGCCCAGACTCTGAACCTTGCAATGCTTTGACTATTTCTTCCCTTATTAAAGTTCTTAGGCCTAGGGAAAAATCTGGGGTCTCCTCCGATATCATTTTGCTGATACAAAGCTGACATAACCTTTTGCTATATGAATCAGGGAGTGAACAGCTGCATAAGGCACACTCTCTGTGCTTGGACTTCGAGGAACATTTCTTGCTCTAAAAGAAAGTCATAGATAGAAAGAAGGAGGAAACATTAGTAGAACTTTCACGAAGATTCCACTCACCCCACAGAACCTTCGGTACAGTAGAAGCAGAAGAATCCAGCATGCATGGTGAGGAATCACGCCGCACCGGACCGTCCTTCCTGCTCTTAGTGGTAGCTCTTCTAGTTGTACGACCAGACCCTAGCCGGGAATGACGCTGCGCCACTAGTTGTGAGGGCTCCCCAGAGGGCTGCTCCTGCAGCAGATGTTGCTGCCTAGGTGACAGCTCCTGTGAATCTTCCATAGCTTACAATGTAAGAATGGGCTGGGAAGCACCTCTGTATGTTACCAGACCCTTTATATACTGGCCATACCGGTACCATGCGTGGGTGTGTGTTTCCTTTTTTTTTTTTTACCCAGGAGGGTGTTACCTGCTCCTTGGTCTTCCTCCCCAGGTCCAGGTGGGATCCAGGTGGGCTACTCGCCGCCAGGTCCTCAATCCCCCGGCATTCAGCTGCTCACGCCAAAAAACTCAAACAAGCCCCGCCCCTTCCGGTGACGTCACAGGGCTTCCTGCCCGGCGCACCGGAAGTCGCGTCCGTCACGTGCGCCGCCGGCGCGACCTGGATCTCCTGCAGGCGGTAGCGGGGGGGGGGGGGGGCAAGCCCGCTAGCGGCCCCACACCTGGCGGACATCTACCTCCCGTGAGGCGATGTCGCGCCTGCCGCAACGCTCACGGAGGCGCCCCCATGAGCCCTGCCGTGGCGTCTCCAGAGGACCGGGACGGACCGGCTCCAACCACCTGCTGTGGCCCTCTCTGGGACAGGAGTCCATCTCCTGCAGGTAAGCCTGCAAGGTCCCCCATCATGGACAGGAAACCTAAACTGAGGCGGGAAGAGAGGGTCGCCCTTTTTAACCTGTAGGTTTCCTGTCCTTGATGGGCGGATCCTCTCTCTCACGTGGTGCTGTCATGGACGACCGAATAAATACAATTTTCATAGTCATGAAAATACAGAAAAATCTTTAAATGAGGTGTGTCCAAACTTTTGGTCTGTACTGTATATGGACCTAACTGTATCTTCTTTTTTCTTTTTATATAGCGCCAACATATTGCACAGCACTTTACAATTCAGACAATTTACAGCCATTATGGGCACTGTTCCCATTGGGGCTCCCAATCTACATTCCCTATCAGTATGTCTTTGGAGTGTGGGAGAAAACCAGAGAACCTGGTGGAAACCCACGCAAACACGGGGAGAACATACAAACTCCTTGCAGATGTTGTCCTTGGTGGGATTTGAACCCAGGACCCTAGCGCTGCAAGGCTGCAGTGCTAACCACTGAGCCACCGTGCTGCTTCACTTCCATAGTCTCTGGACAAATTCAACTATACACCTTCGCTCAACTCTTCTGTCTATCTCTCCTAGACCCTTCTGCCATACTTATTAGCTCTGGTACTTCACAGGGCTCTGCTGTATCGTTTATCCATTCCACATAAGGCTCTGTGACATACTCTGCCCCATCACTAAGTCTACCCAGATGTGCTACTATCTTGACATTCTCTCATCAGTCTTTCTACGCTGACCCTCCAGCTTTTTCTTGAACTCAACAGCTCCAGTTGCCATTTAGTCTCTACAGTCTTTGTTCCTTCTACCAGATTGAATACTGTACCAACACACATGCAGACCAAGGACATTCATCCACCTCACCAAGTGAGACTTAACACCTGGGGACATTTCTCTAAGTTGACATCCAGTTGTACACAAGACATTGGATTTTAAAATCACATTTTTGGTGGCCTATCATTGCCCAAGATGACAGGAATTTGGGCATCCGGGCCGTGGCCTGTCCTTGCTATTACTACTTCAATCATCGCCCGACGCAGTTTGACTATTCAGTAGCCCTGTTTTACTTCTGGAACTTGTGGCTCTGGGCAGTGAAGAAGCTTTGGAGTTAAATTCCATTAGTTTGTGTTTCTACCTGCTGTCAGCCCTGGGTTGGGTAGCTCACTATTTAAGCTCCTGAGAATCAGTTCCCACTGACAGTTATAACCTAAATCGCTCTGGTTGTGTATCACAGATCCTGTGTCTCAGTGGATATTCCTGTTTTTGAGTTTGGCTTCTATACTGACATTTCTCCTGCCTGACGATTTTGTATCTACCCGTACCTCCAGGTTCTGTTCTGGCTACCTGTCAATTCTTTCTGCCAGCTTGCACTATCGAACAGCAGCTGACCCCATGGCCCCAGGCTAGGGGTACATGTGTAAGTCCAGATCTCTGTACAGCAGTTAAAGGGTGAAGGTCAGGGCAACCCCGAGGATCTTAAAAATGGATTAACTAGCTCCAAGTCTGCTCAAAGTAGCCATATTAAGAGCTGCCAAATGACCATGAAGAGTGCCACCATGTGTCTCATCTTAAGTCAATAGGCCTAAATAATTTCCCTAGGAGTCTCGCTGTAATCTCAGAGTCTTCTAATCCTTATCCTGAATTCAGGTTTGAGTAAAATAAATGTAAAGAGATCCGGAGTAAAATTATTAGATCTCATGGATTGGAAAAACTATGGTCCGGCGTACAATAAAATAATAAGGCATACTCACCTTGTAATTGGGACCACTTCAGTAAAAATTTAAAAATAAAACAAAGTATGAAAATGCTGAGAAATGCATCGTAAAAATTCATCATATAATTGTATCATCATCTGAATGAATAAAATCAGTGACTTCTCTGTATTTAGTGATCACTACTCACCTGTGCAGTTATCTGTAGGAATCTCCTCTTTACACCACTCATCACCCCTCACATATGTCTCTGTAGTATTAATATGGGGCAGATCTTCACCCTAAAACAAATATTGTAAAAGTCACAGACAGATGGAAAAGTTGCATGAAAGAATAGAAAAGATTATAAATTAACAAGAAGAGCACAAATGATATGACAGCAGTAGTTATCACATAGTATCAGGTCTCCTTAACCAGCAGTCTGCACAACCAGAAAATTGTGAGAAGATCCAGACAACATCTAATGTCTATGATCAGCTTTATCCTGTCATCTCCAGCAAGTATAAAACATAGACTGAATGGCCACATTGTGAGAAGATCCAGACAACATCTAATGTCTATGATCAGCTTTATCCTGTCATCTCCACCAAGTATAAAACATACACTGAATGGCCACATTGTGAGATGATCCAGACAACATCTAATGTCTATGATCAGCTTTATCCTGTCATCTCCACCAAGTATAAAACATACACTGAATGGCCACATTGTGAGATGATCCAGACAACATCTAATGTCTATGATCAGCTTTATTCTGTCATCTCCAGCAAGTATAAAACATAGACTGAATGGCCACATTGTGAGAAGATCCAGACAACATCTAATGTCTATAATCAGCTTTATCCTGTCATCTCCACCAAGTATAAAACATACACTGAATGGCCACATTGTGAGAAGATCCAGACAACATCTAATGTCTATGATCAGCTTTATCCTGTCATCTCCACCAAGTATAAAACATACACTGAATGGCCACATTGTGAGAATATCCAGACAACATCTAATGTCTATGATCAGCTTTATTCTGTCATCTCCAGCAAGTATAAAACATTTACTGAATCGCCACCTTATTAGAGACACCCATTTTGTAGAGCATTAAACTTCTGTGGCCATCAGAATCTACGCAAATTGTTGATTAAACTTCATGTTGAAATGTTGGCCAATTAAGACAGGATACTTTTTTACAAAACCTTGTGGCATGGGGCATTGTCCTTCTACCACAGGGTAAACCACTGCTATGAAGTGATGAACTTGGTCCTCCACAATGTTAGATAAGATCTAGTATACAAACATCCATACATGAGTCCATACATGAGTCACAGGATGAGTCACAGGCTATGTGCCCACGATGCAGAAATGAAGCAGAAAATTTCTGCAGCATTTCTGCATCTCCCTGGCAGAAAAAAACGCATGTAGATTGTGCATGCGTTTTTCCTGCAGAATACATGCGGATCCACATGCGTTTCCGCATGCAGATTGACAAGCACTTTCCAGGCGATAGCATCACTTGGAAAGTGCTTGACAACTAGGTCACACTGTATAAATCCATGCAACCAGCATGGATTTATACAGTGTGAACCGTAAAAATTAAAACAAATAAAGCTATACTCACCCCCGAGGCCCCGGCGTGGCTGCAGCGCTGCTTCCTGGCTGGTTCCCGGCTGCCGGCATATCGCGAGACAAAGCGGTGAAGGGCCTGCGGTCACATGACTGTGACGTCACCGAAGGTCCTTCAGCGCTGCTGGCATTCAGAGAGAAGACGCCGGACAGGTGAGTATAAACTTTATTTGTTATTTTATTCTTTTTTTACAGGTACAATGGTACCCAGGTCTGGATGAGAGTCTCCTCTCCTCCAGAACTGGGTACCATCCGCACATAGAGACGCATAGAAGCCGCTTGTAAAAATGTACAGTCGCGGTTTCTGTGCGTCTCAATGCAAGTCAATGGCGGGAGTTCCGCTGCGCTTCCGCAAAATTAAATGACATGCTGCAGATTTTTGTACGCAGCATAAAAGCTGCGGAAAAATCCGCAGCATGTGCATAGAACATGCGGAATCCCCTTGGGGACCATGGGGTGCGGATTACCTAGCGTTTTACAAGCGTTTCCGCTGCATAAACGCTTGAAAAACGCTACGTGGGCACACAGCCTTATGGACTCAGTTCCAATTTGATTTAATTATGCACCACGTGTTCCTAAAAACATTTCTTGATATCTTCTTTGATGAGTTGCTAACATCCACATGATCTCCTTTCAATGGAAGTTTATCATTGATCGCAACATTTTCTGTATAGTCCTGACACATTGTTGATATAAATCTCAAAAAGTTGGCAGTTTCTGAAATACTGGTGCTGACCCTAGCAACAATGACTGTGCCTCATTCAAAGCTGCTCAGATCACTCTTGTTTTTCATTCTACTGTGGATTTACACTGAAAAACTATCACTTCATATTCTGCTGAACTCCAGGGTCACAGATCTAATTTCCATATACGGAAGCTTTAATCATGAAAGAACAGGTATGTCTAATACATTGGCCATTCAAAGTATAATACTGGTGGATAAAACAAGACTGAACACAAGACCTTCACAGCCGTCTACACATCATAAGGGAGATTTCATGACACTTTCTCTCCATCTACCTGATGATCCTGAGGAACATCGGGATCTTCTTGTTTACAGTCCTGTGGAAGAAGAGGACGGGGACATCTCTCTGGTGTTGTCCTCTTACTGGATAGATCTGTAGGAAACACATACAGGGACTGAATTCATTCTTTACACACAGATAATTATAGGCCGTGTGTATTTAATCTTATTACCTGGTGAGGTGAGGGGCTGGGGAACCTCTATCATGACGTCCTTGTACAGATCTTTGTGTCCTTCTAAATACTCCCACTCCTCCATGGAGAAATAGACAGCGACATCCTGACACCTTATAGGAACCTGACACATACAAGGATACAGTCATCCCCTGATCCCTTCATAGTGTTACTGTATAATGTCCCAGCATTCCCCGCAGTGTCACCTCTCCAGTCAGCAGCTCAATCATCTTGTAGGCGAGTTCTAGGATCTTCTGGTCATTGATGTCCTCATGTATCAGGGGGTGAGGTGGAGGCTCCATGATTGGGCTCAGGGGTCTTCCCCATCCCTCAGACACAGGGTCCTGACAGCGCTCACTAGAGGTCTTCTTCACTACTGTGTAATCCTGGTTATGGAGAGACACATTAATAAATCTCACTACAGACATTTCCAGAGTCCTCACCTCTCCAGTTCTGTCCATCTGTTATTCCCATAGATAAGAATGATGTAATGTGACGTCATCAGAATCTCTCACCTCTCCAGTAAGCCGGAAGAGGATCTCTAGGGTGAGGTGTAACATCCTATCCGCCATCTTGTCCCTGTCCTTATCCATCCTTGTACGGTCACTCAGGAAAATTCTCTTATATAGAAGATCTCCACTGAGAGGATCCGATATTGTAAAGACCTGAATGGGGAGAAGATGATGATATAATATCATAAAGATCCCATGTAACATTACAATTACTGGACAAAATTGGGGTAAACATATGAGGAGATATAACGTGTAGATTTTGTATTCTCTCTTTGTATGGATTGTAACATGTAATATTGTATGAAGGCAGCTCCGTCACTGATACCAGAAGTTGAGGATGAGGAAGATGCTGAAAGCGGGATATGTGTCATAAAGATGGAGCGCGGTCTGAACGCCATGTGCTTTATGTCCGTCCCCCAGAATCTGCTGTCTATACGGGGAGCGGTGTAGATTATCAATACAGGACCCGCACGGTGGATGCTGGGTGTGACGGGTGGGGGTAACCCTGCCCACAGCCCAACGTCCACTGCGGGGTCCGCGTCACTGATGACCCGCGTCACTTGACGTGATATCAGCGGAAGCAAGAGCCAGCTGCAGCTGAGGGTCACGTGATGCCTGTGAGACAAAGGTAAGTACAAAAAGCCTTATAGTCAATACTATAATAGGGTAAGTATATTAGGGCAATTGTAAAAAGTAGTGGACAACTTCTTTAATTATAACAGCCGCAATTACGGGTGCTTCTCGCAAAATTAGAATATCATCAAAAAGTTAATTTATATCAGTTCCAAAAAGTGTTAATGTTGATGATTATGGCTTTCAGCCAATGAAAACACAAAAGTCATTATCTCAGTAAATTAGAATATTTTATAACACCAGCTTGAAAAATGTTTTTAAAATTCTGAAATGTTGGCCTACTGAAATGTATGTTCAGTAAACGCACTCAATACTTGGTCGGGGCTCCTTTTGCATCAATTACTGCATCAATGCGGCGTGGCATGGAGGCAATCAGCCTGTGGCACTGCTGAGGTGTTATGGAAGCCCAGGTTGCTTTGATAGCAGCCTTCAGCTCGTCTGCATTGTTGGGTCTGGTGTCTCTCATCTTCTTCTTGACAATACCCAATCTATGGGGTTAAGGTCAGGCGAGTTTTCTGGCCAATCAAGCACAGTCATACTGTTGTTTTTAAACCAGGTATTGGTGCTTTTGGCAGTGTGGACAGGTGCCAAGTGCTGCTGGAGAATGACATTTCCATCTCCAAAAAGCTTGTCGGCAGAGGGAAGCATAAAGTGCTCTAAAATTTCCTGGTAGATGGCTGCATGACTTTTGTCTTGATAAACCACAGTGGACCTACACCAGCAGATGACATGGCTCCTCAAACCATCACTGATTGTGGAAACTTCACACTAGACCTCAAGCAGCTTGGATTGTGGCCTCTCCACTCTTCCTTCAGACTCTGGGACCTTGATTTCCAAATTAAATGCAAAATTTACTTTCATCTGAAACAAAAGCTTGGACCACTGAGCAACAGTCCAGGTATTTTTCTCCTTGGCCCAGGTAAGGCGCTTCTGGTGTTGTCTATTGGTCATGAGTGGCTTGACACAAGGAATGCGACACTTGTAGCCCATGTCCTGGATACGTCTGTGTGTGGTGGCTCTTGAAGCAATGACTCCAGCAGCAGTCCACTCCTTGTGAATCTCCTCCAAATTTTTGAATGGCCTTTTCTTAACAATCCTCTCAAGGCTGCGGTTATCCTGGTTGCTTGTGCACCTTTTTCTACCACACTTTTTCCTTCCACTCAACTTCAACGTTCCATTAATATGCTTGGATACAGCACTCTGTGAACAGCCAGCTTCTTTAGGAATGACCTTTTGTGGCTTACACTCCTTGTGGAGTGTGTCAATGACTGCTTTCTGGACATCTGTCAAGTCAGCAGTCTTCCCCATGATAGTGGAGCCTACTGAAACAGACTAAGGGACCTTTTTAAACACTTCGGAAGCCTTTGCAGGTGTTTTTTGTTAATTATTCTAATTTACTGAGATAATGACTTTTGCGTTTTCATTGGCTGTAAGCCATAATCATCAACACTAACAGAAATAAACACTTGAAATAGATCGCACTGTTTGTAATGACTCTATATAATATATGAGTTTCACTTTATGTATTGAAGAACTGAAATAAATTAACTTTTGATGATATTCTAATTTAGTGAGATGCACCTGTATAAATGTCACCTGAATAAACCGCGACAGACACAAGTCATATATAGAAAAGCAGAGAGGTTTCCCAGGAGACGTGTGCGCTTCTCTCTATTCATCGTCTATGGGAGATAACAGAAGCTCTGGCTCCAGAGAAAGAGAAGAAACCTACATCAGTAAGTTATATGGGAACAAGACTATACCTCCCAGCTTTTGAAGAATAAAAAGAGGGAGAGATAATGCAGCGCAGCAAATTTTGGCCACACCCCAATCCACGCCCATTTACCATTATCCCCCCCCCCCGCAGGCAAGCACGCTCGGCATTTACTACTTTTATGTATAGGACCAAAATAATCATTTTCTTCTGCTCAGTATACAGGCACCATAAAATACATTGTTATACTCAATATATTTCTATGGACTTGTATGAGCTGCTTCTGGATGCATTGTCTGCATTGTAGAGTCAAGTTAACTAAATCGTCCTATGTTCACTATTGGGAGCTGTAGCTCAGTGGTTAAAGCTGTGTGCCCACTATGTGTTTTTTAAGCGTTTCCGCAGCGGCAATTCCGTTGCAGAAACGCTTGATAGAAGGTCTGCCATGTTCCCCAATGATAATCCGCATGTGCTGTGGAAATTTCCACTGCGGATTATCATTGCGGAAAAAAACGCAGAACTACCAATTATTTTGCGTTTTCGCCGCCACTGACTTGCATTGAATCGCATATTATCTGCATCACTGCATCTGTACATGAGGATATTAAGCGATTCAATGTGCAGATGGTACCCGGGTCTGGAGAAGAGGAGACTCCTGTAAAAAAAACCTGTAAAAAAAACCTGTAAAAAAAAAAAAAAAAGAATTGAAATAAAAATATACATTATACTCACCTTCTGATGGCCACCGGTCTCCTTATCCGATGCGTCCGATGTGTTGGGCGGCTCGCGGTAGACTAAAGGACCTGCCATGACGTCAGGAGGGAAGTGACCCAATCTAATCCAATACAGACAGATCCTGATATAGAGACACAGACGGGAACACGTTCTGTCTCCTGGAATGTGACCGCAGCACTGAGGGGGTTAATAGTAATGGGGAATCTCCACATACCTCCACCTGCAGAGCCGCACACTGGATATATGGCTGTTCTGTGCGCACAGGACCTGTGATGAGGTCACAGGAGGGGAGGAGTCAGGGGTCACATGATCAGGGGCCTCAGTGTCTGCAGGACTCTGCTGTGCTGGTTGTCATGGTGCTGGATGAGGTGAAGTTTATGTGTGGGGTCAGGAGGGGTTTACAGTGTGGATGTAGCAGAACCGCGTGTGTACGATGTGTATGGAGCGGAGTCGTGTGTGTATGATGTGTACGGAGCAGAGCCGTGTGTGTATGATGTATATGGAGCGGAGCCGTGTGTGTATACGAGGTGTACGGAGCGGAGCCGTGTGTGTACGATGTGTGCGGAGCGGAGCCGTATGTGTATGATGTGTACGGAGCGGAGCCGTGTGTGTATGATGTGTACGGAGCGGAGCTGTGTGTGTACGAGGTGTACGGAGCGGAGCTGTGTGTGTACGATGTGTGCGGAGCGGAGCCGTGTGTGTACGATGTGTACGGAGCGGAGCCGTGTGTGTATGATGTGTGCGGAGCGGAGCCGTGTGTGTATGATGTGTACGGAGCGGAGCCGTGTGTGTATGATGTGTGCGGAGCGGAGCCGTGTGTGTACGATGTGTACGGAGCGGAGCTGTGTGTGTACGATGTGTGCGGAGCGGAGCCGTGTGTGTACGATGTGTGCGGAGCGGAGCTGTGTGTGTACGATGTGTGCGGAGCGGAGCCGTGTGTGTACGATGTGTGCGGAGCGGAGCCGTGTGTGTACGAGGTGTACGGAGCGGAGCCGTGTGTGTATGATGTGTGCGGAGCGGAGCCGTGTGTGTATGATGTGTGCGGAGCGGAGCCGTGTGTGTATGATGTGTGCGGAGCGGAGCCGTGTGTGTACGAGGTGTACGGAGCGGAGCCGTGTGTGTATGATGTGTACGGAGCGGAGCCGTGTGTGTATGATGTGTGCGGAGCGGAGCCGTGTGTGTATGATGTGTGCGGAGCGGAGCCGTGTGTGTATGATGTGTGCGGAGCGGAGCCGTGTGTGTACGAGGTGTACGGAGCGGAGCCGTGTGTGTATGATGTGTGCGGAGCGGAGCCGTGTGTGTACGATGTGTACGGAGCGGAGCTGTGTGTGTATGATGTGTGCGGAGCGGAGCTGTGTGTGTATGATGTGTGCGGAGCAGAGGCGTGTGTGTACAATGTATACGGAGCGGAGCCGTGTGTGTATGATGTGAACGGAGCAGAGCCGTGTGTGTACGATGTATACGGAGCAGAGCCGTGTGTATACGAGGTGTACGGAGCAGAGCCGTGTGTATACGAGGTGTACGGAGCAGAGCCGTGTGTGTACGATGTGTACGGAGCGGAGCTGTGTGTGTATGATGTGTGCGGAGCGGAGCCGTGTGTGTACGATGTGTATGGAGCGGAGCTGTGTGTGTACGATGTATACGGAGCAGAGCCGTGTGTGTATGATGTGTATGGAGCGGAGCCGTATGTGTATGATGTGTACGGAGCAGAGCCGTGTGTGTACGATGTATACGGAGCAGAGCCGTGTGTATACGAGGTGTACGGAGCAGAGCCGTGTGTATACGAGGTGTACGGAGCAGAGCCGTGTGTGTACGATGTGTACGGAGCGGAGCTGTGTGTGTATGATGTGTGCGGAGCGGAGCCGTGTGTGTACGATGTGTACGGAGCGGAGCTGTGTGTGTATGATGTGTGCGGAGCGGAGCTGTGTGTGTATGATGTGTGCGGAGCAGAGCCGTGTGTGTACAATGTATACGGAGCGGAGCCGTGTGTGTATGATGTGAACGGAGCAGAGCCGTGTGTGTACGATGTATACGGAGCAGAGCCGTGTGTATACGAGGTGTACGGAGCAGAGCCGTGTGTATACGAGGTGTACGGAGCAGAGCCGTGTGTGTACGATGTATACGGAGCAGAGCCGTGTGTATACGAGGTGTACGGAGCAGAGCCGTGTGTGTACGATGTATACGGAGCAGAGCCGTGTGTGTACGATGTATACGGAGCGGAGCCGCGTGTGTACGATGTATACGGAGCGGAGCCGTGTGTGTACGGTATGTATGGAGAGGAGCCGTGTGTGTACGAGGTGTACGGAGCGGAGCCGTGTGTGTACGAGGTGTACGGAGCGGAGCCGTGTGTGTACGAGGTGTACGGAGCGGAGCCGTGTGTGTACGAGGTGTACGGAGCGGAGCCGTGTGTGTACGAGGTGTACGGAGCGGAGCCGTGTGTGTACGAGGTGTACGGAGCGGAGCCGTGTGTGTACGAGGTGTACGGAGCAGAGCCGCGTGTGTACGATGTGTGCGGAGCGGAGCCGTATGTGTATACGAGGTGTGCGGAGCGGAGTCGTGTGTGTAGGATGTGTGCGGAGTCGTGTGTGTAGGATGTGTGCGGAGTCGTGTGTGTAGGATGTGTGCGGAGTCGTGTGTGTAGGATGTGTGCGGAGTCGTGTGTGTAGGATGTGTGCGGAGTCGTGTGTGTAGGATGTGTGCGGAGTCGTGTGTGTAGGATGTGTGCGGAGTCGTGTGTGTAGGATGTGTGCGGAGCGGAGTCGTGTGTGTAGGATGTGTGCGGAGCCGTGTGTGTACGATGAGTGCGGAGCGGAGTCGTGTGTGTACGATGTGTACGGAGCGGAGCAGTGTGTGTACGGAGCGGAGCAGTGTGTGTACGGAGCGGAGCCGTGTGTGTGTACGATGTGTACGGAGCGGAGCCGTGTGTGTACGATGTGTGCGGAGCCGTGTGTGTACGATGTGTACGGAGCGGAGCCGTGTGTGTACGATGTGTGCGGAGCTGAGCCGAGTGTGTGTACAGAGCGAAGCTGAGTGTGTGTATGGAGCGGAGCCGTGTGTGTGTACGATGTGTATGGAACGGAGCCGTGTGTGTGTACGGAGTGGAGCCGTGTGTGTGTACGATGTGTACGGGGCGGAGCCGTGTGTGTGTACGATGTGTACGGAGCGGAGCCGTGTGTGTACGAAGCAGAGCCGCCATGTGTGTACAACTTGAATGGAGCAGAGCCGTGTTTGTACGAGGTGTACGGAGCGGAGCCATGCATGTACAATGTGTACATGCTTTGCTCACATTGTACAGACACCCGTCTCCGCACAGTACACGTAGGCTACATTCACACGAGTGTAGAAAAAAAATCATCCAGAAAAAAAACTATTTTTTATTTGTATTATAATCCATATGGCATCTATTTTTATAAATCTGCAGTGAACATTTGGTATATCAAATACAGTTTCCTATATTATTTAGCTCAGTACCGGGCCACAGACCCAAGCAGGCACATTGTAGTTATTTTCATATATTTTGTTTAAGGAGATGTATTTTTTTTCTTGTTTGGATATTCAAATAAGTTTTGCTTTTTCTTGTGATACATGGGGTCTAATTTAATTATTTTCATACTCTTTCATTCTTTTACCAATATTAGGCGATATCGGTGGGAAAATAATGTAAACACGCGGCTCTGCTACATACGCGTCGTACACACATGGCCCTGCTACATACGCGTCATACGCATACGGCTCTGCTACATACGCGTTGTACGCACACGGCTCTGCTACATACGCATCGTACGCACACAGCTCTGCTACATACGCGTCGTACGCACACAGCTCTGCTACATACGCGTCGTACGCACACACGGCTCTGCTACATACGCGTCGTACGCACACACGGCTCTGCTACATACGCGTCGTACGCACACACGGCTCTGCTACATACGCGTCGTACGCACACACGGCTCTGCTACATACGCGTCGTACACACACGGCTCTGCTACATACGCGTCGCACGCACACGGCTCTGCTACATACGCGTCGTACACACAGCTCTGCTACATACGCGTCGTACACACAGCTCTGCTACATACGCGTCGTACACACACGGCTCTGCTACATACGCGTCGTACACACACGGCTCTGCTACATACGCGTCGTACACACCCACCGCTCTGCTACATACGCGTCATACACACACATGACTCTGCTACATATGTGTCATACACACACGGCTTCTCTTTGTTTTCTTTGAAAGCCAGGAACTATATGTACATCTGTTTTCTCAGTTCCATCAACAGATGAGTTCTCCCTCTCTTCGATATTCTTAGCCTGCTAATAGAAGTTTAAAATACACAAATGGGTGGAGTCTGGGGCAATTAAAATTTCCATCCTATTACCTCAGTGGGTGAAGAATTTCTCCAAGTGTTCTGCTGCTGAACGTACTAAGAAAACAGATTTACATAATATTTTATCACTTTTCAACTGTAATATGTAATTCTCCCTCCATTATTTCTAGACAAAATTCCTACCAGTTTTGCCTCAACTCCCTAGGCTGAGTTCACATGATGCGTATTTAATGCGTTTCCGCGGCGTTTTTGCAGTTGCGGAAACGCCGCGGAAACGCATGAAAAACGCATGGTAGAAGGGCAGCAATGTTCCCCAATTGAAATCCGCATGTGCTGTGCCCATGATGCGGATTTTTCCGCAGCGTAAACGCTGTGCTCAAAAATCCGCAGCATGTCAATTAATTTTGCGTAAACGCGGCGTTTTCGCCGCCATTGACTTGCATTAGAACGCGCCAATTCCGCAAGACTGCATCTGTACTTGCGTTATTGGCGCGTTCTAATGTGCGGATGGTACCTAAAACAAGAATAAAATAAAAAATATATATATACTTACCATCTGTCGGCCCGCGCAGCGCTCCTCCTTGCTTCCCGGCACTTGCAGTGAGTTGAAGGACCTGCGCTGACGTCAGAGTCATGTGACGGGTCACGTGACGCTGACGTCGGCAGGTCTTTCAATTCAAAGTTGCCGGGAGAACGGAGTGAGCAGGACAGTGCGGGCCATCGGAGGTAAGTATATACACTCTCTCGGGTCACACTATATAAATCCATGCTGTTTGCATTGATTTATATAGTGTGACCTAGTTGTCAAGCACTTTCCAGGTGATGCTAAAATCGCCTGGAAAGCGCTTGTCAATCTGCATGCGGAAACGCATGTGAATCCGCATGTATTCTGCAGGAAAAACGCCTGAACAATCTGCATGCGTTTTTTCTGCCAGGGAGATGCAGAAATGATGCAGAAATTTTCTGCTTCATTTCTGCATCGTGTGCACATACCCTTAGATTGTAAGGTAATATCTGTACATCGAAATAGAGATCCAAACAAAAAGATATAAATTCTATAAGTTTTCAAAGCAGATGTTTAATGATGATTGACAATAGGTTTCAAAGGGATTTTCCACTACCTTTCTCTTCCACTTGATCTCACATTTGGCATTGGGAAACACTACTGTACATAATAGGGTTAGTTGCAGAGGCAGCTATTTGATTGTTAACTGGTCTCTTCCGGTGGCGTACCGCCAGCCGTTTGCAGACCATATGGCCATTATGGAGCCTGTGAGCGAGGGAGGGGACCGGTGTGTCTCAATTTCAATGGTTTCTGTGTTCTTAGGACACAGACAAAGTTATATACAATGGTGGAGCTGTCAGATCATTGTTGCATTATTTAGCTAGTGCATTCGAGTTCTAATGATATCAGTAGATCGGGATTCCTGTTCGGAGCCTTAGTCCACACATAGCACAGACCAAAGTAACGCATTGGGGGAAAATGGGTTTGGGAATTTTTTACATTGTGTCAGTGCATTTTTCTGCGAGGAGATGAGAAGCATCATACTGTATTGGGGAGCACTGTGGGAGCCTCATACTGTATTGAGGGGAACATCACCCTGTATTGACAGAAACTTAGGGAGCATGATACTGTATTGGGGGCACATCATACTGTACTGAGGGGCACTGTATTTGTGGGCACTGGGGGATCATAATACTGTATTGTAGCAGTGCACTGTAGGTGAATCACAATAAGTTGAGGCCACACTGACTGCCTCAAACTGTATTGGGTGGCACTGTGAAGGCTTCAAATTTTATTAGGGGGGGGGGGCACTGTGGGGGCATTATACTTTACTGGTGGTGCACTCAATGTATTGGGGCAGTATACCGTATGGGGGCACTGTAATGGCCTCACACTATTGATGGCGGTGTGATGGCATGATATTGTACTGAGAGCATTGTGGAGGCATCATACTGTATTGGGGGCACTCTGGAAAATCACTGAAAGTTTCTGTGGGCGGATCATAATGTATTTGAGGAGAAAAGTGTAAGCATGATACCTTGTGTGGGAATCCACTGTGTGGGATGTTTGGGGAGGGTGGGGACAATTAGGACTTTTTCTATGGAACCCCATGTTTTCTATGCATTTCCCGGGTCTCATCTAATTAACAGATCACTCTATTAACTGAGACAAACTTGTTGCTGGATAGCTGTCTTGGGAACTGCCCTGATCATGTACAGTGCTGGCCAAAAGTATTGGCACCCCTGCAATTCTGTCAGATAATACTCAGTTTCTTCCAGAAAATGATTCAATCACAAATTCTTAGGTATTATTATCTTCATTTAATTTGCTTGCAAGGAAAAAACACAAAAGAGAATGAAGCAAAAATCAAATCATTGATCATTTCACACAAAACTCAAAAAAAGGGCCGGACAAAAGTATTGGCACCCTCAGCCTAATACTTGGTTGCACAACCTTTAGCCAAAATAACTGCGAACAACCGCTTCCGGGTACCATCAATGAGTTTCTTACAATGCTCTGCTGAAATTGTAGACCATTCTTCTTTGGCAAACTGCTCCAGGTCCCTGATATTTGAAGGGTGTCTTCTCCAAACTGCCATTTTGAGATCTCTCCACAGGTGTTCTATGGGATTTAGGTCTGGACTCATTGCTGGCCACCTTAGAAGTCTCCAGTGCTTTCTCTCAAACCATTTTATAGTGCTTTTGGAAGTGTGTTTTGGGTCATTGTCCTGCTGGAAGACCCATGACCTCTGAGGGAGACCCAGCTTTCTCACACTGGGCCCTACATTATGCTGCAAAATTTGTTGGTAGTCTTCAGACTTCATAATGCCATGCACACGGTCAAGCAGTCCAGTGCCAGAGGCAGCAAAGCAACCCCAAAACATCAGGGAACCTCCGCCATGTTTGACTGTAGGGACCGTGTTCTTTTCTTTGAATGCCTCTTTTTTTTTCCTGTACACTCTATGTTGATGCTTTTTCCCAAAAAGCTCTACTTTTGTCTCATCTGACCAGAGAACATTCTTCCAAAACGTTTTAGGCTTTCTCAGGTAAGTTTTGGCAAACTCCAGCCTGGCTTTTTTATGTCTCGGGGTAAGAAGTGGGGTCTTCCTGGGATGTTAGTCGAGGTTCTTTATCCACCATCCGCACAATCTTGCGTTGAAATCTCTCGTCAATTTTTCTTTTCCGTCCACATGTAGGGAGGTTAGCCACAGTGCCATGGGCTTTAAACTTCTTGATGACACTGCGCACGGAAGACACAGGAACATTCAGGTCTTTGGAGATGGACTTGTAGCCTTGAGATTGCTCATGCTTCCTCACAATTTGGTTTCTCAAGTCCTCAGACAGTTCTTTTGTCTTCTTTCTTTTCTCCATGCTCAATGTGGTACACACAAGGACACAGGACAGAGGTTGAGTCAACTTTAATCCATGTTAACTGGCTGCAAGTGTGATTTAGTTATTGCCAACACCTGTTAGGTGCCACAGGTAAGTTACAGGTGCTGTTAATTACACGAATTAGAGAAGCATCACATGATTTTTCAAAGGGTGCCAATACTTTTGTCCACCCCCTTTTAAGGTTTGGTGTGGAATTATATCCAATTTGGCTTTAGGACAATTCTTTTTGTGTTTTTTTCATTGAAGACAAATTAAATGAAGAGAATAATACCAAAGAATTTGTGATGACAATCATTTTCAGGAAGAAACTGAGTATTATCTGACAGAATTGCAGGGGTGCCAATACTTTTGGCCAGCACTGTATATCAGCACCTCTTTATCGCCAATATCAAACAGGACAGGACAGCCCTTTTAAGCTGCAGTTATACAGTTAATACAAATGTTATTTGTATGGTTTATATATATATATATATGGGTATATTATTTGGATAGTAATTCCTTTTCAATAACTAAAGTTCATTGGGAATATTATACATTTTCTAATCATTGTGGATATGACTTTTTTTCTTGTACAGTAAATGTTCTATGACGTCTATCAATATGTGATTTCTCTTTAAAACATTCCCACATTCTCAACATGAAAATGTCTTTTCACCTGTGTGAGTTCTCTGATGTCTAACAAGATTTGTTTTTCGACTAAAACATTTCCCACATTCTGAACATGAAAATGGCTTCTCCCCTGTGTGAATTCTCAGATGTTTAACAAGCTTGGATTTTTCGCTATAATGATTCCCACATTCTGAGCACGAAAATGGCTTCTCCCCAGTGTGAATCTTCTGATGTGTAATAAAATTTGTTTTCCGATTAAAACATTTCCCACAGTCTGAACAGGAAAATGGCTTCTCTCCAGTGTGAATTTTCTGATGTTTAACAAGATATGATTTCTCTATGAAACATTTTTTACATTCTGAACATGAAAATGGCTTCTCCCCGGTGTGAATTCTCTGATGTGTAACATAATTTATTTTCCGATTAAAACATTTCCCACATTCTGAACATGAAAATGGCGTCTCCCCTATGTGAATTTTCTGATGTTTAGCAAGATATGATTTCTCTAAAAAACATTTCCCACATTCTGAACATGTAAATGGTTTCTCCCCTATATGAATTCTCTGATGTTTAACAAGATATGATTTTTCTATAAAACATTTCCCACATTCTGAACATGAAAATGGCTTCTCCCCTGTGTGACTTTTTTGATGTGTAACAAAACTTGTTTTACGATTAAAGCATTTCCCACATTCTGAACATGAAAATAGCTTCTGTCCTGTGTGAATTCTTTGATGTGTCACAAAGTTTTTTTTATGATTAAAGCATTTCCCACATTCTGAACATGTAAATGGCTTTTCCCGTTTGTGAATACTCTGATGTGTAACAAGATTTGATTTCTCTGTAAACCATTTCCCACATTCTGAACATAAATATGGCTTCTCCCCTGTGTGAATTCTCTGATGTGTAACAAGATGTGATTTCTTTGTAAAACATTTCCCACATTCTGAACATGGACATGTTTTCTCCTCTATGTAAGCTATTTGATGTTTATCAACCCTTATGTGACTTTTGTTTTGTCTTTTGGTCTTTGATGATGCGCACGATGGGACTTGTAAACGATCAGATGACAGAGTTTTTCTAAGAAGGGCTTGATGGGTATCTATCATAATGGCATGTTGTTCACTTGTATCTGATGTGATAACATAATCATCTGCTGCAAAATGTGAAAATGCTGTATGTTCATCGGAGCTCCTGGTACAGTCATCTGCCAAGAATAGAAGTGATTTGATTATATTTTATTAACACTGCATTGAAATTACATTTATATCATTATATAATTTATAACATTTTCACACAAAGTGTAATACAATTCAATTCTTTTTGGAAGTGCATTGAGGTGAAGGGTACATTGCTGGAAAAGGAAGAAAAAAAAAAAAAAAAACTCTTTAAATCTCTTAGTTTGTGAGTGTGAACGAGCTGCGTGTGTCCGGAGCGTAAGTGCGAACGAAAGTAAGTGTGTGACTTGTTTTTCAGTGACTTTGGATTCAGGGAGTTTGGAAGGGAGGACTTAGGACTGAATTGCTGACTGTATTTCATTCTTTCTTTACTTTTTACTTAATTAATCCACCTGACCTACTTATCTGATTCCCCCGTCCATACTTGATACTTAACTGATCCCCCGCCGATATCTAATTGATACACTTGCACATCCCTAATTGATCCCCGTCCATACACCTATATATAAATAATTGTGTTTTGTACTTGTGTATATATATACTGACTGTATCCCCATATTTAGAATGACGTCCATGTTGGCCGGAGCCGTGCAGTGTACATCTTGCGCAATGTATGCATTCCGTGAGCAACCGCTCGAGGATCCATACTGCTGCGAGAGATGTGAGCATATCGTGCACTTGGAAGCCCAAATTCTGGATCTAAGTGCTCAGATAGCGGTACTGAGGAGCATCGACAACATGGAACAGAGTTTGCTGCTCACCGAGCAGACACTCAATGGGTCAATACTGGGGGTGGAGCATAGAGGGGAAGTGCAGGCTGAACAGGCAGGGAGCTGGATAACAGTTAGGAGGGATAGAGGGAAGAAGTATAGGAAGGCTGGTTCAGAACCGGCATTATTGGAGCACGACAGATCCTCTGACCGCCGGGGGAGTGTATGCTCCAGTAATGAGGGGGAGGGGGGAAGTGTAGGGCAGGCAAGACAGGTTCTGGTAATGGGTGACTCTATTATTAGGGGGACAGACAGGGCAATCTGTCACAAAGACCGGGATCGCCGAACGGTGTGCTGCCTCCCTGGCGCTCGAGTCCGGCACATCGCGGATCGGGTTGACAGGTTACTGGGTGGGGCTGGCGAAGACCCAGCGGTCATGGTCCACATCGGCACCAATGACAAAGTGAGTGGTAGATGGAGGGTCCTTAAAAATGATTTCAGGGACCTAGGTAGGAAGCTTAGGGCAAGGACCTCCAAGGTAGTTTTCTCAGAAATACTACCAATCCCGCGAGCCACACAGGAGCGCCAACGGGAAGTTAGGGAGGTGAATAAGTGGCTAAAGAGTTGGTGCAAGGCAGAACGGTTTGGGTTCATGGAGAACTGGGCCGACTTCGCGGTCGGCTACAGGCTCTACCGTAGGGACGGGCTGCACCTCAATGGGGAGGGTGCAGCGGTGCTGGGGAAGAAGATGGCTAATAGGTTGGAGGAGTTTTTAAACTAGAGATGGGGGGGGGGAACCAAGGAAATAGGTGGGATGTGAGGCAAGCAAGGGGGAAGGGGAGAAGTGAATATAATGAGGGTGGAGAGGGGGGTGGGGATAGTACAGTTAGATCGTTAGAGAAGAATAGGATGCTAAATAACCCCAAAGTTTTATCTTGCATGCTGACCAATGCAAGAAGCCTGACCAATAAGGCGGATGAGCTGCAGGCGCTTATATCGGAGGAGAGGTATGACATCGTAGGTATAACAGAGACTTGGCTAGATGATAGCTACGACTGGGCGGTAAATTTATTAGATTATAGTTTATTTAGAAGGGACCGGAAACAGGGGAAAGGCGGAGGAGTCTGCTTATATGTAAAGTCATGTCTAAAACCCAGACTAAGGGAAGATATAGGAGAGGGAGAAGAGGGGGTCGAGTCCATGTGGGTAGAGATAGAGGGAACTAAAAATAATAATAAAATATTACTGGGGGTCTGCTATAAGCCACCAAATATAACAGAGGAGAATGAGAATCTGCTATTAGGACAAATAGACAAAGTAGCAAAACATAATGAAGTGATTGTAATGGGGGATTTCAACTACCCGGATATTGACTGGGAAACAGAAACCTGTAGATCTCAGAAAGGAAAAGGTTCTTGACAAATATTAAGGATAATTATCTCTCCCAACTAGTGCAGGAACCAACGAGAGGGAAGGCCGTGTTGGACTTAATATTGACTAATAGGCCTGATAGAATAACTGAGGTACAGATAGGGGGGCACCTAGGTAATAGCGACCATAATATTATCGACTTCAAAATGCCCTTCAGTAGGGTTATCAATAAGGGAACAACAAAAACATTAAACTTTAGGAGGGCGAAGTTTGATCAGCTGAAAGAAAGCCTTCAACTTATTGACTGGGACAAAGTTCTTAATCAAAGGAATACGAATAGTAAATGGGAAACCTTCAAAAGAATTCTGAATACTCAGTGCGAGAGATATATACCGTATGGGAATAAAAGGGCCAGAAATAAGAGGAAACCAATATGGTTGAACAAGAACGTAAAAGGGGCGTTAAATAGCAAAAAAGAGGCATTCAAGAGATTAAAACAGGAAAACAGTAAGGAGGCACTAATGTGTTACAAGGAAAAAACGAGAACCTGCAAAAAACAAATAAAAATAGCAAAGGAGGAAACAGAGAGACGTATTGCTAGGGAAAGTAGATCAAATCCCAAACTGTTCTTTACGTATATAAATAGTAAAAGGATTAAATCGGATAATATTGGACCGATAAAAAGTGAGGAAGGCAAAATCATAGAGAAAGATGAGGATAAAGCTAATCTATTAAATAATTTTTTTTCGACAACTTTCACAAAGGAAATCGAACTAACAGGAGAAATGAGAAGTGACAAACTTAATCCTCCACTAAGTATGACAAATCTAACCCAAGCTGGGGTACAGAAACGCCTCAGTAACATTAAAATAAACAAATCACCAGGACCTGATGGCATACACCCACGGGTACTAAGGGAACTAAGTAATGTGATAGACAGACCGTTATATCTTATATTTAAGGACTCTGTTGAGACTGGGTCTGTGCCACTTGATTGGCGACAGGCGAATGTAGTGCCAATATTCAAAAAGGGAGCGAAAAGTGACGCCGGAAACTATCGGCCGGTGAGTCTGACGTCCGTTGTGGGCAAAATTTTTGAAAGCTTCATTAAAGAGGCAATTACGGAGCATCTTGATGCTAATAATCTTTTAATCCCGAACCAACATGGATTCATGAGGAATCGCTCCTGCCAAACAAACCTGATTGACTTCTACGAGGAGGTTAGCTCTCGAGTAGATCAGGGGGAACCAGTGGATGTCATGTATCTCGACTTCTCAAAAGCGTTCGATAGCGTGCCACATAATAGGTTGGTATACAAAATGAGAATGATGGGGCTGGGGGAAAATGTCTGCAAGTGGGTAGCTAACTGGCTAAAGGATAGAAGGCAGAGGGTGGTTATAAATGGAATATACTCAGATTGGGTAAGCGTCACTAGTGGGGTACCACAGGGGTCTGTACTAGGCCCAATGTTATTTAATATCTTTATTAACGACATAGTCAACGGGATAAATAGTAAAATATCAATATTTGCAGATGACACAAAGTTATGTAAAACAATTAATACAAAAGAGGACAGTGCAGACCTACAGAGGGATTTGGATAAGCTGGGTAGGTGGAGCATTAAATGGCAAATGAGGTTTAACGAGGAGAAATGTAAGGTCATACATATGGGAAGGAAAAATGGAAGTCACCAGTACTCACTGAATGGGAAATCATTGGGGAATTCAGAGATGGAGAAGGACTTGGGCATCTTGATTGATAGCAAACTAAATTGGAGTGCCCAAAGTCAGGCCGCTGCTGTAAGGGCAAACAGGGTAATGGGATGTATCAGAAGAGGTATAGCTGCAAAGGATGAGAACATTGTTCTTCCACTGTACAAAGCACTGTTCAGACCACACTTGGAATACTGTGCTCAGTTATGGGCCCCAATATATAGAAAGGATATAAACGAGCTTGAAAAGGTACAAAGGAGGGCAACAAAATTAATAAAGGGAATGGAGGGACTGCAATACCCAGAGAGGTTGGCAAAACTAGGACTATTCAGCCTGGAAAAGAGAAGGTTGAGGGGGGACATAATAAATGTGTACAAATATGTTAGGGGACAGTATAGAGATCTTGCCCGGGATTTGTTCAAAAGGAGGGATATTACGGTAACAAGAGGGCATTCACTAAGACTGGAAGAGAAAAGGTTTCAGCACCAGCCTAGGAAGGGATTCTTTACGATAAGAGCAGTGAGAATATGGAATTCACTGAGTGAGGAGACGGTAATGTCGGATTCACTACACCAGTTCAAGCGGGGACTGGATGCATTTCTAGATACCAGGCAGATTTCAGCATATACTTAAAAATAAAATAAAATAGTAGGTTGATACAGGGATTTATTCTGACTGCTGGTTTCAGAGTCGGGAGGGAATTTTTCCTCAGGTGAAGATTGGCCAAATCATTTGGGGTTTTTGCCCTCCTCTGGATCAACTTTAGCAATTACAGAACTAACAGGTCGAACTTGATGGACGCAAGTCTTTATTCGGCTTTACAAACTATGTTACTATGTTAAGTATCAACTGAATAAGACAGTAAATCATAATGCATGGACTACTAGATTATTTCTTAGGCCACCAGGTTGTACTCTTTAAAATTTTAACTTCCAGTCTTATGTTCAGGAGACACTCATAAAGGAGCCTGTAAGTCAGTGTTATTAGGTGGTGTCCGTCTCATCCCTCACTGACAGCTACAGTGGGGAAAAAAAGTATTAGGAAAATAAGTATTTGGTCACCTACAAACAAGCAAGATTTCTGGCTCTCACAGACCTGTAACTTCTTCTTTAAGAGGCCCCTCTGTCCTCCACTCATTACCTGTAGTACTGGTACCTGTTTGAACTTGTTATCAGTATAAAAGACACCTGTCCGCAACCTCAAACAGTCACTCTCCAAACTCCACTATGGTGAAGACCAAAGAGCTGTCGAAGGACACCAGAAACAAAATTGTAGCCCTGCACCAGGCTGGGAAGATTGAATCTGCAATAGACAAGCAGCTTGGTGTGAAGAAATGAACTGTGGGAGCAATAATTAGTAAATGGAAGACATACAAGACCACTGATAATCTCCCTCGATCTGGGGCTCCACACAAGATCTCACCCCGTGGGGTTAAAATGATCTCAAGAACGGTGAACAAAAATCCCAGAACCACACGGGGGGACCTAGTGAATGACCTGTAGAGAGCTGGGACCAACGTTACACAGGCTACCATCAGTAACACACTACGCAAGGGACTCAGATCCTGCAGTGCCAGACGTGTCCCCCTGCTTAAGCCATTACATGTCCGGACCCATCTGAAGTTTGCTAGAGAGCATTTGGATGATCCAGAAGAGTATTGGGAGAATGTCATATGGTCAGATGAAACCAAAGTAGAACTGTTTGGTAGAAACACAAATTGTCGTGTTTGGAGGAGAAAGAATGTTGAGTTGCATCTAAAGAACACCATACCTACTGTGAAGCATGGAGGTGGCAACATCATGCTTTGGGGCTGTTTCTCTGCCAAGGGACCAGGGCGACTGATCCGTGTACATGAAAGAATGAATGGGGCTATGTATCGTGAGATTTTGAGTGCAAACTGTTAGAACCCTCCTGTTTGTTTTTTCCATCTTGTGTTTTGCGGTCACGTGACCATCTGCCTTTATATTCCAGCTCCGCCCTTTTGGCTGTGCTGGACTTCAATGATTGACTGCAGATCATAACAGTAAGTCAAGCCCAAAAAAAAACAAACTAAAAAGGAAAGAAATTCGGGGATCAGTATGGTTTCCGTCCAGGATCTGGCTCAACACCTGCAGGGATTGTCTCTGGAGGTAGCCAAGTTCCAGCAACACGTGAGTAGCTGTTCTGAAGTGCATTTTGTGGAACCCAAGGTAGGACTGCCTGATGTTTTTTATGGTAAACAGCAAGATTTTTTTTCCTTTAAAATGCTTGTTTGTTATATTTTCGTTTGAGACCAAGGTCCTCTGGAAATGAATCACAGCGCATTGGTTTTATTATGTCACTTTTGCGCAAAGAACCACAGGGGTGGGCCTTTTCTCTCCAACCTAATGATCCATGTTTAAGGTCTGTAGAAGAATTTTTACTGCTATGGGGCTATTATATGACAATCCTGATCGAATCTCATCTGCTGAGGCAGAACTCAGGCGTTTGAATCAGGGGTCAGGTGATGTTGAAAATGATTGCACACACTTCAGAAAATGGGCCACAGAAGTTAAATGGAATGATCCTGCCCTGAAATGTCTACTTGCTGGTCTGAGTGAAAGGGTTAAGGATTTTCTAATTGCATCCCCCCCCCCCGCACCTGAGACTCAGCAGGGTGCCATGCAATTAGCTGTTCCTGTGGATAGGAGACTGAGATTTAGACAGAATGAGGTAAAGACTCCTGTAATGCCAGGTCATATTCCCCAGAAAATCTGACGGCGGAGAACCGATGGAGGTTGGGGCGAGGGTTTGTGTCTTTATTGTGGTAAAGCTGACCATTTGATTAAGTATTGTGAGCTTCGTTTAAGTAAAGAAAAAAAAAAGGTCAATTACGCCCTTATAGCTTGTTTACGCTCTGCAGGAGTATTTCTTTCTGGGAATACTACTTTGCAGGAAAATTTGATTGAATTTCAGGTATTTGTGGATTGTGGTTCAACACTTAATGTGATTGATAAAGGGTTTTTGGAAAACCTTAAATTGAAATCCAAACCTTTGTCATCACCTATTTATGTGATTGCAATTGATAACACTCCCTTGAAATGTATTACTCACAAGGTTGCTGCATTTCCCCTCACTATCAATGGAGTTCACCAAGAAATGTTGGACTTGGTTGTATTAGATAACTTACCCTCTCCGGTCGTTCTAGGTTTTCCTTGGTTAAAACTGCACAATCCTTTGCTGGACTGGTCTACTAATGTGATTAAGTCTTGGAGTCCGAAGTGCTATGATAAATGTTGCAAAGGTCGCATTGCGGCTATGGAAAAAGGGAATTACCTGTACCTATTCAAGATTTTTGGAGGGTTTTTTCAGAGGAGGAGTCGCAAGTTTTACCTCCTCATAGTGATTATGATTGCGCCATTGAGTTTGTTCCGGGAGCTACTCTTCCCAAGAGTCGCTTGTTTAATCTGACTATCCCTGAAAGAAAGGCCTTGGAGGAGTACATACAGACTAGCCTGGCTGCTGGCCACATTAGACCTTCTAAGTTGCCTGTGGCAGTTGGAGTTTTCTTTGTTAAAAAAAAAAAGGACAAGGGTTTACATACATGTCTGGATTTTCGTGAAATTAATAAGATTACTAACCAACACTGTTCAACCTAAAGACAGCGTAGGGGTAATAACTTTATCAACATTTTGCCTAGTTGGCAACTAGAACCCCAAACTAAAGCCCTTAAAACTTAACTTTTATTAAAGTATATAACTCTCCTGAGGATAGTAAATATTAAAATAATTACATAAGCACAGGCAGCAGTGTAGGGTCGGATATTATAATCTGCAATTTCGCTTTTCCACTATGTGGTCATCCGACCAATTCTCATTGTCATGTATTTGTGGCCGCGGACCACCTATCGCATGTTAACACTGCCTATGTCTTATCATAAAATCCAAAATTAAAGCCTCCCCGACATGTTTCGCCTAACTGGCGTCATCAGGGGACAGAGGCTTAATAAGATTACCGTGCGCAATTCCTACCCATTGCCGTTAATTCCTGACTTGTTTAACCAGTTGGTGGGGGCCAAGTGGTTCTCTAAAATTGATCTCCGGGGGGGCATACAATTTGTTACGAGTGAAGGAGGGTGATGAATGGAAAACTCCGGTAGGTCATTTTGAGAATCTGGTGATGCCTTTTGGTCTTACCAATGCACCTACATTTTTTCAGTACCTTATGAATGACATCCTGAGACCTTTGATAGGTAAGAATGTGGTTGTGTATTTGGATGACATTTTGATTTATTCACCAGATCTAGAGTCCCATTGGCAGAGTGTACGTGAAGTTTTGCAGTTATTGAGTGATAATTCACTCTTTGCTAAGCTGGAGAAATGTGAGTTCGCTGTGCAGAAAATTAGTCTTTTGGGCTACATTGTCTCCAGCGAGGGCTTTGAGATAGACCCGGTGAAGGTTCAGGCTGTGCAGGAATGGCCTAGGCCTATTGGTTTTAAATCTATACAGAGTTTTTGGATTTTGCCAATTATTACAGGAAATTCATTAAGAATTTTTCTATAATTGTTAAGCCTCTGACCAATCTCACCAGGAAAGGTGTGAATACGGTCCAGTGGACTACTGTGGCCGTTGAAGCGTTTGAGTATCTCAAAGAGGTTCAGTTCTGCCCCTATCCTTATGCAGCCTGATGAGACCAAGCCTTTTTTGGTCGAGGCCGATGCTTCATCGGTGGGGGTCGGAGCAGTTTTGTCTCAGGAGAACAAGGATGGAGTACATCCTTGTGCCTTCTTTTTGAAAAAATTTTCGGAAACCGAACTGAATTATGATGTTGGAAATCGGGAGTTGCTGGCTGTTAAACTCGCGTTTGAACATTGGCATCATTTTTTGGAAGGAACTAGATTTCCTATTTGATCTATCTGGATGCTGCCAAGCGCTTGAATGCCCGTCAAGCTAGGTGGGCACTTTTTTTTTCTCGGTTTCATTTTTCTGTTACTTATATCCCTGGTACTAAGAATGTTAAAGCCGATGCTTTATCTCGCAGCTTCTCTCCTACGGTCAGTGCCGAGGAGGAGGAGAGCATTTTACAGAAAGGAGTTGTGGTGGCGGCATTGGACTCCGTTTTGGAGAATGGGATTCTGAAAGCTCAAGATGATGCTCCATCTAACACTCCCCATTGAAGGTTGTTCGTACCTAGAGCCTTTAGGAGAGATTTGTTTGTGGAGTGTCATGAGTCTCGGTTGGCAGGTCATCCAGGAATTTCGGAGACTAAGAGACTTATCAGTCGCAGTTTTTGGTGGCCTGGATGGCAGAAGGAAGTCATCAAGTGGGTGCGTCAGTGTACTGTGTGTGCTAGGTCAAAGGCTTCACATACTCCTGCTGCGGGGTTGCTTTGCCCTCTGGAGGTTCCTAGTGCGCCTTGGACGCATCTCACAATGGATTTTATTACTGATCTTCCTGTGTCCGAGGGTTTTACTGTCATCTGGGTGGTCGTGGACCGTTTTAGTAAGATGTGTCATTTGGTTCCATTCATTAAGTTGCCCTGCGCCAAGACACTCGCTAAGACCTTTGTTAAGGAGATTGTCAAGCTCCATGGCGTTCCCACGGATATTGTTTCTGATAGAGGACCTCAGTTTGTGGCTCGCTTTTGGCGTGCTTTTTGTGACAGGTTGGGAGCCCATTTGTCATTTTCGTCTGGGTATCATCCTGAGTCTAATGGACAGACTGAAAGAAAGAACCAGGATGTTGAACAGTTTTTGCGTTCTTTGGTGGCGGACAATCAAGAGGTGTGGTCTGAGTTTCTGCCTCTCGCAGAATTTGCTCTTAACAATCATACATCCTCCTCTGCTGGGTGTTCTCCTTTTTTTTTGTTGTACTGGGAGACATCCGTCTTTTGGTTCGTTCTCCAAATTGGGGTCGGCGGTGCCGGAGGAGGAGAATTTTTCCGGTTATTTGGAGAGAGTTTGGACTAATGTACGTTGCAACCTTCAAGAGGCTAACAAGAAGTATTTTAACAGGAAACGTAAGGAGGTTTTGTTTACTGTGGGTGACATGGTTTGGGTGTCCTCAAAAAACCTGCGGTTGAGGATTCCCTCTAAAAAACTGGGTCCTAAGTTTGTGGATCCATTTAAAGTGCTTCAGGTTGTTAACCCGTCTGCTGTTAGGTTGGATGTCCCTACTTCCTGGAAGATTAATCCTGTGTTTCATGTTTCCTTGTTGAAAAAGGCTGATGTATCAGATAGGGATGCCACTGTCTCAGTTCCTCCTGTGGTGGAAGACGGCGAATATGAAATTTCTCGTATCTTGAATTCTAGATGGCATAGAGGGAGATTACAGTATCTTGTCTCTTGGAAGGGTCTCGGTCCCGAAGACAACTCCTGGGTAAGGACGGATGATGTCTCTGCTCCTAGGCTTGTTAAAGCTTTTCACAAGAGGTTTCCGGATAGGCCTGGGCCTGGAGGATCCTCATAAAAGAGGGGGTACTGTTAGAACCCTCCTGTTAGTTTTTTCCATCTTGTGTTTTGCGGTCACGTGACCATCTGCCTTTATATTCCAGCTCCGCCCTTTTGACTATGCTGGACTTCAGTGTT
Organism: Phyllobates terribilis; assembly: GCF_046119375.1. NCBI lineage: Eukaryota > Metazoa > Chordata > Amphibia > Anura > Dendrobatidae > Phyllobates > Phyllobates terribilis. Next base: position 73,359,904 of record NW_027362765.1, read on the forward strand.
TGACTGTTTCTCTAGCCAGGTGATTCTGTGCCTTTCTCTGTCAGTTCGTTTGGTCCCTTTTGGGACCTCTAGTACTTTTTTGTCTGTTTGTCTTTTTGTGTTCTGCAACAACTTCTCTGTTTAGGAGGTGTCCCATTTTTGTTCCAGTCCTTAGTTCTTTTAGGGACCCCTCCCCTTATGCTATAGGTCTTCGTTCAGACTAGCCGAGGACTAAGGCGGGTCTGTTCGCTAGGAACAGGCAGCCCGCTACATCGTAGGGATTCAGCTTAGTTTTACTGTAGGGACCGTTTTCCCTTATCTGTCCTTAGTACTTGTTGCAGATCATAACACAAACCTCCTTCCATCAGCAAGGGCATTGAAGATGAATCATGGCTGGGTCTTTCAGCATGACAATGATCCCAAGAACACCGCCAGGGCAGCAAAGGAGTTGCTTCGTAAGAAGCATTTCAAGGTCCTGGAGTGGCTTAGACAGTCTCCAGATCTAAACCCTATAGAAAACCTTTGAAAGGAGTTGAAAGTCTGTGTTGCCCAGCGACAACCCCAAAACATCACTGCTCTAGAGGAGATCTGCATGGAGGAATGGGCCAACATACCAGCAACAGTGTGTGCCAACCTTGTGAAGAATTAGAGAAAATTTTCGACCTCTGTCATTGCCAACAAATGATATATAATAAAGTATTGAGATGAACTTTTGTAGATGACCAGATACTTATTTTCCACCAAAATTTGAAAAAAAAATTCTTTCCAAATCAGACAGTGTGATTTTCAGGACTTGTTTTCTCATTTTGTCTTTCACAGTTGAGGTCTACCTATGATGTCAATTACAGGCCTCTCTCATCTTTTTAAGTGGGAGAACTTTCACAATTGGTGGCTGACTAAATACTTTTTTTCCCCACTGTACATGCTTGTATGCATTGGCTTCTATTGACCCCCACAACAGAATTCCAGTGGCCAATGGGTTTTTCAAGGTAGTCGGGGCCTGCTGATGACAAAGGTGGTTCAGCCTGTGGTTGGACTTCATACGAGAACTTCATTTTATCTGTATACTGCAACATAATAATATTGCAGTACATAGATCAAGCGATCAAATAATCACAGGTTCAAGTCCATTAAAAGGCTTAAAAAAATAAAAAAGCTAGAAAAAATATGTAAAAAAACATGCAAAAATTCTAATCACCCCCTTTTTGCCCATTATTAGCAAATAAATAAAAAAATAAGCATATAGTATCATCATCTGTAAAAGTCTGATCCATTGAAATATTAAGGCAATTAACCCATGCTATAAATCCTGTAAAGAGAAAAAAAAAGGAATCACATTAATTGCCCTGTTTTTTTGGTTAAATAAAAATTTATCAAAATGTTTTATCTACCCAAAAAAGGAATCAGTAAAAATTTCAGAATGCATTAGAAAAAACAAGCCCTCATACAGGTTCATCGATCAGGAAAAAAAAAAGTTACCGTATTTTTCGGACTGTAAGACGCACTCTTTTCCTCCAAAATTTTGGAGGAAAATGGGGGGGGGGGGGTCTTATAGTCCGAATGTTGCTGGGGGGTATTTATGCATATACTGTGTGGGGGGAGCGGTTGCGGCGGAGGAGCGGGGCACAGGAGGCAGCAGCCTACACTGTCCCCGCTGCTAAAGAAAATGAATATTCACTGCTCCCCACGCAATAGCCCGGCAGCAGCAGGAGCCGCGCCGCTTGTGCCGGCTATTAAGGAGCATGAAGTCACTGCTCCCTGTGCACACAGTCCCGGCGTGGGGAGCAGTGACTTCTGGCAGCTGATCTCTCCTTGTGAGCCGCGCATGGCAGTGACGCCATGTGCGGCTCACATGGAGAGATCAGTGCGGGTAGACAGGACGCAGCGCTGGAGGAGAGAGAAGAGAGGTGAGTAGGAGTGTTTATTTTTTATGTGCAGCGTGATGGTGATTAGGGGGACCATGCATACCAATATAAGGATGAGGGGGTCATACATACCAGGATAAGGATGAGGGGGCCATACTCACCAGGAAAAGGATGAGGGGGCCATACTCACCAGGAAAAGGATGAGGGGGCCATACATACCAGGATAAGGATGAGGGGGCCATACAAACCAGGATGAGGATGAGGGGGCCATACATATCAGTATAAGGATGAGGGGGTCATGCATATCATGATAAGGATGAGGGGTGCCATGCATACCAGGATAAGGATGAGGGGGCCATGCATACCAGGATAAGGATGAGGGGTGCCATGCATACCAGGATAAGGATGAGGGGTGCCATGCATACCAGGATGTAGGGGTGCCATGCATACCATGATGGGGATAGGGGCTGTTTGAAGCGGACTCTGAACTCTTACTATTGCGGCCTGCACTATCACCCCCAGAATCCAGCTACACTGCCCTGATGCTACACTCTTCCCGTGGGGAGTTATCCTACCCCTGTGCTGCACACCAACACCAGCCTCAGCGGTCTGCCTTGCAGCAGCGGTTATCCCTGACCGCAATCCACGGGTGGCGTAGTCGGACATTCAAAACACTGATAAATAGACTGCCACAATTTGGTCTGACCACCCTGAGCCACGGGATCGGGTTGCCACTACTACCCCCAGCATCGTACAGAAGGCCGGTTCCGGGTACCCCACGGCCCAGGGGGCGAGTCAGCTTTGGCGTAGTCGGCAGGATTGTGACCAACCCGCCACAAACGGGTATTGAAAAAGACTTTATACATACCTGAGTGAAGTTTCCCGCCATTCGGGGCCATTTCCCGCCATCTGGAGCCGTTTCCCGCCATCGGGCGCCATCTTCGGGACGCCGCGCGGGAAGAAGAGGGGCGTGGATGTCAAAACCGCGCGAGACCTGAAGCCCCACCCTACGCTGAGACTCTGCGCAAGGTCCTGGAAGGAGATCCAGCGGACGCCGACGTCATCACCGAGCGACGCAAGGTCCTCGCCCAGAGCATCGCGAGCGGAGCCGCGGCCTACAGAAGAGGATCACCGGAAGGTAGGCCACGGTTAACTAGGGGGGAGGAAGACGTCGGACGCGGAGGGACCCTCTACCACCAGCTGTGATGCCGTTTTCCATGCCCTATATCCCCGGAGCGGCCTGGCTGCCACAGTATGCCGGCGAGTCGCATACCTTGGGCGACTTTAAAGAAAGGCTGTATAGCCTGTTCAAAGTTTATCCCCTGACAGAAGAACAGAAAGTAAGCATACTGAAAGGGCAGTTAACTGGTGCGGCCCAGCGGGAGGTAAAGTCTTGAACAGCTGAGGAGAAAAGGACTGTAAGGGGGGTTCTGACCTGTCTACGGGACACCTTTGATACCCGTATCTCAGCAGAAATCAAAATGCGGTTCTATGGATGTAAGCAGCGAGCTCAAGATAGCATCAGAGATTATGCCCTAAATTTACAGGAAGCCTTCGGGGCAATTAAGCAAGCTGACCCTGGCAGCGTGCAGGATCCAGATAAACTATTGACTGACCAGTTCACAGAAGGTCTGCTGTCCAGCGCCCACAGAACTCAGCTGCGCCTCATGGCCCTACAGAACCCCGATTTGACTTTTGCACAGTTCAAAGATAGGGCCATCCGGGTGCTCCGAGAACCTGCACCGGGTGGCGCTGTAGCTTCCCGGCGCCCTGCCATCACTTACCACCAGGGGGCGGTGCCCTCCCCCGCAGACCTTGTGGGGGCTGATGCGCAGGCCCTAAATCCATCCCCGCCTGCAAACCTGCACCGTCAGGTCCAAGAACTAACAAAGAGTGTTGCTGCATTGACCAGGACCGTACAGTCGTTGCAGATGGAACCGTCAAGACCAATCAAGCTGGCTTCCAGTCTGGAGGATGTCCCGTGGCATCGACAGAGGAGGATCCCGTCGTTCAGAGGGAGGCCCACTGACCGTTACACTGAGGATGGACAGCCGATTTGCCACCGTTGCAGCCAGCCGGGACACGTAGCCAGGTACTGTACTTTAAATGGGTCCGACCTGGGGCAGAGGGCCAACCCCCAGGCATAAGGTCATCAGGCCCGTCTAATTGGCGTGATAAGTACGTGGGGGGACGCCCGGTTTTACCCGTAGTGCTGGACGGTATCCCCATAAGTGCACTGCTGGACACCGGGTCCCAAGTGACTACCATCCCCTATGTACTTTTCAAGCAGTACTGGAGTGACACTGATATAACCCGTTATCCAGACGATGACTTGAGCATCTTCGCCAGCAATGGTCAACCCGTGCCGCAGGTGGGGTTCAGAGAGATGACCATCAAGATTGGTAAGGTTGAACTGCTGGCACAGGGAGTGATCATTGTGGACATTGACCGTCGAGAAAGTCACCCTAAAATAACCTTGGGTACTAACGTGATTGAAAATTGTCTTTCAGAAGTAATTGTAATTTTGCAGCAGGTGGCGATGAATGCTAGCTCCAGCCAACAGAGGGTCCTCCAGAAAGAGATAAGAGCCCTGATGAGACGGCAACAGGTAGAACTGTCTGGTGGTGAGATCGGTAGCGTGAGGATGAGCGACCCGTTCCCCATTGCCATGCCTTCCAAAAGTGAAATGATGATCTGGTGTCGGACTGCAATCGGGTTAAGAGGGAGAGACTACCAAGCCATGGTAGAACCCATGTACTCAGACAGCAGGCCCACCATTTTGACAGCCCGGGGGGTGGTTGATGTCTGCCATGGAAGGGTGCCCGTCCGGATCTTAAACATTGGGGAAAGGGAAGTACATTTGCCCCGGTACGCTACATTAGCCAAATTGTTTGCTGTCGCCTCTGGGCAGCTCCCTTACTTTTGGTAAAAAAGAAAGACGGTACCATGAGAATGTGCGTGGTCTATAGAAAGGTCAATCGTATCACCCATAAAGACGAGTACCCGTTACCTAGGATAGAGCAGTCTTTAGCCGCACTAAAATCAGTTAACTACTTCTCTACTTCGGATCTTACTAGCGGGTACTGGCAGGTTCCTGTGGCAGAGGCTGACAAGGAGAAGACCGCCTTCACCACCCCGATAGGATTAAGTGAATTCAACTGTATGCCATTCGGGCTCTGCAACGCACCCGGGACCTTCCAGAGGCTGATGGAATGCTGTCTAGTGCACCGAAACTTTGAGACGGTCCTACTTTACCTGGACGACGTGATTGTCTATTCGAAGACTTACGAGGACCATCTAAAGCACCTGGCCGAGGTGTTCGAGGCCCTGGCAGGCTTTGGCATGAAAGTGAAACCCTCCAAGTGCCATCTGTTAAAGCCGAAGGTACAGTACCTGGGACACGTGGTGAGTGCAGAAGGAGTAGCCCCCGACCCTGACAAAATCGCGGCAATAAAGAACTGGCCAAGCCCCTCTAACATCAAAGAAGTGAGGCAATTCCTCGGGTTGGTAGGCTACTACCGAAGGTTCATACCCGGGTTCACTAAGATGGCAGCCCCTATGCAGGACCTCCTTATAGGACAATCTAAGACCAGAAGCCAAAAGCCTCCCTTCAAGTGGGACAAGCCGGAAGAGGAGTCCTTCCGCCAGCTGAAGATGGCCCTCACGTGGGATGAGATCCTGGCCTACCCCGATTATGGCCAGCCTTTTATCCTCCACACAGACGCCAGTAATGTGGGGCTGGGAGCCGTACTGTCACAGAACCAACAGGGCAGAGAAAGGGTGATCGCGTACGCCAGCCGGAAGCTGAGGCCCACCGAGAGAAACCCGGAGAATTACAGCTCCTTCAAGCTGGAATTCTTGGCAATGGTGTGGGCCGTCACAGAACGGTTTAAACATTACCTGGCCTCCGCAAAGTTCACCGTGTACACGGACAACAACCCGTTGACACACCTGGACAATGCAAGACTTGGTGCCCTGGAACAGCGGTGGATGGCCCGGCTATCAAATTATGACTTCACAATCAAATACCGGGCGGGCAGAACCAACGCCAACGCAGATGCCCTATCAAGAATGCCCCACCTACCTGAAGGAGAAGAAGACTCAGAAGAGCTGGAGGAAGTAGAGCTCCCTGCGTTCCACCGTTATGGGCCCACTCAGTATTCTCACCGGGTAAGAGACAAAGACTCGACCACCGTCATGTTCAATCCCTTACCTCACCACGGCTGGGCTGAAACGCAGGATAGTGACCCTGCAGTTCGCTTGGTGAAGGAAATGCTGACTCAGGCAGATGCCTATCCCGATCCGGATGCCCCTGAGGAAGCTAAGCAGCTGTGGAAGGAGAAGAGCAGACTATTTCTCTACGAAGGTAAACTGTGCAGAAGGCTTGTCAACCACCGGACACACGAGTTAACCTGGCAAGTAGTAGTTCCCAGGCGAGATGCGGCTATGGTCCTGGAGGCCTACCATGACGAAGCAGGACACTTTGGGTGGAAGAAACTGGAGTTCCTGTTATGGGAGCGGTTCTTCTGGATAGGAATGAGAGGGGCCATAGAAAGATGGTGCAGAGATTGCGGCCCATGTAACCTCAGAAGGAAGGACTGTACCAGCCAGAAGACACCCTTGAGGCCCATCGTCACCAGGCAGCCTCTTGAGCTGGTAGCTCTGGATCATGTGAAATTGGCTCCAAGCCGGTCAGGCTACGTCTATGCCCTGACAATAGTGGATCACAATTCCCGGTTCCTGATGGTGGTTCCTGTTAAAGACTTGACAGCCCAAACAGCGGCCAGAGCCTTCCAACAACACTTCTGCCGTCCACACGGGTATCCGGAACAGGTCTTGACAGATCAAGGTCCAGCGTTTGAGACTGAAGTCTTCCAGGAGTTCTGCAACCTCTACGGCTGTAAGAAGATTCGGACAACGCCTTACCACCCGCAAACCAATGGGCTGTGTGAGAAAATGAATAATATCGTCATTGATCTCCTCAAGACGTTGCCCCTGGAAGAACGCAGCCTGTGGCCGGAGAAGCTGCCAGACCTGATAGACTTATACAACCATATCCCGGTGAATGCTACAAATTACACCCCGGCTTACCTGATGCGAGCAAGACCAGGTAAGCTGCCGGTAGACCTGGAGATGGGAGGCCAGGTAAGCTGCCGGTAGACCTGGAGATGGGAGTCCTGACACCCGAGGACACCTCCCCAGGCGCGGACTGGGATACGGAACGGCGGCTACAGTACAAGAAGGTACAGGAGAGTGTGGAGAGGAGTCTGGCTCAGGCGAGAGAAAAACAAGAGAGGCTCTTCAACCAACACGCCCGTGCTGGTCCCCTGGAACCTGGTGAGCAGGTCCTGAAGCGGAAGAGAAGGCTTCACAAGCTAGATGACCAGTGGGAGAGCGACCCGTACACAGTACTGCCGTCCGACCACAACAACCCGAAGGTATGTGTAATTACCAAGGATGGAGGAGAAACCACTAGCACCGTCTCCAGAGACCACCTAAAACGGAGCCCCAAGCAACTGCAGAGTCCAAGTGAAGATCAAGATGACCTTGAACATGCAGAGGACAAGGAAGAAATGATCAGCACAGTTCTTGGAGAGTTTCCCCGGTCCTGGACTCGGATAAACGACGCGATAGTAGTACCCGTCCTACACTTCCTTCAGCCAACCCAGCAGGAGCCTACAGGAGAGCAGGAAGAACAAGAGGAACAAGCAGCCCCGGAGACAGAAGAACCCATGCCAGCAGCCCAGGAGAGTCAACCCTCTGCTGACAGTGAGCCTGCCATGCCTGCGGTAAGCCAAAGGACCCGCAGACAGCTGCCTGCCCCGACTGTAAACCCAGCTAGTAGCTGTACCCTAAATGCTAGTGGGGAAAGCCAGGTTAGACCACCACCAGACAGTGGGTTACGCAGGTCAACCCGGAGCACTAGGGGTCAAATACCAGCTCGCTGGAAGATCTAAATGCTGTATATTGCAAATGTTTTATGTTTGTTATCTGGTTATTAATAATGTTTTTCCATTTTTCCCTAGTACAATGGACTGACAGGTCATGGACACTGAATGGCCGGAACTGTCTTGTAGATAGTTGCACCTGGTGCTCTCTTGCGAAGATGGCCACAGAAGAAAAACCTGTCCGGCGTGGCCCTCTTGTGGTCCAAAGTAGGTAGCTCAGCCTTGTCGCCACGCCCAAGGCCAGGAACTTGGAGTTTATGGAGACAGGTCCCCGCACCGTTCAAAACTTCACCTTATTGAGTGATATGGACACCCGGTCGCGGAAGCGCCGTGACCTTAAGGACAAAATGTACTTGTATATATGTTATGTTTTTATTTATACCCTGTATTTGTGTTTCCTGTTTAGTCCGGAGTACTAAATTTTACTAGGGGGGAATGTGTCACCCCAGGCCTGGATGCCACAAATATTAAAGGCTGTGTCTGAGAGCAGGAGGGAGGTTCCCTGGTTAGGGACCATTAGCATGCAGCACCTCCTGTCCCAGGCCAGTAAGGGGAGCTGGCTGCCCTATAAAAGCTGGAACTGGGGCAGGGTTAGAGAGACCAGAACCCACTTCTGAAGTGACCAGAAGGGTTTCTTAGAGGAAGGGACATGTCAGCAGCAGCTGATGAGTCCGTGAGGCAGAGGAGAGACTGCGAGCCAAGGACAGAAGCGACGAGAGCCAGTCCTGGCAGAGAACCGAACTAACCGGACATTGGGATCCGAGGCTGTCCGGGTTATCATTCCCAGCAGCAAAGAACCAACCCGCGAGGGATTTCAGGTCCCTTGGCCTAAGAAGCCTGGAGGCTCCGCCACACAGAGGGACCAGTACAGCGAGGAGAAAGCAAAAGGTACCCAAGGTCCAAGTCGCAAGCCATACAGGCGAGAAGTACACGGCCAGCTCAGGGACGTGGGCTATTACACCACGAAGAGGGGAATAGTCAGAAAGAGCATAGAGAGAACGGTAGGCCTACACACTCACCCTGACCAGTGGGGCTCGCCCGAATGCTCTCAGACACCCAGGCCCATTCCTAACCGGTACCACTGTTGGGTCATTAATAATACCTACAATAAAGACCCTGGACTGTTTGAAGCGGACTCTGAACTCTTACTATTGCGGCCTGCACTATCACCCCCAGCATCCACCTACACTGCCCTGAGGCTACACTCTTCCCGTGGGGAGTTATCCTACCCCTGTGCTGCACACAAACACCAGCCTCAGTGGTCTGCCTTGCAGCAGCGGTTATCTCTGACCGCAATCCACGGGTGGCGTAGTCGGACATTCAAAACACTGATAAATAGACTGCCACAATTTGGTCTGACCACCCTGAGCCACGGGATCGGGTTGCCACTACTACCCCCAGCATCATACAGAAGCCCGGTTCCGGGTACCCCACGGCCCAGGGGGCGAGTCATTATCATTATTAGTAATTTGCAGAGAGTTGACCTGACGCTCCTCTCCCAATGTTGCCCAGGTGGCCCACTAGTCTCCATGCTTTCTCTTCCAGCCAACCAAGCAAACGCTTCAGTTAATCACTGAGCACAGCGATGACTAATGCATCTCTCATGTGACCAGAGATTGGCTGAAGCAATCACATGTTCATATGGCCAGAACATAATGTATGGAGGTCAACCTGTGTGGAAATTAAAAAAAAAAAAAAGAAGAACCATCTCAATTTTGGCCATTGAAAGTTTGCAGCTTAAATGTGTGTGTGTATGTGCAGGTAATATAGTGTGAGTGAATCAGTATACTCACTTACTGCTGCTTTCTCTGGTGCCCAACGCCGTTCTGCTCCTCGTCTCATTGACGTCACAGCAATTACAACTAGCCGGCTCACTTTACACTCTATGTGTGAGCCGGAAATCTCTTTTACAATGAAAGCCTATGGAGCCTCGTACTGATACTCCTTAGGCTTACATTGAAAAAGTCACTTCCGGGACACGTAGATCAAAGTGTGACCCGGACAGTCTGCAGAGTGGAGACGTGAAGGAGGAGAACGGAGCTGGACACCGGAGAGAGCAGCAGAAGCTGAGTATATTAATAAACTCACACTATATTACCTGCACATACACACGTTTAATGATTAAAAAAAACTTAGTGTGTGTGCTTCTTTAAAAAAAAACAAAATTCAGCATGTAATTCTACAAGCCATATACTTCTCTGCATTTAGTGGTTACTACTCACCTGTGTGGTTATCTGTAGGAATCTCCTCTTTACAACGCTCATCACCCCTCACATATATCTCTGTAATATTAATATGGGGCAGATCTTCACCCTGAAACAAAGATTGTAAAAGTCACAGACAGAAGACAAACAGCTCTAATCCTGTCATCTTCACCTTTCTCATTACACAAGTATGAAACATATAATACTGGTGGATAAAACCAGACTGAACACAAGACCTTCACAGCCGTCTACACATCATAGAGAAGATTTCGTGACACCTTCTCTCCATCTACCTGATGATCATGATCTTCTTCTTTACAGTCCTGTGGAAGAAGAGGACGGGGACATCTCTCTGGTGTTGTCCTCTTACTAAATGGATCTGTAGGAAACACAAACAGGCACTGAATTCATCCTTTACATACAGATAATTATAGGTCGTGTGTATTTAGTCCTGTCTATTACCTGGTGATGTGAGGGGCTGGGGAACCTCCATCATGACGTCCTTGTACAGATCTTTGTGTCTTTCTAAATACTCCCACTCCTCCATGGAGAAATAGACGGTGACATCCTGACACCTTACAGGAACCTGACACATACAATGATACCGTCATCACCCCGATCCCTTCATAGCGTTACTGTATAATGTCCCAGCATTCCCAGCAGTGTCACCTCTCCAGTCAGCAGCTCAATCATCTTATAGGTGAGTTCTAGGATCTTCTGGTCATTGATGTCCTCATGTATCAGTGGGTGAGGTGGAGGGCCTGTGATTGGGCTCAGGGGTCTTCCCCATCCCTCAGACACAGGGATCTGACAGCGGTCACTAGAGGTCTTCTTCACTACTGTGTAATCCTGGTTATGGAGAGACACATTAATAAATCTCACTACAGACATTTCCAGAGTCCTCACCTCTCCAGTTCTGTCCATCTGTTATTCCCATAGATAAGAATGATGTAATGTGAGGTCATCAGAATCTCTCACCTCTCCAGTAAGCCGGAAGAGGATCTCTAGGGTGAGGTGTAATATCCTCTCCGCCATCTTGTCCCTGTCTCTATCCATCCTTGATGGGTCAATCAGGAAAATTCTCTTATATAGAAGATCTCCACTGAGAGGATCCGATATTGTAGGGACCTGAATGGGGAGAAGATGACGATGTAACATCATAAAGATCCCATGTAATAATATAATGAGATAATTATTACTGACAGAGGAGAACGTCCGAGGGGAAACCTAATGGAGAATCTCCACATACCTCCGGTAGAGACTAAAGCCAAATGGGCTAAAGGACCTCTGCTGACATCATGCCCATGTGACCATGTGAGGGGATGGGGCTGGGCCTTCCTCCTCCTCCTCCTTCTCCTCCTTCTCCTCCTCCAGTGCAGACCTCATACCAAGAAACAGCAATGTGTTGTGTGGCTGCTGCAGGTGAGATGAAATTATGACAAGACTGAGGTGCTGCACAATGGAGCGGCATTATTTTTATACATATGTGAGTGATCTGAGTGTTTTGGGGGCACAGATAAGTGGATGTTTCTACATGTGGGCTGAATGTTGAAGGGCTGCACAGGGAAGGAGCTGCTGCTACTTGTATGGGGCTGCTGAACTTGGAAAGGGGTGATTTTGCATGTGTGAGTCTGCTTGCTGGGGGGCTTTCCAGCAAAGGGGTTGATGTTACGTGTATAGGGAAATATGATGTTACCTGTGTGGGGTTTCGGGGGGAAGAGTGTGATGTTACCCGTGTGGGGCTGCGGGGGGAAGACTGTGATGTTACCCTTGTGGGGCTGCGGGGGGAAGAGTGTGATGTTACCCGTGTGGGGCTGCGGGGGGAAGAGTGTGATGTTACCCGTGTAGGGCTGCGGGGGGAAGAGTGTGATGTTACCCGTGTAGGGCTGCGGGGGGAAGAGTGTGATGTTACCCGTGTGGGGCTGCGGGGGGAAGAGTGTGATGTTACCCGTGTGGGGCTGTGGGGGGAAGAGTGTGATGTTACCCGTGTGGGGCTGCGGGGGGAAGAGTGTGATGTTACCCGTGTAGGGCTGCGGGGGGAAGAGTGTGATGTTACCCATGTGGGGCTGCGGGGGGAAGAGTGTGATGTTACCCGTGTGGGTCTGCGGGGGGAAGAGTGTGATGTTACCCGTGTAGGGCTGCGGGGGGAAGAGTGTGATGTTACGCGGGGGGAAGAGTGTGATGTTACCCGTGTGGGGCTGCGGGGGGAAGAGTGTGATGTTACCCGTGTGGGGCTGCGGGGGGAAGAGTGTGATGTTACCCGTGTGGGGCTGCGGGGGGAAGAGTGTGATGTTACCCGTGTGGGGCTGCGGTGGGAAGAGTGTGATGTTACCCGTGTGGGGCTGCGGTGGGAAGAGTGTGATGTTACCCGTGTGGGGCTGCGGGGGGAAGAGTGTGATGTTACCCGTGTAGGGCTGCGGGGGGAAGAGTGTGATGTTACGCGGGGGGAAGAGAGTGATGTTACCAGTGTGGGGCTGCGGGGGGAAGAGTGTGATGTTACCCGTGTGGGGCTGCGGGGGGAAGAGTGTGATGTTACCCGTGTGGGGCTGCGGGGGGAAGAGTGTGATGTTACCCGTGTGGGGCTGCGGGGGGAAGAGTGTGATGTTACCCGTGTGGGGCTGCGTGTTGAGGGACTGCGTTGGGAAGTAGGTGGTGTTGCTTGCGTTGGGGAGGGAGGGTATGATGTTACGTGTGTGGGGCTGCAGGTAGGGGGCTGATGTTAAATGTGTGGGGAAGGGTGATGTTATGCACATGGGGCTATGTGGAAAAAGGAGAGATGTGATTTGCATTAGGCTGCGTGCCCAGAGAGGGGGTGGCTGCATGGGAAAGGAGGTGATGTCACTCGCGTGGGGCTGTGAGGGTAAGGGTGTGATGTTACTCGTGTTGGTTTGCTTGTTGTAGAGCTGCATAGGTATGGGGTGATGTTACTCATGGGCTGGGGGCTGCGTGGAGAAGGAGGTGGTGATGTTACTTGTGTGGGGAAGCAGGGGTGATATTACTCTCACGGGGCTGCGTGTTGGGCGACTGTGTGGGGAAGGAGGGGGTCATGTTACTTGTGTGGGGAAAGATGGGGTAATATTCGCATGGAGAAAGGGGAGGTGATGTTACTGTGGGGGGTTGCGAGCTGGGGGTCTTCGTGGGCAGTGTGTGATGTTACCCGCGTAGGGCTGCATGCTGGGGAGTTACGTGGGAAAGCAGTGATGTTAGTTGCGTGGGTCTGTGTGCTGGGGGTCTGCGTGGGGTAGGGAATGATATTACTTGTTCACAGCTATGTGGGAAGGGGAGTGTTGTTACTCGCTTGGGTTTGCTACTACTTATCTAAGGCTGTGTGCCCACGTAGCGTTTTACAAGCGTTTATGCTGCGGAATTTCCGCAGCATAAACGCTCCAAAAACGCTTGGTAATCCGCCCCCCATGGTCCTCAATGAGAAGCCGCACTGTCAATGCCCACGCTGCGGTTTTTTCCGCTGCGTTTATGCTCCGCGGAAAAATCCGCAGCATGTCATTTAATTTTGCGGAAGTGCGGCGTAATCACCGCCATTGACTTGCATTGGGCCGCTTCAAATCCGCAAATATGTAAAAATAATTGCGGAAGTGAAGCGCATTTGCTGCGGTCTTGTACCTCAAAACCGCAGCAAATAGGAAGTGACGTTACAATTGGGCGTTCCATCCATCCATCCCATGAGCATCCCATAATCCAGGAAGACGAGAATCCCATAATATTCCCGTCTCTCAGGATCATGACTGCTAACGTGGGATGGTACAAGCGGATGAATGTCAACGTGGGATTCATGATTAGTGTGGTAAGTGTCTGTATGTGTCTGTGTGGTGTGTATGTGGTCTGTATGTGTCTGTGTGGTGTGTATGTGGGGTCTGTGTGGGGTATGTGTGCGCGGGTGTCAGCAGGCAGACATAGGCCGATGTGACACTACTACTCCCATCGGCCTATGTCTGTCCCCCGTCCACTCATGCCAGCAGGATCAGCTCGATGGGAGCAGTAGTTCCCATCAGACTGATCCTGCTGTAAAATGTGCCCCAAAATTAAATTTAATAGCCCCCATATGTGCCTCCATATATTATTGACCCTATCCCCCCCCCCCCTATTTTTTTTTTTTTTGGGGGGGGTGCTATCATTATTAAAGTTTTTTGTTTATTGGCCCCAATAATATGTAATCTACTGCCCCCTTTTTTTTCATTGGTGGCCAGTGGTTACCTAAAAAAAAGTTTATACATTACCTGTCCCCGCCGATCGCCACCTAAAATAAAGTAAAAAATAAAAAACTACACCTATACTCACCTAGACACCTAATTCCCCGAAGCCATCGATCTCCGGTAATAAAATATAAAATAATAAACCACAACCTTATCCTTACCCCTCCATAGTAGTCCACGAGTGTCCCACGAAGATCTCCAGTTCAGAGCAGCCACATAGAATGCGACCGCTCTGAACCGCTGCCGCCGCTAGAATGAACGGGTTTGCCGGAGTTCAGGCAGCGCTGCTCCGGTGATCTGCTTTACGGCCCCGCTGTATCGTGAGAAATTCCCACAGTACAACAGGGCTGTAAAGGAGGTCACCGGAGCAGCGCTGACTGAATGCACTCCGGTGACCTCAGTCAGGGGCTCATGCTGCTGGGAGCGGACGTGTTCCCGGCAGTGTGAGCTTACAGCAGCCATGACAGCTGTCACATCTCCAGATGTGACAGCTGTGCATGGCAGATCAGCGCAGGAACGTGGACAGGTAACTATTTTTTTTTTTTAGTAAAATTAGAATTAAATAAAATTGTGCTTTATTTCAAATAAATTATTTTTTTCTGGGTGTTTGTCTTTTTTATTTTTAACACTTTGTCGGTTAGTAATGGGGGTGTCTTATAGACGCCCATCATTACTAACCTGGGCTTCATGTCAGCTGGCGCTGACATGAACCCCACCACTATTACCCCCTGCCACCGCACCAGGGCAGCGTGGAAGAGCGAGGCTAAGTGCCAGATTTGGCGCACAAATATGATGCGCCAAATCTGGGGCAGCTGAGGGCTGATATTATAGCCTGGGAGGGGGCCTATAACCATGGCCCCTTTCTAGGCTATTAATATCAGGTCGCAGCTGTCCGCCTAGCCTTTGCTGGCTACAATTTATAGGGGGACCCCATGTCATTTTTTTGGGGGGGGGTCTTCTTATATAGTAGCCAGAAAAGGCAAAGCGGCTAGCCTTTGCTGGCTACAATTTATAGGGGGACCCCATGTCATTTTTTTGGGGGGGTCTTCCTATATAGTAGCCAGAAAAGGCAAAGCGGCTAGCCTTTGCTGCCTACAATTTATAGGGGGACCCCATGTCACTTTTTTTGGGGGGGGTCTTCCTATATAGTAGCCAGAAAAGGCAAAGCGGCTAGCCTTTGCTGGCTACAATTTATAGGGGGACCCCATGTCACTTTTTTTGGGGGGGGTCTTCCTATATAGTAGCCAGAAAAGGCAAAGTGGCTAGCCTTTGCTGCCTACAATTTATAGGGGGACCCCATGTCACTTTTTTTGGGGGGGGTCTTCCTATATAGTAGCCAGAAAAGGCAAAGCGGCTAGCCTTTGCTGGCTACAATTTATAGAGGGACCCCATGTCACTTTTTTTTGGGGGGGGTGCTTCCTATATAGTAGCCAGTAAAGGCAAAGTGGCTAGCCTTTGCTGGCTACAATTTATAGGGGGACCCCATGTCACTTTTTTGGGGGGGGTCTTCCTATATAGTAGCCAGAAAAGGCAAAGTGGCTAGCCTTTGCTGGCTACAATTTATAGAGGGACCCCATGTCACTTTTTGGGGGGGGGGGGCTTCCTATATAGTAGCCAGTAAAGGCTAAGCTAACTGCTGCGGCCTGGTATTAATAGCAAAGGAAGGGTCCATGGTTATTGGCTACTTCACAGACTATAACATCAGCCAACAACCGTCTGCTTTCCCTTTGCTAGTTATTAAAACTATGCGTGAGCCCACTTATTTTTTTTGGTTAAAAGATTTTATTAAAGTGAAAGATTATTGTACAGTGTATGTAGGTTCATTCACTGAAAGCTCCTGCATACGCTGTAAGGTTGATTTCTCACGTCCACATATCCACGTTAGTACAGATAAGTGTGACCGAGCATGCTTTGCAATGGGTCTGTGTGTGGGTCTCTGCTGTGTGTGGAAAATGGCATCAACACTCGTCCCGGAGATTGACGTGTGAAAGAACCGTACAATATAGGTGAGGGGTTAGTGTTGGTGTGTGTGCGTACATATCTCCATATGTTTATATAATTATTTTTTTGGGGTTAATCTTTTATTCCTCCATTTTGTTTTTAAAATAATATTCACACACGTTATTATTCACTGTAGATTGAAAAATATCCCGAAATATGGGACCGAGCTAGTCCTGACTACAAAGACAAGCAGAAGAAAAAAGACGCCTGGGCCTCTGTGTTGAGCCAAATGTATCCCCAGTGGGTGAATGTGGAACGTGATGCCCAAGAGGAAATTAGTAAGTTTTGATTTTTACATTTATTTTTATATCTATTTATAATTGCACTTTTTGGTGTTAAAGCAGTTCATAAATTGTTTTGGTTTTGTCATTGCAGTGTATGATATTAAAAATCGGTGGAGATCGGTCACCGACCGGCTGGTGAAGTATCACCAGTCGGTGCAAAGTGGCTCATCACCAAAAAAAAGAAAATTTCCTTTTGCGGACGAGCTGGCCTTCATACTAACCAGTAGGAGTTTGCGGAGGTAAATTCCCAAAACATATTAATTGAAATGTTTCCAAAAATGTTGTATTTACATTGGGATTTACCTTTTATTATATACAGAACTGAAGGAAACATCAGGGCCCCAACAGCAGAAGAGGACACAAACACAGAGCAAGCAGAGGAGGAATCCGAGGACTTTTTCCAGCTTTCCTCACCGGATCCATCTGCTTTGGCATCTTCAGCATCTGGTTGTCCCTCACATTCTTTGTCCAATCCAGCGGACATCGGGACGGGTTTGGTGACTGATTCTCCTGCTCCTGCTCCAAGTGACGCTGGAAGCTCTGCTGGTGATGTGTTGAGGCCCACTGGGAGGGGGTCTGGTTCTGCTCATCTCGTGGCATCGAGAAGGGCGGGCAAAAAAAAAGTCAAAAGCCACGGGGGTGGGACTATTGTGCTTGAAGCACTCACAAATCGAACCCTCAGCCTTGTGGAAAGGGCATCCCAGGAAGATGCCATCGATAAATTTTGCTCAGCCCAAGCTGCCCGCATCAGATCTCTGCCACGAGATAGGCAGAACATGTACATGACTGCAGCAGGCGCTATGGTCATGGCAATTGAAGAGGCAGCAGTTATGCCCTCGCCCCCAGCCGTAGTATGCGGAATATTTAATTGTTTCAAACCCAGTGTGCCTCCACCACGACCAGCAGCTGCAACCCAGCGTTTTGGGCAGGTTGCTGCAGCATACCGTCCAGAAGATATGCAACCAAGTTATGGTCGCCAAATGGCTCATGGTGCATCATCATTTGTCAGAGGACCATCCCCCAACTCTACTTTTTCTCAAGAAATGTTTCCTGGGTACAGCTTTGAAGAAGACCTTCAAAACATGTAGTTAAATAATTTTACCCCTCCCTGTCAGCATTTTTGGACCCTAGCAAATACAGACAGCACCTGTAGGTCGATAGATACACAATGTTTTAGAGAATCAGACAATTAACAAAGACCTTTTCTTATGGTCACCTATACCAGGCTTCAGGCGTAGGGGACTGTAAGAAAAGGTGTTTCTTTTTATATAATTAAACAACCTACAGGTGCTGCCCGTATTTTAGGGCCCAAAACTGATTACAGGACAGGTGTGCTGTACACAGTGTGTAATTTCTTCCCAAGTTATGGGCAATGTTTGTCCGATTAAATTTTCTAGAAGTTTGTTGTTTTTTGTTTTTACAAAGTTTTTTACAGTTATTCTATATTACGTATTAAAAAAATTATTTAAACTATCTGTTAATTTTTCTTTTCAAGTGTATATGTGGTTGGATTGGGTTGTAATGAAAAAGTGTTCCCCTGATCTGCGCTCACCATAGCGCAGGTCAGAGGAACTCTACATTTTTGAAATTTGTTCAAACTAATCTACGTATGTGGTCGGCTGTATACAGTCGTTTTTAAATTAGAAATATACTTTGATATTTTGGACCACAACTATTTTGTGGATGAATACTACTCTCAACACTGTTATTTGCTAGTTCTGTTCTTAGCGCAAGCAAATAACAATGGTGAGGGTTGACTTTAGCAGACAGTACTTGTGAAGAGCGCTCTAGGTAGTAATGCCAATTTACAGGCTCTGGTCTTGGGGGTTGTTCACTTTTGCGTTGACATATTGTCGGAAAACAAAACGTAGAAGGTTGCAATTCAAGAAATATTTTAGACAAATTTAAGTTTAACCAAAATTTATTTTTTTTAGAAACATTTTTTTTTACATTTTTATTTAAAAAAAAAGGAGGAAGTTCTTCTTTTATTGTTCATCAGATCTTCTCTGCTGGTCAGGCTGCTCAACACCAGCACAGGAGTATTGCCAGTGCACGGCACCTTCAGGACTCATGAAGTAGTCAGCGAAGGTTTCTCGCACCCTGGCACCAGAGTTGGATGGCCTTCCCTGACCGGAGTTGACAACTGGAATTAATTCAGATAGCTGTGACTCCTCATCTTGCTCGGTGCTGTACTCACGAGCATAGTTGTGGAGTACACAGCATGCCTTAATTACAGTGTCAACGGTCTCCGTATCCAACTGGATGGCAGTGTGAAAGATCCTCCACTGACTACACATGATTCCGAAGGTGCATTCCACATATCTGCGTGCACTACTCAGCCGATAATTGAAAATCCTCCGCCGGGCATTCAGTGCCCTTCGTGGGTATGGGCGCAGCAGGTTGGTCTGTAAGGGAAATGCCTCATCCGATACCATCACAAAAGGAACTGGATGTGTGGAACCCGGCAAAGGTCTTGGGGCTGGGAGCGTTACGCCATCTTGAAGAATTTGCAGCCCAATCTGTGATGATCTAAACACCCGAGAGTCCCCAGTACTGCCATAAGCACCAACGTCAATGGCAACAAATTTGAAATGTGCATCAGCCACCGCCATCAGGACCACAGAAAAATATTTCTTATAATTAAAGAAGCGTGATCCTGATCGTGGTGGCTGCTGAACTCTCACATGTTTGCCATCGACAGCACCAATGCAGTTTGGGAAATTGGCCACAGTTTGAAAGCCTGCTGCGACCTGCAGCCAAGTCTCCTCGGTTGGAGAAGGCATCACGATGGGCTGCAACTTCTGCCAGATGACGGTACATGTGCACCTCACAATTCTGGAAATGGTGGATTTACCAACCCTAAATTGGAGGTGCAGTGATGTATAGCTCTCTCCTGTGGCCAAAAACCTGAAAAGGAAAAATAGATAATTAGAAAAGCCATAAAAAGAAATACAAGCCAACAGTAATTATCCATTATTGATTCATCTTTTAAAAAATTAAAGGTCTTTATTACCAAAAAACTATTCCAACAATGGGCGTGTTTTTTTTTTGGGGGGGGGGCTCCACATTTTCAATCTTTTTTGGTCATCTTTTGTTTTCTCTTGAGTTCACACATATCAATTTATAATGTGTTTTGACTTTGTGTCTGTGTTTGCCTACGATATTTGCTCTAGAGTTTACACATGAGTGACCTTTTCAATCTGATCTCTGTGCATGGTGATCTCATGGTCAAGCCAAAAATATGTACACAACGACAGACACAGTGGAGCCATCACCACAGGGTAACAAAACCAGGTACACCAGCCATCACCGCAGGGTGGCGAACAAAACCAGGAACATATAAATCAACATTCAACTTACCGCAAGGTGATGAGCAGCCTTTCCTCAGCAGAGATGGCCCTTCGCATTACAGTGTCTTGGAAGTCCAGGTCAGGAGACATAAGGCTCAGCAGCCGATCAAATGCAATAATGTTCAGACGGCAGAACTGTTTACTATAGTTTTCCTGAAAAATTTAAACAGAGAAAAAAAAATTATTAAAAGATAATTTTGTAACATAGTATACAAACAAAACCTTAAAAAAACAGCATAGACGGGTGACATTATACTTTCTTCACATATATCTTACCTCCTTAAATCCTGGTAGAGAACATTAAAGTGGCCCTTGTCCGTCCGCTCCTGCAAGATAGGGTGCACCCAAATTTTTTTTGGTTGTCTTCTCCTCCTTAAACGCTCCTATAGAACAATAATAGGTTAGTACACACACTACATAAAAATAATGTACCCCAAAAAAACTTAGTTTATATTACCTGCTCAACGTTGTAGTGCAGGAGATTTAAGCAAGTCATTAGCAGAAGGTTTAGGCATGGTCTGCTGACCCGCAGGGGCTGCAATTCGTGTGGCATCCTGTCTTTTGCAAAAAACAAAATGGTGAAGAGGGGTTGAACTAGGAAATGACATCAGGATTTCCCTCTTTTTTTTTTTTTTTTTTCAATAACTTTATTTGTGCTCAAAAACGCATGAAATAAGCTTACAAAAACGCATGTAAAATCCGCATACAAAAACGTGTCAAAAACGCATCAAAAACGCGACCAAAAAACGCACGCGATTTTCTGGCAAGGGACATGCAGAAATGTTGCAGAAATTTTCTGCTTCATTTCTGCATCGTGGGCACATAGCCTTAGGCTGTGTGCCCACGTAGCGTTTTTCAAGCGTATATGCTGCGGAATTTCCGCAGCGTAAACGCTTGAAAAACGCATGTATATCCGCACCCCATGGTCCCCAATGGCATTCCGCAATGTCAATGCCCATGCTGCGGATTTTTCCGCAGCGTATATGCTGCGGTCAAAAATCCGCAGCATGTTCATTAATTTTGCGGAGGCGCAGCGGAATCAATGTGCGGATGGTACCCAAGTCTGGATGAAAGGAGACTCTCATCCAGACCTGGGTACCAAAGAACCTGTAAAAAAAAGAATAAAATAAAGTTTATACTTATCTTCTGATGTTTTCCCTCCGTCGCGCTGTTGTCTGAAGGACCTGCCACGTCATTGAGTCATGTGACCCACCACATGACACAATGACGTCACCGCAGGTCCTGCACACAACAGCGTGAGCCGCTAAAGCCTCCGGACGGGGCAGAGAATGCATCAGAAGGTGAGTATAAAGTTTATTTTTTTATTTTTTACCATTCTGAACAAGTTGTCAAGCACTTTTCCAAGTGATGCTTGGAGAAGTGCTTGATAACCCGCATGCGGAAATGCATGCAAAGACGCCTCACAAACGCTTCTACCTGGCGGGAAAACCACATGTAATATCCGCATGCGATTTTCCCGCCAGGGAGAAGCGTAAAAAATATGCTTCAGGTCCGCAACGTGGGCACATAGCCTAAGTGAGATTTCTGATTTTCCATGATTTCTCATTAGACTAGGGTCTTATAGGGACTATTAAGGAGAGCCGCCATGGAGCGGGGGCGCCATTTGCATCCAAGTGGGTGCCAACCTCCACTGTCAGGTAGGGACAAGGTCAGTGGTCATTTTAGGGTGACTGCCCCTACTCTCGCACTACCAGATTTTTTTCATCTTTTATATTAGACATGGTCATATTTTTTGAGGTAATTGTGTTTTTTTGTGTTTTTTGCTATTTTTTAATGGATACTAATAAACAGTGATTTGATGTGTATGATCTGTGAATATAGTGCTAATTACATACACTTTTTCTATTGACCAAATGGTGATTTATACTTGTGTGGAGCTGCATGGGGAAGGGTTAGGATTACTTACATGGCACTGGGGGGCGCACAGAAAAGGGGATGATGTTACTCACATGGGGTTGCATGCTGAGGGTCGGTATTGGGAAGGGGGTGATGTTACACGTACGGGTCTGCATTCTCGCAGTCTGCATGCGGAAAGGGGTGATGTTACTCATATGAGTCCGCATGCTGGGAGGCTGCATGGCAAAGGGGATGATGTTACTCACATGGGTCTGCCTGGGAAGGGTTGATGTTACTTGCATGGGGCTGAATGCTGGGGGGGCTGCATGGGGTAGAGGGTAATGTTACTCTCTTGGGGCTAGGGAAGCGTTAGGATTACTTGCATGGCAATTTTATGCTGGGGGGTGCACAGAAAAGAAAGGGGATGATGTTATTCCCATGGGGTTGCATGCTGAGGGTGATGGGGGTGGGGTGATGTTATTAACGTGGGGCTGATTGGGCAGGGGGTGATTTAAGCATGTGGATCCGCCTGCTGGGGGGCTGCCTGGGAAGGGGGTAATATTACTTGCGTGGGGCTGTGTGGGAAGGGGATAATGTTACTCGCACGGGGCTGCGTGGTTAGGGGCTGATGTTACACTTAGGGGAATGCCTGGGGAAACAGTTGATGTTATGCACAAGGGGCTCTGTGTTGGGGGACTGATGTTACTCGCATGGGGCAGTGTGGGTGAGGAGGTGTGATGTTACGTGGAGCTGCATGCTGGGGGGCCCGCATGAGGAAGGGTTATGATTACTTGCGTGAGGCTGTATTCTAGGGGGTGCATGGGAGAGGGGATGATACTCGAGTGATGCTGCATTAGTAAGGGGTGATGTTACTCCCATGGAGCTGAGTGCTGGGGGCTCCATGGGTAGCTGGTGATGCTGCTCGTGTGGGGCTGCCTGTTGGAGGTTGCATGGGAAGAGGGTGATGTTACTCCTGGGGAAGCAGTTGATGTTATGCGCAAGACGCTCCGTGCTGGGGGGAGAGGAGCTGGGTGGTAAAGGGGGTGATGTTACTCACACTGGACAAAGTGGGAAAGAGGGTTATGTTGCGTGCATGTGGGTGTGTGCTGGGGGGCTGATGTTAGATGAGTAGGGAAGTGGGGGATGTTACATACGTGGGGAAGGGGTTGATGCTACTTACCTGGCGCTGCGCAGGGAAGTGTGTGATGTCACTTGAGTTGGGCTGTATTCTGCGTTTGGAGAAGGGGGTGATGTAGGGGATCTGATGGGAGGGATTGATATTGATTGACATCATCGATATTAAGTGACATCCTCACTGCCTCTTTTCTCCTGTCCTGGCACTCTTCTTTTCCTCAGAAAAGCATCCAAAAGATTCAGGTTCCTTCTTATCACTATTGCCAATGGGGACACAGCATTGTTAAACAGCTCCTGCACCCTTACTAGTTAGCAATAGGCACCCTCCTGGGCCAAATTTTTTCCAAACACCATGTCATCTTGCTGAGAGCCCCACAGGTTGTTGGGGAAACAATCTACAGCAAAGTCCTCACCAGTAGAACCACTCTAGAGCAGGTTCAAAGAGCGACCAAGGTAAGTTATTAAACTCGGGGTTATTCAGTTAGAATTAGATGCGATCTTACTACAATGTACAAACATATGAAGGGACAGTGCAGAGCTGTTTGTAATGGTCAGGGATCAAGTATATAAATTATATGCATGTAGTTACATACCCACTGGTTGCCCTGCTCTTGAAACATGTAACGGCTCTTGTAACCCGTTGGATCTCTGTGTGTTCTGGAACTTACTTTTCTCAATACTGTAGGACTCAGGGGATACAGAGCTTCGTTCTGAATTTCCATAGACTTGCATTAAGAAGATTTTTTTAAAAGTGACCTCTACGTCACACAGCAACCACCATAGCTCCCAACCATCCCAGATACATCAGGGCTTTGTCCTGGCTTCTAATACTACTCACCTCTCTCCAGGGGAGGGCTGGGCAGAGGGGCAAATGCCCCCGAACCGGTCGCTCAGCAGCTGCTGGGCGGCATTGTACCTTTTAGTGTTGCTGCCTGGCCACATCAGTGGCTGATTGAAGGAGAATCCCGGCTGTCTCTCTGCAGTCCACGTCCTGTGCGGAGTTGAACTGCTGGCTCCACCTCCCTATTCCTGTGCTATGTTTCAAGCCTTCCCTCCTGCTGCTCCTGGATGGCAAATTAATGGTAAGATGGATATGTAGTGACAATTGGTGACAGCTGCCTTTCAGGGTATGTACGGTGCACTGTGGTGGGCTGGATGGAGGGCTAATATTATGAGGGTCTGCAGAAATGTATTTTATGGGGGAAGATCTGCAGCAATGTATATTGTGGGGGGCCTGTAGCAATGTATCTCATGATGGGCTGGGGGGGTCTGCAGCAATGTGTATTATGAGGGTTGCTGGGGAATTGTTGCTATGTACATTATGAGAGTCTGGGGGTCTGCTGCGATGCATAATATGTGAGACTGGTGGTCTGCTACCATATCAGTGTATACTGTGTGTGGGAGCAGTAGTGTAGCTACCCGGGGGACAGAGGGAGCAATTGCCCTGGGCCCTGTGCTCAGAGGGGCCCACTCACAGCTACACTACCCTTTTGTATCTGTGTGCATAGCGTGCCAATACAATTAAACTCTGTGGCAGAGCAGGGAGACATGATCTCCCTGCACTACCGCTCTTAGCCACGGCAGGATGATGTAATGGCCAAGGGACCAGCACATGCACAGGAAGGTCAGAACACCTTGGACATTGCATAATCCTGCCATGGCTGAGCGGTAGTGCAGGGACATCAACGCGTGGTTTAGGTGAGTATATGATGTTTTTTATTTTACTTAAAACTTTTGGTGTGAGTTCGGGGGCATCATAGTGTGGCAGACCCTCATACAGTTGGGAGGTGGCCTCTCATACATTTTAGGGGCTACTGTCGAGGCCCCTCAAAGTGTGGAGGCCATAATACAGCATGGGAGCGAATGTGGGTGCCCTCATACAGTATGGGATCTAATGTGGAGGCCAATATACAGTTTGGGGACTAAAGTGGAGGCCACATAGTGTGGGGGCCCTCATACCGTATGGGAGCTACTGTGAGGACCATCATAAAATGTGGGGACTACAGAGAGGGCCATTGTACAATTTGGTGGCCATTATAAAGTGTGGGGACTACTTTGGGGGCATTATACTCTTTTGGGGGAGCAGTGAGGACATCATACTAACTAAGTATATGGGAGCTGTGGGCCCATCAAATGACCATCAAAGATGCACATGCGTAATTATTACATGCTAGGGGCAAAATGTGGACACAGCTTTCTAGGACACTTGCACAGGGCATTAATATTTCCTAGAGGACAATTTTACCATATAGAGGGCATTATTACTATGTAAGGGGCACTGTCATGTTGATTGACAGCTGAGTCATTCCATGTCAAGTGGACCAGTGGTCCCCACTCGACCTCCAGTTAGGGCCAGTTCTCAAATACATTGGGCACTGTTGACCTTTCACTGGAGGTTCCATCAATCCTGCGGCTTCAGGTAAGAGGATTTTGCAAACTTTGGCACATAGCCATTAGAGTTCTATACTGGCTATGATGCTGAAATTTGGCATACTAGCTCAACTTTTGCTGCTAAACACGATAAAATTATTACCGGCTATGACAAAACAATATTTTGGCCGCAATTTTGTGTCAAAGTAGCTTGTAAAACACGTCGCATAAAATTTATGCCAAACTTTGCCCATATATAACTCAAGACCAAAAACCAATAGTAACTGGTGCTTTGCCCTGTACACCAAACATCTACATGACTTTGCATTGCTGCAATATCACGGTCAAATCATATGTATTTGTGGAAATATTCACACCCACATATGATGAAAAACTTAAAAAAAAACGAATTTTACCTATTTTTAGGTCAAATTTCTCAAAAAGGGTACCCCTAAAATATATTAATTCTGATATCATTAGAAAGAGCACATTTTTCTCTACAAGGATCATTGTTTTTTTTTGGAGTCTCTCAGTTTAAGAAAAGAAAAATGCCACTGAACATGGTGTTATTTATTAATAAGCAATGAATGGTAACTGCACTATTCAAACCCTTGCGTTGGTCCATGGTGGTTATACCACAACCAATTCCCTAATAATTGGTATTATAATCCTATTAAGAATTGTAATAATGCTGTCTTTCGAGAATTGGCAGCCCCATCGCCTAGGAGCCATGGTCGATAGCCGTGCAAGGCCAGCCGCGGGCATTCTCTTTATCGGTTCCGAAGCCTGAGGGTGGGTGTCTTTGCCTAGGATCCCAAGCCTAATATTGGGTATCTTTTGTTGGTTCCCAAGCCATAATGTTCAGTCTAAGTGGTCTGGAATTGTTGCTGAATTTGCAACATAATCGGTTCAGAGAAGCTGTATTGTCGGCCCATTGCTGTTGCAGCTGGTGCTGGAATTATTGCAATGATTGACTGCTCGGGAATCCAGCATGTATCATTTCTCACAGGCCAGTGAAAGAAGCTAGCTGGTCCATGAGGATGCATAAAATTTATTAATGCATCATGGTCGTCGACTGAAATTTCAGAAATATTTCCAATCCACCAGTTCCTATAGTAAATGCAGGCAATGTATTGCCCTGGCTGGAGGTATGCAATTGGCACAAAAGGCATTTCTGATCTGACAGATCTATCTACATGGGCAATGAAAGATGATGGGTCATTTGACACCCTTGAAATGCGAATCTTTTTGTCATCAATTGGCACAAACTGGTGATTTTCTCTTGTTCCAGCAATTGTATGTCCATCTTTGAACCTTTCCTCTTGAACTACCCGTATTTCGTCAATTTTTTCTTTTGGAACAAAAAAAAATTTGATTCCATGCAGTTGCTCGTTGCAAAAGTTGAATAAATTCACCGGGGTCAGTATTTGGTTTTCAGTTGGACGTTGAAGACTGGCACGAGCTGCCAACCTCTTTGCTGTCCCTCCAATCCCATCACAGGGCGACTTTCCATGACTGGTACCAAAAAAATTCCATTCAGCGCTGATATTGAAATCAGCATTGTGGTGGCACAAGTTGAGAAAATTTTTGAAATTTTTGTACTGGGCTGCAGATCCATGCCGAATCCCATAGATGAGAGTCTTGAGATACTCCACAATTACTGTTAAGAAAGTGTGGACTGCAACTGTGTCATGTCGTGAGCAATCACTGATTATGCACAAGCTGATGTTCTGCGCAGCTTCACCATTTAACTCCTTGAAGTAAATTACAAATGGGTGTACTGTAGCTTGACTATTTTCCCAGTGGAAACCTTGAATGGCATCTTGAACAATAAATGAGTAATTTTCAGCAAAGTCCATAAGGATCACAAGCTCTCCAGGTCTCAGATTTTCCTTCAACGATTTCAAATAGCTACTTTGATGCTTGGCGATGTAGTGATGGCTACAAAGTTTAGAAATTTTCAAAACCAATTCTTCAATGAAATCTTCTATAGTCAGTTGTTTGGTATCAAGCGTGTCTCGATCAGTGTGAATCCATTGTTTGAACTCAATAATATCTTCAGGGTCACTGTTGACAAACACATTGACTAGAAATTCTTTTAAAACTTCAGGACCCGGGCATTTATCACAACGGCCAAGCATACAGTCCTTGGATTTAATTCCACAGACCATTTTGCATATGAGCTCTTTGTAGTCATCATTGATTGGGCATGCTGCAAGCATTAGTTTGACATTTTGGTGAATGGTACACACACAAACGGAATGTGTTCCAGCAGATCCAACAATTACGCACCACTTTGGCCGAAGCTCACAAAACTTGGAAAATCCAATTTCAGGGCCATTCCGATCCCGATAGGCAACAAACATTTCCCTCATATTGCTCAGTAATAGTCGCTTTTGCATCTGCTTTTTTTCTCCTGCTATTCACACTGATACATAGTCTTTTTTTACCAGGGCACATTCGACTGAATTCATCATCCTCAAAAAATGCCTGCACCTTTTTCTTCACTTCCTCAGAAACTTTCTTGCCACACTTGATTCTAGGTAAGGCTAAGATCCCATGTTCACATTTAAGTTTTCGAGCTTGTTTGACCATTCGTTCAGAGACACCGAATTCGTCTGATATAGCCTTAATGGACCAACTTTTAGGTGCCAATGTCAAGATTTGGACCTTTTCTGCCTGACTGGACACCTGCAGCTTTTGTTTCAAATCTGCCAAAAGGTGATTGTAATCCAGACACATTTTGCACTGTGCTGTTTTTGTTTGCTCAATGTCTTTCGGCGCAAGCCCTCCAATTGAAGCAATCTTGCTAGAAAATGCATTTTGTACCTGGCTTATCTTTCTCCTTGCATA
Source organism: Phyllobates terribilis (assembly GCF_046119375.1). NCBI lineage: Eukaryota > Metazoa > Chordata > Amphibia > Anura > Dendrobatidae > Phyllobates > Phyllobates terribilis. Next base: position 73,387,960 of record NW_027362765.1, read on the forward strand.
TCCAAGTGAATCCCGCTGGCTTACCCGTGGATATTTCAGAGGAGAGATGCCAATGGATGTTAAGCTTGAATTTAGACTTTCAGGAGAACATTCCATTCCATCTGGATCTGATTCAGAGGAAACTGGATCAGCTGTTTTTTTCCTGTTAGCAAATTCTTTTCGACATGATGCACACATCTTCTGGCCAGGCTTCACATCATTCTTTGTAAATTCGTTCAACTGGTCAGCTGCTAACAAATTGATAGCTCGCAAATTCTTTTTGGTGTTATGACCTTTCTTCCCAAAAGGATTGCAACACGATTTTTGCAAATGCTCATATTTGGTCAAGAATGAAGCTTCATGGTGTAAACAGATTTCTGAATGTTCGTCAAAATTTAGTCCCACTCGTCGACGCAGCAATTTCTGTTCATCCAATCCAAAGCTTGTAAACAATTTCAACTCATCCTTGCTATGGGTGAATGTCTTAAGGTGGCACTTCGAATTGTTCGCAAGGCTGATAGAGCACTGGGCCGATTCTTCATCAATTTCATTCTCCATCGCTAAAAAATAAATAATATATGCATTAAAATGTAACAATAGTCAATAACTTTTCATAAACAAAAAGGTTTATAGGTTTTTGATTATAATAGACATTGCTAGCAACAATACAACTCTGTAACATGTGATAAGAATCTGAAAATCAAACACAAAATCAATGCATTACGCGCATAAATAACACCATGTTCAGTGGCATTTTTCTTTTCTTAAACTGAGAGACTCGAAAAAAAAAAAAAACAATGATCCTTGTAGAGAAAAATGTGCTCTTTCTAATGATATCAGAATTAATATATTTTAGGGGTACCCTTTTTGAGAAATTTGACCTAAAAATAGGTAAAATTCGTTTTTTTTTAAGTTTTTCATCATATGTGGGTGTGAATATTTCCACAAATACATATGATTTGACCGTGATATTGCAGAAATGCAAAGTCATGTAGATGTTTGGTGTACAGGGCAAAGCACCAGTTACTATTGGTTTTTGGTCTTGAGTTATATATGGGCAAAGTTTGGCATAAATTTTATGCGACGTGTTTTACAAGCTACTTTGACACAAAATTGCGGCCGAAATATTGTTTGTCATAGCCGGTAATAATTTTATCGTGTTTAGCAGCAAAAGTTGAGCTAGTATGCCAAATTTCAGCATCATAGCCAGTATAGAACTCTAATGGCTATGTGCCAAAGTTTGCAAAATCCTCAGCTGAAGCCGCAGGCTTGGTGGAACCTCCAGTGAAAGGTCAACAGTGCCCAATGTATTTGAGATCTGGCCCTAAAAATTTACAGAACCTCTTTTCAAACATACATGTACATCCTTATAAATTTTCAACAAAATCGGAGAAGGTCGAGTGGGGACGATTTTTAAAACTGGTCCACTTGATGTGGAATGACCCAGCTGGCTCCCCGCTGCATAACTGTGAGAAGCCATCTGTCAATCAGCATGATGAAGACAGTCATGCCCCAACGACAGAGCAACCCGGAAGAAGAGTGGTCCATGACTGTTCTGAGCCAGCGCCAGGTAGAACAGGCAGTAGTTAAAACAATAATTGGTCCCGGAAAATACCTTTAACAGCATGTAGAGTTAATCGGAGAGTCCCAGCGTCAGTCTCCTCCCATGAAGCAATAGCTGTCCTTATTAAAAACGTCCGGTCACTCACTGAGCGCCGCTCTGGAGCGACACATTCTCCCCGGCAGCAGCGGTCGCATGGATTAAGGGGGGGGACACCTAGGAGAGGTGAGTAGATGGATTTTATTATTTTATTCTTATTTTTACAGGTGGGGACACTGCAGAAGCAGACACTACTACCCTCATCATAGTCCCTGCTGGTGCTGATCACAGCGCCGGCAGGGAACTATGATGAGGGCAGTGCTCAGCACAAGGCGCATGGGAACAGCGCTACCTGTAGCGCTGATTCCCAGGCACCTATCTGTGTCACACTGATGACACATGAATGTCATCCGTGTGTGTTCAGCGTGAGACAGTTTTGCGGACCGTGTATCCGCAAAAAAACGGACATGTCAGCCTGTAGAGCACATGGACACACTGTCCATGGAAATACACTGACATGTGTGCAGACCCATAGATTTGAAAGGGTCTGCGTGTGTCATTGTCTCCGGTACGTGTGGAAACTGTGACCTCGTTCCGGACACACTGATGTGTGAAAGAGCCCTGATAGTGATTTGTGGTGTGAGGATACGTGTGGTTAGAACAGTTTGAGTGTAAAATCATATTCACATGTTTGGGGCATATTTACTAAATCTGTAAAGACTCTTTCGTATCTGCTAAGTCCCCATTCGGATGTCCATGTTGCAGGTACTTGTTGTATCCTTTTTTTTCACAGCTACAGCACGTACTGCCTTATAGTCTTTGGTGATATCCACATGTTCGTCTTTTTTCACAGACATGTCCGTGCAAAACTCATGAAGACGTCTTTTTCTCTGGTATCACAGCTGAAAAGGGCTAATACAAGTGTATGGGTCCATGAAAAACACGTCCAGCACACGAATGGCAGCAGTATATCATTTGTTTGCTGTATGTGTTTAACATCGCAAAGGATAGAAGTAACTTCGTAATGTATCCATACGTGAAAAATTCTGATGACACTGATGGTAAAAAACGGACACAGACCGTACACTGATGACACACAGGCCGTACACTGATGACACCGGTACCATTTTTCAAGTACGTGTTTAAACACAGACATGTGAACGTGGCCTTAGGGAATTCCACTTTATTTTTTCTGTTTTTGGAACAGACAATTGGAATTAATGCCCAAACCGATCCTTTGTGTAACTGATAGAAATGGAAGCTTTGAGGTTCTCCACCCGTCTGTTCCTAAAATAGAAAAGACATTATAATCTCACTTTGGCCGAACATGTACACTTGAAAAAATACAGATGGAGTATTCAGAAGCACAGAGGAGCCATTGACTGTGATGGTCAGACATAGTACACCCATGCATATGTTAGACTCTCCTTACGCCAGGTATACTTTTAGTTATAAAAGTATAGTAAAAACATGATCTAAACTACTAAAAGACCCATATATCTGGAATAAAGACAGTTGGTCATAAGTGTTATTGGTGTGACTGATTCGTGCCATGTTTTCATTGCATCCCAAGTTTCTTACAGACAAGAATTTGCACTGTTTGTAAACTATAGGCTGTTTCAGATTGATTTGTTTTTGTGCTTTACAACAGTGGTAGATATATTTTTCTTATACTTGTGTGAGGTGAAAAAAAAAATCAGATTTTTTTTTTTCCTTTAAGGCTGCGTGCCCACTATGCGTTTTTGCCGCAGAATTTTCGCAGCGAAAACACTTGGTAATATGTGCCCCATGTTCCCCAATGATAATCCACATGTGCTGTGCACATGCTGCGGAAATTTCCGCTGCGGATTATCATTGCGGAAAAATCCGCAGCATGTCCATTAATTTTGCGGACACACAGCATAATTGCTGCCATTGACTTGCGTTGAAACGCATAATATCCGTGTCAGTACATTTGCACACACGGATATTACGCGATTCTATGTGCGGATGGTACCCGGGTTTGGAGAAGAGGAGACTCTCCTCCAGACTCGGGTACCATAGAACCTGTTAAAAAAAGAATTTAAAATAAATGAAGTCGGCGGTCGCGTGACCTGTCACATGACTCTGACGTCACCGCAGGTCCTTTCACACCACCGCGACCCACACAACAGACCAGACGGAGTGGAGAAAATACCGGGGGCCATCGGAAGGTTAGTATAATTTTTATTTTTTACCATTCTTAATCTTTTTTTTTAACTATTACTTGGTCACACTATATAAATCCATGCCGGTTGCATGGATTTATATAGTGTGACCAAGTTGTCAAACACTTTTCCGAGTGATGCTAAAATCGTTTGGAAAGCGCTTGATAACCCGCATGCAGAAGACCGCTTGACAAACGCTTCTACCTGTCAGGAAAAACGCATGTAAAATCCGCATGCGTTTTTCCTGCCAGGGAGAAGCGGAAAAAATATGCAGCATTTCTGCATCATGGCCACTTAGCCTAAAACTACTAAAAAAAAATAAAAAAGCAATTACAAAAATGTCATTTTCTCTTTATACTTGAGTCTTCCAAAGTCTCAAACCCACAGCCTTCAAAACTACAGGCAGGCGGTAATGCTACTGAGCCACAGGCTCTGTTGATATCACTGGGAGAATTTTGTATACTTGATCTGTATTGCAGATTACATAGAGATATATCTATACATAACAGTGTATTTTTACAGTGTGTCTGTAATCTAGAGGGAGAATAAAATACATTTTTTGTCTTCCTATAAACTACTAAAACAGAATGAAAAACAATTATAATAGTCAGTTTTATTTTGCTTTTTTAAAAAATAAAAAACATCACAAATCGGCAAAAAACACGGACATACTTGGTGTCCCTGTAAACATAGCGATCAGATTATTTATGTGGATTAGTATATTGCTTAAAAAATGGAGTAATTGATATTTTTTCTCTGTTATACCCATAAACAAATGTAATAAAAATGTAACACTGAGGCTGTATACACATGTAGAGTAAATGCTGTATTTTTTCTGCTGGTGTCCTCCTCACACAACGCAATAACAACCTTCTCTGGTCATGGTGTGAGGTATATGTTTCTTGTATGTGGTATTACTTGGTCACTATGTAGTAATATGTGGTCTGGTCATGGAGATACAAAAGCTGTGGGCAACCAAAAGTTGGGAGACAGTGGGTATCGCCTGGTACGGGGGCAGTGGAACTATTGGCCCCAGGATAGGATTTTGTGGACTAGGGGCATTTCATTGTGACCATCTACCCAGAATTGCAGTAAAAAGCATGAATGTACAGAATCAAAAATAGTTGCATTGTTAACCTGTGATTATTGCAACCCACAACCTCAGATCTTCACAGGTTACATTGGCAATTGTCCTGGTCATGTATAGCATAATCATCAAGGACAACATCTGCAAGGAGTTTGTATGTTCTCCCCGTGTTTGCGTGGGTTTCCTCAAGGTTCTCTGGTTTCCTCCCACACTCCAAAGATACTGATAGGGAATGTAGATTGTGAGCCCCAATGGGGACAGTGCCAATATTGTCTGAATTGTAAAGCGCTGCGGAATATGTTGGTGCTATATGAATAAAAAGATTATTATTTCTCCATGGTCAATGTCAAATAAGATGGAAGAAAGAGTGAACAAACAACCCTTTTATACTGTAGTTATACAAATGTAAAATACATACTGTATTTTTCAGACTATAAGACTCAATTTTTCCTCAAATTTTGACTCCCATGAGTTGTAGTGAATATTCATGGTCTTTAATAGCGGGCACACAGACCGCTGGCCGCAGCAGGAGCCGCGCTGCAGGTAAAGTGTTCGCTATTATGGAGAGTGAATGGTCACCGCTCCCCATGCACACAGTCCCGGCGTGGGGAGCAGTGACTATTCCGGCACAGCATCTCGCTGTGTGAGGACACATGGCAGTGATGCCATGCGAGGCTCACGCTGCGAGATCAGTGCTGGCAGCAGAGGAAGATGCAGGGATGAGGGGTGCCATACATACCAGGATGGGGATGAGGGGTGCCATGTGTAGCACCCTGAGGATTCGGCTGCTACAGGGGTATTGCACCTCAAGCCAGAGGTGTGATATTCCACTCCCGGGTAAGGATGGAGTGTGGAACTGAGCTCAGTAGGCTGCATACACTACACACATCCCATTTCCGGGGGACAGATCGACGGTACTCCCACCAGTTTATGTGCAGGTACGATAGTGTCTGTCCCTGGCTGGAGTGGGAGGGGGGTGGAACATCCCAGTAGTGTAGGGGCAGATAGGGGGAGCAGTCTGGGTAATGCTAGGAGCTCATTGGGTGCTGGTCACCTGAGCTCACACATAGAGGGAGTATATAAGGTGGGAACCATCTTAGATCAGGGTCAGACAGGCAGACAGCTACTAGTCAGTCTGTTGTAGAGGGTCAAGCAGTCCTGAAAGAAGAGAGAGAGGAGTCAGAAGGACCCAGAGGGGAAGAAGAGGGAACCCCAAGAGCCCAAATACAAGCAACAGGGTGAAGGGTTGGCACAAGGGTACCGGATCCCAAGCTGGTGGAGGGCACTAATCCTCAGCCAGAGACCGGAGGTTGTGGGCAGGATCTGCCACGACCCCCCACTATATCCACCAGGAAGGCAGACCAAGTATAGGGTCAGGGAACCCAGAGGAGGTGTACCCACCAAGAGACCCGAGGGAGCCGGACATAGGTGGATCCCTGGTGGGGAAGGCCAGAGAAAAGGAACGTCAGAAAGGGAGCTCAGGATCACGCTTCAGAATTACCTGGGGGTTGGCCGAGTCCAGGACCTGGTGGACGCAGCACGGCTCGGGCGGTCACTCAAGGCCGGAGTGACCAGAACAACAGCAGTAAGTAAAAACCCTGAACTGCACAGCCCGACTCCGAGTCTTAATACCATCCTCACTGCACCACCACAACCACCACCCTCTACAACTGACCCCCTGAGGCTATACCCCTCCCGTTGGGGGTTATACCACCAGAAGCTGCACACACACCACCAGCCTCAGCGGACCCTGCTGCAGCGGCGGCCGTATTGACCGCAAATCAACGGGTGGCGTAGTCGACACTAAAGAACATCCAGCAACATCTGTAGGACTGCCACACACTGAGCTTGACACCCTGGGCACGGACCGGGTCACCGCCACTCGGAGACTACAACCCCCATCTGATCCGGCTCCGGGTATCCCCCAAACAACACTGGGCCAGGGGGCGCGTCACCATGCATAACAGGAAGGAGGGGGCCATATATACCAGGATGGGGATATTAACAGAACTGGGGGACATTACCCCTAGAAGTGTCAGCAGCATACCCCCTCCCCTTTCACAGTGCATCATGACCACATTTTTTGCTTACATTTTTTTTTCTTTTTTCCGCCTCTAAAACCTAGGTGCGTCTTATGGTCCGGTTCATCTTATAGTCTTATAAAATACATACTTTGTTCAAATATAGGTGTATTATTTTACATTTATTAGTTTTCAATAACAAATAGTCATTGGTAATTGTATACATTTTCTAATAACCATTTTGTGCACTAAATTGTTTTCCCTTTCTTTTGTTGATGAGTAACTTTACGGTAAAATATTTTTCTAGTACGGTTTCAATAAAATAATTGAAAATTTAAAATGGCTACTTCCCTGTGTGAGTTCTCTGATGTCTGACAAGAGTTGATTTCCGATTAAAAAGTTTTCCACAATTTGAACAAGAAAATGGCTTTTCCCCTGTGTGTGTTCTTTGATGTATAGAAAACTCTGATTTATCCCTAAAACCTTTCCCACATTCTGAACATGAATATGGTTTCTCCTTTGTATGACTTGTCTGATGTACAACAAGTTTTGATTTACTAATGAAGTTTTTCCCACATTCTGAATATGGAAATGGTTTCTTCCCTGAGTGAGTTAACTGATGTCTAACAAAATTTCCTCTATGATTAAAACATCTACCACATTCTGAACATGAAAATGGTTTTTCCCCTGTGTGAGTTCTCTGATGTATTACAAGTTTAGCTTTCTGACTATAACGTTTCCCACATTCTGAACATGAAAATGACTTATGTCCTGTGTGACTTTTCCAATGGGTACGAAGACTTCCTTTCCAATTAAAGCATTTCCCACATTCTGAGCATGAAAATGGCTTCTCCCCCGTGTGAATTCTTTGATGTGTAATAAGTATCGATTTTTCTGTAAAACATTTCCCACATTCTGAACATAAAAATGGCTTCTCCCCTGTGTGAATTCTCTGATGTGTAACAAGTTTCGATTTACTTTTGCAATATTTTCCACATTCTGAACATGAATATAATTTCTCCCCTATGTAAGCAATTTCATTTTCACCAGCACTACTTTGATTTTTATTTTGCATATTTGTCTTTGATGAAGCAGAAGAGAGGACTTGTTGAGAAGGATCAGGTGACAGATTTTGTCTTAGATGACCTTCCGGTGTATCTGTGAAAATTACATGTTCTTCACATGTATCAGATGTTCTACTACAATTATTAGCTGCAAAACCTGAGACTATCAGATGTCCCTCGGCGCTCCTGGTACAGTCATCTGCCAAGAATAAAAATGATTTTATTATTTTTAAATAACACTGCATTTGAATTAAGATTTATTTTGCTATATACTTTATAACATTGCCAAACTAATATAATTCAATAATCCTTTTGTGTATTTATATTTTGTCAGTTTTATATAATGTAATGTTATATATGTTCCTTGGAATACATCAACTGCATGAGTTCCCACTTGTGGTTTAATTAACTTTTATTTTCAATTTTCCATCCTTCACCACTTTTCATTGAGCTATTTCACACACCTTCTCAAAATAAAAAAAATCCACTGTTCCTCTTCCGAATTTAACATTCATAGTTTTTTTTCTATTTTTAATCTTTTATATCATTTTCATTAATATTAATCCTCTCCACTACATTGTCAATATATCCACTGTGGTCATTGGCTATAACCTGAATAGCTCCAGATATCTACCATTACCTATATTACCACTTTTGTTGTCTCTTGCACTCCATGCCGTTTGCATGGATTTATATAGCGTGACCAAGTTGTCAAGCACTTTCCAAGTGATGCTAAAATGGCTTGGAAAGCGCTTGTCAACCCGCATGCGAAATCGCATGATCAAAACCCTTCACTTACGCTTCTACCTGGCAGGAAAAACGCATGTACAATCCTTATCACTGGTTCTTTCTGCCCTTATCCCTGCCTGTCTCTGTGGCATGACCTTTTCCTTCTTATCCCCGCTTTCTGGTTGTCTTTTTCCTCTTCCTCTCAATGGCTCAAATTCATTTACACTCTTCCTCTTTTTTTCCCCTTAACACTACAGGGGTTTGATCCCCACCCAACAATTCTCCAATCAACTCCTCTCTTTTTTCCTATTTTCACTTCATTTCTCTGCTGATATTATTTGTCTCTTTCCTATCGTCCTCTTGCCTTTCTTTTTTCCATAATACACACACGAAAAAAGAAGTATTTGATACACTGCTGATTTTGCAAGTTTTCCCACCTACAAAAAATGGAGAGGTCTGTAATTTTTATCGCAGGTACACTTCACTTGTGAGAACCTTGAAAAAAAAATCCAGAAAAATCACATTTTATGATTTTTACATTAATTTGCATTTTATTACATGAAATAAGTTCTGTTTTTCTATTGGGTCAAATACTTAATATTTGGTACAGAAACCTTTGTTTGCAATTACAGAGGTCAGATGTTTCCTGTAGTTCTTGACCAAGTTTGCACACACTGCAGCAGGGATTCTGGCCCACTCCTCCATACAGATCTTCTCAAGATCTTTAAGGTTTCGCCCTGGCTGTGTGTTTCTGGTTATTGTCATTGCTGGAAGACCCAGCCATTACTCATCTTTAATGCTCTTTCTGAGGGAAGGAGGTTGTTGGACAAAATCTCGCGATAGGCTATGTGCCCACGATGCAGAAATGCTCCGGATTTTTCCTGAGCTTTTCTGCATCTTCCTGGCAGAAAAAACGCATGCGGATTGTACATGTGGATTGTACATGCGGATTGCACATGCGTTTTCCTGCCAGGGACATGCGGATGTGAAGCGTTCTTCACTTGCATTTGCACATGCGGGTTGACAAGCGCTTTCCAAGCGATTTTAGCATCACTTGGAAAGTGTTTGTCAACTTGGTCACACTATATAAATCCATGCAAACAGAGCAGTGGGCAGCAACCAACAGAATGGTTTTTAACAGGGAAAAATGCAAAGTACTACATCTGGGCAATAAAAATGAAAAAAGCATATACAGAATGGGAGGAATAGAGCTAAGCAACAGTACATGTGAAAAAGACTTAGGTATACTAATAGATCATAGACTGAACAAGAGTCAACAGTGTGATGCAGCAGCAAAAAAGGCAAATACAATTCTGGTATGTATTAACAGAAGCATACAGTCTAGATCACGTGAAGTCATTATCGGTCTTTACTCCTCTTTGGTCAGACCTCATCTGGAATACTGTGTACAGTTTTGGGCACCACATTTTAAAAAAGACATAGACTGGTCTGCAAACCATGTCCTATGAGGAACGGTTGCAGGATTTGGGAATGTTTAGCTTGCAAAAAAGAAGACTGAGAGGAGACTTAATAGCTGTCTACAAATATGTCAAGGGCTGTCACATTGTAGAAGGATCATCTTTATTCTCATTTGCACAAGGAAAGACTAGAAGCAATGGGATGAAACTAAATGGGAGGAGACACAGATTAGATATTAGAAAAAACTTTTTGACAGTTAGGGTGATTAATGAGTGGAACAGGCTGCCACGAGAGGTGGTGAGTTCCCCTTCAATGGACGTCTTCAAACAGAGGCTGGACAGACATCTGTCTGAGATGATTTAGTGAATCCTGCTTTGAGCAGGGGGTTGGACCAGATGACCCAGGAGGTCCCCTCCAACTCTACCATTCTATGATTCTATGAACTTTTTTTTTCGTTATCAAGTGTTTTTCATTATTATTTTCTTAGTAATTTTATAAGATGAAAAAATCTCTTAGGGCATGTGCACAGGAGCCGCTGCGGACTTATGCAGCGTCAAACCTGCAGCAGCCAGATGTTACAGCATAGTGGATGGATTTCTAGAAATCCCATGTCCAGTATGCATCTCCGTGCACCTGTGGAAACTGACATGTGGCGCGTCTTTCCAGACCGCAGCATGTCAATTTCTCTTGCGGATCCGCATGTGGGCCTTCTCCATAGACCTAACCTCTAAGAGAAAGTCCACAGGTAAAAATAAAAATCGTGCCGCTCATTTGCATATTGAGTGGAAGCCGGTGGCTATTCCGCAGCGTCGTGGCTGTAGGATGGTACACATCGAGGGCACATACCCTGATTCTCCCTGTAGAATAAAAATACCTACACTGCTCAAAAAAATAAAGGGAACATTTAAACAACAGAATATAACTCCAAGTAAATCAAACTTCTGTGAAATCAAACTGTCCACTTAGGAAGCAACACTGATTGACAATCAATTTCACATGCTGTTGTGCAAATGGAATAGACAATAGATGGAAATTATTGGCAATTATCAAGACACCCTCAATAGAGGAGTGGTTCTGCAGGTGGGGACCACAGACCACATCTCAGTACCAATGCTTTCTGGCTGATGTTTTGGTCACTTTTGAATGTTGGTTGTGCTTTCACACTCGTGGTAGCATGAGACAGACTCTACAACCCAAAGAAGTTGCTCAGGTAGTGCAGCTCATCCAGGATGGCACATCAATGCGAGCTGTGGCAAGAAGGTTTGCTGTGTCTGTCAGCGTAGTGTCCAGAGGCTGGAGTCGCTACCAGGAGACATGCCAGTACACCAGGAGATGTGGAGGGGGCCGTAGGAGGGCAACAACCCAGCAGCAGGACCGCTACCTCTGCCTTTGTGCAAGGAGGAGCACTGCCAGAGCCCTACAAAATGACCTCCAGCAGGCCACAAATGTGCATGTGTCTGCACAAACGGTTAGAAACCGACTCCATGAGGGTGGTAGGAGGGCCCAGCGTTCACAGATGGGGGTTGTGCTCACAGCCCAACACCGTGCAGGACGCTTGGCCTTTGCCACAGAACACCAGGATTGGCAAAGTCGCCACTGGCGCCCTGTGCTCTTCACAGATGAAAGGTTCATACTGAGCACATGTGACACAGTCTGGAGATGCCGTGAAGAGTGATCTGCTGCCTGCAACATCCTTCAGCATGACCGGTTTGGCAGTGGGTCACTAATGGTGTGGGGTGGCATTTCTTTGGAGGGCCGCACAGCCCTCCATGTGCTCGCCAGAGGAAGCGTGACTGCCAGTAGGTACCGAGATGAGATCCTCAGACCCCTTGTGAGACCATATGCTGGTGCGGTTTGCCCTGGGTTCCTCCTAATGCAGGACAATGCCAGACCTCATGTGGCTGGATTGTGTCAGCAGTTCCTGCAAGATGAAGGCACTGAAGCTATGGACTGGCCCGCCCGTTCCCCAGACCTGAATCCGATTGAGCACATCTGGGACATCATGTCTTTAGTCCAGGTCTGGGAGGAGATCCCACATGAGACCATCCGCAACCTCATCAGGAGCATGCCCAGGCATTGTAGGGAGGTCATACAGGCATGTGGAGGCCACAAACAATACTGAGCCTCATTTTGACTTGTTTTAAGGACATTACATCAAAGTTGGATCAGCCTGTAGAGTGTTTTTCCACTTTAATTTTGAGGGTGACTCCAAATCCAGGCCTCCATTGGTTAATAAATTTTATTTCCATTGATGATTTTTGTGTGATTTTGTTGTCAGCACATTCAACTTTGTACAGAACAAAGTATTCAATGAGAATATTTCATTCATTCAGATCTAGGATATGTTATTTGAGTGTTCCCTTTATTTTTTTGAGCAGTGTATATTGTACACAGCAGTGTATTTCTATCAGTTCTATCAGCCTAGTCATATTCTGCAGTACAGATCAAGTAAATCAAATTCTCGCTCAGCACAATAAAGCTCCCATCTATCTGTAATATGAACATTGTGAGTTCAAGACCTGAGTAGACACTAAAAGAAAAATTTATTTCTTATTACTTTTAATACTTTTAGGCTATGTGGCACCCCAGGGGTCTGGTTTTCCACAGTAACAGCAATGTTATGTCTGAGAGCAGGTGGGAGGTCTCTTGGTCAGGGATCCTATGCATGCCACACCTCCTGCCCAGTCCTGGGAGGGGAAGAACTTCCCCTATATAAACCTAGGGCTGAGGCAGGGTGAGTGAGTAGAGAAGAAGCAGAGAAAAGAAGCAAATATAGGAAGAAACAACAGGAGCTCTGTGGGAGCAGTGTTACAAGGAGTCAGGGGCTGGCAGCTGCAGAGCTCGCCCTGACTGAGAAGTTATCACCGGACCCGGAGTCCGAGGCTGTGGGGACTAACTCCTATCCAGCAGCAGAAACCGACCGGCAGGGGATTGCAGGTCCTCTGGCCCAGAAACCCGAAGGCCCCGAGTCACCGGCCATACGGGTGAGCACCACACGGTACACTCAGGGACGTGGGCTACTAATACCCGCCTCTAGCAAGGTAGCCAGAAGAGTATCGTTAGTTTGGGAGGCCTACAACTCCGCCTGGCCAGGGGAGATCCCATCTGCTCAAGGACTGACCAGGCCCCAATCGCTAGCCAGTACTCCGGGAGGGTCTATCTTTGTCACCAGTAAAGACCCTGAACTACACAGTACCGTCTCCGAGTGGTTCCTGCTACCCCCATCATCCACGTCGGCTGCCCTGAGGCCATACCCCTCCCGTTGGGGGTTATACTATCACGCTGCACAATCCTACCACCGGCCTCAGCGGTCTGCCCTGCAGCAGCAGCTCCCTGGCTGCACTCAACGGGTGGCGTAGTCGTCCAACATCTACCGCTAAAACAGCGCCACTTAGTCTGACTCCCTGGGCACGAACCGGATCACCGCCACGAGACTACAACCCTCAACAGATCCGGCTCCGGGTAAGCTCCCGCGTGCGCAACGCAGCGCGACACAGGCCCAGGGGCGCGTCAGCTACATTACCACGATCAGGAACAGCTGTGCTTTGGACGCAGCGGATTCTCGCTGCATCCAAAATGCGTTATAATCACGCAGGTAAATCCGCATATGTTCACTGAACCATGTGAATTTACTGCACCTAATGACATTCTATTGTGGAAACTTCAAAGTGGAGACTAGCATCTCTGCAACAGAAATTGATGGATATATGGGGGGGGGGGGAGGAGGCTGGAGACATGGGGGCCAGGATGGATATATGGGGGTGGAGGGAAGCTGGAAACATGGGGGCAAGGCTGGACACATGGGGGAGGCAGGACACATGGAGGGCCAGGATGGATATAGGGGGGAAATTGGACAAATGGGGGCCAGGATGGATATATGGGTAGGGGCAGGCTGGACACATGGGGCCAGGATTGCTATATGGGGGGCAGGCTGGACCCTTTGGGGGCCAGGATGGATATATGGGGGGCAGGCTGGACACATGGGCGCCAGGATGGATATATGAGGGGAGGGGCAGACTTGACATATGGGTAAGAGACAGACTGGACACATGGGGGGCCAAGATGGATATAGGGGGGAATTTGGGGGCCAGATTTAGGAACATACATTAATTAGTTTATGGTGAAAAGTGGGAAACACAATTATTTTAGGGTCCAATTAGGGACATTATTACTTCTGTAATATAATTTACTTTTTAGGAAACTGTTGTCCATGGGGGGAACAAAAGGGGGTCCTGTTATTGTGCAGGGTGGCACTGTCACTTTTTTTCTTCATCAGGCATAGTGTAGAAGTTGGGGAAAAAGTGGGGAATGTGATCTGGAAGTGATCAGTTATTGATAACTGTGTGTTAAATATACAGAGCTCCTGTGTATGTCACTAGTGATCCCTGTATTACCTGTACCCTGACACTATATACAGAGCTCCTGTGTATAATGTCACTGGTGATCACTGTCTTACCTGTACTTACACTATACAATGTTACTTTATACAGAACTCTAATGTATAATGTCACTGGTGGTAATAACAGTGTAAGAATTGTGGTTTGTATTCATGATCAGTATTGTAGTATTTGGTCACCATGTGGTGGTAATATATGGTCTGGTCATGGTGTGGTGGTATTTGTCCCTTTTGTATGTGGTATTATTGGTGTTGGTATATAGGATTGTGTTGTGTATTGCGGTCATTTGTTCTCTCTGATATTAATTAGGAGAAGATTCTTTATTTTCATTAGAGATTAAATACATGGAACACAGCGTCAGAGATGCACTTACAGGGGTTCTCTGGTAAAAAAAAATAATCACCTCTCTACAGGATAAGTTATAACTTATTGATTGGTGAGGGTCTGATTGCTGGGACCCAATCGTCAGAATGTGGAGCTTTTATCCCCATTAGACGCGAGTGACATGTGCGACTTGACCATTGATCCATACATTCCCTCAGTTGCTGCGAGCGCTGTTCTTGTTTTTTTTTCTGGAAGCCCCAGAGAGAATGAATGAGGCTGTGGTCTTACATCCCATGGAATTTTAAAATGGGGTTAAGTGTCCTGTCAGGGATAAAACTTCCCCATTCTTCCGATCGGCGTGGTTTCCAAAGGTTGAACTTGTGGAGCCCATGGATCGGTGATAACTTGTTTTAACCAAAGAAGTCCTTTAATGCAAACTATCATAAATTGTACATCCCAGTTATGGTGGCGTACAGTAGATGTGCAGGTGAGCCTGTGTGTTACAGTCAATACTCCACTATAACAGGGATAACTGCTTACAGATATTTGAATATAGCTGTAGGGTGGGCCCCTGAAATCAATTTCCCCTGTGGGCGTCAGACAGCCAAGTCCGACCCAGGATGGACTCATTGGCTCCGAGGGAACTTAATGAGCAGATATCATATGCCTGTTTCTTATGAATACAACCTACTGGATGGACTGTTATTTATAGATTAACCTCTCTCCATTGCTACTCTATTGCCCTGAAAAAGGGGTTCACATATTGTTGTGGTTTATCATATCATTTTGACTGCGATATTCTCTTTAAAGTATTGTATTAGAGTGAATGAAATACCTGCCTGCATTTCAGGAAAGAGCGCATGCAATTGATGACACGCGGTCTTTCTGGAATTGGTTGTGCATCCCAAAGTGGAACGCATACCTCTGGTTATGCGCCATGTAACAGACAGTCTGTTATATAATCTTTATATTATATGTATGTATATATATATTCTTTCATGGCCTGGTGTTCTGGAAAAGAAAGATGATATCATTTACTCTTGGTGAGATAGGAGTGATGACTTAGCCGCCCTATGGGATCTGGAGTGTGCCGGACTGTGAGTGTTATGAGTGACAGGCCAGTCATCCAATCTGTTGCTTGGACATGCTGGGGTTTCAGCATTTTGATTGACAGCTCTGCTGCTCAATCTGGCCTAGCCCATGGGCATTTCCCCAGGTACCTCCTGTCCTTGGTGATTTGCTAGCTATTTAACTGGCTATTTGTGAGCAGTTCAGTGTCAGCTGTAGCTTTGCTTTGTTTAGTGTGTACTTAGCTCTGTGTCTGATTGTGTATTCTCTCATCTTGTTGCCAGAACTAGTATTTGTCGTACGAGGTTTATGATGGGATCCTGGCACGTGAAATACAGCAGTGTGTCTCTGCCCTAATACTGACACTCAGGATTCCAGCGTACAGTATTACCCTGGTGCCAGTCAATAACTGTGTTATATAACCAAGGTATGCCCAAGACCACGGCCGCTGATAGGTTTAAAAGGAGAAAAAATGAGAGGGAAGAGAAAAGGCCCAAGCCTGGAGGTCACACTGCAACAGAAAAAGGATGAATCCCATAAACTGGCTCTCAGAATCAGACAATTTGTGGGCAGAACCTGAAATACAGGTGACAACTTTCCCTAAACGAAAGAAAATTCCTACAGTCACCTGAAAATCGTTCACTGAGGTTAACCTTGGCTTAAAAAAAATAAAATCAAGAGAAGTGCTGCAGGGGCTTGGGCCTGACTGGTTTCGTGATGTTGAAACCATACTTCAAGAACGTAAATTAACTTGGCCAGGTCTTGCATCTGATCCACCACCGCATGGGGGCGATCCAAATGGCCAGTTATACTAATACATCTGTAAGAGGCCGCAGGCTCAAAAAGGCTACCTCCGATAGACTTTGCCAGACAGAGTGGCTTGTGCTGAGAATACAGAGGAACCATGGCCTTAATCCTTATTTCAGGGAAAGGGTCTTAACACGGCATCCTCTGGATTTCTTTCACAGAAGAGCTGCTTTATGGAGCAGAGAACTAAAGGCAAGAGACTGGTCGGGTAGCCAGGTCAGGACGAGGTGCTCAGGGTAGGGACTAAATCTTGAAGAATGAGATTTATCAAAAACCAAATCGAGGTCAAAGATCAGGAATGTCAACTAGGAGAATAGCAAGGCACAGGTACACACAAGCAAGTCAGATTATAACTGGCAGTGAGCAGCAGGATTTCAGGAATTTAAATAGCTTACAGCCCCAACCAAACCCCAAAGCAGAGAGCAAACACTGACAGAAGTTTACTCTGTATCTTATTTTAGGCTAAGAATATTTTCCAGTATATAACAGTGCAGTCTCTCGCTGACTGGTAATGTTTCTGACTTCTGTATCAAGAGTAATAACTGAACTGCTGCAAAAATGTTTGAAAAACAGACAACGTGCCACCTACGCGCAATGAATCACCAAATGTGGAGATATATGAAGATTAGTAGTGGATAAGTTCACCTTCTGGGGTTGTGCATCTACAGATATGACCCTAAAAAAGGCTTGTAGAATTTTCATCTGTCAGTGACTGCTCCTTTGTTGAACGATGATGGACAAACAACACTAAAAGTAGAGTACACAACGATAAAGACGAAAATGAAAGATGTGGGCGCTGCTGATAATAACCATCCAAATAGAAGAAGATGAAGTCAAGTTGCCTTTATTGGTAAAATATTCAGGCTACGTGTTTTGATATTGAACAGGTATTTGGCCTCATGAAGATGCCAATTTGGTATCAAAATGTATAGATTGAATGTCTTATGCCTTAATGACTGCATCTTTTATTCTTTGGATGTTCATTATCCGTAGCGCCCCTGTCCTTCATTTTCTTGTATATCATTCTGTATTCGATGTTTCTAACATTAATATTCCTCAAAAGCATATTTAGAGGCATCCACTGAGCACAGTGTCCTGCGATGGACAGGGCTGTAAATACGGAAGTATCTCCTCTGCAACAGGCGAAAACAGATTATGGCAAAAAATCGTGTCAAAATGTGTTTATTTATTTTTAAACACTAAATCTTTAAGTGTATAACCCACAAGAAAAGCTCTGTATAACAAACCTTAAAAAGATTTAATACATAAAGAAATTCTACAAGCCAATGACTGAGTAGAATCTGTGACTTCTCTGCATGTAGTGGTCACTACTCACCTGTGTAGTTATCTGTAGGAATCTCCTCTTTACACCGCTCATCACTCCTCACATATGTCTCTGTAGTATTAATATGGGGCAGATCTTCACCCTGAAACAAAGATTGTAAAGTCACAGAGAGATGGAGAAGTCGTGTGGAACGACTTAGAAGAACAGAAAAGATCATAAAATAAAATGAAAACCAGAGATGACACGATATCAGTCTCCTGTATAAATCCAGCCTGGCGTCTCCTAATTCTAACCATCAATCTCCATAACAATACAATTGTGAGAAGATCCAGACAACATTTAGTGTCTATGATAAGCTTTACATCCATTTCAAAAGATCAGCAGAATGGTATTGTTGCAATTGTATACCACTGGAGTGGTGGTGCTCAATTGTGCAGCAATACAATCTTCAAAAATTATGAGAGTATAAAAAAAATGAGTGGCACTCCCCACTGGCACATTATTTTGTGCTTTTTTAATCTAAGGTCATATGGCCAAGTTTCAAAATACCACAAAAATATATTTGCAAAAATTGGGACCACTGGCGTACCCATTGCAGTATCAGCTGCCTGGGTATACCAGTGTTCAGCACCTTAAAAGGAATAATGTCCCAAAACAAAGCATAAGGATTTTCATGTAAATTCCAGTAGTTTGCAGGATAATAATAAAATAATACAGACGGCAATCAATGTCTTACTGCCTGTACACTGGCATCCTGTGTGATGTGGGTGTGCAGGTTCTTGACATCGATCGTCGCAAACTGGAATCCTTCTTGCCAATCAAACTGGTCCAGTATTTGCATAAAAAACTCCTGTGTCTTGCATATACGAGGGAGGTCTCTTAACCAATGGGAGCAACATCCAGTCTAAATAGCGGCATAGAGGCTCAGTAACTGAACCCTGTCCCATTATAATAGGACATCCCGGTGGATTGTCTATACATGTATGGAGCTTGGGAATACAATACCAGTATGCTTTTTATTAAGATATTTTACCTTTAGTTTACAAAATTGTATGGTGATAACTCTCAACTTCATGTCTTAATAATGAATGCAATAGTTCCTTATGTGAATGTGTGGGATCTGAACATAAAGATATGTACAGTACAGATCAAAAGTTTGGACACACCTCATTTAAAGATTTTTCTGTATTTTCATGACTATGAAAATTGCACATTCATACTGAAGGCATCAAAACTATGAATTAACACGTGGAATTATATACTTAACAAAAAAGTGTAAAACAACTGAAAATATGTCTTATATTTTAGGTTCTTCAAAGTAGCCACCTTTTGCTTTGATGACTGCTTTGCACACTCTTGGCATTCTCTTGATGAGCTTCAAGTGGTAGTCACCGGAAGTGGTCTTCCAACAATCTTGAAGGAGTTCCCAGAGATGCTTAGCACTTGTTGGCCCTTTTGGCTTCACTCTGTGGTCCAGCTCACCCCAAACCATCTCGATTGGGTTCAGGTCTGGTGACTGTGGAGGCCAGGTCATCTGGAGTAGCACTCCATCACTCTCCTTCTTGGTCAAATAGCCCTTACACAGCCTGGAGATGTGTTTGGGGTCATTGTCCTGTTGAAAAATAAATGATGGTCCAACTAAACGCAAACCGGATGGAATAGCATGCCGCTGCAAGATGCTGTGGTAGCCATGCTGGTTCAGTATGCCTTCAATTTTGAATAAATCCCCAACAGTGTCACCAGCAAAGCACCCCCACACCATCACACCTCCTCCTCTATGCTTCACGGTGGGAACCAGGCATGTAGAGTCCATCCGTTCACCTTTTCTGCGTTGCACAAAGACACGGTGGTTGGAACCAAAGATCTCAAATTTGGACTCATCAGACCAAAGCACAGATTTCCACTGGTCTAATGTACATTCCTTGTGTTCTTTAGCCCAAACAAGTCTCTTCTGCTTGTTGCCTGTCTTTAGCAGTGGTTTCCTAGCAGCTATTTTACCATGAAGGCCTGCGGCACAAAGTCTCCTCTTAACAGTTGTTGAAGAGATGTGTCTGCTGCTAGAACTCAGTGTGGCATTGACCTGGTCTCTAATCTGAGCTGCTGTTAACCTTCGATTTCTGAGGCTGGTGACTCGGATAAACTTATCCTCAGAAGCAGAGGTGACTCTTGGTCTTCCTTTCCTGGGGCGGTCCTCATGTGAGACAGTTTCTTTGTAGCGCTTGATGGTTTTTGCAACTGCACTTGGGGACACTTTCAAAGTTTTCCCAATTTTTCAGACTGACTGACCTGCATTTCTTAAAGTAATGATGGCCACTCGTTTTTCTTTTATTTAGCAGCTTTTTTCTTGCCATAATACAAATTCTAACAGTCTATTCAGTAGGACTATCAGCTGTGTATCCACCAGACTTCTGCACAACATAACTGATGGTCCCGACCGCATTTATAAGGCAAGAAATCCCACTTATTAAACCTGACAGGGCACACCTGTGAAGTGAAAACCTTTTCCGGTGACTACCACTTGAAGCTCATCAAGAGAATGCCAAAAGTGTACAAAGCAGTCATCAAAGCAAAAGGTGGCTACTTTGAAGAACCTAGAATATAAGACATTTTCAGTTGTTTCACACTTTTTTGTTAAGTATATAATTCCACATGTGTTAATTCATAGTTTTGATGCCTTCAGTGTGAATGTACAATTTTCATAGCCATGAAAATGCAGAAAAATCTTTAAATGAGAAGGTGTGTCCAAACTTTTGGTCTGTACTGTAGGTATTTTTAGCACTTACTTGACCGCAGTCATATAGTATGTACGGGACATGACCACAATATTATCCCCCTTGTCTGCTGGCTTTATAACTATGTCACTATTGGACCCCAGCCAACTAAGAGCCTTTTGCTTCTTGGTCCTCAGATTGGCCTACCCACAAAAGGTACAGTAAAGATTTAGTATATCTGAGACCCTGTTTGTAAAAGAGGTTAAAAGCAGAACCAGCAGGCAAGGAAGGATTTAATGAGGAAGGGACCTCACCTGTAAATGGAGTCAGATGATGTCATATTTGGCATTTCTAGTAAGGTATCTAAAACATTATAGTCAGATTCCTGGAACTGGCATGGGTCATCTGCTATTATAGCTAAATTTTGCTAAGGACACATTTATTGTATACATATGCAATTTGCATGACTGTGCACCACCTGTTCCAAGAACAATTCTTGATATGTTTGTTGATGATCTAGAGATGAGCGAACTTGTTCAGAAAACGTTCGCCAATCTCAAAGTCGGCAAGAACATTGCACATTCGGATTCGTGTCCAGACCCCCGAGCATCGGCAGAATTCAGCCAAAGTTCGGTAAATGATTGTTTCCACTAAGGCTTTTGTTAGGATTTGTTTGGGCTACGATAGTGGTGCTGTATGATGAGCGGGGGATGGTGGACATGTGTTTGATGAGGGGAGGAGATGGAGAGAGGTCAGAGGAGTGGCGGACTGTTATTTTTTATTTCTTAACTTAATGGGTGGAGATTCCGGCAGCCAATCAGGGTGCAGAAACCATCCACAACATCCAGACACAAGGGCTTATGTCATTGGCTGCCAAAGTCACATGTCCCTCTCCATATAAAGAGTGGACATGTTGTTTTTGCACCATTATGTCAGTGTAACTGTGCAGACAGGCTGTTCCTGCTACTGGATAGTGAAATAGTTAGGTAGGCGGTTGCTTGTCAGTTAGTTTAGATAGATAGGATCCTGTGTGGCTGTGAAATCGACCTTCCAGCAGATCAATCCTTTTGCTAATTATGTGGTCCAGAGACATCAGGCCACATTTCAGCATATAACTCTTTTGTGCTGCAAATATTGTGCTCCAGCCAGGAGTCCACATTTGAAAATCTAAATTCCTTGTGCAAATAGTGTGGTCCTGAAACAAGGCCACATTTCTGCATATAAATATTTTGTGCTGGTAATATTTTTGCTCCAGCCAGGAGTCCACATTTCAGAATCTACATTGTTTGTTCTAATAGCATGCTCCAGCCACACTATCTTAGTAAATAAATACCGATTGTTCATTTAGTGACATGTGACTGACAGGTCTGGTCCTAGGGTTGTGCAACATCTGTTTAACAGAGGGAAAGGGTACATCCAACATGAATGGGAAAAATCGAGGTCGTGGTTGAAGGGGGAATAGGCTTGGTGTTCAAGGTGTACGTGCGGTAAGTGGTAATGTTACTGAAAGCTCTACTGAACAAACACCGTCACATCCTATCCAAAGACAACTGACAACTTCTGTTACTGGATGGGCTACTCCATTCCCTTTCTTTGGCAGCCGCACAGCAGTACGCCTTGTGGATGAGGGACAGAAAGAGCATGTACTCCAGTGGATGGCAAGCGCTGCATCAAGTGGCCTCTCCTCCTCTTCCTCCACCTTAACATCACACACAGTACAGTCCTCAGAGGTTTACCCCTGTTTTCCCCCGTGTCACAACTCTCAAACCGTCCAACTTACCGTGGCGAACGACAGATGGGCGTGTCTGCAGAGCTGTTCACACATTCTATTCACAGACTCAAGAAGAGGAAAGCATCTGCACCGATGGCTAAAAAAAATTTCAGTTGGATCTGGCGCCAGACGAAGTAGGGTCCAAGCAGAATCCAGACCCTCGTCACCAGACGTCAATCCCCGGGAGTGGAGGTGATCCTGATGAGACTCAGATACCTAAGGCGCTCACTGACTGTACTGTGCTGTCAGGGCAGGAAGAGGAGGAGGGTGACTCTCAGGGCGAGAACAGAGAAGATGACGATGAGGTTGTAGATTCCACTTGGTGAGAACCCAGAGGCACTCAACTGAGTAGCTCAACAGAGGAGGAGGAGGAAGACAAGGAGGTTATGTTGCGGCCTCCTGCACAGACACAGTGATGCAATCATGATAAGCACTGCATCCTCAGCCACAACTGTGGCTGTGGCCTGCAGAGGTTGTGGGTCTGCATTTCACAGAGGTGGCAAGGGTTGCCTAGCCTAGGCCTTTTTTGAGACTGCAAAGGATGACCCAACTCATGTTATCTGCCAACTTTGTAAAATACGACTCAGTAGAGGCAAAAATTGCAATAATTTTACTACTACCTGCATGAACCTGCACAAGCGCGATCAACATGCGTTAGTCTGGAAATCTCCCTGAGCTAAAATGTGGACTAGCAGGCCTCACCAACCACCGGCCACCCCATCTTCCACATCTGCTGCTTCTTCCTCCTCAGTCACCGTGGCACGAGTTCTCTCACAGGTCTCTGGCAGCAGAAACTTCACTTGTTTACCTGCTACAGTTGGGGAGAGTGAGAACCCATCAGCTGTTACGGAAGTGGACATGCTTCTGTTTTTGTTTCACCGAGCACACCGCATCTTTCTCAACCACCAGAACACCTCTGCCTGTACCTCACTCACAGTCCAGCAGTTTGTCGTGTTCACCCTACTCCACCCTCTCTCAGCACAGCAGCCAGCCCTCGGTCCCGCAGTTGTGGTCACGTAAAAGATTGTTTCCTCCTACACATGCCAAAGCTAAGAGATTGAACTTCTCCATCTCCAATCTGTTGGCCACGGAAATGCTGTCTTTCCGCCTGGTGGATACAGACAGTATTCGAAAGCTGATGGCCGTCGCAGTCCCACAGTACCAGTTGCCCAGTCGCCATTACTTCTCTATGAAATCTGTGCCTGTGCTACATCAGCATGTCGCAGACAACACCACCCATTCCTTCAAAACATCTATGTCTGACTGGGTGCATATCACCACTGACCCATGGTCGAACAAGCATGGCCAGGGGCATTATATCTCACTGACTGGCCACTGGGTGGCTGTGGGGGCTAGCGGGGAAGGGGCTGCTCCACAAGTCTTGAAATCCCCAAGGCTTGCGGGACAAACCTCTGTATCGAACACTTCCTCCACTGCTTCTGCCTCCTCCACCTCCTCTAGGGCCTCCATCTGAGCCCTCAACCTCTGCCTTAATGAGATACGCGTTCCAACAGTGCATAGAGAGTCCCACCAACCTCCGTACTGCGCAGTCAGGGCTCACCGCAATAAGGCAGTGTTAAAATTAATATACCTTGGAGATCACAGTCACACAGCTCAAGAGTTGTGGACAGCTATCCAGGCCGAGTTTGATTAATGGCTGTCTCCACTGAACCTGGAGCCAGTGAAGGCCGTGTACAATAACAGTACGAACCTGGTGGCAGCCCTTTGCCTGGGCAACCTCACACACGTGCTTTGCATGGCTCACGTCCTCAACCTAGTGGCACAGCAATTTCTCCGCCACTATCGCGGCCTGGAAGTGCTGTTGTAGATAGCATGGTTGCTGGGTGCACCCCTCAGGTCATCAACTTGTATCGTTTCAGAGGTCTTTCGGCCTACCGGTTAACCGGTTGATATGCGATGTGCCGACATGGTGGAATTCCACTCTGCACATGTTGCAGCGCCTGTGGCAGCAGCGACGAGCCCTGATGCAGTATCACACTGGGCCAATGCAGTATGGACGTGGTGCAAATCACACTTGCGGAGTGGGCACAGATGAAGGACCTCTGCACCCTTCTGCACAGTTTCGAAATGGCTACTAAGATGGTTAGCTCTGACAATGCCATCCTCAGCATCACAATTCCAATCATCTACATGCTGGAGCTGAGGAACAAATGGAGGAGGAAGAGGTGATGGGCAACAGTCAGGAGATGAAGAGGATAATGATACCCTCTCTGCTGTCCATGGTTGGCAGGAGGGGACAGAGAAAGAAAGCTTGAGTGTTACTCTGCCACCAACATACCAAGGACTTGGATATCATGGAAGCGCCTGACACATGAGTGCCTTCTTGCTGCACTATCTACAACATGATGCCTGTATTGTTAGGATTAGAAATAGTGCTGACTACTGGGTTGCCACTCTGTTGGATACACGGTACAAGAGTAAATTTTGCCAGATGCTTCCCCCCTGGAAATGGACACGCGCATGCTGGAGTATTGAAACACGCTTGTAGATAATCTTCGGATTGGTTTTCCCCAAGACAGCAGTGAATCACACAGTGTGCATCATAGTTGAGTTGTAGACTTCCAACCCTGGGAACATCGAGTCATCAACGAAAAAACATTAGCAGCAGTAGCAGTGAAAGTGGCAGAAGCAATTTCTGTGAGTCGTTTTACACATTTTTAAGACCAGCCTGTGCACCAGCAGAACAGCGTACAAGTCTGACACGTAGTGAACGACTGGAGGAGATGGTGCAGGAGTATCTCGAGCTCAATATCAATGCCATCAGGGGGAGTTTGGAACCTTTTGCATTTTGGTCTTTAAAAATGGAAGAGTGGCCTGAGCTCGCCTGTCACGCCTTGGAAGTTTTGTCATGGCTGGCAGCCAGCATTCTCCCAGAACGTGTCTTCAGCGCTGCTGGTGGTGTCCTGATGGATAAGAACATTCGGCTGTTCCCTAAAAGGGTAGACCGCCTAACTTTCATCAAGATGAACAAGTCACAGATCTCCAATGACTTTTGCACCATAGTCGCAGAATGGGCAGACTAGGAGATGGTGTAGTTTTTAGTGTGCTGCATTGATCTCGCATTATTGCAACCTGTTACATATTTATCGTAGCTTCTGTGCCTGCTGTTGCTACTGCTGCTGATGTTAATAATAATTTTTTGAAATGTGAAGACTCCAAGTTGAGTCTCTTTCTGGTGGGTTGCCTGTAGTGTAAGGGGTGTCAGAGCCCAGTTATACAATTTCTACTCTGTGGAAATTGATGCCATTTCAGTGGTGTCTGTCCCTAATTTTTTGAAATGTGGACACTCCAAGTTGTGTCTCCTTCATGTGTGTTGCCTGTAGCAGTAGGACTTCCAGACCGGCAGGCCTGCACTTACTTTCAGCCAACTACCTGTGTTGCTATCCTTAAATTTTTCTACCAATAGTAGTCTACCAAACTGAGTGTGGCTGTACCGAAAAGCAGTTTGAGCTATTGCATGTGGTATCAGGGATCCAAGCACAGCAGGTCTACACCGGTCCCTCACCCACCAAGTCTTAAATTGAACTGAAAGTCAAAGCTGTAAATGCTGGCCCATGCCTAACTGCTGTAAAATGTGTATGATGGGTCAATTGATGCCACTTTTCCTGGTGTCTGCCCCTAATTTGAGCTGTTTTGGCAGCTTTTGGCTTCCCTGAAGGTGTTATCTATGTGTTCGTTTTTGCCTCCCATTGAATTCAAATGAATGGATATGTTCGCCGAACCGAACCTTGCAAGGTTCGCTCATCTTGACGTATATCCACAGTATCTAATATTACTAATGTTTGTCTTTTGTCACACCATTCTCAGTATACTCTTTACATAATTACATGTAAAAAAAACATTATCTAGCAATAATGAAATTGTGTGAAGTTGTTCAGATTGCTTAATCTTCACATTCTGAAAACTGATCATTTAATTTCATGCTGCATGCCAAGGACATGTGTCTAACAAGATTCAGATGGGAAATGGCCGGTGTTGCTAATAAATTGAACAATAATCGTATTTCCATCTCCAAGATCCTATCCCAATATGTAATAGGTGTAATAATAATATTAGAAAATACTTCGAATTAGAAATGTAGTATAGTTCTCCTGATTCACTACGTTGCTTATCACATATGCAGGGCATTGCAGTGGCTTAGGTATCCATGGTTACAACCACTAACAGAAAACTAACTGTCACTATATGAGTGGTTGTAACCATGGATACTAAAGCTACTGCTATGCCTGCACATGGGGTTAGCGAAACAGAGAAACAGGAGAACTATACTACATTTCTAATTGGAGGTATTTGCTAATATTATTATTACACCTGCCACTTATTGGGATAGAATCTTGGAGATGTGAATACCCCTTTAAGTATAATACCGATGGATAAAACAAGGCTGAACAGAAGACCTTCACAGCCTTCTACACATCATAGGGGAGATTTCATGACACCTTCTCTCCATCTACCTGATGATCCTGAGGAACATCGGGATCTTCTTCTTTACAGTCCTGTGGAAGAAGAGGACGGGGACATCTCTCTGGTGTTGTCCTCTTACTGGATAGAACTGGAGGAAACACATACAGGGACTGAATTCATTCTTTACATACAGATAATTATAGGCTGTGTGTATTTAGTCCTGTCTATTACCTGGTGATGTGAGGTTCTGGGGAAACTCCATTATGACGTCCTTGTACAGATCTTTGTGTTCTTCTAAATATTCCCACTCCTCCATGGAGAAATAGATGGTGACATCCTGACACCTAATAGGAACCTGACACATACAATGATACCGTCATCCCCCCGATCCCTTCATAGTGTTACTGTATAATGTCCCAGCATTCCCAGCAGTGTCACCTCTCCAGTCAGTAGCTCAATCATCTTGTAGATGAGTTCTAGGATCTTCTGGTCATTGATGTCCTCATGTATCAGGGGGTGAGGTGGAGGCCCCGTGATTGGGCTCAGAGGTCTTCCCCATCCCTCAGACACAGGGGCCTGACAGCACTCACTAGAGGTCTTCTTCACTACTGTGTAATCCTGGTTATAGAGAGACACATTAATAAATCTCACTACAGACATTTCCAGAGTCCTCACCTCTCCAGTTCTGTCCATCTGTTATTCCCATAGATAAGAATGATGTAATGTGACGTCATCAGAATCTCTCACCTCTCCAGTAAGCCGGAAGAGGATCTCCAGAGTTAGGTGAAATATTGTCTCCGCTATCTTGTCCTTGTCCGTATTCATCCTTGACGGGTCAATCAGGAAATTTCTTCTATATGGAAGATCTCCACTGAGAGGATCCGATATAGTAGGGAACTAAATGGGGAGAAGATGAACCAATATAAAATCATAAAGATCCCATGTAAGCAATCTTCAAAGCCTATTACCGGTTTCACATAAACACTACATCCAGTTATGTGCACCGTCCAGCCCACGGTATAGTCAGGCCTTCAATTAGCCTCCGCCGTGACGTGGGATGGAAGTGACTATAATGGGTCCATGTCACTCTACAGCCAAATCTCACCCTCCCCCCTCACTCAGGCTACAGACTGAACACATAAGGAAACCCCAACCAGTCCACTCACCAAACACACCCAAAGCTGCCACCACATATCAAACAGGCGACAAGTCCCAATGCCATGCACACAAAGTACTCTCACAGGCCACATACAAGTCACATGCACAAATAACCAATTAGTCTTTACGGAGACACTTAGGTTCTTTAGGACAAAAAGGCAAAGCTATTAAAGTTTTAGGCTTTAATATACAAAAGGTCCAGTGCTTAATATGTATCAAAGAATAGGGAAATAACAGACATACGAAGGGTGCAGAAATATTTATAAAAATAAAACGTGAAATAAGCAGGAAAGTTCTATATTAGCAGTCCTGTGTAAGAAAGTCCTTCCCTGCCTCCCAACTTGTGTAAACATAAGGGAAATAATAATAAATTATAATAAGTTGTAACTGGGCACCTTCCCCCCTCCCCCCAAAAAAATATATTTAGCTGGTCAAAGAGGAGCATATCTCATAACTTTGCAGCCCTTTCAAAGTGTACAATACAAAGTTTAATTGTGGTACCGTGTTAGCCAGAAAATTTGACGTAAATAATTTTATGCACAAAAATAACAAGCTTTCAGAGGACAGAGGCTCCTTCTTCAGGCAGGATTACAAATGAATTAATAAGACAAATGAAGAAGGCACAACATTTAAGATATAGTCCAGCAGGACATTTGTTCATGAGGTGGAGGGGGTGATGCCTCCTAAAGATAAGCCAAAGAAGTCAAATTAGGGATTTTTGTTGCACATGGAGAAACTGTGGGAATGTTTAATTATCTGGAGACTGGCTGGTGTAGGTGAGTTGAATCCATGTAGTGAGTCACAAATCCAGGTGTTAAATTGAGTCCTGTCATCAAGGAATCGAACATTCTTATCAGTTTTCCCAAATTTTTCTTTCTGTCGTCCTTTCATCCTTTCCCCTATAAAGTCTGATGCCAACAAAAGTGCCCCCGCAATCACAGTATGATACCCTACAGTGAATTAATTTACAGTACCCTCCACACCCACAGTATGATGACCCTATTGTACCTCCACTCAACACTCCTGGCAAAGTATGTTGACTCCCAACACAGTATGATGCCCCAACTGTGACCCCCACACAGCGCTTCATATAGTATAATGGGCCTCCCCACTATATAATGGCCCCCACACAGTATGATGGCCTCAACACAACCCTCCATACTGTATAATGGCCCCCCACTATCCCTCCAAACAGCATAATGGCCCCTATACAGTCTGCCAAACAGTATTATCGACCACATACAAAGTTTCACACTGTATAATTGATAACATACAGTATAATCACCCCCAGTATAGCCCTAAAACAGTATAATGTCCTCCATAGCCATGCAAATAGTATAATGCACCCCATATAGCCCTGCAAACAGTTTACTGGCCCCCACAATTCTCGAAACAATATAATGGCCCCCATATAGACCTTCAAACAGTATAATGGCCCCACATAGTCATAAAAACAGTATAGCGGCCCCCACATAGTTCTCCATACAGTATAATGGGCCCCACATAGTGCTCCATACAGTATAATGGGCCCACATAATGCTCCATACAGTATAATGGCCCCACATAATGCTCCACACAGTAAAATGGGCCCCACATAGTGCTCCATACAGTATAATTGCCCCCACATTGTGCTCCATACAGTACAATGGGCCCCACATAGTACTCTATACAGAATAATGGCCCAACATATTCCTCTATACAGTAAAATGGGCCCTCTCATTTATTTAAGAAAAACTCAATAATAAATACTCACCTCTCCTCAGTCCCCTGCTGCTCCGGTCTAGGCAGTAAGCGTTCTGATCCTCGGCACATCTCAGCAGAGCGATGAGGTGAGGTAATCGTACCCGATGCCGTGAGACATCAGACGCAGAGGGAGAATGATGTGGGAGAGTGAGGATGGCTTCCCTCTTCCATAGTTGTTTTCAACCGTATCGGCATCCTGGATGCTGATACAGTTTTAATTGTGAGAGCAGGAAGGGGCCCTTTGCCGGCGCTGGTACCAGGTCCCCCGACTCATGGGGCACATAGCAACCACATGGTTTGCTGCCATTGGTGTTACGCCACCGCTGTGAAGTGTTATTCCCCTTCTTTCTGGGTCCACCCATGGGAGGGTCCTTCATTACACATGCACACTGCCCTTTACTCCCTTAAACTATGGGATATTACATATATGATATGAATCTTGCCTGAAAGATATTAGTCACAGGATGTCGCTCTGTAAGAGGGTGACCTGGACGGTCATGCGCCTCTTCTCTCTTTGGGAACATAATGTCTTACTCTATGTTTATATATGAGCATGTATATGACCTAATGTCTGATGGGTTACTTACAGGGTCAGTATAGGTTAAAGTGCAGGTAGAGTAGTAGATTAGAAGGGTAGTGCAGAGGTGGGCACTATAGCATAGAGAGTATGCAGTTATAAGTTAGGAAAGAGTTAAGGGGTTTAGGAGCTGCTCCAGTGTGGGAGGAGCAGGTTCAGTGTACAACTAAGGGACTTCCTGATTGCAGGCAGTTCTAGGGAGAGTGAGAGAGATGTGACAGAGTAGTATTTGGAGGTCCAGGGGGGCACCAGTGGTACGGTCTGTCCAGCAGCAGAGGAACTTCGGTCAGATACTCTGAAATAGACTTTCCCTTAACATTCAGGGCCTACGGTCCACAGGAGCCATCAGAGAAGCTTGTCTCAAAATCTTCCAGGAAGGGAAGTCGGACGGGGAATAGTAAGGGTCTCTTAGAGCTGCGAGCGTCTCATAGACCAAAAAGGTCGACCATGGAAGGGACAGCTCAAGACAAACAGACAGTGAACATCATTACGTGCGGTGCAACGGACGGTAACCGTGGAAAAGTATGTGATCAATGCTGCATGCTGTATGAAGTTCAAGTGTTCAAGTAAAGTTCTTTTTTATAAAATGGAGTGGAAGTCCCTAAATGTGTGTGCGGCGGTTCCTGGAGTGGAGAAACCGAAGACAGCAGAGACCTGCAACCGAAACGTGAGTGTTACACACGACACGCACAGCACAGGAAAATTGGGACAATTGTCTTTGTCAGGGAGCCAGGGTGAAGGAACACAGCAGGCACTCGCCACAACTACCACCCTGAGCCCTTCACAGCTCATTTAGAGTAGCAGCCATGTGCTCCCACTAGACTACATACTGAATTTACATAAGTAAATTGGTGTGTGAGGTGTCAGAGGTGGAAGTCATGTGCTAATGGTGTTTCGCAAAGCAGGATGAAGGAGACGGTTATGGTACATTTCATAAACATTAGTAAGTCAGTGGAAAATATGGAGACTTGGACATGACATACCATATTTTATACAATACATATACCGTAAATTACAGTTGTCTATCTTTACTACAGTCACATGGTAGAGCCAGCTAAAGAGATATCAAAAAGTTTGTGAACCCTTCAAAATTCTATATTTTTGTAAAAATCTGACCTTAAGCTGCATCATTTTTTTCAGTCTTAAAAAAAGATAACAAATATTGATGTGCGAACATGCTCGGATAAGGTGTTATCTGAGCACGCTCGGGTGCTAACAGAGTAGCTTCGGCATGCTCAAAAACTATGTTCGAGTTGTATGTCTTGTGGCTGTATGTTTGTTAGGCAATCCCTGCATATGTTGTGGCTGTCTAACAGTCACGAGACATACAGCCGCGGCGACACTAACAGTTTTTGAGCGCGCCAAAGCTACTCGGTTAGTACCCGAAAGTGCTCGGATAACACCTTATCCAAGCACGTTCGCTCATTACTAATAACGAACCAAATCAAAACAAAGGAGTCAAAGATAGGAAAATAATCCGATATCACGTCTGTGAGAGGCAAAAGTATGTGAACTTTTAGGATTATCAGATAATTTGAAGGTGAAATTAGAGTCTGGACCTTTCAATCAATGAGATGACAATAATGTGTGAATGAGTGACGGACCTGTTTTATTTAAAGAATAGGGATCTTATCTTCACAATACTGTGGAAGTGTATCGTATCGTGACACGAATATAGGATATGTCTCAGAAAAAGAGTTGTTGAGGCTCATTAGCTAGTAGAAGGTTACCAAACCATCTTTAAAGTGATTGTCTGACTTTAGATTGGAGTCCAAACTATGTATGAATGAAGAGATTTAAGACCATTTTTACCCTCCTCAGGAGTGGTCAATCAACAAAGAATACCCAAAAAGCAATGTGTATAACAGTTGGCAAGGTTATAAAGAAACCCAAGGTAACCTCTAAGCAACTAAAGGTCTCTCTTGCATTAGCTAATGTTAATGTTCATGAGCCCACTATGAGGAGCACACTGTATGACAATGAAAAATAGCCTCGTCACTCAAAATTTGAAAGTTGATACAAAATTTATTACAATCCAAATCCAAAATGAACAAAAACAGACGTTTCGTCCTCACTCTGTGGCCTTCATCAGTGTAGTCTATAATCAGAAATGGACACAGCAAATTACATTACAAAATATAATGATACATAAAGGTGCATAGAGATGAAAAAATATTCACAAGGTGAAAAATAGTCAATGTAAGTATAGGATAAGCAAAACATATCATGGAGGAAAACTCTAGTATATGGCACATACCAAGTGGATTGGAGTAAGGTAAGGTAGTATGGGCAAATGCCTCTTGAAACTGATGTCAGTCCTGTAAAGGGATGTAAGTCATGGGATCAGATACTGATATCCTAAAGTACACTGGAATGTCACACATATGACTAATAGGAGTGTACCTGTTAATCTTGAGAAGTGGTCCTATGGTCCTAACGCGGTGTCCACCGCTGGTCATGGAGGAAGTGACCCTACAGGTACAACTGCCTTGTTTTATATAAACAAGAGGGGGAGGTGTGTGTCTCGTGCACCAGTGAGGAGCGTCAGATTGGTGGCCAGTATAAAGTGGAACGCACAGTGCTGTATTGTCAATTCAGCGTGCGTTCCACGGAACCGGAAATGATGTTTCCGGACGTGACGTAACCGGATGTGAGGTAAGCGCAATAAGGATGTCCGATGCGTTCCATGAGTAAGGAAGTATGCGTTCCACCAATACATAGGGCAATGAGAACAATAGAGCTGCTCAGTTTAACCTGTCGCGTCAGAAAAGTGCAAGGTGCTGGTCAGACTGAATTTGTACGGGAGTGTACTTACATTGACTATTTTTCACCTTGTGAATATTTTTTCATCTCTATGCACCTTTATGTATCATTATATTTTGTAATGTAATTTGCTGTGTCCATTTCTGATTATAGACTACACTGATGAAGGCCACAGAGTGAGGCCGAAACGTCTGTTTTTGTTCATTTTGGATTTGGATTGTAATAAATTTTGTATCAACTTTCAAATTTTGAGTGCCGAGGCTATTTTTCATTTTCCGGGTTAGGCCCCTACTCGAGCACCTATGTTCTGGCAGTAGTGCGGTGATTTTTTCTTATACTGTATGACAATGGTGTGCATGCCAGGAGAGGAAGGAGAAATCCACTGCTCTACATAAGAACCTTGATCATCTGCAGTTTGCTAAAGATCATCTGGACAAGCCAGAAGGCAATTGGAACAATGTTTTGGAACATTAATGCCTGCATCCATGCGTGTCCCCTCTACCTCCTCCCAACAGGGACACCGACATACTCACTGCCATGGCCGTTCAGCAGCGTCTATCTTGCAGCGGTTTATTGCTCCTGGGCCCGCACACGGCACGCTGGTATCCCAGCAGCGTGCTTTGTGCATGCCTCTTAAAAGGGTAGCGCACACACTCAGAATCTGCCCCCAGCCAATAGCTGGGAAGCATCTAGTATTCAAGGCATGCTCCCCTGTAGGGAGGTGCATGTACAAAGCCCTCTTTAGCGTTAGTGTTTGTCCATGCTAGTTAGTTGTCAGGTCCCCGAAACTATTCCGTTAGATACTGAACCTGTTGTAAAACCTGCTTAGTCTGAACACATCTCTGAGACCTGTGTCTCTAATCCAGAACCTGTTCCCGTTGCTCTTGTTACCTGAACCTGAATCCACACCAGCAGTATTTGAAACCTTAAACCGCTCCAGCGATACCTGAACCTGCACCAGTGTTGTCCTGTCAAGTGTTTTCCAGGGTCCGCACTGTCTGAACCTGCACCAGTGTCCATCCTGTCAAGTATTCCAGGAGCCACACTGTCTGAACCTGCATCAGTGTCCATCCTGTAAAGAGTTCCAGATCCACACTGTCTGAACCTGCATCAGTATCTAGTCCTGACTTGGACACCAAGTCCGGGTCTGCGATCCTGACCCTTGGGGTCAGCTGCCGCAGTACCGGAGACTGCCCTTGGAGTGGTACCTGGAAGACACCTGCAGCTTGAGCCTAACTCCCCCATCAGGAGCTCTAGCAAAAACCAGATGGCCACTTAGCCCTCCAAAGGTAAGCTTGGACCATGCTGTAGTGGGTCCACGATCCACGTGCGTGACAGTTTGTACAGGCCGTGGACCCCACTGATCCCAAAACCCCTCTGTCCTCTGAGTTATACCAAGAGTTTATCCATCAGCAAAATCAGCAGGAAAAAAATTAGTCCTTTCTGCAGACCCATTTGAATGCCCTGACAACAGCTGCTTCATCTGCTCCAGCCCACACTGCAGCAACCTCGGCTGTAACTACTCAGCTTGAAACCTATGCACCTGGAGCTGGTCCTAGTCTGTCTTCCCTCATACGTTACATTGGGGATTCCATGCAGTGCTGTGGGTTCCTAAATCAGTGCACACAGCACTATGAAATGTTGGGCCATCAATTTCCTTCTGATCGGGCTAAAGTGGGATTACTGATGTTCCACCTAGCAGGAGAGGGCCTAGCGTGGCTCAACCTCTTATAGGAGAGAGGGGATCCTGTCACCTCGAATCTGAAGGCCTTCCTGGTTGGCCTTTCAAAAGGTCTTTGATGGGCCAGGTCGTGTGTCACCTGTTGCATCTTCCCTTCTCAGATGCGTCAGGGTGGTCTGTATGCCAGTATGCCATCCAGTTCTGCACTTTGTCTTCCCAACAAGGCTCTGGTAGATGCCTTCTGAGAGGGATTGTGTGGAAGGATTGGTCGAGACATCCCTGCTACCCTAGACAACGTGGTTTCCTTGGCAACCCAGATCAACCTCAGGTTTCAGAAATGGTCCAGAGAGGTGACGCATAAGAGGAAACCGTTGCGTCTGGCTCAGTCCTTCCAGAGACCACTCGTTCCCAGCCTTCTGAGACCGCTGTCTTCTCTGAACCTATGCAACTCGACAGTGCAAAGATGGCTGACCAGCAGCTGGAACACAGTGGTGCTAAGGGATTGTGCTACTACTGTGGTAGCAGGGAACATCTCATCCGTTCTTGTCCTGAGAAGTAGGAGAAACTCCAAAGCCTTGCTGGGCGAGAGTAATACCTCTCCACCATTGACTTTGAATGTATCCATATCCTATGGAGGCACCTGGTTCATTGAGATGGCTTAGCTTGAGTCCTGTCTGACATAAAATTTCTTGCAGTACGCCGTGGTGGATTTGTATCAGATTCCCGTCCAACGCCTCCAGACTCCCTTGATGGTGTCCTCCATTGAGGGAAAGGCCCTATCCGAAGTCGTTTGAGTTGTTACTGAGCAGGTGAAGCTTCGGAAAGGAATGCTGCATATGGAGAAGATCGCTTTTTATGTGTTGTATGGGCTGTTGCGACCACTACTCCTGGGTCTTCCGTGGCTGTGTACTCATGAGCCCATCCTAGACTGGAGATCCAGTGAGGTGCTTCATTGGGGGCAATCCAGTCATGAGAGGTGTCTGGTCCCTGTACGTCTAGTCCGGCCGCCGGTGAAGCCATCTTCTCTGCAAGGACTTTCATCCATTTGTTGGTCGCGTGTTGACTTCTTCAACGGGAAGGAAGCAAAGACGTTGCCTCCACCCAGACTGTACGATGGTTCCTTTGACATACCTCTGGGATCCCCATCCACTCGAGGACATATCATCCAGGATACCAAATTGAAAATGGACCTGGAGAAGATATCTTCAATTCTTTCTCTAGAACATTGTCAGGGAAATATTATTAATATCAGGGAAACGTTCGTCCATATCTGCCTGACATAGATGTTCACCCCCCTCCCTTATTCCCCTTCTGCCTGTAAGGAAAATATTAATGTCAAGGATGTATTACCAGAATATTAGCCCCTTCTCCCATGCCCTCTGCTGTAGTGTTTGTCCAGAGATGACAATTATACTGTGTCTTCCTGCAAATTATCACCACTTGTCAGCACCGAGCTTTCCCCTTCTGTTCAGCACAAAAGCCCCAATTAACACACGCCTGGGAAATAGTTTATGCAAACAAGGCCAACCAAGGAGTGTTATAACTTCATTAGGAAGCAAGCATCTTGTCTCTGAAAGACGCAGGAGGTAATTTAAACGCAGGCTTGCACTAATTTGCATGTAACTGTTGAAGCTGCTTCCCAAGCCTCAAAGGAAAATTTCTAGACGCACTGACTCCGATATGAAAGATGAAATCTTGTGAGTTCCATAGGTCCGACAGTAACGGGACCCATATGTGTAGTGACCAAATCAGCCCAGGAATGTATAGGCAGTTTTCCAGGGCTGTAACAAAAATCAGGGAGCTGTAGCGCAAAAACACCAGAATAGCAGACTGCAGCTATGTGATGTGTGATATCTAAATAAAGATAAAATCATAAGGAAAAAAATGGCGTAGTTTGCAAGCTTCTGTGATCAACGAGCAATGAGTTATCGCAGAAGTCAGCGTTTTTAATAAAAATGTACAGGCTGGAGACCGGCCCACATGATGTCACCACAAGGGGCGTGAGGCCAGATCTCCCCTTAGGTATAAGAGAATCCATGGAGAAGACAGGAGCACTCATTGCCAGGGTGGAATAAGAATTATAAGCAACGGGTCCTGTTCAATAACAGCATACTCCAACCGGGGAGCCCCTCCTCCACCTATATTGAATCGTCTCAGTGATCATATAGTGCAAGTAAAGTTATCTTCTTTCCTCCTGTTTATTTTATGTAACTGCGTATGTATTTTAATGTCTCCTTTGTACCATCCTTGTATATATATTTTTCCTAAACACTGCCTCCCTTTTGGATTAAATATAAAATTTAATAGTCCCGTTTCTTTTGTTCTGTAATCGTTCCCTTCCCCGAAGCCATATACGCTACCAAAACGCAGACGTCCGGCCAGGCCTGCATTATATTTTAAACTCGGCCGGTGGTGGCAGAGAGTATTAATAATTGGGCTATCGTGAAGCTGACAGTGACCGTACGGAGGGCGTTAAACACGGATTCCAGGCTGTGGAACCCAGGGTGTTGCGCCATACACTCACTGGCCGCTTACCGTTACCTACGTAGAGAGTAGTCTGGATCGCGTGCTCGCGACTCCAGACAAAATACGGACAGTGTGACGGCACGGTGAGATATTGCGTGATCTCCCTGGTGTCGTCCCTCTGTGTGTGTTGGAATTCCCTGACAAACATGCTTTCTCTCCTACTCCTGTGTTCCTGAGGGTCGAAGGTAAAAACTTTTTTCTAAAGGTCTGTAGAGAACTCTGCCTTGAAGAGAAATTGGGGTCCATTGGCCTGTTCCTGGGATCCTCACCCCCTCAAGGATGTGTCATCCCAGATACTGAATTGAAGATGGACCCGGAGAAGGTATCTTCCATTCTTTTCATTAAACAGATTTTCTCTTCTGCTAATAAGGCCCCATGGTAAAATCTTTTTACCACTGGTCTGGAGAGGATTTGGCCTTCAAAAGAGATCATAGGAATCCAAGGAGAATATTTGTGCCCCACTTCTTCTGCAGAAATTTCTTGCGGGCTTGAAGAGGAGGGGGCACGCTAATGCCAGCATCCCTGCGCATTCACCCTTCTTCCTTTCAGCTGGGATGTCGACATACTCACTGCCAGAGCTGGTCGGTGATGCCTCTCTGATCTGCCACGATTTCCTAATCCTTGGCTATTCTACATCCGATAGTGGATGTAGGAGTACCTCAGCAGATGACCACGCTGTTACTGAAAATAATCTCTATACAAAGACCAATACTGATATTACAGTAAACATGGTGACCATATAGCGGTAGATACTAGTCCTGCAGACCATATAGGAGATCACAGTACAGTTACAGATAGTGACTGACAGATGATGTTCTTTCTGATGAAATCGTTCACTTTTCCATCTGGCCCAGAATGACAACTTCACCATCCAAGACTCATCTTCAGAGATTACAACACAGACACATCTGACTCCTCACATTTCAGGCATTGTCCACATCTATTCCCAACCTGCACAAACGCCTCATCCTGCCAATACCCCAATACTGAGCCGCTGCTGCTGTATGTGTCCCTATTACTGCACCTACTGTGTGCCCTCTAAATGGTAAAACAAAGCCCGTTCCCCGCGCTGCTCCGAGCATCTGAACATGTCAGAACAGTGGGCACCAAGTGATGACGTCAATGCGCCCAGTCAGCGTCTGCGTCAGTGACATCAAACGCAGGGGGATTGATGGAAGAGGGAGCTTCACATTCCCTCTCTCATCATTGAACTTGCTGTGATGGGCAGGGGGCCCGATGTTGGCACTGGGCGGCTCCCCCGCCCTCCTGCTCAAGGGCCCCATTGCTGCCGCCTAGCAGTGCAGGGACATAGCGTCTCACTGCTCTGCCCCAGAGTGTAACTGTATGGGCTTCCTGCACACACATACAATTTCACTAGTGTAGCTCCGGGTGGGCCCGAGAGCACGGGGCTCGGGGCCACTGCCCCCTCTGGCCCGCGGTAGCTACGCTACTGGCTCAAGTACATTTGCCAAGCATTCGGGAATGCAAATGATGGGGAACACAGACAGGGTGGTTGCTGCATTACCCATCCAGCCAGAACTTCCATAGATGAGAGCTGCAGAAGCAGTATAAGTATTGTCAATAGCGATGGGCGAGCGTGCTCGGTACTCGATTGAGTATCCGAGTACTCGGGCACCATGCTCATTTCACTGCCCCACGTTTCGTGGCTAATTTTCAGCCACTAAACATGCGAGGATTGCCTGCCAATCATGGTAATGCCATAGCCATGTTGCTGTTGGCATATAATTTCCCCTTATTTTATGTCTTCATAGACATATATATTCATGAGGTGAATTAATAATCCTTTATATTATTCTGTACAGCGACGATCTTCATTCTTTACACTTCTCAGTCTCGTTCCTTGTAGGATTTATACATTTAGGACTTGTGAGAAAATCTGATGGAGTTTTAGGTCAAATTAATTCAGAAATGTGGAAAATTGTAAAGAGTTCAGGATCTTTCCAGCTCCGCTGTATATTCCAGTGGTCAGAGAGACCCCGTCCTTCAGCCCATTAGGGTTTAGTCCTGTTCCCCCATCACACACTCCCTGCTCCCTCATTACCTCTCACCAGTACAGCAGACGGCTTCTCTCATGGAGCTGTGTCCTACACTACCTGCAAAATGGAGACTGGCTCCTCCCCTCCATGTGGCTGATCACATGACTGTGACATCACCACAGGTCCTGTGCGCACAGAGCAGCCATATATCCAGTGTGCGGCTCTGCAGGTGGAGGTATGTGGAGATTCCCCATTACTATTAACCCCCTCAGTGCTGAGCCTGTGATAAATCCCTGTATGTGACTATAATGTGATTGTGTGTTATACCGGGGGCAGGACGGGGCCATGACTGGATGTAGTGATCATGTGAAGCCGGTAACAGCTCCGGAGATTTCTTACATGGGATCTTTATGATGTTACATCGTCATCTTCTCCCCATTCAGGTCCCTACAATATCGGATCCTCTCAGGGGAGATCTTCTATATAAGAGTACGTGCCCACAGTCAGTATTTGCAGCATTTTGGACGCAGCTCACCTGTGCTGCGTCCAAAACGCTGCGTTGTACAGTAGAAGCACAGTGGATGGGATTTATAGAAATCCCATGCCCACTGCGCTTCTATTTGATGCAGCGTAAATTCACCGACTGCGCTGCTTTATGAGCCGCGGCACGTCAATTTCTGTTGCAGAGACAATGGTTTCCGCAACAGAGATTACCGAAATTCATTGCATAGGATGCGCATTTACCTGCGTACTTGGACGCACCACTTTGGATGCAGCGAAAATACGCTGCTTCAAAAGAACTGCTATAGCCTGATTGTGGGCACATAGCCTAAGAGAATTTTCCTGATTGACCATCAAGGATGGATAGGGACAGGTACAGAATGGCGGAGAGGATATTACACCTCACCCTAGAGATCCTCTTCCGGCTTACTGGAGAGGTGAGAGATTCTGATGACGTCACATTACATCATTCTTATCTATGGGAATAACAGATGGACAGAACTGGAGAGGTGAGGACTCTGGAAATGTCTGTAGTGAGATTTATTAATGTGTCTCTCCATAACCAGGATTACACAGTAGTGAAGAAGACCTCTAGTGAGCGCTGTCAGGCCCCTGTGTCTGAGGGATGGGGAAGACCCCTGAGTCCAATCACAGGGCCTCCACCTCACCGCTTGATTCATGAGGACATCAATGACCAGAAGATCCTAGAACTCCCCTACAAGATGATTGAGTTGCTGACCGGAGATGTGACACTGCTGGGACATTATACAGTGACGCTATGAAGGGATCGGGGGATGACGGTACCATTGTTTGTGTCAGGTTCCTATAAGGTGTCAGGATGCCACCGTCTATTTCTCCATGGAGGAGTATTTAGAAGTAGGCAGGGCTGTGGAGTTGGAGTTGTGGAGTCGGAGCCAATTTTGGTGGAGTCGGAGTCGGTATAAAATGGACCAACTCCGATGCCTAAAATATATAATAAATTGGGTACAGTAGTTCAATGCAGTTTGTGGGGAATATTTTTTCATAAGAATTTGGGAAAGTTATGAAATGTCCTATTCCTGATCGAAGGGTCTAGACTTTTAGCTGAGATGAATCTGTGCTACAGTAAATTTATCATTTAAACATGAGCCATGTATGAGGGAATCCTATTACCAATGCACCAGGGCAATCTAATGGATGCGCCATTTCTGAGGTGGCTGAGGATTGGTCTTATTAGGTGGAAGGGGGTAATAGCCATTTCTTTTCCCAGCCTATTAATTTCTGCCCCCAGCGGTCTGCTTTGCCTTAGCTGGTTTTTAAAAATAGGGGTGACCTCACATCATTTTTTTTAACCCCCTTTCTGACCTGGGGCGTACTAGTACGTCCCAAGTCATCACGTTCAGCACGGGCTCTGGCGCTAAGCCGGCACTGAACCGGTCACATGTCAGCTGATTTATACAGCTGACATGTGCCCTCAACAGCCGCGGGTGGAATCGCGATCCACCTGTGGCTGTTAACCAGTTAAATATCGCTGTCAATCTCTGACAGCGGCATTTAACATCGCCGTGTCGGAAGCGCGGCATTAGCCCAGCCCATCGGGGTGGGCATGACAAACCGGGGTCTGCAGCAGACCCCTGTGGTTGTCATGTTCTGATTGCTATGAGCGTAGCAAGTGAGCATTTCTGCTGCAAATAGGCGAGCTGCTCATCGCCTGTATGCAGCAGAGGCAATCGGATAATTGCGTCTTCTAGTCTCCTATGGAGACTATTTAAGCAAGCAGTAAGTGTAAAAAAAAGTTTTTAAAAATAAAAAAATATAAAAGTTTAAATCACCCCATTCAAAATAAAATAAAAAAAAACCACATACACATATTTGGCATCGCCGCGTTCAGAATCACCCGATCTATCAATATAAAAAAAGAATTAATCCAATCGGTAAACGGCGTAACAAGAAAAAAATTCTAATCCCCAGAATTACATTTTTTGGTCGTCGCAACATTTCAATAAAATGCAGTAACGGGCGATCAAAACATATTATCTACCCCAAAAATAGTATCAATAAAAACGGCAGCTCGACGCGCAAAAATTAAGCCCTCACCCGGCCCCAGATCTCAAAAAATGGAGACACTACGGGTCTCGGAAAATTTTTCACCACTTAAATAAAAAAGAACCTATACATGTTTGGTGTCTACGAACTCATAATGACCTGGAGAATAATAATGGCAGGTCAATTTTAGCATTCAGTGAACTTGGTAAAAAAATAAACATAAAAAGCACTGTAGAATTGCATTTTTTTTTCGCACTTGAAATTTTTTTCCCATTTTCCAGTACACAATATGGTAAAACCAGTGAGGGCATTTAACAGTACAACTTGTCCCCCAAAAAATAAGCCCTCACATGGCTATATTGACATAAAAATAAAAAAAGCTATGGCTTTGGGAGGAAGGGGAGCAAAAAATGAAAACGCAAAAATGGAAAATGGCCCAGGGTTAAGGGTCCCCTAATTTTTATAGCCAGTAAAAGAAAAGCAGACAGCTGGAGGCTGATATTATTAGGCTGGTAAGGTCCATGGATATTGGCTTCTTCCCAGCATAATAAGACCAGCTCACAGCTGTCCGCTTTTCCTTGGCTGGTTATTAAAAATAGGGGGGGACCAACACCAAGAGAAAAAGGCAAAAAGTCCAGCTACTGCAATTTTTTATCAGTATTTTGCACCTGTGCTGCCCCCGCCTTTATCTTGGGGTCCTGATGCATCCTGCTAGAGCATTTGTAATCTGATTTGGTGTTGGTAACGCTGTATCTTTTTCTGTGATTTTTTTTTTAAATGTTGTCTTATGTTAGGCATTCTTTAAGAGAAGCTATCCTAGAGTACCTCAATAAAAATAAACTCATGACCCAGCATCAACATGAGTTTGATACAGTGCTACATACAAGGTTGGCACCTAACACCTGACTCAGTGATCGTAAACGAAGGTTTGTTACTAATGGAACACATTTGTACTGGTTCACAGTTCTCAGTGGGGTACTACAGGGATCAGTATTGGGCCTTCTTCTTTTTAACATATTTATTAAAGTTAATCTGTCACCTCCTGGGACCTATCAGACCGTTAATATGGGCATACAGGTGATAGAAATGTGAATCTATACTTACCTGTATGGCCCATATTAGCAGTCTGATTGCTGTGTAATACCTTTTTATTAAAGCAGTTCTGCCAAGCTACGCTTCCAGGGGCGCCAAGAAATGCCCACCTACTAGCTTAGTTTCCATACTGTGACGTGCAGTTCCCAGCCGGATCCCGCGCCTGCGCAGTTTTCCCTGTACGGGCGGCGCTCTTCTTCCTACCGTCTGTGTAGCGTTGTGCAGCAGGAAGCTTGTGCTCAGGCGCTGGGAAGGCAGAGTGACTCACCGACCTACGCACAAGTTTCCTGCTGTACAACGCTACACAGACGTCAGGAAGAAGAGCGCCGTCCGTACAGGGGAAACTGTGCAGGCGCGGGATCCGGCGGGAACTACACGTCACAGGGCCATGTGATGTGCAAGGGGGTGGTGAATATGGAAACAAAGCTAGTAGGCGGGGATTTCTTAGCGTCCCCCGGACACGAAGCTTGGCCGAACTAATTTAATACAAAGGTATTACACAGCAATCAGACTGCTAATATGGGACATACAGATAAGTATAGATTCACATTTCTATCACATGTATGCCCATATTTGCAGTCTGATAGGTCCCAGGGGGGTGACAGATTCCCTTTAATGACCTTTCAGAGTGCTTACAGGCTAGAATTTAAATGTTTGCAGATGATACTAAACTCTGCAAAGTAATCAACACAGAGGAGGATAGTTTAATATTAGAGAGGGATTTATATAAGCTGAAGGCTTGGGCTGAGAAATGGCAATTGAAGTTTAATGTACTGTAGGTATTCACACTAACAGGCTCATTAGTTAGCATTCACACAGGCAATGTAGTCTTATCCAAACATCTGAAGTTTTATTACTTCTATAAGACTCCAGAGGTAACAAAAACAAAACAGCCACTTCCGGGCACAAAGATATGACTGGAAAAGAAACAGTTCATGTACCAGCAGACAAGTAATATCAGGGCAGGCTCACCTGTTCAGAACATAGTCCTCTCCCTCTCAGCTTTTGGCTGAGGCTGCCAACATTAGGTCTTTGCCTCCCACACCCAGATTACGGTTTCTCATCTGTGCAGCAAACCAAGTACTTCTCGTAGCTCAGTTGGGTCAGCAACAAACAGTACTCCGCAGCTCTCAGTAGAATCCACACACTGCTCTGTT
The DNA here is from genome assembly GCF_046119375.1 of Phyllobates terribilis. Lineage (NCBI taxonomy): Eukaryota > Metazoa > Chordata > Amphibia > Anura > Dendrobatidae > Phyllobates > Phyllobates terribilis. Next base: position 73,432,053 of record NW_027362765.1, read on the forward strand.
CCCCAGCACAACCCTAATCAGACTGAACCCATTACCTGGTTCTAGTAAAAAGCTAGGCAGGTACCTCAGATCAAAACCCAAGCAGAGCTCAAATTTAACCCTCTCATTCCTGTCTTTCCTGCATACCCTCTCTCTCGGCCCAAAGCCGTGGGCTGGGCACCATCCACCAACCCATAGTGCCTACAGCGGGCCACTTTACAAAAACTGATTTTGTGAGGGGGTGTGACCAGTTCTGTATTGAGAACTCTAAGATTACCTCCCGGTGGGCCTCAGGAATTCTACAACACTTTAAATGGACCAGAGCGGAAAGCTCATGTTGGCTCACCAATGTGACCTAGGAACTTCCAGAACCCTCCCCTATTTTTTGTTGTCAATTTCTGGCCATGTTATCTTTGGGAAGGTGATACATTTCCTGCTACTTTGCTGTCCGGAATGTTGGCTTATGACCGAGCCAGAAGCAAGGGGTTTCTGGCATGTACCTATCCTGACAGGGTTTTAGCAGGTTGCCATAATATATGGGATAGGGATTACTTTTCCCTGGTTAGTGTACTTTATAGTTGACCTCTCCCACTTTTTCTGCCACCACATAGGGCACCTGTAACTTGGTAAGGAACTTGCTCCCCACTGTGGGCACTGAGACAAGTACCCAATACCCAGGCTTAAATTGTCTCACTTGAGCCAACCAATCATAACCCCGGGATTTTGCCTCTGGGGCTTTGAAGAGGCTCTCTTTTACCTAAACCTTACCTTAGATCCTTCGACACAACAGATCCTTATGACTGGCCAATTGCGGAAAATGACTATTTGCACCTGGCCCCTGGGGAACAGCCATTTAACACACTTACATTTTCAAGAGTACCTTTTATTGTTAAGTCTCTGAGATGGGTAGTCCCAAAGGTGTCTTGGAACTGTTCCAGGTCAGGGATATTGCCTCCAGGGGATGCTTCTTCATCCTCTCTAGCCATTACAGTGAAAGGAAATTCACCATTTACATCATGTGACCTTGCTACCATAGCCCACTCCTGGCAGTATACCGGACTACTGGTGCTACAGCTTTAGCCTATAAGTACCAGAACAAATTGAAATCTCGACTGATAACAATAAAATGCAGCAGTACTTAACCACTACCACTTTGTGGGACACAGAGCCGCAGTCCGTGTTTATGTCGACCTTGCCCATGGGATAGTTCTTGCCGTTTCATTGGATACACCTTACCTCCACTGCTTCCCAGGGACCAGCACATGCGTAAATTTGTGGCCCTTACCAGGGTCACCAAACTCCCTGAGTCCAGAAGTCCCATCACTTGGACACCATTCACTGTCACCTGGTATGCATGCGGTCCCTCACCAGGATGAGGATTAGGACTTTAGGCAGGGTAGGCGAAGTAGGAGTTGTGCCGGCCAATGCTGCAGTCTATTGGTTCTGGGACTTGGTCAGTTCCACCATCTCTCTCAGTTGTCGGAGGACCCGCTCTCTCTCAGATGTGGGAGATCCCCTCTCCTTGTTGTCCCCCGTACAACTCCACTAAAAAGATGGCTCCCCTGAGCTGCACCAGGGACGCCATGACACCACAGCAATGTAACTTTTATTACCATTTTTTCCACTAAAATGTTGTTTTGACCCCTAGTTTGTAATTTTCAAAAGGAGTAATTGGAGAAAACGAACAGTACAATTTGTTACACAATTTCTACTAAGTACGCCCCATAAGTGGTTGAAAACTACTTTTGAGGAATAGTGCAAAGCTCAGAAAAAAAGCAGCGCTATATTACAGTGCAGATTTTGCTGTTATGGTTTGCGTGTCTTGTCACACTGACAAAGCCCTGAGGTGCCAGGGCAGCTGAATTCCCCCCATAAGTGACCCCATTTTACAAACTCCACCTCTCAATTAATTCACCTAAGTGTGTAGTGATCATGTCGACACCACAGGTGTGTAAAGAGAGGAGAGAACAAGGCGCAATGGGTGACTCAGTATTGCAATTTGTAGAGGGGTGTGGGGATGGCTACTAACCTTATGAAGTTGTGCACCTCTGCACAACCCCAGTGTAAAGCTCCACAAGCTCCGCTCTGTTGGTGGCTGTCATCTATTTCCAGCGGCGTTCACAGATCCTGATCTCTTGGTGGTCATTTACCGGAATTTCCTCATGTCATATATCGGAGGAGTAAAAATCTAGGAAACTATATAGCCCCCAGCAATACAACAATTGGTAGAAGACCGAACCATTCAGCTCCTATTAGCAATAATGGATGTTATAAATGTAATGTCCCTAAATGCTTATGCTGTCAATCCATTTATAACGGAGCCAAAACATTCGTCTCTGCGGTCACTGGAGAGACATATCCCATTCGCTTTAGACTTACATGTCAGTCCTCATATGTGATCTATCTGCTCCAGTGCACCTGCGGCCTGCAATACATTGGCCGCACTATCCAGGAAATGCACTCCAGATCAAATAAACATCGCCAAAACATTAGAAATGGCTTTCCCCTACATAGTGTTTCTAATCATTTCTTAAAAGAACATCAAAAAAATCCTAATAACCTAAAACTAACTATCATTGATCATATAGTTGATACACACCCTGATAGACTAAATCGTCTCATTACACGTGAAAATTATTGGATTTTCAAAATGGGAACCTTGTCTCCTGAAGGTTTGAACCTTAATATAGAGAAGACAACTTTTTAAATAATTGTTTTCATATTTTAGCAAATTTATTATATATATCTTTTATATGGAGGAGGAGGGGGGAGGAGAGAGAGAAGGAGGGAAAGGGGAAAGGAGAGAGGGAGGGGAGGAGGGAGGAGAGAGAGAAGGGAGAAAAAATTTAAAGAAAAATTTTTTATTTTTTTTTATTTATTTTTTTTGGGGGGGGGGGTTATTTTTTTTTTATTATTATTATTTTTTATTTATTTATTTTTTTATTTTTTATTTTTTTCTCTTTCCTTTCTTCGTCTACTTTTCCTAATTACAATGATAGAAACTGATTGTAATTTTATAACTCTATATTTATGCATTATGTTGTATGTAAAAATTATTATTATTATTATTTTTTTATATAATCTAAAATATAGGGTGGTAGATGACAATATATCCTATGAAGTATTAAGATTATAGGATTCACAAGTTGTTTTTTTTTTTACAGCGAATCCTTTTTATAAGAACCCTATATGCTTCATTAGGCATTATTTTATAACAATCCTTTTTACTCTATTGAGCATATATGAACTCAAGGGGTTAATATAGAGGTATTACTCTGTATCTGGCCCCGCCCCTTTTAAGTAATTGTATACCTAGTTAAATGTATATAAGGATCAATTGTTTGCTGCTTGTCACACCTGATGAAGGTGGCTGTGTCCACCGAAACGCGTTGTGTGTATTAATAAATCAGTCCTTTTAATATTTTTGCCCTGTTATTGGCGCTCTGGTACCGCTATTCATATTCACTGATTGACACCACAGGTGTGTCACAGAATGTTATACCTTTGGGCAGTGAAGAAAAAATAATTACATTTTTACCACAACAAAATTGTTTTAGCCTCAGATTTTACATTTTTACAAGGGGAAATGAGTAAAAATGGCACTAAAATGTGTCACACAATTTCTGGTGAACATGGCAATGCCACATACAGTATATGGCTGTACAGTACCGCTTAGCCACACGGCGAGACTTGGGAGGTAAGGAGAACTATTTGAAACTTGAAGAACAAATTATCATAGAATAGTTTACGGACGCCATATAAAGAGCCCCTAAATGCCAGAGGAGCAGAATCCCCCCTCAAGGGATCCCATTTTGGAAATTACACCCCTCTGGGAATTTATCCACAGGTGCAGTGATGATTTTGACTCCATGGGTGTTTTCCAGAAAAAAGCAGCAATGGATGTTGCAAACGAAAATTCCAAATCTTCCATTGTAGTGCCCCATACATTGCAGACCAGTACATTGTAGTGACAGTATAGTATGCCCAGCTCGTGCTTCTGGAGATACTCACCCTGTAAAGTAAGTGGGATCTCATCGCTACAGAAATGCCAAACATGTGGACGCTAAATGTGGTTTAGGCACACTGGGGCTCAGAATGGAAGGGGCATTTGGATTTGGGAGCGCAGAATTCACTGGATTTTGATTTTTGGGGGTCGAGGAGCCACATCATTTTTCCAGAGCCTTTGGGCTACCAGTAACATGGAAGCCCCCTATATTTCCGTTAACAGATGACAGATCTGAGTGGGGGCTTGTTTTTTTGTGATCGTTGAAGCTTTTATTGGGAACATTTACATAACATTTTGGACCACATTTATCCTGTGCTCTACGCTGAGCACTTACATAGGGGTTTCCATCTAAATCTCTGAATGATGTGATTGGGATGAAACCCCCCGAGGGATCCATTCACTATAAGGCAGCAGAGTTACTCTACTCCGTGTGGCCCCTGTTCAGCGGTGTCCTTCTTTTCAGAGGTGCACAAAACTGTATCCGACGGCACTTTTTTGCGCGCCTGTGTATGATGTGTACGGAGCGGAACCGTGTGTGTAATGTGCATGCTAAAAGCTGTACCTTTGTAGTGTACGTGTAACAATACTGTATGTAGCAGAATTATGTGTGTAATGCCTTGTTATCCAGTCATCAGCAATGATCAAATCTTCTGAAATTGGTTATTGCCAGATCCATCGACTTTGCCTGAAAAAATCAAATTTGCCATAAATCGAAAAAGCTCTAAAGCCTCCAATTTCCATGAACAGACATGGATGATACTCTGAGATCTCCAACTTCTGCATTCAAACTCTTTCAAGCTCTTTAATGCAAAGTCAGCCTTAGTAATGTCAGAGTGACTGTAAGTAAGAGATGGGAACCGGAGATCACAAACAGTTTCTTTACTAACACCCTGCGCTGCCAGACATTTTATGTTTTTTAAAATCAAAAACTAAAATGTTCCAATAAATCTGCCTGTTTTCGGATCAGGCAGATCGTTCTGTTACTGCAAGTCCAGGAGAGAGGCGAAAATTTCCTACACAAAGTATTTTCACTTCTCTTTTGTAGTTTTGGACACAATTGCCCCTTCCCAAATAGGAGCGACCAGAAAGTGCAAGGAAAACACCAAAAGAATAACAGTAATAACAGACCGCAGGCAGAAGTATTGGTGTGGCATGTACGTATATCAATTTCTACTAATAAAAAAGGTTTGTCAAATATTGGCAGTCTGTGTGACCTGCACAACTTGTGAGGCAGTCACAATGATAAACTTTTTTTTTTTACTAATACTGGTGGCTTGCTTCTGCATAAATAGAAAAAAAAGTGTGACTAAATTGCAGAAGCAGCATTATAACCACAATTATCAAGCAAGCTGCAGCTATGTGTCCTTTCCTCTCACCTACCTACCTACAGTGACTCTCTCTTGTTTTAGGGAGATCTCTGCTGCATTTTTCCCTTGTTTTAGGGAGATCTCTGCTGCATCTTATACCATGCTTTATAATGATAGCTCATACAATATACAGTATGTGTGATGTAACTTTAATTAAGTGTATCCAATCATTTTGGTTATGGTGGATCCATTTATGATATTTATATACTATTGTCTTTTGACAGGTTAAGATTGGCTGCTACTTATAAATCGTTTATTATAGGTGTAAGATTATTTAGGAATGGTTTGTACAGACCATGCTTGTTTTTTTTAAGTGTTTTTATCATTGTCTTTAATAAACTTTTTGTATTACATATTTTAGGTGTGCACATCTCTATGTAGTACTTTCTTTTGTGTGATGTAGCGCCCTATATTACTTATTACTCTTATTTGTGGTGCACCTTCCTTTTTCTCTCTCTATATACATTGTGGGGTTTCTACTCACTTGGGTGCATCAGGAGGCATGTTTCTTTAAATGTCCATGTTCGTTTATTACTTCATAAACCAAGGAAAAAGCAAAAGGAAAACAAACAGTCTTCTGTTCAGGCAAACAAAGTAAAGAGTTCTTTAGGCAAAGTCTCTGGGTAGCCAGTCCTGTGGGCACACAGGCTGGGTAGCGTCCAGTTCACTGGCTCTGCCTGGAGACAACACACAGGAGGCCTTCTCCCTTCAAACACAGACCATGTGCCAAACAACGGCCTCCATTTTATAGTTGAACCACACCCAGAGGTGAGGTATGTGGGCAGCCAGACCCGCCCATCTCTCACAGCTGCCCGTAACTCAGCCCCAGGTACACCAAGCAGTCCTCTTAGTGCTTAGGTGCACTACAGCAACATTCCGGGTTACATCGCAGAGATCAGCCATCTCTGTGAAACATATCTCCCATCCACTATGTGTCCCGTTAGCCACCTTACAACATATAAATACATGCACTTACTGTCTTGGCTGCTATCAATGAAGTTATTAATCGTTGAGGAATGTTCTGCTACGCTGGATGCATTTGGGCAAATCATCAGTATCTGCTGCTGAAAGCTATGTTAGCAATTGTTAATTAGTGACGTAGCAAATGTGCTCAATAGAAGACAAGTCCGGAGACTTTATGCCATAATAGCACATTTAGGCCAAGCAGGCTGCTCACATTAGCACAACCAACATGCAGCCTGGCTTGGTGTTGTGTTGAAAAACTCCTGGGACACTTTAAAGAAATGGCAGTACAATTGGTTCCATGACCAAATCAACATAATGCCGAGCAGTGTATGTGGAATGAAGGCTAGAGGAGTTTGGCTACAATATTTTATGCCCCTCCCCCACCATAATCCCACGAGTAGGATCGGTATAACATTCCTTTGTGAAAGTCTCTTTATGACGAGGTCTCCAGACTAATCTCCATCATTGCGTCCAGGATAAAAGCGGGAATCACCGCTGAAGATGTTAGGCCTCCATTGCCATCTTGTCATTATAGGCTTTGAGAGCAGAGGAGTAAAGTCAATGGATCACATGTAGCTGGACGTCTGAGTCATAACCCAATGTCGTGCAAACACCTTTTGATGGTTTGTGTAGTCAATGTTTGATGCCTTAAGCTTGGTATGAGAAGTCATATATAATTTGTAGTCCACCAGTGATAACTACACACCATTCTTCTAATTTGACAATCAGTCCCTGCAGAGGTTTGCCAGTGTGCACGTCTTGCCGTAATTTCAATTTGTGTTAGTCTCCCAACCACTAAGACATGTAACGTTGAACAATGACATCTCAGCCTACGTCTGCTGAGGTGATGAACCAAGAGACCTAGGTTTAACAATTCTCTACCTCTCTCTTTGCAACAAGTGGTTGTAACTAGCACTTCTTAAAACAGGAGGCATCACACAATCATCTCACAAGACTTGATCAGATTTTTGAGGTTTCATGTGCTTAAAAAAATGTTTTCAATCTGTCTTTTATATCCCTCCCACGTGCAACAGATTGTAGCTAGATGCTTGAAAATATGATCATTTTCAGACACCAGCTACTCCCTCATTTTGCATAAAATTACAGCTTTGTCCCTCATGTTGTTGCAATTTCAATGTTGAGAAGTGAATAAAACCTACCTGGAAAACAAGGAGGAAGATACCACTTAATATAAAAGAATGAAGAATGAGAAAACCAAACTGCAGGACACCAACATGAAGATCAAATTCCTACAAAATCTCCAAACTTATAATAAATATTAAAGCAATCGAAAAACACATAAATCTTTATTCAGTGTGGGCTAAAGTTGATTATATGATATTAAAACAATGTGAATACTTATGTCCAAAAAAAGACAAAAGTATTTTACTAGTGATATTTTTATTTTCTAATCAGAAAAGTTATATTTGCAAGCTTTCAGAGCACAGAGGCTCCTTCTTCAGGCAGGTTTACAAAAGTATTTACAAAGACTTTTCTGGCTAATACAGTACCACAATATACTTTTTCTTGTACATCAATATTAAAACCATATACTTTATGTAAAACACACTGGACATTATTACATTACTGAATAGCAGGGTAGAGGAGCAGGGGAACGGCAAAGAAGTACTAAATAGAGATGGGAGAAGTGATTTGCAGGACTATGGTCGCTTGGCCAGGTCAGTAATCTGTGACCACTGGACGGGAGCCCTGCAAATATCTTTACCTCCTGGTATTCCCAGGCGCACACCACGCCGATAGGAACGATGTGGTTTAGGAATATGCTCCGGAGGACACAAATTACAAATTATTGCTCTGTATTAAATGTTAACGGCTCAAACTGACAATAAGAGCCATGACCACATTTCATGTTTCTTATATTTCTGATATTCTATAATTGCACTCTTTGTGAATATATAACTCAAAATTTAATGTACATGATTGGGACTGTTGTCAAGGCAACTATTTGATTCTTCACTGTGTGCGTTCTCTGATGTCTGACAAGATTTGATTTCCGATTAAAATATTTCCCACAATTTGAACATGAAAATAGATTTGCCCCTGTGTAGGTTCTTTGATGGATAGAAAGTTCTGATTTATCCATAAAACCTTTCCCACATTCTGAATATGAAATTGGTTTCTCCCTTGTGTGAGTTCTCTGATGTATGACAAGAATTGATTTCCGACTAAAACATTTCTCACAATTTGAACATGAAAATTACCTTTCCCCTGTGTGAGTTCTTTGATGTGTAGAAAGTGCTGATTTATCCCTAAAACTTTTCCCACACTCTGAACATGGAAATGGTTTCTCCCCTGTGTGAGTTCTCTTATGTATGACAAGATTTGATTTCTGACGAAAACATTTCCCACATTCTGAACATGAAAATGGCTTCTCCCCTGTGTGACTTCTCTGATGTACAATAAGTCTTGATTGATAATGAAATTTTTCCCACATTCTGAACATGAAAATGTTTTCTTCCCTGAGTGAGTTAACTGATGTCTAACAAAATTTCCTTTCTGGGTAAAATTTTTCCCACATTCTGAACATGAAAATGGCTGCTCCCCTGTGTGACTTCTCTGATGTGTTACAAGTTTACCTCTCTGACTATAACGTTTCCCACATTCTGGACATGAAAAGGACTTATGTCCTGTGTGAATCGAAGACTTCCTTTCCAAGTAAAACTTTTTCAAGGGCTTCTTGGTGCTCCTGAGCTTGAGGTTTGCAGCTGGGAGTAAATGTGGTTGTGTCATTGGGATCACCAGACTCTTCTTAGCTTCGAGGACCTTAACATGTCTGTATATATAACACGTTTTTTTATTGCGGTTATAATAAAAGGCCACTGTGGTCAATTTCATCCAAGCCATGATGTCTGTCGTTTTTGGGATTAGAATTAAGATGGGGGCGGGGGGCCGACCCACCATGAATTGACGATAACAACGTCATGATGAAGGCAGAGGAGGAAAAAGGACGGTGCACACGTAAGACTCCGCTTACCACTGATTAATTGACGTCTACTGCCATGGGTTGTAAACTTTTTGATTTTGTTGCACACTGTGGACCAAAGAACACCAAGATCCCTGGAGATGGACTTGTAACCTTGAGGTTGTTGATATTTTTACACAATTTTGGTTCTCAAGCCCTCATACTATTCTTTTCTCCTCTTTCTGTTCGCCATGCTTAGAGTGGCACACACAGACACATAATGCAAACTTGCCACAGATGAGTTTGAATGAACATCTTATACTGGAAACAAAGTTGTTTACCCACAGTTTTGAAAAGGTGCCAACAATTTTGTATGGCACATTTTTGGGGTTTTGTGGGAAATAGTGTCCAATTTGGCTCTTGTTCTCTATGTTGTCGCAATACACACAAAGGAAATAAACCTGTGTATAACAAAACATGTGCAATTGCAATAAATTTCTGGAAGAAATACTTCATTTTCTGGAACCATTTCAAGAGTGCAAATACTTTCGGCTTATGAGTGTATATGTATCTATGTTTAATATAATGTAATGACATCAGACGCAGGCTTGACACAAAAATCTGCAGTAACTCTATGAGACTGTAGATCAACAAATTGTGGCAGTGTACGTTATGCAAGCTGTCAGGATTCCTCAGAGCAAGCAGGCGTTCACGTGGCCGTATGTATGCAAATTGCGTATTTACGGTCACGTCGCCTCTAGACGTGCTGAACTTCTCCCAATGGAAGTGTATTGAGAGGAGCCAGGTACAATTAGTCAGCACGAGACCACAAGTATTTAAATTGGATAGTGTGAATAATAAATAAATTATATATATATATATATAATATATACATACATATATGTGTAAGCCTACTTCACACATCTGTGTTTAAACATGTACGTGAAAAAACGGTACTGGTGTCATTAGTATTTTCCATCAGTGTCATCCGTGTCCCCATTTTTATTATCAATGTGGTCATCAGTGTTTTTCCAGAGAAAAATTACAAAGCTTCTCCTGTACTTTACAATGTTAAACATGTACCGCAGACGTATAGCACACGGATGCCATCCATGTGCTGTACACGTTTTTCACTGACCCATAGATGTGTATTGGCTCTTGTCCTCCGTGCTGCCAGGAATAAGCCTGTCTCCGTGCGTTTTTCATGGACATATCATTAGGTTATAATGGGTATGTGTGGGATCCATTAAATAAATGGATACTACACGTACTGGAAACACGGACGTGTGATGGAGGCCTCGTATATAGGTATCATTGACATGCTTGTAATTCTCCAAGCTGACACTCAAATGCTGAGTCCTAAAGGTGTGTAATATGCGCCCTGTTAGGATTTTGCTGTACTTGCTGATTTGAGTGGTCGCTCACATGCATTATGAAGTTCTGCAGCAGTTAAGGTGTGCACACACACGTCTATAGACTTTTTGCCTCACAGTATTCCTATATCAGGCATAATTTATTTATTTTACCCACTTATATAGCGCCATTAATTCCACAGACATTATGGGCACTGTCCCCATTGGGGCTCAAAATCTAGATTCCCTATAAGTATGTCTTTGGAGTGTGGGAGGAAACCTATGCATACATGAGGAGAACATACAAACTCCTTGCAGATGTCCTTGGTGGGATTTGAACCCAGGACCACAGTGCTGCAAGGCTGCAGTGCTAACCACTGAGCCACTGTGCTGCCCCCAATGTGGGGGTAATGTGGGGAACATGTGACAGCTCTGTCACAACTGTGGATGTAATGTGGGGGACATTATTGCACTACAGATGAGGACACAGGGTCCATTCTTCTGTCACCTCCAATGCTGGAATGAATGACAGAGGTCAGTGCTGGGGCAGATACTAACAGTAATGAGTGGGCAGTGCTGGACACTGAGGCCAGGGTCAGGGCTAGCTCCAAAAAAAGCCCAGGAAGCTGCCTGGTCTGCTAGAGCCAGATGTAGACAAACTGGAAGCAGGGAATGAATTGAAAGGAGGAATGAAAGGTAGAAACAAACAACAAAATGTATAGGGATGTTCTACATTACAATACAGCACAAATTAACTTAAAAAAAAAAACATTTCGTGGTGGTACAACCTCTTTAAGGTTTGAGAGTTAGCCAACCCACACAAATGAACAAAATGATATTGTATGCTTAATCTGTCCACAACGTAAATAGTCTTCCATTGTGAGTGGGGAAGTTCAGTACTGAAGCACATGGAGAGTTGGGTCTAAGGACTTTTTGGAGTGGGTAAAGGCTGAAGTAGTTCACCGGGACAGGTATGAGATGTTTTGGCTGTCACAATTTTCACAAGCAAGCACTTATTCTATGTAATGTCAAACTATATTTGACTACCAACAGTACCTGGCCAGAAGTTCAAGAGTATTATGAACCCAAGGTGACCTGAGAACTGAGTCACGGTATCCCTGTAGGACTCACAGATGTAACTAAGAAGGAACAAACAATTTATAGGTGGGAACATTATCAGGGGCTAACATATGAGATCTGCGGAATAGGCCAGATCAGCAAGATAAGACCTACCCATAGGCCACCCCTGTCTTTGTGTCTGTCTGTCTCTATGATGAGAGGAACATACTTGTGTTTCCGGGCAGCCTGTTGGCAGGTCTTTTGTTGCTGATCTGGCCTAGAGCACCAGGATAAGACCCTGCTTACAGTCCCGTCCCAGAGCACAGGCATATTATTAACTCAAAACTGCTAACACTGACTACACAAGAACCCCAAGACGGATTTCTTCTCCTCAGGTATCATATTAATCAGTGCAGCAGCCTCAACATGAAACTGCCAATAGTTTACTTAGCAAAATCCTGCTGACAGGTTTGCTTTAAGTCTTTTAGCTGATTCCAAGTCAGATTTTGGTAGTCTGTAATAACAGTGAGTTTATGTTTGGCATCTTTGAGGAAGTGGCACGATTCCTTGAAGGTCCACTTAATTGCCAACAATTCACAATAACCAATGTCATAATTCCTCTCAGTAGATGAACATTTCTGTGAAAAGAGAGTGCACGGAAAAAATTGAGGTACCTTGCAATAGCACCACTCCAAACTCAGAGGCATTGAACCCCACAATAAAAAGACGCTCAAGATCGAGCTGAACCAATACAGAGTCAGATGAAAAACCTGCTCTTAACCCCTTTATGATATTAGATGTATAGATACATCATGGAAGGGAAGGACAGGTATTATATATAATGTTGGCGATTACGTGCGCACAGAAGCTGTGCATACGCAATCGCCGCCAAATGTTCAGCAAACATCACAGCTGACACCCGGCTCTCACTCGGTGAGGGCTTCCTCTCCCCTCCTATCGGTGCCCCTGCAACATCATCACTAGAGATGAGCGAACATAGAATCATAGAATGGTAGAGTTGGAGGGGACCTTCTAGGTCATCTGGTCCAACCCCCTGCTCAAAGCAGGATTCACTAAATCATCCACGACAGATATCTGTTTGAAGACGTCCATTGAAGGGGAACTCACCACCTCTCGTGGCAGCCTGTTCCACTCATTGATCACCCTAACTGTCAAAAAGTTTTTTCTAATATCTGTTATGATCTGCTACAGGCACTAAGGAAAGAAAGGAGATCTGTCCCTACAATAGAACTAAGCTAGTTCCCTACGATGTAACGGGGAACCTGATCCTGCGATCAGACCCGCTAAAGTCCTCAGCTAGTCTGTACGAAGACCTATAGATGTGAGGGAGGGATCCCTACAAGAACTAGGGAGTGGGAGAAAGATGGACACCTCCTAGCAGAAATGTAGCAGTAATAAGACAAACAAATAACAAGGAACAAAGAAGTCAAGAGACCTAGCTAAACTGACGGAGTAAGGTAACAAAGCACCTGGCTAGCTTAAGAGTAGAAATTACAATGAAGTCCAGCAAGGCCAGAAGGGCGGAGCAGGATTAAATAGTCAAAAAGGTCATGTGACCAGCAAAATAGAAAAAACCTAACAGGAGAGTTCTAACAATATCTAATCTGTGTCTCCTCCCATTCAGTTTCATCCCATTGCTTCTAGTCTTTCCTTGTGCAAATGAGAATAAAGATGATCCTTCTACAATGTGACAGCCCTTGACATATTTGTAGACAGCTATTACGTCTCCTCTCAGTCTTCTTTTTTGCAAGCTAAACATTCCCAAATCCTGTAACCGTTCCTCATAGGACATGGTTTGCAGACCTTTTTGAAAAATGTTCGCCAGTTTTAAATTCGGCACGAAAGTTACACATTCGGATTCGTGATCAGACACCTGAGCGTTTTTACTTAAAATCAGCAAAATTCGGTAAAAGTCCGGCAAATGGTTGCGTTTCCACTACAGTATTTTTAGCACTTTGGCTAGAATAGTGGTGCTGTATGATGAGCAGGCGGGACAGGTTTGATGAGGGGAGCGGGTGGGAAGAGGTCAGAGGAGCGGTGTGCTGGTAATTTAACTATTTTTTTTCCCTTACCTTAACCCCTTCGCGACCTTGGGATTTTCTGTTTTTGCATTTTCGTTTTTTGCTCCCCTTGTTCCCAGAGCCATAGCGTTTTTATTTTTTGGGCAATATGGCCATGTGAGGGCTTATTTTTTGCTGGACGAGTTGTACTTTTAAACGCCATTACTAGTTTTACCATATCGTGTACTGGAAAACGGGAAAAAAATTCCAAGTGCGGTGAAATTGCAAAAAAATGCAATTCCACAGTTGTTTTTTTTTTCTTTCCACGTTCACTGGATGCTAAAACTGACCTGCCATTATTATTCTCCAGGTCATTACGAATTCGTAGATGACTCGCCCCCTGGGCCGTGGGGCACTCGGATCCGGGCAATAGGGAACGATGGGGGTAGTAGTGGCAACCCGGTTCCGTGGCTCAGGGTGGTCAGGCCAGTGGTAGTCCGTTATGTGCTATTGATTATGTCCGACTACGCCACCCGTGGATTTGCGGTCATTAGGAACCGCCGCTGCAGGGCAGACCGCTGGGGCTGATGATATATGCAGCTGGGATGGTGTGACTCCCCACGGGAAGAGTGCGGCCCCAGGGCAGTGTGGTGGATGGTGGGAGTGATGGTAGTGAGAGTCCCGGTGCCGATAGTGCTGGAGGAGCAAGGAGCACACAGACAACAAGTTGCAGTCCAGGGTCTTTACTAAAACAGGTAAACTGACCCATAAACAGTCCCGGCTAGGAGGGGACCTGGATGTCTGAGAGCAACGGGGAAATTGGCCCTGGTCAGGGTGAGGGTGTAGGCCTACCGTGCTTTCTGCGCTCCTTCTGGCTATCTCCTCGTTATAGGGTAACAGCCCACGTTTCCGAGCTTTCCGTGTATTCTCGCCTGTATGGCCTGCGACGTGGGTTCCTTTCTGCTCCCAGCCTTGTACGGCTTTACTGGTCCCTTCGGTTGTGGCAGGGCCTCCAGGCTTCTTAGGCCAAGGAATATACAGTCCCTTGCGGATTGGTTCTCTGCTGGAGGATGTAGAATCCTCCCAGCCTCAGACACCAAAGTCTGGTAAAATAAGTCTTTTATCTGCCAAGACAGGCTCTCTTCGCCTCTTGTCTCTGGCTTGTGGCTCTCCTCCTGTCACACTTCCTCTTAGGTGCAGTGCAACTGTCTGTCCCTGCTCTGCTCTGGGACAAGTCTCAGTGCTGAGACAGGCCATCAAGTTCTCCCTAACCCTGCCCCCAGTACCAGCTTTTATAGGGGCAGCCAGCTCCCCCTACTGGCCTGAGACAGGAGGCATTGCATGCTAATGTTCCCCTGACTAGAGAACCTCCCACTTGCTCTCAGACACAGCTTTAATTACACTTGTGGCATCCAGGCCAGGGTGACACATAGACACCAAACATGTATAGGTTCTTTTTTATTTAAGTGGTGAAAAAAAATCCAAAGTTTGCTAAAAAAAAAAAAAAAAGAAAAAAAATGGTGCCATTTTCCGAGACCCGTAGCGTCTCCATTTTTCGGGATCTGGGGCCGGGTGAGGGCTTATATTTTGTGTGCAGGGCTGACGTTTTTATTGATGCAATTTTGGGGTACATACAATGTTTTGATCGCCCGTTATTGCATTTCATTGCAATGTTGCGGTGACAAAAAAAACGTAATTCTGGCGTTTGGAATTTTTTCTCGTTACGCCGTTTACTGATCGGATTAATTAATTTTTATATTGATAGATCAGGTGATTCTGAACGCGGCGATACCAAATATCTGTATGTAGGATTTATTTTTATTATTTTATTTTGAATGGGGCAAAAGGGGGGTGATTTAAACTTTTATATTTTTTTAATTTTTTTTATATTTTTAAAAACATTTTTTTTAAACTTTTTGCTTGCTTCAATAGTCTCCATAGGAGACTAGAAGCAGCAACTGTCCGATCGCCTCTGCTACATAGAGGTGATGAGCAGATCACCTCTATGTAGCAGAAATGCTCCTGTGGTATGAGCGCCGACCACTAGGTGGCCCTCATAGTAATCTTTACATGACAACCACTGGAATCTGCTGCAGACCCAGGATTGTCATGTCCACCCATCGGTGACCCGCGATCATGTGACAGGGTCACCGATGGGCGGGGCTAATGCCGCACTTCCGGCGTGGCGATGTTAAATGCCGCTGTCAGAGATTGACCGCGGCATTTAACATGTTAACAGCCGCAGGTGGATCGTGATTCTGACGCGCCCCCTGTGCCGTTGGGTACTCGGTGCCAGGCTGGTTGTTGCTAGGGGAGATGTCACAGTGGCGGTGACCCGGTCCGTGACCCAGGGCGGTCAATAAAAGGGGTTATTTACAGGGGGATTTATAGTTCTTGTATAGAGTTTGTGACGCCACCTGTGGTATGCGGCTAAAGGGAGCCGCCGCTGCGGAGCAGGTCCTCTGGAGCTGTTATTAATGCAGCAGAGTTGGTTCAGCCCTCCACAGGCAGAGCTCAGCTCCAGGGCAGTGTAGATGTTGTTGTTATTGAGGTAGCACTTGCGGTGCAGTGTAGTGCAGGGGGTGATGGCGCAGCAGTAATAATTCACAGAGACAGTGGGGTGCAGTCTTCTGGATTTACTCACAGTTCTCACTTTGCTCCTGGTTACAACTGCAGATCATAACTTTCCACGTCATGCTGCGTTCACCGGGCAGGGGTGCAGCCAACCCTCAGGTACCTCCGGAGTACATAACGGGACCCCCTTATGTGTGTTCTTTCTGGCCATCTCCCTGCACCTCACACCCAGTGTCCCAATCCAGTGACCGCGGACCTTGTCGGGCGACGTCTTCTCTGTCCCCTGGGTCCTCTATGGCCACCTTTTCGGCGAGTTAGATGTGTTTTTTGGGCAGCAGCACCTGAAATGCTGCACCCTCCGGTTACCTAGTTGAATATTGCAATTCTCACTAGTTA